>NC_086153.1:117962203-118602885 GCF_035149785.1 Candoia aspera | reverse complement strand
TCCTTGTATCACACAGGCTGCACATCACTTCACTGTTCTGGCTCAGCAAAGCGTCTTGAAAAAGCTGCAAGGAAATCTTTAAGAAGCCATTCCACATCCTGGTGCAGCAAAGTTGTCTAACAGTTATTACATTTATGTTTTTCAGTGTGATGAAACCTATAGCAGGTTATAGTTAACCATAGAAGAAATAAGAAATAAGCCTTTAAAATCACTCAGCAGTGAGCAAAAACAACCATGAATACTATCTAGTGGGCTTACTAAAGAAACAGGACCATCACAGAGAAGTCTCTTTCCCTTCTACCCATACATCATGCTGCTCTTAATGGTGGACCAGAAAGTGGGGTCTTGGATACAGATATTAAAGTTTGGCAGGTTTGTATGGATGGAAATGGACTTCCAAAAACCCAACTGTCAACTGTGTATGTCTTTCAGCACCTTGAAAATAAATAGGCAGCTGGTGTAGCTGGTGCAGAATAGATGTAGCACAATCTGGATTCTGCAGGTTCTGTACCAGTTGTAGCTCATGGTCCATGGAATGTTCCAGTCTGGCAATATCAGTAGACGCTTCTCTGATTCCATCGGCCGGTCACCAAATTCTGCAAAATCTTCCACATGTTTCAGGACAGACAGACAGATCCACTATGCCAGGTCACATCTGCGCCATAGAACCCTCCGATGACTTTTACGTGCAGAATCTTCATGCTTGTGTTCTGAATTCAGCAGCATCCTTGTAACAGCTCCTATGAGAAATAGTTGTTCTCAGCATGCAACATACCAGCTGGGTAGAGTGAAGACTTCATGGATTGCTGAGATGAGCTTCCAAAGTCTCAGGCTAATCTAAAAGTCTCCACCAATATAACAAAACTATATACAAGTTTCATCCGAGAGCTTTCTCTCCGCTTCCTTTAAATTTGAAACCAATCTTCACATATGCACCAATATTTAAGAAACATGTGTGTATTGTGAACTGTTGCAGTTTTTATTTACTAATGGCATTTAGATATTATTTGATAAAAGCCATGAACATTTATCCACTGTGGATACAGTAGATGTTGTGGCTGCACCAACAGTTTTATAGGCCTCAACTATCTTTTCTCTTTTCTATCCAACCCCTTTACAGTTTTTTAACAACTGAATTTAAAGTGTTCCTCATTTTATTAATACTCAAGAAAATCACTCTGCAATTTTTTAAACCAAAAAAATTCTTCTATAACATTAAGCTTTGGAAGCTTTTCAAAGAACAACTAATGCTCATCTGGCTCCTAGTATTTGAATGTTAACAGCCCAAAATTAAAGCCTTCATTTTTTAACAACAGCGGATAATGGTCAGTTTAGAATATTTGCATGAATCTGCTTCTAATAAATCAACAAAAACTGATGTTGTTATTGGCTATTCCTAATGGCAGAAGCTATCCAAAATTTCAGAGTAGGATTTTTCTCTACCAGAAGAACTATCAATTAATTTTAAAGATCAAACCTAGTGAGAGAGAGAGCAGGGCCTCCCAAGTTGTCCATCCAAAATGAAAGACTAGAAAACAGAATGAAACGGCAAGCAGGTTGTCTGACTATAAAACTCTGAAGTGAACCTATCCATTGGATTCATAATCCATTTCCAAACATGCCCTGATCCTCCACTTTGGTCTCATACCCAGGCCCGCAACTAGGGTCTGTCACCCGGGGCAAACATGGATTCCATGCCCATTTTGGTGCCCCCCCCAGGACAGCGCCTGGGGCACATGCCCCGCTTCCCACCCCCCGCCCCCCCAGTTGCAGCCCTGCTCATACCTTCAGTTTACAGTCCAGATCCTGGGAAGCAGAAGCATGGGAGGGAATCAGCCTTCCAATACCGCCCAGAGTCCCCTTTTCGGGAGAGATGGGCGGTGATAGAAATTTGAAATATAAATAAATAAATAAAATAAAAAACAGGGAAAAAGTACTTGAAAATTCTGTATGAATTTTTTCCCATTTTTAAAATGTATTTCGATAAGCATGTATCCATGAGAGTGATTTCAAAGCACACCCATAAGGAAGCTACTTAGCACTACAGTGTCTTTCTCAACCTTTTGACTCCGGAGGACCCCTTGTAATATTTTTCAGGCCTTGGGGAACCCCTGCACATTCAGGCTCCAATATAGGAAGTCACAAAATTATTATATTCGTTTGATGTGTAGGCCTATATATACATATTAACAAGCTTCTTAAACTAAAGAATGAAACTTACCTCTTTAATGTGAAGTTGCCCAAATTTGAAATAATTTTTTAAATAAATTGTGGTCTCCCAGGGAGCCCCTAGTGACTTCTTGCAGAACCCTAGGATGCCACAGAACCCTGGTTGAGAAACCCTGGTCTAGTTTTCAGTCATTCCCTTTCTTAAGAGAATACTGGGGTTGCACCTTGGGAGGGGCGTCTCAGCAGCATGACTACAGTTCCCAGGATTCTCTGGGCACTTAGGTGGCATAAATCTGATACTCCTTTGTGGTGCAAAGGATCCTTGAAAGGCTTCCAGTACATAAACAAATAATAATCTTATTATGCATTAGGCTTGCTATGTGAAAAGAACAAACGCTTTGTTTGCTAGAAAATTGTGTCTCTGCAGTTTTGAGCATTTATCTGGGCACTCTCAAATGCCAAGATTTGATATGCTTCTTCCCTTTCTTTTCCTGAAAACTTATTTCCTGTTTCTGTTTCATAATGGAGGCATCCCACTGCAATCTTCCATGGCTCTCACGGTCCTGAATCACCCATTTCTTCTTTTTTATGATCTATTAATTTAGTAGTAAACTCATCTTTACCATTGTACTTTCACCACATAGAAGCATTACAGCTGTAAGAATAATTAGCGCTTTTATTCATGACAGAATTTACTTGGTACCTAACATTCTAATACAAATTGTACAACTTTTCTGCAAACAATTTTCCCTAGTACAATTAATTTTTACTTTCTGATAAAAATATTTTTTCAAGTATTTCCTTGGAATTCAAACTTTTATGCATTTTTACTTGCTTTGTAGAAACTTAAGTTACAACTTTAAAATCAATGCAGGTGTCAGAATATGAATGTGTCTGTACAGTTTTGGGAAAAGAAAATTGTATAAACTTATTTTCCTTTAACGCGGTTTTTTAAAATTTAGACTATTTACATTTGAATGTGTGTTTGCTGTGCAACTGTTACATGAAGCTTGTATTTCAAAATGCTTCTCACTGAAATATTTTATTCTCTGTAAATGTGCACCTCTAGTTTACAGTTTTTTGAATGGAACAGGCATTTGATTAAGAAGGCACACCTTGATTTGGATGATCCCTTTTCTCCCACTATCAAGTAATAGGCAAATGGATGGGCTTTGCTCTCATCACGATTTGAGGTTTGATGTTGAATGAACAGGTATGCGTTCATGAGTAATCCAGATTCTCCATCTGGTACCCTCAAGATGGGTTGATACTACAAGCACTAATTCCCAACTAGCATGGGAATTGTAGTCCAACACAACTGGAGGCCACCAGATTGGAGAAGGCTGGCATAGGCATTGCCAAGGCCATTTCCATGAAGAATTCAGTTCAAAACGTGCTTACAAAAGTCATGCTAGAAGAAAGCCAGTGCTTTTTTCCCATGCTGCATAGCATCTTGAATGGCATTTTCCAGCAAGTAAAAGTACTCTCAGGGTAAATAAAGTAAAGCCCTATTTTGACAGTTCAACAGCAAAATTCAACAGTAATCCCAGACAATGGATTTCAGAATAGCTTTTGACACTGGAAAGATCAGACACAAATAAATAGAAAAAATAACATTTTTATTTACAAATATTCCAAATATTGGATGCTGTAAACAAAATTCACAATCTGTTCCCCCTAGCCCAGAAGCAAATGATTTTGTTAGTTAAAAGGGTCTGTTTTCCAGTCTTTACTTGGTTCAACCTCCAACAGAACCCAAAGTCAAAAAGTTCCCAGAGCAGGAGCAGCCAAAGGAACAGTTGGATGCAACAGGATGCTTTGCAGAAGACTACAAGTTGAATACATCTGGGAGAATGACATTGACAGTACTTCCTATAGACTGCAAGGTTTGCAGTGCCATGTCCAGCCCATCCTAGCACGTGTAGGCTTTCCAAAGTTTAAGTAGTTGTAATAATAGCAAACAGAAAAAAAAAATGTATATCGATGTTGGATTTTGTCCATTGCAGTGGGAACTAGAAAGTCATCCCAAAACCAATTAAACAAAACAAAAAGGAAAAAAGAAAAGAAAAAAGTGCTGAATATGCCATTAGATATATTTCCTTCTCTGTCTCTTTTCCTTTACACGTTTTTAATCTCCACAAACTATTTAAAGCTTTCTCTGAATAAGAGCCTTCAATAATAATATAACTTGCATATAAAGCATTTTACAATAGGCATTTATAAGGTGTGCATGAAACTTTGTGCAATACCTAGCAGCAAGTAAGTTTTAAAGCCTTTAAATAAAATGAGTTATGAAAACAATAATCCTGCTGGCATTTTTTTATTGTCTCTTAGTTTTTGCTTGTTTCCTTTCAAAGAATTTGTTTCATGTGTGCATATTTCGGATTATATACAGTACAACTTCACTGAACAACTTGGGACTGAAAATAACACTTCCAATCATTTGAGGTCCACACAACAGACATGGGCAAATAAGATTTTCAAAATATCCAATATTAAAATTATTATTTTTTTAACTCAATAGAATACAAAATCTTACATTCTTCTTTTCTCTTTCCAGCCACTGTCAAACTAAACGAAGTTCAGATCCTCCATGATTCAGAGTTAATTCACTGGAACCCCAATCAATTTAGCTATAAATGAGACATCTTAAATTAAGCACTGCAACAACTTTTAAAAATCTGAACAAATAGTACAGGATCCTAAACAGTATAAAGCATTTTCTTCTGAAATGATTAGTCCATCAAAATTAAAAAAGGAAAGTGGGTATTGCCAAACACTAAAAAGAGCTATGTATGCCCCCACCAAAACTAAATTGTTTTGAAAATACAGGTTTTAAATTCTTTGACCAGCCAGTCAGACACCTTCTCCTAAAAGCCCCTACCAGTTACAATGACATTCATTAGTATAAATGCGTGGACATGTCTGTAGGCTAATGAAAATCACAGAGCTCTTGAAGTAGAGAAAAAAAATAATTGCTAGGATTTTACCACATGCATTTGCTGTAAACAACAACTAAACTATGGCATATGGTACAGAGTGTGGGGTGGGGAACCTGTAATGCCTGGACTAATGATTTTTTTAAAAATGGAAAAACTACTCCAAGGGAAAATATGTAATATACTATCAGCATTTTATAGCTAAGGTCCTGCCAGTGATCCCCAACCCCTTGCAAGAGAGGATGACTCATTTCTTTGCAGCAAAATAGCTGCGGTAAGGAAAGGACAAAACCACATTACCAGCTGATCCCATTTCCCCAGCCTTCAGCTCAGCTTCAACCAGGAAGACCTTGTACAGTTGCAGCAGGCTTCCACCCCACTCCACGCCACCGCCGCCCCCCCCCCCCCCCCGCCCACAGACAGGCTGGACTGGACCCATTCATTATTCTGTTCTGGATGGTCATGGGAATGAGACAGACAGTAAGTGAAATTCTGATTTTAAACAAATGCATCTCTCTTTTCATTCACCACAGATAGGACTGAGTTGACAAATACAGGCATTTGTTTATAACTGAAAACTGAACAAAATAAGCTTTAAAAAAAAAAGGCCATACCTATCAGGCATCAAAAGGAAAACAAAGCAAAGGTGAGCAAAGAGTGCTTTCGAGACAGAACAAAAGATTATTCCCCACAGGATTCACAGAGAGGACGCACAAGTACACACGGGGATCCTATTCAACTAATGCAAAATCATTGTAGACGTAGGAAAAGCCTTAACTTAAAAATTAGTAAAGGAAAATATATTGCCAGTAACTTTACTGGGACCAAGGACAGATTATCTGGTTAGCAATTTACTAATCCTTCCATTATAAATATTTTATCTTGCTTTACCACTGACAGGGATACACCTAGATAACCTCTGATTGTACAAGTGTTAAAGGCCTTCCTCCATCTCCTCTTCAAAACTGGAAATCTCAGATCATTAAAAGGGGGCAAGGCAGGCAGGCCAGACTCCAACACAATTTTTAAAGCAGGCCAGAAACCAGGCGACTGGGAGTTCTAGTCCCGCCTCAGGCATGAGAGCAGGCTGGATGGCCTTGGGCCAGTCCCCCTCTCTTGGCCCAACTCACCTCACAGGGCTGTTGCTGTTGTGGGGAAAATAGGAGGAGGAAGGGGTATTAGGTATATTAAGTAAATAATGCCGCCCTGAGTTATTTATAAAAATAATAAAGGCGGGATAAAAAATCTAAAAAAACATCCACAGATAGGTTCATAAATTAACTAACTTAAAAGACCTCTTAACTCTGCATTTGAACTTTGCAGTTAGATTTCATTTCCTTTTAAAGACCAGTGGCTGGAGGAAAAAGAACAGGAAGAGTCAGAACTCTTCTGCATGATAATCAATGCAAGGAGGATGGAAAAAGGTGCAGTAAGTTGATTCCCAGTACTTCACTTGCCTCTTTGGAAAGCAAAAACTATTCCTTTTAAATAAGATACAATATTAAGCTGCAAAATAGTGTGTGGCAATCAAATCACACACACACAACATGTATGGTTCATTTCACATTTACTAATTTATAGTGGTCCTGGAATGCACAGTGCATTCTGCTTGCCTTTCAAAAGAAATATTAATCATACGTATTTAAATCACCAAGTAAAACAATATTTAGCAATGAGGGCAGCCATCTGTTTGAGCCACATTGCATTTGGTATCTTACCACATCACAGAGGCATGCAGTCAAGGAATTTGTGAACTGAATATTAAAACCATATTAAAGTACAATTAAGAGAAAAGTGAAGTTCTGTCCAGTTATGAAACCCTATGGCTCACAAGTAGCCCAATTAATTATTTTTATCACTGGATTCCTATTTCATTTAGGACTCATTTGTTCACCCAGATTTTTCTGGTGTGGGAATCTCTGCAAGGTGCCCTCAAAATCATATCCTGTCGCAGACTGGAACACACACTATAGTTCATTTAAAACATTCCTTAACGTTGCTACATTTCCCTACCATGTTTAAAACGTGTGAATATATACATATAACATGTTATACACACACACAAAACAATCAACACACACATACACTTGCATACCAAAGACTGCAGGACACCAACAATACAACCTTTATATAGGTCTTTGCAAGGAAAAAAACAGGAATATCCTCCACCATGTATTCACAAGCTTATTTTTTTAGTTTCTTGTGTCCCTGATAAAAAACAAAATGCAAGATTAAGCCACAAAACTATATTTTTTCAACTTCAAATTTTCTGAAGGCATCAGGCACTTTTGTTTAATATTTGTGTATAATAATAATAATAATCTACCATGTCCTCCTCTTTACTAGGATAATTTATCTTTGGTCCTAAAGCATACAGCTGGTTTTCTTGCTTTTCCACATTTTTTTTTAAAAAATGCGAAGCATGCACACAGCTGGAAATAATGAAAATTGCCACAATCCTTCCCATCCCCGCCCTTCTTTTAGTACCCACCTCTTCTCTTCTCTTGAGCAAGCAGTTTCTCTTAAGGCAAGCTATACATTCCATGGAACCCTCCACTGGCAGCACTTCATGCGTGCTCCAGAGCGAGAATTCCAAAATACATCTTATTCCAACGTATCTCTATTTTGCATCTTTTAATTCCTGAAAGCACGTTTAGCTTTTTGTTTTGATTCCTCTTCTTAGGTTCCTCTCCTTTTTTAATTTCAGTTTTCAGGTTCCATTTAAAAAATAAAATAAAGCAGGCCTCCCAGCTTTCCCTCTGCCATAGCTATGGGAGCAAGCATTGCCAACCCATATTGTCATCAACCATTTCCCCTGGGTTTACTTCAAGGGGATCTAGTTGCTCTTCAAGACAGGCTGCATACTTTGGGGTGGAATCCAATAGCATTTGGTTCTTTTCTAAGTCTTGCTCAGTTACACTAGATAGAAGAACCCGCAACTTTCCTCAAACAAAAAAGGTAGCGCAAATCACGTTGCACTAAAAACACCCCATTTTTAAAAGTGGAAAGCCACCCTCCCCCTTAATTGCTTGCTGGAAAATGATGCTCCCCAAGTCTATGAAAACTGTTAGTTACAGGGCAACCAAGTAGAGTAAGTGTGCTGCTGACATGGGAACATGGGCTGAACCTGAGCAATATAGTAATTGCTGAAGTTAGCATCAGCTACGTATGGGGCCGGCTGGTAGTAGCAAGTGACATTGGCTACGTTGGGAATGATATTTTGCTCAGCCAGCACCCGGAGGGCCAGCATGGTGATAAGATTTAAAGTCTGTCGTCTCTCATGTCCCATCAGGCACACTGTGCTCTCATTCACCACACCGTGAAGGGTCATGAGATAGTCGTACTTGCGGTCCTCGAGTCCCACAAAGTGGTTCTGCAAGTAGGACTCCAGCTTGCGCTGCTGTTCTCCAATGTCTGAGAAATCAATAAAAAACCTTGAGCACATATATCTCTGGAGGGACTTAATCTCCGATTCAGAGGCAGCCCTGAAGCCTCTGACCAGGAGGTTGCAGTATTTAAGGAGACCACCTCCCCTGATCTCTTCTGGATTTCTAGTTGCAATTATCTTGTTACAAAGGTGATCAAAGGCTTCTTGGAAATCCCCATAGACGCTCTCCCCAATGATAGTCGGGTGAAAAGTTTCGGCCATTGGGTTTTCAGAACATTCATAGAAAAGAAGGAGAGAGTCCAGCTTGATCTGAAAAGAATCTACGCTGAACTCAAACTGCCTTCTCAGAGAGTCCACAAATTTCAGCTCCACATTTTTGCCACTGTTGTTGGATAATGAGATGAGACTCCATCGGTCTGAATCGTTGCAGACTTTCACCATTTTCTGTACGTAGGCCTCCTGCAATTCGAAACAAATACCACCACCACCACCCCAAAAAAGAGAAAAAGAAGAGAAGAGAAGATCAGGAAACTAGCAATAGCACTTCCTCTTTCGAGCTTTCATTTGCACTTGATCCCAACTCCACCCTGCCTCCCCAGAGCTCAGGAAAACAAGAGAGTCAAGGTAGGCCGACTTAGTATGTCGTCTGCAGACAGGCAGTGGCTAAAGATCAGTGAGAGGGGACTCATGCCATGGTAAATGCACAAAGGCCATGTTCTGTGCAAAGATTTTGTTTAAGCTTTTCCTCCTACGATAGAATAAATGCATAGAAAGTAACAACAGTGGAAGTCTCTTGGAAAACTGCAATTAAATTATGGCAAAAATGAGGGTGATAACACACTGCTTCCCATTTTTACAACTTTAAAATCAAAGATTGTTTTATCTTTTGGAGAAATTGGGAAATTTCTAAGTAAACTTTAAGCATATACCCTGCCCTCCAAACCAAGATCATTCCTGCAGAGTAATAACTTAAACCAAAGGTTGTGGATGGTTTCCAACTTCTATTAAAAGGCAATTTGGCTTCAGTGAACTTCTTGAGCATTGCAAAAAATACTTAAACATAATGTAGTGACAGTCAGTGAGCACTTCCTCCAAAAAAAGATTTGTGAAGATCTGGGAACAGAGACGGGCTCTCAAAATCCTTAACTAAATCTCAGCATGGTGTTATTGGAGCACTGGAGGGCAGGGAAATGGAGGAGCACTGTTTCCCTCTAGTGGGCCCATCCACAACCCAACTAAGGAAAGAAATAACTGTAATTAAAACAACTTAGCCCACAGAAAACCAGGGACTCTAAACAAGCTCAAATACTTTGGTTTAACTCAGCTATGGACCAGGGCTATAATTAAAGTATATGGATCCCCCTTGTCTTCTTAAGCAAAGGAGAATTAATAGTTGGAAGAAGCCAATTAGAAGATGGTGTTGGCAATAAGCATAAGCAAGAGACAAGTGCATTGGTGCACCTTTAATCCTTCCTGGGCTCTCATAGGGAGTGCATTTTTCAATGCAAACTAAAATAACTGATGTGTCGACCTTATTCTAGGCTCACCCTCTTCTATATAAACTGGCTAGCCTGCTGGGACCGGGGGCTCGTTCAATTTACCTTCAGGGTGAGTGGGGTGATCTTCTCCTTGTTAACCCCATCCGGCAAGAAATCCAAAAGGCAGTCCAGGACCACGTCTTTGACTGTCTGGAACTCCGCCTCGCCTTTCAGATCGGCGCAGAAGATGAGGTCCAAGTCCTTGTAACCCAGGCCGCTATCCTGGTGCAAGACGTGGCTGGCCGCCGAGCCGTTGAGCCGCACATCGCGCACGCCGATTCCTCGCTCCTCCAGGCGGCTTCTCACCACCTTCACAATCTGCCGCGGCTGCATTTCCAGCGTGGGGAAGTTGCCCCGGCCGTGAATCGGGATGGTTTCACTCAGGATACAGTCCAGGCGCTGCACTTGCTCCCAGGTGAGCACATTGCAGCGGCTGCTCTCGCAACTGCCCCGGCAGGGCTCCGGAGGAGCCTCGTTTGAGCTGCCGCTAAGAACGTTTTCCTCGTCTGCCATGGTCCAGCTTAGTCGTTAGGGTGGTGGGGATGTGTGGGGGGGCTTTAAACGATACAGGCAGAACTAATGAACAAAGGCACTGTTTCCTTTTCAAGGCGTCTTCTTCCTTCGTTCCTAGCGGGGGTGGGGGGTGAAAGAAATGCAAAAACAAAATGAATTACAGCTGCGATCCTCAAGCGTGGATGATCGCAGCCGCTTTTCTCCGCCCCCTCCCATTCATCGAACTCCCCCGAGTTTGCAACTGCGTTGAGAGACAAAGTGAAGCTAGCGCCGCCGCCCCCCCAGACTTGACGCTGGACCAGGGGACAAATATCTGAACCCATGCTCCCTCCCCCAGCTATCCACCGGTACACACACCCGGGCTTTCTCTCGACCACCTGCCGAATGTATGTATGTGTATGTACGTGACCGAGCTGCCTCACTAACGGACGGCGGGGAAGCACGGAGAGGGCTGGAGGGAGAGAGAGAGGGACGGGTGTGCACCTACGCGCAGTTGGAGGAGCAGCCTAGCCTGGCGGGCAAAGCTCACTCTGGGTCCGTTATTTATGGAGTTATGTCCCGTGGCCCGCGGTGCGTCCGCCAGCGAGCCCGATTCGCTGCTCTCCAGAGAGCTGTCCCCGCTCGCTCTTCCGCCGCCAGGCTATTTGCTACTTCTGCTCGGAAAACGTTCCCAGTCGTTTTTTATATGGGTTTCTTTTCTGGCTCTTCCGGGGCTCCGAATCGCTCTCCGCTCCCCACGCCCCTCTCATCTGCATATGGACTCTTCTTCTCCCACTTTCCGACACGCCCATTTCTTTGCTTAAACAGCTGCTTTCTACGCTTTTCGTAGCAGCTTTTGCTAAAGTTGCTTCCTCCGCCTTCCCCCCCCCCGCTCCCTTCCCCCAAAATAAAAATCTCTCTCCAGCGGACGGGGAAGAAAGGTGAAAGTCCGAACACGGGAGATTCTGCTGGAACTTCCTGGAAGCAGCTGCCCAGAAAATCTGCCAGCAAGGGGGCCGGGGGCGGTGGGAGTCCTAAGAGGGCCTGATCTTCTATCGTCAACCAGGGATCCTCAGGAAGGGGGGGTGGAGGGGTGGTCCTCACAGCCAGCAGCAAAAGCATGTGGAACATTCCTTGGTTCTCCCTGCGGAGCGCGCGCTTTGCAACAGCGCGGAGCTGCAGAACAGCCCGTCTCGCGGGGGTGGAGGAAAGAGACTTGTCCCTTCCGAAAGCCGTTCTGAACCTGAATTATGCAGTACTGGCTGGAGTTAGCATGGGGCTGGCTGGCAGGAGCAGCAAGGGGCACTGGCTAGCGGTAGATGCTAGCGGTTGTCTTTTCCCATGCAAGACACCACCACCCCCGTCAATGTAAAGGAAAGAGTCAGAGGCTAAACGGTATACAGTCAGGAAATGGGGCATTCTTCTCAGGTACAAACGAAGAGTAAAATTCCCATGGAAGTTCCTAGGAAAAAGAGGGGACCGGGAGGGAGGAAGGAAAAACAAGTTCTTGGTCGTTGCGCACTTGCTTCTTTATACAGGGAACATTTAAAAAAAATCCAGACCTACCGACATCAGCTAAACAGAAACAGATAACCCATGGATGGGGGGGGGGGCTGGTCTGCACCCCTCTCAGCATATTTTGCTGTGTGCGCGTGTGTTTTCTCTACACAACTGAAACAAGGGGCATCCTGGGCCAGAGTCACCCAAGGGATGTCTGAGGTTTCTGACTTCTGATAGATCTTGATAGGATGCGGATACTGCCGATCACCCAACTCCAAATGACATTCCGGTGGAATCCCAAATTATTAGCTCGCAAGAAAGGAAGGGTGGGGGTGGGGGTGGTATGCAAGGCGACTTGGGACAGGCCTCTAGGAGGGAACAATTAGATACTAATCGTGACGGAGGAAATGTCTGGGTTGGAGCTTAAAAAATGGAAGTTGGCTGAGATGTTTGTTATTTCCTTTAAAAAGAGTTTGCTGCTACAGACGATAGAAAGAGCAATATAACAATAAAATAATTGGGGTAGCAATTTACTAGACCGACCTTTCAGTCGGCCAGCAAAATAGTTCTGAGAGTCAAACGCTGGCGCATCTTCTCACAGAGAAAGGCTAACCCAATTTAAACAGTCGCCTCCGCCGCCTTCTCCCCATGGCATTTATTTTCTGGAACCAACATTCCTGCCCACCCCGATTTAACAAGTTAGTGGACAGGGCTGAGCGCCAAACAGCAAACCGGGCAGGGAAGAAAAGGACACTATTCAAATAGGTCACGCAGTTTACGAAGCGTTTGCACAATGCAAATAAACGGCGCAGAATAGAACATTAGGCAAAAGTCTGCTTTAATAGCAGCGGTTACCTTTTATTACTATTAAAGGGGTTTTTTTGTTTTTGGTTTTTTTTACAAAAACCATAATTAATCTAATCTACTACGCAGCTGAGAAGATTACTAAGAAAAAAGTTTCCAATTGACTATGCATGCACCGGGGGCGGGGGGAATGAAATACAGATAACTCACTTTTTTTCCTGCAATGTCAGTCTTCAGTACGCAATCATGCAATGGCCTGAGCATTAAAGAGTTAAAGCGCGGTATTCGAAGGACTCTACCTGCGCAAATCCAAATCCTCTTTAAATGTTGATACGCAGGACTTGAAAGGCATGACAGAGAGGAAGGTACGTGGCCGCGGCGTCGTGCATAGATGAAAAGGTGGCTGTCACGCTTCCCAAGGAAAGATGAAGGAGACACACACGGCCGATAAAAAGAGGGGGAGGTCAACCCAGCAGCTGGAAGAGCAGTAATAGGAGTGGGGTGCAACGTCACGGGTCCTGACGTCCCAGCAACAGCTGCAGGGCGATTCCTGAGACCTGTGATGTGCGAAGAGCTTCGCCAATCACCGCTGGCTTGGCCGTGATCATTTATTTTCCTGCCTTCAGGCTCCCAGGGTGTCGAGCCAATTGGAGACCTTCTTGGGCGAACGTAAGCCTGCCAGATCTGTGTGAATGAGCTCTGCGCGCGGAGGAGGGGGAGAGAGAACCCGCCCACGTACGGGTTCTTTAGCTGTTTCTTTAGCGAAGCTGAAAGCTTCCGCGGTTGAAGCCTTCCGAGGCGGGGATAAAGGAGAGAGAGGAAGGCCCGGTTTCCTTCCTCTTCCCGAGAGTCCCGTCTTGGGATGGGGGGTGCTCACGGTTGGGGCCAGCGTCGCCCAGACGAGACGGACTGAATTTGCCTTCCGAAACCCCGGGAGGTGTTGCCTGTTTTCGCAATAGGGGAGCAATGGCGCGCCACCGGTTAAGAGGCGCTGCCCGAGAATACAGCTGGGTTTACTAGATTCAAGACTCGGTGGGCCAGGCGCGCGCAGCAGATTATGAAGTGCGGGTAATGTGCTAAAAGCAATGGTTAACCTTTGGCTGAGGTTCAAAGCCTGCCTGGGCCCCCTGCGCAACCGTAAGAGGCGGAGGAGGGGGTGGCTGTCGGCAGCTGCTTGCTCCCCGGGCGAAGGTTTGCGTGCTCTTTCCAGCAGGTTTGCACCCGCTCCCGGCCCAGAAATAATATCGGCTATATTTTCGGTTTAATCCCGATTCACGTTATGTGCCGTACGCGGAGAAAAGGGAAGCAGTGGATGAGCCCAGTGGCTGCGTCTGCCCACTTCGTGTTAAGACCTGGTTGCTTAATCACAATCGGATTCAAACGATAAGCAATGAATCTAGGATTATAAACTAAAAGTCAGTTCCTACAACACGCTAAACTTTTGATTTTAATTCGGCGTGTCTTGTGAACCATCGAAGTGGGGCGGTGGTAAAGACGGGGCGCAGTGAAGTAAAAGCTGCCCAAATAAGAATTCGTATTTGGTGAAAATGCAAAAGACGACGAACGGCGTTTCAGTCGTTAGTACTCTGGACGAGGCACACAGCACCTGAGTAAAATCCTTCGGGTGTCTCAGCCACACGGATTGTTCTTCGTGGAATTGCTGCTTCGGGTGCCTGATGACACAAGCTGGCTTGCCAGCCCAGCCCAGAAGGCATTACATAAAAGAGAAGGCTTACGTGCTCCGCGTCCTCCTGCCTTAGTTTTCACTAGCAATCTTTTAGGAGTTCTTGTACATTGTCCAAAAGCTCTTGTACACTGAAATGGAATGAAAAATCGACAATGTTCCGCTTTCCGTGGCGCCCCCGCGCACGCTTCTTCGCGTGTTCAGCTCCCGCCCTCTTCCAAGGTAAAAAGACCGCGCTCCCTCATTAATCACCACGCGAAAGTGTCGTGGAAAATGGTAAACAGAACTGGGTATTTTCGGCAACCGCCGCCTCACCATGTTCTCCCACTCGCCCCAATTGGGCTTAGAGAGACTTCGGCTTGAAAAGAGTCGTTCTCGGGAGTTCCCAACTCCGCCCCCCGCCATTTCAAATGACACTCCTTGAAGGAGCAAGACTGGGGGTAGCGGCATTTAATGGGAGAGATTAATTAATTAGTCGCCCCGGGGCTAGCAGTTTCCAACAGCCGTCTCCAAGCTAAGAGAGTTTCCCCAGAGAAGTCGGGTTAATCTGCTGCAGCAAAATCAAAGATCTGCTAACCATCAAAGACAGCGGTTGAAACTGGAAGTCTCTCAATCCAATTGCCTCCGGTGGCCTAGGGGAAAGTGGATCGTGCGCCCCTGCTGGCAATGCGCGCGCAGCAGTCGCGGGGAAGAGTGGCACGCGCTGCCAATAGTTTCGCCCCATAGATTTACTCCCGTATAGGTGTGCGCTGAGGTACAGGTTGTGTGGCAATGCTGCCCCCTGCCGGCGGAGAAGCAAAGTGCAACTCGGGCTCGGCCTCCGCTGCCGTGGGCTGGGGGACGCTATCCCCGCAGCATCTCCTCCTTTGCTTCAGAGTTGGTTCTACCGCCCAAAAACCATGGGCAGGGACTTAGCGATGTTATCCTTTATTTTTAAACTAATCTAAATGACGAAAAACTACCAGGAAAGAAAAGAGAACATGTGGAAGAAAAATGCAGAGCACCCCATCAAAAAATGGTGGTGTGGGCGTTTAGGGTGCTGTGAATTTTGTAGCAGCGAGACCAAAACATTTATCCAAGACTGTGGGGAAATGGTGGTCTTTGCTGAACTACGTCTCCATGCAGCCGCAACATGGCCAATGCTAAAAGTTGTAGTTCAGTAACATCTGCACAACCACAGGTTCCCCTTCTTTAGCTAAGGCACAGCTCCCTACTCATCCTCTTGAGATATTTTTACACGGAATCTTTCAATTCCTCCATTAAGTCACAAATTACATGGATGTGCACAACTAAAATCATGAATCTCTGTTGTCTAAGAGCACGGAACTGCGGCTCCTGTAAGCCCTATAAAGTTGCTACTTAAATCCAAGGCCAAAGATTACCCTGTAAATAAAAACTGCAGCCCCTTGCGCTGTTGTGCTGTGGAAACATGGATCCAGGGCACAGATCTATCATTCTGTTTTTGTTAGAAGGTTTCACGGTTTAATGACAACTTAGGCTTCATGAATCCTGACACGTTTTAGCCTTAGCGCTCTTCTCTGTAGCAAGTGAAAGAAGGAAAGTCATCGTATTAACTAAGCATGTATAAACTTTTGTAACAGTCTGGTTCTGTTTGAAGCAAATTAAAATTTAGCATTTAGAACAGAACACAGCAAGCTTGTATTCAGAAAGGTTAGATCGTTTGCTTTTGGTCAAACGTGCACAAGATTGCCTCTGCATCTTGGCTGATATGTTGTGGGACGTATTCTTTAATCCTGTCAGAATTAAAAGATTTCGACTTCACGCCTCCAGCAAAATATCTGTGTGGCTTGACATATTTAAGTTAAATATGGGTTATGGAATTAAACCTACTTCTTAGCTTTGTATGACATACTGAAGCGTAAGCTAATCACAGGGAATGGGTTTTAGACAATGCACTAGACTAAGATGATGTTGGCTAGTTATGGCTTAGTATCTGGTACAAATACAGCCACTGTCAAAACACATATAGGACTGTGTTTTGCAACAGTAAAGAAGCTGTGCAAGAAATTGGTCATCATCAGAAATAACACTTAGAATTTAGGTTCTTCAGTTGCAACTGAATATTGATGCAGCACGATCTTTAGTGCTCCCCTCATCTCTTCAGGGTGATGCTTGGACTAAAAGAACAATGAAACCAAGTGATAAATTGGCATAATATGGTAAATGAGATTGTAAAATGTGCTTGTTATTTACATAAAGCCTTTACTTTTATGCTTTGATGCATGAAAAAAAGTTCTAAGGCACTTTATTTCCTCTCAGAGACAAATGACATGTGCCATTAACATTTTGTGTACATTATAGAAGCTGAAAGTAGCTGCTAATAGTAAGTATTTGTGTTATAAACAGTGGCAAAGTAAAGGCTCTATGTAAATAACAAGCACGTTTTACAATCTCATTTACCATATTATGCTAATTTATCACTTGGTGCGTGTCCCTTTACTTCATGCATTGAAAAGTGTTTGTAAAGGAAGTTCTCAGTCCACTGGGTTGAATGTTAGCATGCTCTGTCTTTCAAACCGCTTCTCACCTTAAAAAAAACATTATTCTATTTGTATTCTGCTTATTTTTCTACAGTTCTAGTGGTAATGTACTGTATATAGGACACATCAGTTGAAACCAAACAACCAATCTGACATTAGTTGCCAATCCAAATTTTTACTGGTGGAATCAGGTTTTTGCGTCTGTGGTAAAGAAGTATTTACAACTCTGCCAATCCTTGCTTTTTAAGCACAAAATGGGGATGTGGGCAGCATAATTGCTTTCCTTCATGTCTATGTGTATTCTTGGTGTTCATGACATTAAAGTTTCAAATAATGTTTATACATTTTTATATCAGATATGAATAAACTGTTGGAAGACTTATATCATAACTAAGAAGCGAAGTCATCTGAATATTATGGAAGAAACCATTCACAAAGAAGAAATATTTGAGCAGCACTTTATCCATCTATACAGTGAAGATTATGTTGTAGGTGTTAAGTGATGCAATTGCACTGAATGCTTTAAGGGAAGAATAGGAACCTAACTATCCATTATTAGATTATGGTAATGCACAATCCAGTCGGAAGCAATTTAAAAAGAGACGTTTTAATGACTGGTGGTGATCCTTTCCTTAATTACAGGTTAATAGGGGTGGCTGATGGATTCCCTAAATGTGTGTGAGTATCACTTCCAATTTTGGCACATACTGCTGCTTTGAGAATACTGATAATATAAACTTGCAAAGCAAAATGCCTCCCATAATTTTTATAACTGTAGGAAGTTGTTTTTAAGAGAGAGAGAAAGAGAAATAACAGAAATAAAAGTAATTGGGAGAGTTATATAACTCTGCAATTCCCAAAACAATGACAACTCAATTTTAGAATAAATGCACCTTTTAAAAAGAATATTTCTTAAAATATGCAGGACCATATCTAAAAATACAACTGAACAAAACCAGTATATGAGACTGTAGAATGTGCTTGTTATTTACATAAAGCCATGGGGTTTTTTTATACTTCCCCATTTTGCAACTCTATATTCAGGCTGTAAAAGACAATATGTTTTAGCAATCTTTTTTCAGGAAAGATTCTAAAAAATAAGTGGTGGATTGGTACAAGTTCCAAAGCTGACAAGTTGACTTATGCTTCCAGGCAGAATGATAGGGAAAGAAACTCATACCTTAACTTCAGGATATTTTGTGAGACATTTGTTAAAGCCTTTATTATAAAACAAAAATGGATGGATGGATGGATGGAAAGTTAGATAAAAAAATAATGCAGTAAAGATTTTAAAAATATAAAACTAGTGAAGAATTTATAATATCTTGATAGGAAAAGGAAAAAATATTCCCCCATTATTCTTGTAAGTGACGTTTAATTGGAAACATACAAGAAAATGTGTATCAGTTTAGCACTTCGTTCCTCTTAGTGTTTGTCATGGGGCCTACTTGTTGTTGTTGTTTTTAACTGCACTCACCTAGTTCAAACAGCAAAGCTATTAGTGCATAATGTGGTGAGGGGTTTTGTTTATTAGCGGGCCTGTTGCAGAGCCTGACCCAGAGAGAGAGTGACTTGGCCCAAAATCACCCAGCTGGCTTCAGTGCCTAAGGGAAGACTAGAACCTGGGTCTCTGCTCTTAGCCCAGCACTTTAATCACTTTACCATGCTGGCTTTCTATATCAGTTTAACACTTTAAAAATTAATACTGGAATCAAATCAGAAACTGATGAAAACAGCTAAGATGATAGGAATTGTCAGTCATATTAATAAGAATATAATAAGAATTGACAAGAATTTCTAACTAATTGGAAGTAGTATCTTTAAACCAATCAGAATGTAATGTTTTAAGTCTTACGTTAAAAGAAACCCAAACTTCAGATGCTGCAAAACTCTCTGTATGAAATTATAATCCATTAATCGAAATTAAGTTTTTGACATCGATGCATACTCTCAAAACGTAATCTGCCTGTTGTCTAATGAAGGAATTGATTGTAATTCCCAGTGAGAGATGTGGCTTATTCTAGCAGCTGTAATCATGTATAAAGCCAACTCAGTATACTTCCTGGGACCGTAAAATGGTGATCCTTAATAGAAGAACACCTGGCAAGAATGTGAAATCAATTTGTTTTTTCATCCTATAATGAATAATCTTCCAGAATTGCTGAGCTTTGTGACATTGCTACAGATGTGAAAGAATAATCTAACTTGAGGTTTATTCAGCAGTTTTTCTGAATAATAATAATAATAGCTGAATAATATATTCTGAAATATAATCATGTCAGAGTGTAATATTCACACTGAATTTGTTATCTCTCTGTTCTATTGACAATCCTATTGTTGCATATCAACTGTCCTGTTTAATTCTGCATCCATTTAATCATTTAATGTTTGATCTGTACAACTTCTGAATCATTTCAATAGCAACTTATATATAAGGTAGAACAGATGTTCTGAGTTTTGTGCTGTAAGCGTTTCAAAATTAGTCAAAACTCGACGTATGCCACTTTGTTTTTGTAACTCCACTATCATCTTTGAAGATAGCGAATGGTTTGTGACCATTCCAAGGAGGCAGTCTCAAAATGTTACATCTTTTTATTAAAGGTTAAATCTTGCAATCAACATGAAGTAATATTTCTCCACTGATCAATTTTTTTAGCATGTTTGCCTTCCTGAAGAAAAAAGTTCAATACTGAAGTAAAAGGCCATAAACCTGCAGTTATTCTTTTATATTTATCTCATAATTTTAATAAGCCATTTATAATTGGTCTCTTATGCACTGAACACTTCTATTTGTATCATGCTGGAGATATTTATGCAGGCCTTCTGAAAGTTCCATTCCTTCCATAGGAATTAATCAAACATACTTTTAATCAAACATTGGACCATTACTGGTTCTCTGCATTGACTTTGAAGAGTCTAAAAAATGGAAAATTGATGAGTTACTACCAGCAAAGGAAGGTGTGAGTAACTTAAGTGATTCAGGTGTTTGGAATTATGCTAATAGATTCAGGCTATTGCAGCAAGAACCTTTCTCTAAAATGTATGCTGATTTGCATTTCCCCCCATTTTCTTTAAATCAGGAATATCTTGGTGATGATTCATGATATAATAATATACCATATATAGGTACTGAATTCTCCAAGAAGCAAAATGAAGAACTAGATAAAATACTTCAAAAGAGACAAAACAATCGACTATACAAGAAATATATAAAAGATTTTGTGGCTAAACAATGGCTTTTAACAATAGAACTGTGACAGCTATATTTGAGTAGATGGCAATAATCAGAAGGAATGAAAGATGTATTTGATGGTTTTGGTAACCCACACAATGAAGATTTCAACCCAATCCTAAAAACTTTAAATTCTGAGGTCTTGATTACTGTGTTAACAAATCAGTAAAATCCAGCACATCTCAGAAGGTTATGGGAGGAATTCCTACATCTCCCAACCAAAGTAATCCCATTAAACATTCTTTGTAACAGGGTAAACAGGGAAAGGTAGTCATCTCCAGGATCCATTATTTATTCTCTAAGCCAACTTCTCTGTTGCAGGATATATGTATATTGAACTGATTGTAGGAGGTGGAGTGGCTGCCAAGCTGAAAGGTAAGAAAATAGTTTTGCTAATGTTCAAACGTGCCACAAACCCAGCTATATTACAGAAGATCAATGCCTTCTTGGCAACATTTGTTATCTTCCCCATATGGGTATTCAAAGAGGAAAAAAAAATCAAATTGTTCTCTTCCAGGCAAAAGAAAAAGCACCAATTCTATAATCATTTCAACTTCTTGGGTGTTAGGCATGGGCAAATACTCCCCATAAATCATCAGTGTAAGAGGTTCTCATATTGAAAATATTTATCTTGACCATGCCCTATAATAAACATCAAATAAAACAAAGTATTAAAGGACATTAATCAGAAGTTGGCAAGATGATTGTTGTCCCATTTGCAGGTCAGAGAACAAAGTGGGCAAATACTTTCACCACAAATATTTCCTCATATGTAAGCCTAGCAAATAAAGTATTTGTTAAGGATTGAGAGATGATAGTTTGAAAATGGGAAAAAGTTCCCATCTAATCTGCCTGAAATTTGGAAGCAATTTAATGTTTATTAACTATCAAGCCTTCTACTGTTGGATTTTACTGATGCTGTGATTTTATTGTAATAATAGGAATTCTGATTGGTATAAGCTATTGTGTAGGCAGATAAATAAATGCTATCCTTGTGGATTTCTATAGCTTTTTTGGGTATTGAGTGCACTTGAAAGAATTAGTTGCTATTTGTAAGGATCACTGGACTGGGACTAAGCAGTTATAATATTTTGATGGAAATGTTACTCTTCTGTAAATAGTAAATATACTCTACATTCTGTGGAGATACTGCAATTGCTTTTTAACATGCTTGACTCAAATACATTAACTGCTATTTTCCAGAACTATAGTTGACGTATTTGGGAGCAAACCCCATTAAACAAAGCAGAACTTTCTTGACAGATTGCCTGCTATAATGTGTGCTTAGAACATTGTGCACTGAGAATGCTAACTTTGAATTTCACACACTATGTTCATAACTTGTTTGGAAACAGGTTTCAGTTTAAACACACTTGTGTCACTGTCTTCTGCTTGATGGAGTCCACTGATACATCTCCATTGATACCAAAAACACTTCTTTCTTTGACATCAGTAAAAGAAAGTGAGAGATGATCAAAAATTTATTTTGGATGAGTCACTGTCTCAGTCAAGAAAGCTACTCAATAAAATGATACCAAACAAAAGAGTTATTCAAAATGAATATTGATTAAAAAGGAAACTGGTTAGATTACAAACAGAAATCTGTAAGACATCTTTTAGCAGGGGGCGCTTATATGGGTTCTTCAATTTTTCCCTTATATCTCCAGCTTGTACATTTTCAAAAATGAAAGCTTATCACTGAACATAGAGAGGAGACCTGGAGTCATCTTGTAAGAGTCCATGGAAATCAAACCTTCTCAATCCAGCAGGTGATTAAAGAAATGGACTGTTTTTCAATTTGGAAAACTGGCAAAGTATCACTTATAAAGCCAAACTACTTGAGCTGTCACCCAATATATTACATAATTTGTGTCCCAGAGCCTTTTTCTTGAGATCAAAATTGCTTCTGTTTCCTTTTCAGATAGTGTTTTTCAATACATTCAAGCTGATACACTTATTTTAATCATTTTAATTGCTATTACAAGTTATATTATAGTTGCTTCCAAGTAATTCATGTGCAGCAAATTATATTTTATATTGTAACACCTGTGCTAGATTGTATTGCCCTTGTTAAAACTAAAAAAAAGTTAATCCCTTGTATTGGACACATTATTTTAATTAATTATAGCATATGAATTTCCATCACTTACTGTTTTCAGTAGATTGTCTTGAACACTGTAAAAAGATAGTACTGCTGAGATGATTGCCTGCTAAAATCATTTGAGTTACAAATATCCTCTGAAATGGTAAATTTTCTCAAGGCCTCAAATATGGACCATTAATACTGAAGGCATAATTAAAGAAATTGGTTAAATAGGATGGAGGTCTTTTAGCTGTTTCAAGTCTTAATAAATATTACCAATGAAATAATTGGCTTCACAAGGCCCTGGCCTTGTTCCTTGCCTTTAGTTTTAGGTTACTTCTTCCCCAAAAACTTTAACCTTATCATCTCACTGGATTCACTGTAAGATTATGGATGAATGGTGAAGTAAATAACACTTTAAAGCAGATTTTAAACCAGATGAATGTGAACATCCAGAATCTAGAATCTTTAGTTATATGCTGAAAAGTATCTGAACCAATGGTACTAGAAAAAAAAAATTAGTAGAGAAAACTCTTCCCATCTTGTAAGTAGGAAAATTCTCTTCTTTATGTTTTTGTTTTATATATAAATACAGCTATAGCTAGAATGGAGGCTTCACGCTACAAAGGAATTGTGTCTATGAAAGACTCAGCATTGTTCAGTTTCTAGCATAATAAAAGAAAACAACTCCTAATCATTTTGCTGCCCAATCATGGCAAATATATTTTCTGATACAACGGGAATGTGCATCCTTTCTAATGAAAGAAAAGCAAGAAAAGAATTCAGACAAATGAATTCTTAATGAAAATTCATTCACTGTTTATACATTTTGTTTGTTCAATTTATTTTTAATTATTTTCCTTTGGGATTAGAAAAATGCAAAACTTAGAACAACCTGCAGTATATAAGTCACAGGAAAGCTAAATGGAAGAGTAATAAGAAAAAGCAATGAAAATGACAGATATAAAATAAATTCTGTTTTTTCCAATATGCTTAAAATTTGGCAGGTCTGATACCTTGAAGTAAAGTGCCTCAAAATATTAACTGTTTGGTTGGAAAATACTTAAGATACAAGCAGCTGGCTATCTCATTGAAGTCAGTTGGAAACTTACGGAATGTGTTGTTTTAAATTGCCATAAAACATGTTTTTCAGACTGTATATTTGGCTGGTCTGATACCCTGAAGGAATGGTAGAACACTAAAAATATCATGCTATTTGGACCAAGTAAACACCAGTGACCAGCAGAAAAATATGCAGATGAGACTCCTATTGAAGAAACCATAGCTTTATAGTAAAGCAAGGTTTTGTAGTTGGAATATATTATCAACCTTTGCTATGTCCACGATGAGGTTATGAAGGGATGGGAAAAATCTCTATGCAAGATCCTGGAGAGCCATTGCTAGTCAGCATATAAAAAAAGTCTGGGATAAATAGTTTGAAATATGACATCTTACTATATAATGTATTGGCTTATTTGGTTGTCTATAAAATAAAAATTCTTTGGCCAATGTGTCTGAAATATAGCTAGGTTGATGCTCAAAGGATCTATAAGTTTGACTGACCCTAAACACAAGTAACCATTCTGTAGTAAGAATGGGTAAACACATTAGGCTCTTTTCCAATTAGAATCTAATAAAGGGGTTTTTTTCCTTAAAAAGAATGAAAAAAGATTTATAAAGCTTAAATATGAAAGAAAGTAAACTTGGCAGCACCCCACATAGGCCACCTCTCTTCCCACATTCCCAAATGAAACCACCCACTGAGGAGGGAATAAACCTGCAAAACAGTGTCACAAATCCCCAACTCTCATAGGCAGTCCAACAAAATACCAGTGTCAAAGATGTCTAACACCAGGAAGGGTACTGTATATTACTCCCATCTAGGTCCCACAGAGATTATCTGAGACAGCAGCAAATACAGTCTTTGTCCTATACCCAGGTCTGAACATTGACTGAAAAGGGTCCCAAAAAATCTGCTGCTTTCAGGGTTTCACAAAGTTAGTCCACTACCACCATCTCAACAACTCCTCCCCCCAAAAAAGCAGGTTTGAGATGGCTGAGAGTTATCTAAAATCCCTGGGTCCAGGTGTGGCCTTTCAACACTGTGGGTAACTCCCCCTCCCACAAGGAGATGTTGATAGTCTCCAAGATCCAAGGGGTTATTGTTCCTTACACTGCCAGCTCAGACGGGTCCAAAGAACAGGTGGCAGGAGATAACCTAGACAGCGTCTTACCCACTTCCTTGGAGTTCACACGTTGAAATTAATCCCAGATAATAGGGCAAGATGGTGCCCTAGTCACCACAAAGACTCTGCCCATGTGGAATAAAGGCTGGTGAATTTGAATAATTATGTCAGCAAAATGCTGTGCAAAATTATCACAGCAGCCAGGCAGGGAATCTCTGTGTTGACCCTTCCTTAATATCTCTCATGACAACCTAATTAATGACATGGTAAAATATAAGCTAGATGATAAAATTGTTAGATGGATTTATAATTGTCTGAATTATTACACCCAGGGAATACTCAGAAATAGCTCCACATCTGCTTGGAGAGCAATATCAAGCAAACTACCACAGGAATCTGCTCTTGGACCTGTGCTATTCAACATTTTAATGAATGAATGAATGATGAAGGGGTTAAGATGATGATTCTGAAATTGCAAATGACAAAAAAAACAAGTGACTAACAGGCTTGAAGAGAAAAGCATTCAAGAAAATCTTGACAAAGTTGAACCCTGGGCTGAAGAAAAACAGGACTGCTCAAGCCTTATGTAAGAGCTGAGTCTGACTCTGAGGCTGAGGAAGGGGAAATTGAAACCCATGCTAGGCAAAACGGGGAAACCAAAAGTCTAAATAACTCAGCAGAGTGGGAAAGTCTTGAGCAGCTGATTGGGCGAAGTCAGGAGTCAAATTCAAAGCCGCCAATCAGCACAAGAGAAAGGCAAGCTGAAAATCACACCAAACAAAAGGAAGCCTGATTGGTTCCACAGGAGAAACAGCGCGAAGGGAATGGCTTAAAAAGGAGCCAGCGCAAAGACCGAATCGCCGAAGAAAAACGTTCCACCGAGCTAACAACTTCCTCAGCAGAAGAGAAGCTGGAATTGACCCTGGAGCCTTGCCCTGTAGCTGTTATGGAATCAGAGCCTTTCCAGTCTTCTGAGTCTTGCCTTGTTCCGCCACACAGCCCAGCCGAGTTGAGCCCTGCCACCTGGCCTCGAAGCCCAGTTGAGTCTTGCCCCGCCACATCGCCACAAAGCCCAGCCGAGTCTTCCCTTGCTGTCTTGCCATGAGTTCCAGATGAACCTAGCCTTGTCACCTCATCACAGAATCCAGTCGAGCCTAGTCTTGTTACCTTGTTGAGATCCATAGCTGAGTTTTGCCTTGTAGTCTTGTGTCCTCCAGCCCAGGCTGGTTCAGTTGCCTTGCCACCAGTTCCTGCCAGATCCTGTCCTGTTTCTCTGCCATGGTCTTCGCTCAAGTCCTGCCTAGCCGTCTTGCCACGAATTCCAGTTGAATCCAGTCTAGCTGCATCTTCATGCTCTCTAGCCAAACCTGGTTTTGCTATCTTGCCAAGCACTCTGCCATTGCCCAGTTGGGCTTGAATTGAACTGAACTATTAATTAAAGGACAACTGCTAATTGTACATAGTTGCTTGTAAATAAAGATTTCTTTTTTACTTGCCTGGTCATCTCAAAGTCTAAACAGAACACCTTATTAGAAGGTATGAAAATATATGGGAACTGTAGTCCTTTGGTATCATCATGTAGAATGAGGAACCATGCACAGTGGCCATCCTATTTTGAATCTTCTGGAAGCCAAGCTTAACCTGGCTAGGTAGACTGTGAGCTGGATAAGTATGCATGGCTTTTAAATGCATGAATGAATTAAGCTTTTAGTTCAGAAAGAAGACAATACAAGTTCTATTTGTTTTGACATGTCTGAGACTCTGGATTAAAAAACAAACACGAGGTGTTTCCCAATTGGCATAGTTGGCAGGATTCAAGACTAGGAATTATGTGGCAGCAGCTATGCTTGCATCCTGCATGTTCTAAAGCACTTTTTGGAATTGAACCTGAAGCCGTGCACAGCCCAGATTAATAAAATGCACCAATTTCACTAAAACAGAAATAGGGTGAAGTTGATGAGTTCCTTAAAATGAAAGCTGAATTTTTAAAGAACAGGCAATGTATGAATGGGTTTTCAAAGTGGGGGAGGCTAATACGGTTTGCAAGGGATAAGAACATAGGAAGATGATATTGAATGATATTGGTATCAACTAGATGTTGTTAGACATCTTTCTTCTCCTACCTTTAATTTCTTGTGCTTACAATTAATCTCTTTCTGAGATTGCTTACCATGAAAGAAAATACCATGATGGGTATGTAGGCATGCATTTATCTTCTACCTCTGCAAGAAATGCAACTCTCTTCAGTGGCATAAGAATAAGAAGAAAGTCAGATTTTACAAATCAGACTTCTTCCTAGTTCTATGCTATAAGGATACGCCACTGAAGAACTTATATTTATGGCTCAGATTTGCTCCTAGGAGCTCAAGATATTCAGGATGGATGTTTGTAGCTCAGTATATTATAAGCTGCCTAGAGTCTTATCGATAGGTGGACGATAAAATTTGGGAATGAATACATGGAGAATAAATAAATAAATAACATTGTTATGTGTTGCTTTCCCCCATTTTATCCTAACCACAAACTTGGAATGTTAAGTTACATTAGATATAGAGCAGTAATATGTAAAACTCCCCATTCTGGGAATGGAATATTTCAATATTGAATATAACATGCCATTTTTGTCACAGAATGTGCCAATCTGGCCATTCTACTAGTGGTCTCCTAATACTGTGAGTTTTGCATTCAACTACTGTAGAGCTACTGATCAGTCCTAGATCTCTTGAGGAGTTTCTTGTCTGGGTAGAGATTGAATGTGGGTCTCCATGTTCCTAGTCTGACACAATAGTATTACTGTAATACTCCATGCTGATACTGTGCAGTATTTATTTCTGATTTTCCTAACTCTCTTATGAGTTTTCCAAAATGAGAATGCCCTGTAGATAATAAGATTTGCTGCAGAGCTGTCCAATTAATGTGTAAACAGGTCCCTTGCTGGAGGCTTTGAGGAACTGTATTATAATCTTAGATTCATTTGTGTGTCCATTCCCTTTCCAAACGTAGTTGAGTGTGGAGGTGGTGGAGCTTACCCATCAGTTTGAAATGGCTCCTCTGTTGGCACCAGCTAAAATGTCAGTGGAAAAACAGTGGGGATGCATTGTAACTATAATGCCATTTGGCTATTGGTGTGCTGATGATAGACAAGTGGATTAAAAAAAGATAGAGGTGGGTCAAATGATGCTGCAGATGATTCGTATCGAACTAATGTTCTGTGCATTTAAAGGAGAGCAGAAAGTTATCATTCGCTCTAATAAACTGAAGCCAAGTCTCTATAAAAAAACATCTCTATAATGTAGAGATAAGCCAATAGTTCTTTAGCTAAATAGGATGAATTAGCAGGAAGGTGACTGATTAGCTAGCTGCTGACCTGTAAAAATGAGTAAAAACAAGGTCCTTGGAAAATAATGGAGCTATTTAGCATTCAGGTCAAATTCACGTAATAGATAGTGCCATAGAAAGATCAACTGATATCATAATGTTAAAGGGTAAGAAGAGATTTTTTTTATTGTACACAAAAGATTTCAGTCTTTAAAATAGTATTTTTCCTAAGTAGAATCATTTGTGCACTCCAAACCAAACAACTGGAGCATCTAAACGATCAAGTATCAGTGGACATAATGTTTTCTCATTCATTGCAGCCAAGTTATTTGATCTATTCTGCTAACTTAGTTATATAAATTCACCTGGTCTGACCCTGAGTCCTGAGATGATACCAATAAGCATTTCATTCTCTTGTAAATAAGAGAGCCAGTTTGGTGTAGCGGTTAAGGCACCAGGCTAGAAACTGGGAGACCATGAGTTCTAATCCTGCCTTAGGCACAAAGCCAGCTGGGCGACCTTGGGCCAGTCCTTCTCTCTCAGCCTGAGGAAGGAGGCAATAGCAAACCACTTCCAAAAAACCTTCCCAAGAAAACTACAGGGACTAGTCCATGCAGTCACCAGGAGTCAAAAACTGAAGGTGTGTGTGTGTGTGTGTACACACACATACCAAATTTTGAAAACATGGAAAATAATAAAAGGTGGTTAAGACCAAGCCTTAATTTAAAAAAAAATGGGTTCAGAGGAATCAGAAATTTTTCCAGATAGCTGGTATTATTGGATGATCATGTTTTATAATAGCAATAATGACAAACAAATAAATTGAAGGTAATCAAAATCTTGTATCATTTAGCAATACAAACTTTCATGAGATTTCAGCTATTTTTAATGTTTAAAAAGTGATTTTGTTTTAAATATTGAAAATCAACATTTCATAGCATCACAGACACCCTGATGACAACTGCTCCCGGTTGCTGATCCCAACATAATTAACAATGTCACACACTTCACATTTCATGACTGATGAAGTCAACTTGTCTTTGCAAGCTTATGCCATGGTAGATTTGTTAGTGCTCTTTCAAAAATGTTTTTAAAGTATCAGGATTTATTATATCAAACTAACAAACAGAAGAAAAAGTATACATACAGAATTAATAATTATAACAAAATAATTATATAATTATAAACACAATTATAATAATTGTAATAGTGGAAGAGATAAAAGCTTGGATTATATACAAAACAATTCCAAAACGGGACCATATTGCTTGTACTTCTTTGCCCCTTGATTGAAAAAATCCTATTCAGATTTTGATAAATAAGACATTTATTGCAAACTGGCACATGTTTCAGCAGCAATTCGGTAGAGAACTTTATCCTATAGGCTATTAAACAAGCTTATGTGTTCCAGAAATCCAAAAAATGAAACTAGAATTATTAATCAAGTTATTACCTAATATTTGAGACTAATGGTATATGGCAATCAAATAATAAGCAGTTCACAATTTATGGGGACTATAGCACAAGGAATATTTAAAACTAACATAGAAAGCAGTCAAATGATGATAATCTATAAGAATTCAATACATTGTCAATTCAATGAGAGAAAGACAAGAAATTCAGAGATTATTACATTAATTCAACTGGAGAAAGGCATGGGGCTTGGAGAATAGCACACTGAATGCAAAGAGAAATAAATGCATGGAGCTTAAAAGAGTAGAAGGGGGAATGGGGGAAGTTTAATAAAGTGACTCACTTTAGATAATGTTCAGGAGACAGCAGAAAAAGATATGTAAAAGTTCCTGATGTAGCAAAGGAAGTCAGAATTTTGGAGGCTTCCTGTCACAACAAAGAGAGAGATTTACAAGATGTAGCATTCACACATACACATGCTAAAAAGGAGCACCTTTTGTACAGGGACCACTTCACTTGGAATTGGAGAATAAAATAGATATTTTTTGGATCTAAGTGGAGGGAAGAATCACCTTTTCTTTGCAGCTTGTACAGTTCTGGTCCTCAAACCATTGGAAGAATATTCAAATAGGGAATTGATGGGGGTCCCTATCAATTATTACTTTACACATGCTCTTTGACTTCTCAAAACCATGGTTCTGCTGGACTTAGACTAGTTCTAAGAAAGGGCACTAGTATTCTACTCTGTCTGATTCTAAATCCAGCTGATCAGGAAAAGCCAGCTTTCTCTTCCAGGCTGTGAAACCCAATTCAGCCACATTGCCTCAGGGACCTAGGAAGACTTTGCTTCCAAAGTCTAAGAAGGCCACCTATCAGAGGGGGTTTGTTCAGCTCCTATAAGACACAGCTACCTCCTTGGTACTATAGTGCAACTCAGTAAAGGACCCTGCCAGATCTCTCTCCACTTGAGGATCCCTTGGCTGGGCTCAAGTCCAGTCCAGTTGGGGGTTGGCTTCAGAGGGCTCAAAGAAATGTCTCTCCAGAATAAGCAAAAAGCTGGCAAGTGACAGGAAAAGCTCAGGGCTGGATGTCCCTCCCAGCATTTTTTCCAAGTGACTTCAGTTATAGATAGAGATGGAAAGAAGAGACTTGATTGCATCAGAGCAGAGCAAGCTATAGAGGTGGGCTTTTCCTTTTAATTTTATAGGAGGTTTATGCCCTGAAGCAGAAGTATTACTAATCCAGGTATTCCTGCCTTCGGAGGAAAAAGGTGTGTGTGGGGGGAAGAGAGAAAACAGAGGAGATGGTCAAGACTAACAAAAGGGAGTCTGAAAGACACCCAAAAGGAGAAACGTTTGAGCCAGATGGTAAGGTTGGATGAATGAGTTTCTTCCTGGTTTGAACAAGAATTGCCAAAATGTTGATGGCCCTACAAAGGTTTCTCATTTCCTTTTTGATCTATGAAACAGATCACAAGAAAGAGCTGATGAGAAATTGAAAGGAACCGTCTGGAGCAAGTTCATGCTCTAACCACATTACCTTATGGAGGTATCCTTTGGTTGTATCTGCTATTCTTGTATCAAGATTTTACCAGGAATCAGTGCTGCAAATGGGAAAAGCTGAGGAGAAATGTCAGCACAATCTTAATACGAAAAGTCTCCTCAGGTCCTTTTTAATATCACGTTTATTCCCTGTTGCTATTAGAATTGCTGTACACAGGAGAGAGGGGCATCAACTATTAAATACATCCTGCTTTTCTTCAGATGGAGATCCTTTTTCTAACTAGGTTGATTATTTGTTTGTTTGTTTGTTTGTCTGTTTATTCAAAGTATATGGCTGCCCATCTGAAAAAAATGACTCTGGGTGGCTGTCAGCCCATAGGGTAGACTAGACTAAGAAACCGATGCCATATAGGTCTAAAGCTAATTTTATTGTAACACCATCTTGCAAGTCTGAATGTGCTTCCCCTCCCTCACTTTATTTTTGTATGAATTAGGGAGGGGCCCGTCTGAGGTGTTTTCTCAAATCAGTTTCTTGGAACAGACTTAAGCTGCACTTGTCTGATCAATGCTTTGGTAACTGATCTTCCCACTGTCCTTCAAGGCCATTCGTTATTCCCTTTACACTATCAACAATTTTAGAAAAATAGCAAACTGCCCCCCCCAACAAATACAAAATAAACAGACAAATCAGCAGCTGAGATAAAACCACCACCACCAATAACAAAACAACCATCAATACACATACAATACAAACATGTCAATAAAACTAACTTACAGGATCCAACAGGCACTCCAGCCCCAAGCCCAGGAACACAGCCATGTCTTCAGGGCCTAGCAAAATGTGCCTGGCCCTCTTCTTTCTAGTGCACAGAGTATCAGTTTTGACAGCAAACAAGAATTATTTCCTGCAATCTGCTTTGGACCTTCTGGTTTGACCATAATATTAAATGTATTTATTTATTCAATTTCTATAGCCGCCCATCTCAACAAGTGACTCTGGGTGGCTTTGCATAAACCTTGAGTCAAACTGGGGGGGCAATTTAGAGGAGGGAACAAATCATGTAACGTATTGTTGCAGATCAAGTGTTGATTTCTCCTTTCATAACGGTATAATAATTCTTTTAGCCAACTCCTGTGCCTGACATGTTCACAATTTTTGATGGTTTGGTAGATTCCAAATATTAAGGTCATAGAAGAGCATTTGGATCGTAACACACAGTGATGAATCAAGTGTCTTGATAAAATTTGGGTCTTGGCCATTCATACAACTGCTATGTGACTATGACATTGACTACAATAAATGAGTGAGTGTGTGTGTGCGTGCGTGTTTAAATGGCTTTCATTTTTAGATTGCTTTTCAGGAATGCAGCCATTGCTGCCTTCTCAAAAAATAATCATTCAGCTAAAGACTGAAGTTTTATTGCAAGCCAGCTAAGACAATTGATCAACTCTGATAGTGAAAAATTCTTAATATATAACCAAATTGAAAGCATTCTACCATGTTTCTTGCATTTTCCTCTAGCCAATCCAAATCTAGTTTTACTTTTCTCATAGACATCCCTTTGTAAGTATATAGCCACCCAGAGTCACTGGGAGTCAGGTGGCATATAATTTCAATAAATAATAATAATTATTATTATTTGCAGAATCTTTATGTTCTCCACATTCCTTCTATGAAGCATTGCCTTCAACCTTCTCTTCCCAGTGCCTTGACGTATAGGGCTTACTGATTCACCTCTGCAAACCACACACAGCGCTGTATTAGTCTGATGATTAACATGTTTGTGGGCTTTGTTTTTCCATAAAACCTGTTTGGTAACCTCAGTCTTCTATGCCAGGAGACTGATGGGACATTGCAAACTGTGACCAGCTAGCCACTGACTCTGGATTATCTGAGCTGCATTAGACATACGGTAATAAAGGGTTCCAGTCCTAATTCCGGTATCATTTCTCCAGATGTGGGATGTTATTGTTTGAATCTATGGCATTTAAGTTACATGTTCTCACAATGTTCCATCTTATCTCCCATGTTTTTAGCCCTTTAGATTTCATCACTGGAATTTATTATCTCGGATTTTGGATGGAATTTGGATGGAATTGAACGATAGCAGTATGGTGATCACATTCAGCTGTGAAGGAGCCTGGAACTGGTATTGAATTGGGGCAGGGCCAATTAAAACATTACATATTTCAGTATTAGATGCAGATGTGTCCAGAAGTGGTTAACCAGGATGGTGAAAAGTTTGGAAACTAAGTTCTACAAGGAACAATTTAAAGATCTGGGAATGTTTTGCATACAGAATAGATCCTGTTGCCTTTCCAGAAGGCCTTGAAAACCTGGCTTTGTGCCCAGGCCTGGTGCCCCAAGTGTGGGAAGGGTCCCATTCAATGGTTATGTTAACACCATGGCTTTTAGATTGCTCGGCTGTATTTATATTTATTTTTAATTTTTGTTATTGTTTTTATTGTTTTATATCATGACTGTTTTTATTGTTGTTAGCCCCCCAGAGTTACTAGCTTGAGATGGGCGGCAATATAAATTGAATAAATAAATAAATAAATGTTTGTCTTGGCTATGATATATTGTTTCCCCTGTTATGTTTAGCTTCATTTTTATGTTGATCATGCTTGTATTTTTAGGTACCATGTTGGTTTTTAGTTGTACACCGCCCAGAGTCTATGTCAAGTTGAGCAGCTATACAAATCAAAAATCAATCAATCTAACTTTGTTCTGTTCTCAAATGCAACCAAGCTAGTATTCTGGAGATGAGTTGAGACTACAACTCTCAGGATTCCTGGTCAGCCAGGTCCTTAGCCATTGAGGCTGAAATTCTGAAAGCTGTCTTACCTACTCATCGGGGGGGGGGGGCAAGTTGGGGCAGACTGCTCTAGGGCAGGGATGGGCATGCTGGTGAGAAAAGCTATAGCATCCCAATGCCTTTGTCATTTTTAAAATTAAGAAAACACAAACTCTACATTTGCAGAACCTTATTGCAATTTGAACATGGATTTCTTCCTAATGTTTCCTTTTGGTAGAGAAACATAGCTTGAGGTCCCTGAGCAGTACCTGGTTCCCCAAATCTCCACTAATTGTCCTAAAATTATAATGTTTAACATGATAAAATGGGAAAGATTATCAAATATATGGAGAGCAGTCACATTAATGAATACCAAAAAGTAGTCACTATGTGCTTCATTGATTACAGAAAGGCTTTGATTGTGTTGATCACATCAAGCTGTGGAATGTGCTCAGAAAAATGGGAATCTCAGAACATCTCATTGTCCTCATGATAAACTCATGTACAGGTCAGGAAGTCACAGTGCAGAACGAACATGATGAAAGACATTGGAACCAGGTTGGCAAAGGAAAGCAACAAGGCAACAATCCAACCAAGCTGGATTGGAAGATGAGCATAGTTTTAAAATTGGAGGAAGAAATCTGAATAACCTGTGCTATGCAGATGACACTACCCCAATAGCCAAAAATGTAAAGGATCTACAAGCAATACAAGCAAAAAAAATCTGTTTTGTTGTAAACTGCCCAGAGTCCCTCCTTGTGGGGGGAGATGGGCAGTGATAAAATTTTGATAAAATAAAATAAAAATTTGATAAATAAATAAAATAAATACTAATAAAAGTCAAGGAGCACAGTGAAAACATGGGACTGAAATTAAATATAAAGAAGACCAAACTAATGACAACAGGTAGAATGGCCAGAGTTAGAACTGACAATGAAGATATCCAAATGGTGGATTGTTTTTGCCTTTTAGGATCAGCCATCAACAGTAAAGGAACAAGCAGTTAAGAAATACACCGCAGACTAGCACTTGATAGAGCAACCATGAAGGCCTTGGAAAAGATATTCAAATGCCTATACCTACCAAAATCAGAATTGTGCAAGCAATGGTATTCCCTGTGACACTCTATGGAAGTGAAAATTTGATTTTGAAGAAGCAGTATAGGAAGAGTATTGATGTTTTCAAACTTTGACATTGGAAAAGACTCCTGAGAATATCATGGACAGCCAAGAAAACAAACAAATGGATAATGAAATAAATCACCTAGAGTTCTCACTTGAGGCACAAATGACCAGGCTCAAATTATCCTACTTTGGACACATTATGCAAAGACCCAGCTCTTTGGAGAAGGCTCTAATGCTGGGAAAGGTGGAAGGAATGAGAAGAAGGGGACAACCAGCAGCAAGGTAGATGGACTCAGTTAGAATGGCAATGAGAGCGCACTGTTGAAAGACCTCAAGAACCAGGTTAGGGACAGATCTTCACAGAGAAATTCTATCTATGTAGTCACTAGGCATTGACAACTTGATGGCACATAATGCATCATAAACAATCACATTAATATTAAACAAATGTTATGTCATTTGAATTAAATTGCCATTTATACAGATTTAACCTTTGTCTCATGCCTTTCTCCTTATTCTCATGCCAAACATTTTTTTAGTGTACATCACCCACCACATCACCCAAACATAGGTATGCACCACAATCACAAGAAAACAAAATGTGCATCATGACAACACAATAGAAATCCCACCACTGTAGTATTTTATAAAAAATCTCTTTAAGATTATAACATAATATAAATTTCAATCCTTTAAGCCACATATTTTCCCATTGTTCCATTTGTATATTGTAACCAATTTTTTAGCCCATTTTATCACACATTCTTTCACTTGTTTCTTCTGTTTCAATTTTATGATGTATCATTGGTATATGTCACCAGAGGAATTGTCTAGAATATATAAAGTTTCCTCAGATCTATGTTGGAAATGCAAACAACATGAAGGGACATTTTATCATGCTTGGTGGATGTGTAAAAAAGCTAGAAAGGTTTGGATACATATACATACATAAATTCAGTGGATCTTAAAGATTAATATACAACTGAAACCAGAGGCTTTTCTTTTGGGATTGATGGACAAACAGCTGGAAAAAACTCATAGAACTATGTTCTTATATATAATAACTGCAGCGAGATTATTATATGCATAAAAGTGGAAAGATTTGTCACTACCCACAATGTGTCATGTTCACTGTTTCAATGTGCACTGTACATCATAACCTTTCACATGCCATGGTGCTGACACGCGTTTATGGCGGGACGGAGCTGCTGAGAAACATTGTGCCAAGCTCTGTATCTGTGGAATGTGTTTGGGTTATGTGGTCTACTCAAGGACTTTTCCTGCGGACCATCAGGAGCCGTTAGGAGCACCTGGGATTGTGAACTTGAGAAGATTCTACAGGGGGAGGGATTTCATTTGCACCGAGGGTTTTTAGTTTGAATTTGGTGCACTTTCATCATTCTCAGCTTTCTCTGTGATCCTGCATACTATTCTTCAATAAATCAGATATCTTTATGAACCTGTTCATGAGTCTGTTGGTGTTTTAGGATAGGCATTCGTTACATAAAGCTGAGAATCACCAAAGTTGTACTGTTAGCTCCTGCCAAGACTAGTTTCTTGTGAGGGAAAACAGTTAATGATGGCCAAAGCCAAACCCACAACCGGGAGACTCGAGGAGCCAACTAGCTTGATGCCCGAGTCAACGGTCAGGAGCGAAGAACGGAGCCTCACCCCAGAACCCTCAGCTTCCCGGCAGCCTTTGAGTTCCAGCCCGGAGGGAGAGGGATCCGAAGAGGGGAGAGCACCAAAGCAACCAGCACCCAGCGAATCGCTCACAGAGTTAATCACCTGGGATGAAATGGGAGAACCCCAGCCAGGGACGTCTCAGGTGTCCTGGAACTTTTAAGGATGGGTTTTACCAAGCCCCTACAGCGGACAGAGCTTCACATGTGGGGGTTGGAAGGGCTGCAATTGCCATGCCACGCCCTAGCTTGACACATTTAGAAGGCTTGCCAGATCGATACCAAGGCTTTGCAGACATCTTTGGGGAAATGGAAGCGGATCAGCTACCCCCCCCCCCATTGAAAAACTGACTGTGCAATAGAGTTGGTTCCCAATGCTCAATTGTCCAAGCCAAAAATGTATCCAATGACTCAGAAAGAGCTTGAGGCATTGCGGGACTTTATTGAAAAAAACCTGTCAAGGGGGTTTATTGAACATGCAAATTCCCCAGTTGGGGTCCCTGTGCTTTTCCGGGAAAAGAAGGATGGCACGCTTAAACTTTGTACGGACTATCGGGGGTTAAATTTCATCTCGGTCTGCAACAAATATCCTCTGTCTCTAATGAAAGACATGTTAGCCCATTTGTCCAAGGGCAAGATTTTTTCCAAGCTCGACCTTCGTGAAGCCTATTTTCACATCCACATACGAGATGGAAATGAATGGAAAACTGCTTTTAATTGCCCATTGGGTTCATTTCAGTACAAAGTCCTCCCTTTTGGGTTAGCAGGGGCGCCCGGGGTCTTCATGCAATTGATTAATGAAGTGTTACATGATCATTTGTTTAAAGGGGTCCTGGTTTATTTAGACAATGTTCTCATTTACACTGAAACTGAGGAGGAACACGAACGCCTCCTCAAACAGGTGTTAAGTAAGCTTAGAGATGCCAAACTTTATGCCAAGCTTTCCAAATGTCAATTTCACAAAACCCAACTTGACTATCTAGGCTATAGAGTATCTGACAAAGGCATTGAGATGGACCCTGAAAAAATTCAGGCAATTTTAAGTTGGGAACGCCCCCGCACCCGGAGGAAATTACAAAGTTTTTTAGGGTTCAGTAATTACAATCGACAGTTTATCCAGGGGGTTGCTGAGATTGCTTTGCCCCTTACTGATTTACTACATACCAAGGGTTTGGGAGAGACACGCAAGGTGAAAAATCCTGGGGCAGTGCTGAATTGGACACCTGAATGCCAGGCAGCATTCGAAAAGTTAAAAACCCTTTTCACTGCTGAGCCCATTTTACAGCACCCCGATCCTGACCGCCCTTTTGTGGTCCAGGTTGATGCTTCTGACTTCTCAACTGGGGCTATATTGTTACAGAAAGATTCTGAAAATCACTTAAAGCCCTGCGCTTATCTGTCCAGAAAATTTTCTGAAATGGAATGCTGGTGGCATGTTTGGGAAAAGGAGGCTTTTGCTGTAAAAGCCGCTTTGGAAGCCTGGCGTCACCTCCTGGAAGGCGCTAAATGCCCTTTCGAGGTTTGGACCAATCACAGGAATTTGGAAGCCCTCCACACACCCCGACGTCTTAGTCCTAAACAAATTCACTGGGCTCAATTTTTCAGTCGCTTTGACTTCCAGTTAAAATTTATTCCAGGAAAGAAAAACTTTCTGGCCGATGCTTTGTCACGTTTGCCTCAGGACTCTGACCGTGTGACAGATATAGTGGGGACTGTTCTTACTGAACCACAACTGGGCTTGGTTGCTGTCACTCAGAGCCAGACCCGTGCGCAGGCAACCCCGCCCCCAGCCCCATCTGGGAAGTGGAAAATGCAAGTTCCTTGTCAATTACAAAAGGACTTTCTCCAGGCACTGAAATCTGACACTTGGTTGCTAGCTAATAGAGACAATGTATCTTTTGAAAATGGTCTGGCGTGGGTGGAACACTGCCTTTAAGTGCCTGAAACTTTGAGGGCCGATATCTTGCAGCGTTCCCATGATGACAAACTTGCTGGACACTTTGGTTTTGTCAAAACCCAACATTTGGTTCGCCGTCAATTTTGGTGGCCAACCTTAAGGCGTGACATAAAAGACTATGTTGCTTCCTGTCCTGTTTGTGCCATGTCAAAGGAGAAAGGGGGTAAGCCACAGGGGCTCCTGCAGCCAGTAGCCAGCCCATCCTGTCCCTGGGAGGAGATTTCTATGGACTTTATTGTGGACCTGCCTCCCAGTCAGAAAAAAACTGTCATTTGGGTTGTAAAGGATTTTTTCTCCAAACAAGCCCATTTCATTCCGTGTGCGTCCATCCCGTTGGCCCCACAATTGGCCCGCCTCTTTCTCATCCACATCTACCATCTCCACGGTAGCCCCTCCCATTTGGTCAGCGACCGCGGGACACAGTTCACTTCCCAGTTTTGGAGATCATTTTTAAAATTGATTGGCACCAAACAGGCATTGTACACATCGTCGCATGCTGAGACTGATGGATCTACGGAGGTTTTGAACTCTACCCTTGAACAATTCCTAAGGGCATACATAAATTACCATCAAGATAACTGGGTTGACTTGTTGCCCTTTGCTGAGGTGGCTTACAACTATGCTGTCCATCAGAGCACTGGGCATACCCCTTTTCGTGTGGTTTCTGGTCATGACTTTGTCCCCATCCCTGAGCTGCCACAAACAACTCCCCAGTCCTGTTCTGCCTCTGACTGGGCTGCTCAGCTGGCTGATTCCTGGCCAGTGATTCAGCAGGCTTTGGCTGATGCCCAGTCTGCTTACAAATTCCAGGCTGATGAACGCCGTTCTATGCAACATGATTTCAATATTGGGGATCAGGTTTATATCTCTACCAAATTTATAAAGTCCCCACAGCCATCGAAAAAACTTGCTCCCAAATTCATTGGTCCTTTCCCTATTGTTGGCATTGTCAATCCGGTTACTGTTAAGTTGGATTTGCCTCACAATTTGAAACGTTTGCACCGTTTTCCATTGCAGCCTGCTCAAGCCTGTCCATCAATCTTCCCAATGGCATCCCCACCCTCCTCCTCCTGCTCCGATCATGATTGACGGGCAACAACACTTTGAAGTCAAGGAGGTCGTTGATTCTTGCAAGCTTCAGGGCTCCCTCCAGTACCTGATTCTCTGGAAACACTTTCCTCATCCTGAATGGGTGCCTGCTCGCCACATTAATGCTCCTGATTTAGTTAACCGTTTCCACTTAGCTTACCCTTTGAAGCCTGCCGTTTAGTGTTTTCTTTCTTTTGGGGGGGCAGTATGTCATGTTCACTGTTTCAATGTGCACTGTACATCGTAACGTTTCACATGCCATGGCGCTGACACGCGTTTCTGTTGGGAGGGAGCTGCTGTGAAGCCTTGTGCCAAGCTCTGTATCTAGGTTCATTTCAATGGAATGTGTTTGGGTTATGTGCTCTGCTCAAGGACTTTTCCCGTGGACCAGCAGAAGCCGTTGGGAACACCTGGGATTGTGAGCCTGGGAAGATTCTATGGGGGGAGGGATCTCATTTGTACCGAGGGTTTTTTAGTTTGCATTTGGCATGCTTTTCCCATTCTCAGCTTTCTTTGTGATCCTGCATACTATTCTTTAATAAATCAGATATCTTTATGAACCTGTTCATGAGTCTGATGATGTTTTAGAATAGGCAATCCTTACAGTGAGCAGGAATGAAATTTCTTGTTTCCAAGGATTAAAGCAGAGCTGACTTTTGCAAGCCTTGCATGGCTGCTTGAAAAGCTGCCCCCAGTTGTCTCCACGTGCAAGAGGGTGCCCAGCCACTGCACTTCACCTGGGTCACAGCCAAGCGTTGCCTGTGCTCACGCAGACAGTGGGGCTAGCATGTGAGGCAGCTGGTCAAGCCTTGCAAAAATGGCTGTTGCTCTAGCCTTTCAAAGAGAGGCACTGTGTTTGCACTAAGGCCCTTTGTCAAGCATCTCTTTCACATTCTTTGCTCAGCCCTAATATTGATGCCTGAAAAATATTAACAGAGCAAACAGTGCTTCATCATTCTGCAGCAATCTGTACATAACACCACCGAACATACATCTCTTTTTTGAAGCAGAACCACTACTGAAGTTTGCTGCTAGGCATTGCTGTTTTACAAAAAACAGCAGAAATAGAGGACCTGGTCACAGGGTTTGTGGAGTATGACATAATACATACCCAGGATAGGGATTTAACTCCAAGACTGGGTGTAATATGTGTATAGGAAACAAACTTTTGCCTAAGAAACTGAACCACAAGAAGCTTGTGTTTAATCTTGTTCATTAAGTTTTTGATTGATTAATAGATTTCTTATTTCCATTTTCACTCTATTGACCATGCTTTTCATCTTTGCTTATTTCCTCTTATCCCTATATTTATTTTTTGTCTTATCTATGTAACTTTAATTCTATTTCTTATTTGCGTTCCTAGTTGTATATTACTTAATCCTTAACCTATACTTCTACTTACTGCTCTCTCTTAAATTATGGTAGCTTCTCTTCTAGCATTCTAGTATGTTCTAATTTCCCTTGATCTCCACCCACCTCCCCCCACATAGCCCTCAGCAATGTCCCTTACTAATTACTTGCTTGAGCGTTTTGTGGCTGGGAGGGAGGGCCCCCCCAGTTTCTTCCCATACTGATGGCAAGCTGACCAGTCCATAGTTACCTAGGTTCTTCCTTTTGCAACTAACATAACCCAAAAAGACTTTTTTTGTTGTTGCTTGTAGCTTCCCTTGTGAGCTTAGTCTTTTGTACTTTAGCCTTTCTAACCTTCTTTCCATGGTTAGTAGTATTTGCAGGTATACCTCCTTGGCGATTACACCCATCTTCCATGCCCTTTCAATGTTTAGCTCAACCAAAATCTTCTTATGCATCCATAGTGGTTTTCTAAATGCCATTTTGTGCCTTGCTGGAATAGTGTGCAACTGTACTTCCAGTATTTTGTTTTTGAGACACTTCCAGCCGTCCTGTGCTCATCCCTCGTCAGCTTTGCCCAGCATATCCAATAACTGATATTTCTCACCAGCATCCCTCACCACTGAAAATGCTGGCTGATGCTTCAAGGAGTGACAGTTCAGCAATACCTGGAAGGCCACAGGTATCCCACCTATAGAGTATAGGATTGCAGCTTGGATGCATTTGAAAAAATGAAGAGCATGCCTGTACATCTGCACAAGTAGACCAGGATCCACCTTAACAAAGTACTTCATCTCACAGAGATTTAATTAACTCAATACAAAAAAGTGTCATCTGCAGGCACATTCCTGTGTAGTGATAAAGGTTGTGATGGAGACTTTCTGCCTCTCCCAGGTGCTTTGCTATAACATCGAGGGCTTTTACGCATGCCCCAAATTCCTGTTGTCCAGAAAAGTGAGGCAACCACCACTCGGTCTGGAAGCATTTGCACTGAACCATCACTTAGCTTAAGCCTCTGACACAATGAAGGATTCTTTGGAAAATATGCAGGTGCTTAATAAATCCTCAGCCATTCATATTCACAGCATCTTGACTGAGGCCCCATGACACTTTCCCACCAAAAGTCTTCTCCAGCTGTACTTTTTGTTCCCAAAGGGTAATGTATAATGTACAGCAGCTATAGGGTAAAATAGAACCTGGAGCATCTTAGGGAACTCCCCCCCACTCCCCACCCCCAACTAGCAAATCCAGACTGGATCCACACAACTAGTTTCCCTTCAGAAGAGAAAGGGTCTACCATTTGCACAGAAACAGGGCAATGGGAGATACCTAGGAAGAACTGAAGGGAAGAACTAAAATGATCACTCAGGGTGTTTTAAAATAAATTTTGGCATACCATATGTGGGCTACAAAAATCTAAATGACCCGTAAATGTCAACAAAGCATAGCCTTACAAAAAAGGCTTTGTTGCTACTGGTATATGGGTAGTCCTCACTTAACAACCCCAACTGCGACTGGCAACTCCATTGCTAAGCAACGCAGTTGTTAAGCAAGGTATCACATGACCTTGATGGACTTACGACCTCATTTCCGCCACGGTCATGAAGCGAATCACCTGCAGTCACATGACCACGACTTGGGATTTTTCTGCCGGCTTCTCATTGACTGTGCTTGCTGGAAGCTGTCTGTGAAGCACACAGATGGCAGTGACATGACCACTGGATGCTGCAATGGTTGTAAATGGCCACCAGCTGGGAAGCTCCTGAATCTCAGTCACATGACCATGGGGACGCTGCAACAGTTGTAAGTGCAAGAACCAGCCATAAAGTTACTTTTTCAGCACCGTCGTAACTTCAGTCACTAAACAAGGCAGCCATTAAGTGAGGACTACCTGTAATCATGTTTGTTGTGTTTACCATTAAGATGTCCAAAGAGCACAACTATGATTTAACTCACTAAGTTAAGTTTGGCTTCTTTGTACCTGGTTTTGTTTTGACCGGAGTGGTAAAGATGTAGCAGCTGCTCTGATTCTACACGTGCTCTAGTTGAGCTAAGGTTTGCTATTCTGAAGATAGGCAGAGAGTTTCCAGCCTGGGGAGAGAGGAGATAATTTATTGCATGTATAGTTGATCGGAAGCATTTAGACAAATTGGTTCAGATTTGCTTTTAATGACCTCTGATTAGTGATTCACCTGGCAGCTATTTTTTACAATGCCTGTCTGTAAGGCAGGGCAGATCAATCCATCTTTTGCTTCTGCCTCTGAAAAGACTTCCCTCTCTTCCCCCATAAAATGTGCTAGGGATTTCCAGTGGATTTTGTTCACCTGTATAAAGATTACATGTCAAAATCCGTCATTGTTAAAAGCTTTTCTTCATCCATTCTGCTTAAGGCCCTTCATTTGCCTTAAAAATTTACAGTGCCTTGACATTCATTAAAGCAGGCTGCACAATCTGTTTTCCTCCAGCATGCACAGATGGACAAAGGCAACACTGCTTTTGCAAGTTGCGGAGCACAGCACATAAATCAGTGAGATAATATACTGCAGACTGAGACAAGAAAAGTCCTGGAAAGGCATTCCTTCTTTCAGCTGGAATGTTGACTGAGCTTTCCACTGGAAGGTAAAATGTGCTTCTTCAGAACTTCTGGGAAACAGAACGTGCGTAATGATCCAAAGAGACTGAAACATAACATTTTAGAGTTCCAGTTAATTCAGCAGAAGAAAATGGTTCACCTACTTCACTTTGTCATGGAAACCTATGTACTCTACAAGGCATAGTAGGAATGTCTTTTCAGAATCAGTAACAGGTCCCACTGAGTTTTATAGAATGACCAGAAAGTCAGGATAGGGAAGAAGAAATACTTTTCACAGCATGTAATTCAACAGAAGGAATTATTGTAAAGTCCATGAATGTAGGTGGTTTTAAAGGAAAATTTGACCAAATTCATGGAGGATAAGATGATCTTTGGTTAATTACCAGCCATGATGATGAAATTCTCAGGGATTTGCACTAGTGAGATGCAGGATACTGTAAATGGAAGAGGTTTTGTTACACTGCTTTTTAACAACATAGCAGGCAGCACCAGTCAACAGAGATGGCAACAATCAGAATTTCACAGTGCTATAGTTCATTTATATTTTCCATTCAACAAGCTTAAAATGTCTCAAAATGAAATGGCCCAAGAGTCCCTTTAAAATTTTAGAAAATAATTCTTTTGTTCCTCTTTAATAGAATTTATATTGCACTATGTCATGATGGTGATGATAATGCACAATCAAGTTGGTGTCAACTCTTAGCAACAACACAGATTTTCTCCAGGATGCTCTGTCCCTAACTCCATCCACCTTGCTGCTGGTCATCCTCTTCTCCTTCCTTCCTTCCTTGCACTTGTTGGAAGTTTTTGGCAAATCCAGCATGCCTCATTAACATGTAAATTAAGTTGCCCAAAATGCAACTCTGAGGAAGCTGTTTGTTGCCACTCCCACTTCCTCTTCCTTTTTCCCTCCTATCCACCCCGCGGGAGGCAGCATAGATGCTTCTCTCTTCATCAGCGCCTTGGTGAGGGGTTCTGCCCCTTTATTTCACACACCTCTTGGCAGCTGTAGGGCTGAGAGTTTAGGGCAAACTATGTAATTAGAAAGAAAAGAAGAACAAAGGAACTTCATCTTTTCCCACCAAGATGGATGTAGCAGAAGCAACAAAGAATAAAGTCAGTAAGTTTCTTTTTACTTCTTAACCTAACATGTCTAAGCGTGTGATTCTTTATGCTTGGGAGGGCTGAATGTGTAAGAGCAATAACCTGTGTTTCTCTGGCATGCTCACTGAAGCTATCTAAGATGATTTTCTTTTTCTGTGCCAGCTTCTAAGCTGTGTTATAAGCTCTGCTCCATTTCAGTGGTTCTAGCAGGCCACTGAATTGGCTTCAGCACTAAGCTCCTCAGGGCTGTTGCACAACCTGGGGGATCTTCCTGGGCTCATGGCTCAGGAAGGCCTTCACACAAATCCAACTTGGGTGCCAGTTGCCCCCTTTCCTGGACTGAGAAACCCTCCTTAGGGTCACTCATGTCTTGAATACCTTGGAAGAAGACTCTTGCAATGCACTCTACATGGGGCTACCCTCAAAGACCACTCAGAAGCTACAGCTGGTTCAGAATGCAGTGGCAAGAACAGTGATGACCATCAGTATGCTCATGTAACAGTGCCAGGAGCTACACTGGTTACCAGTAAACGTCCAGGAGCAATTCCATCTCTATTCTGCTGCTGTTGAATGTACATAAAATTATGTTGAATGTACATAAAAGGCACATAAGTGGTATAACTGAAGGCCACTTCCTTTGGGACTGTCCATCTAATTGCCCACAGTATTTTTTCCCATGCTTTTGATTGACTGATATCAATGAAGTACATTTTTGCCTGTTGTTCATGCCCTACACTCCTCGCTTTTGCCTGCCTTTTATCCCATTTTGCTAGTTATCAGGTTTTGATGTTTCTTGATGTTTAATAAAGTAACATCAAGCTATGTTTTTTGCTGGCTCAATTGAGTGGCATGTTTGCTTGTTCTGATCTGGAGACAGGGATTGATGGGGTGTGTGCTAGGTACAAATGAAACTGGAAATTACTTCTGTAATTTTCCAATGCTGACAAGATCTGAAATGAATCCTCAGCCAAGTCTCTAGAGCAGACGTTTCTCTGAACTGAAGGGTTGAAGAAGAATGAGTTTGCAGCAGCTGTTTTTGTTTTTGTTTTTGTTTTGTTTCTGGAACCGCAAAGAAGCAAGTGAGAGAACCTCCCTTGAACGATATCCCATTCTTTGGTCAGCAAATCCAGACTTCGGCCTGGTGGTCAGGCAGCACGTTCAGTTTTTCTAATAATGCCAGGAGAGGAATGCTTTGTGTGAAATCCTTTTGTTCACTGTGACTAAAATGCATTGGCATCAGGGGATATGGATATGAGTTCACTGTGTGCATAGAGGCTGGAAATATCCCCACCCAAATGGAAGCTGAAACCGTGAAGGCGAAAACAGAAAGAATAAAGCACCAGACCATCCCCTTCAATCACATTGCTGGCTATTCTCAAGGATATTCCCAGAGAAACTCCAGAAAGTTATTGAGACCAAAAGCAAAGCAGAGGTCTCTTCAGTTTGATGGCTTTGACTTTCACTTCCCAGTTAACCTGGAAGCCTGCCCGAACCACCAGCTGTCAGAAATTTAAAAGTACTGGCACAGCTTTCATTCACTGTTTATCCAGAAATTAAGAGAGAGGTACCGTGCAAGATTGGCAATCTTCTCACAGAGCCTCTTACAGCAATTCAAAGGTGCTAATACTTTCTCGTCAGAGCAACTCTGGTGTAAGCTCTTGTAAACCATTGAGATGAAGCAGTCTCCTCCTATACAAAACTGGGATGCTGAAAAGCCCTTTTCACAGGCGGTGACAAAACAAAAAACGCACTGTGTTCTTGCCATTTTCGAAAAATGAAAGGCGGTATGAATTCAACACTGTTATTTAGAAGTCAAGTCTGATTAACCTGAGGGAAAGTCCATATGTTTAGCCATGTTCAGAGGAGAAAGAGAGAGGGATCGCTAAAAGTTCTGAGGGCGCTTCTGGGCTTCCAGAAGAATTTCTGACATTACTTAAGAGTCATCAGCAAAGTTTATGTCAATGAAACCACCTCAGTCATAGCTCTCCAGTTTTCATTCAGTTGGGGAGGGGTGGCTTGATATTATCAGATTGCATTAAACATGGAGGCCTAACTAAGTAGTAGAAGTTCATTGGGAGAGGGAGTGGTTCCAGTTTCAATAAAAGAGGCATGGATCAAGAAATCAAATCTGGATCCAGAGGGTGAAAACAACTATAGGTCAGTGGCTAGTATGCTCTTCCTTGGCAAGGTGCTGGAGCAGCCAATCAACTGGAGGTTCTTTTGGATGAAACTGATTTTCTAGAGCCAATTCAATCCAGTTTCTGGTTATGGAATGGAAACTGCCTTTCTGGTCCTGTGGGATGATCTGTGCCAGGAATAAGACAGACAGAGAAACCCAGTGGTTCTCCTGTACCCTTCAGCTACTTTTGGTACCATCAACTATGTATGGGAGGCTTTCTGTTGAGAAGTTGGAGTTTTTAAGAGGGGCAGTTGGGCTGTTTGATTTCTTTATGAAAAATGGTCTGTATGTATTGTGGGGATATGTAAATGTTGATGTTCTGTATAAATAAAATCTTTGCAGTCTTCCTAACTCCAGCAAGTAGCAGTGCTATTACATTTAGCTGGTGGAAACAGGGTCCAGAAAAAGTCTTGTTTATACAGTGAAGTGAAAAGCCGAATTTTAACATCTAATTTTAGATAGGATGTGGACTTTAAGTTTAACTTAATTTTCTGCCTAAGCACACTGTCCTCTGAAAGTCTTGGGAAAATATCGTGATATTTGTTCATCATATATGTTGTCAGATTTAGTTGGAATCATATCCAATATTGCTGGAAAGAATGTTATAATTCTTGTGGTGTTCGTGGGAAACCATCACCATTTGGATAACAGTTATGGAGAAAGTTAAGTCCATAACCATTATTGGGTGTTTTGTCCATTTCCACATCTGGAGAAAAAAAATGACTGTTCTAAAATGAAGATGGGGATCAACCAACATGTCATCTCCTTAGTTTATAAAGGTTTTTTTTTTTTTTTGCTTAGATTTAGCATCTTTACATGCAACAGACTACTGGACTACTGTAGTGCACTCTACATGGGGCTGCCCTTGAAGAGCATTCGGAAACTTCAGCTGGTGCAGAATGCAGCTGCACAGATAGTAAATGGTGTCGGGTACTTGACACATGTAACACCACTACTGCATGAGCTGCATTGGTTGCCAGTGTGCTTCCGGGTGCAATTCAAGGTGCTGGTTGTCACCTTTAAAGCCCTTCATGGCTTGGGGCTGGGTTACCTAAGGGACCGCCTTCTCCCAGTTGTTTCTGCCTGTCCAATTCAATCTAGTAGGTTGGGTATGCTGCGGGTCCCGTCAGCCAGGGAGTGTCGGCTGGCGGGAACTAGTAGGCGTGCCTTCTCCTCCGTAGCACCTGCCCTCTGGAACATCCTCCCTCCGGAAATTAGGATGTCCCCAACCCTGCTGGCTTTGTGCCTGGGCCTGGGGCCTCGAGCGTGTGGATGGTCCCATCTCTTGGCTGTATTAATATCTATGCATTGCTCGCTTGGCAGCCATGTATATTTATTCTGTATTCATTTTTATATTTTAACTGTTTTAATTGTAATTGTTTTAATTGTTTTATGGTTTTATTGTTGTAAGCCTCCCAGAGTCACTCGCTGAGATGGGCGGCTACAGAAATCAAATAAATAAATAAACAAACAGATATCACTGTTTAGAAATGAGAGGTTTAAAAATGACAAAATTATGCATTTGTCCTCTATGTCAATAATCTATTTGGATAGGAAAAGTTCCATAGCAGTTTAGTGATCCTCTGTGCAGAAGATGTTATTTCAGGTGCTACCCCCTTCATATCAGTCGCTATAAGCTGACCCCCTTCATTTATATGTTGTATGATCCATTACATTGTCAAGGAGTGTCTTTAGGACTGCGGGTGATATGGCAGCTGTTGAGCACTAATTCTGAGATACCAGTGCAAACACCAAGTTTTATGAGGGCTGCCAGATCTAGGTTACAAAAAGCCAGACAACACTTAGATGGCAGTAGAAGAGATAGGGAAGAGCTTAGTTCTTGCTGCCATCTAGCAGTCATCCAGATTACTGCAGCCAGGAACCTGGTTTTCCTGCATGGTTTTGCAGTACTCAGAAAGGTGTCCATGTAGAGTTTTTTACGTGTTACTATGACATGAAGCATGTTACCTTTCTGGGTTGGGCTCTACTGTGCCAAAGCCAGTCATGGCGATGAGTGAAATGCAAAGCATGGCCACATGATTATGCAGCACATATTGAATAATGTCAGTGACACCAACATAATCAAAGACCTCTGCCATTCCCCATGTTTCCTTTATATTTTTTTAAAGAAATCTTAAGACGACAACTGAGTAGTCTCCACTCTGTATCTCAGTCTTTCAAAAACTAGAGAAAATATTTGACATAGCTCAAAGGATCAACCCTGTAGCCAACAGGCTAATCTTTAGTATACCAACTCCTGTGCTTTATAAGGAATATAGTGGTATTGCTTATATTTTAATGCTAGTACAAGGTGATGAAGAAGAATCTGACTCCCCCATCATCATCTGGACATATGGAATCAGTAATTATTACAAATCCCAGTTATTGATTAAGCACTGGAAATTATACTTCTTATGTTCTGTATATGTATCAATAAACTTGATGAATTTAACCCTATTGGCTGGATGGATGTTGGATGTTATCATACAAGGTGAAGCATTGTTGGCTAATGGCCTACTGTATTGCTCCTTTTACAAAGTTGTTTGTGATATTTTGCATAAGTAATTCACAAAATTTGTTTATTTGTTTATTTATTAAATTTATATAGTCATCCATCTCACGTACGTGACTCTGGGTGACATACAATAAAACAATTTATTTAATTTTTATCTGCCTTTATTATTTTATAAATAACTCAAGGCAGCGAACATATCTAATACTCCTTCCTCCTCCTCTTTTCCCCACAGTAGCAACCCTGTGAGGTGGGCTGGACTGAGAGAGAGTGACTGGCCCAAGGCCACCCAGCCAGCTTTCATGCCTATCAGGTAAAACAGTGATAAAACAACAGTATAATACAACTATTTTAAAAATTTAAAAGAATTTAAAAACTGTTTTAAACCCAGATATAAATAGGACTGTGGGAAAATGGACCAGCATCCCACACACAGTGTAGCCGCCTCACAGGCTTCCTATTTCCCTGGGATCCCCAAGCCTTTTGAAAGAGCTAGGTTTTGAGGGATTTCCTAAATGCCCAGTGGCTCAGATAATTTTTATATTAGTACTTTCTTCAGACCAACTTGCCAGAATTACATGGCAAGATGTGAAATCTGTCTGAGTATTTCTTGGACAAAAGGTACAAGAAGTGGTAGACTTCTGACTTGACTCAGTGAACATACCTGCATCACTTTGGTATGTGTTTTTCCCCCAATGTATAAATAAGCTAGTTTGGGGGATTATTTTTTACTGACCCACAACAATCTGTAAAATGCTTTGTATGGGTTATTGGCAAAGACTTGCATCATGAGTAGCAGGCCCCAGCTCTTTATGTAATCATTACATTTGCTCTAGCTTGATTCTATTTGGGGATCCCTGCTACAAGACAGCCCCACCACCCTATCAAGGAACACGAAGCTGAAGATGACCCAGAATTACTGGAAATGCTCTGCCTCTATACCATAATGAGAGGGTATATATGCGATGCACAGTTCTGCAATTACAAACTGTAGCAATTATAGCAAATACAGCTACACCAGGCAACCAGTTTAAATGGATAAAGTACAAAGGCAGAGTGTCCCAAGGGAACCTGAACTGCCTTTCCCAAAGAGCTATTTTTCTGAGACTCGTGCAGTCTCTCTTCTTACCTATCCACCAGCTTTTTAATGTTACTGGATTAATATCATTTTTACATTACCATATCCAGGAATTTAATTAGAAATTACCTTCAACTCACTGTGAAAATTCTCACCAGGACAATTTCACAAGGAGAAGGCTTCTGTTCACAAGATGCTTGTGTACCGAACAAAAGTCACTCTTGGATAAATGTGGTATTTTGTTATGATTTTTGTAACTTAAAATATTGTACTCCAAGTCCAAAATCATGCATATGTACATAGTACTCTTTGAATAAAGAGTATCCTTTTCATAGGCCTAAACACTGGATCCATTATCAAAAGACACAAATTCTTCAGAAAGAAACCCTGAAGGCAATGGGTTTACATAATGGTTGGACCTAGCTTTTTGGTTTGATGTTTGTGTATTGGTGATGTCTTGCTATATTACTTATGGAATGTTTTCATTTTATACTGGTTGACATCAGTGATGTCTGTACCATTATATTAACCCTAAAATTATATGACAGTATCTTCGACTAATAGAAAGAAGCCACAATTAAGAATGGTTCAGAAAGTAATGTTGTCTCATCCATCAGGTTTATTAAAAGGGAAGTTGCAATCTAGCCATTCCATCAAGCCATTAAAATTATATCTAGACATATGTGTTCCTTCTTCAGGGGGTACTCAAGTATGTTCTTTCTTCAGGGGGTACCCAACTTAAGCCACTCTGGGACATGCTTTCTGTGACACTTTACATGCACCTGGTCTCACCACCAGCTCCTAGAGACTGGGACGATTGTCTTTCTTTTACTGGTAGAGCATAGGAAGGTACATGTGGACGAGTCGATGAAAGAGATGATTGGAGATCTGGACAGAAAGAAGCCTTAGCCTTTGTGATTTTAATCAAAGCCAGAGAAGAACTTTTGAGGATGTAATACTGTTTTGTGCAAAAACCGGGCCCAAATGGCCTTTTAAAAATCTCCACCAATTCTGGAGCAGAGAATTTGGATGGACCATTTCTCGGAATATCTTCAAGAGAAGGAGAAATGCCCTAATAAGAGGACTCCCTCCTCGTGATCACAGTAACACCACTACTGAACAGGCCCAAACGGGAAGAGTTCCTTTGTGGCTTGGCTTAGGGATGAATTAAAACATGGAAGGCCAGAGAGGCCTCTACAGCAGAGGTTATTGCCCAATGAATGACTGGCTTTCACTCACACACTTGGCCACTTTATAAACTAAGGACATGCGAAAATGCCTCATTTTACTCTCTGTTCAGCATTAACTGGGACCTGACATCTATGTCAGCGCAAGGGGAAAGAAATAATGCTGCACCCTTCAGGGAGGTTTACCTTCCTGGGTTTACTGATCTGCATAGTAAGAAGCATGGAAAGAATTTCAGGATCCCCCAGAAATATGCCATTTGTTATCATCCATTCTAGCCTGGATGATGACATGCCCAGTAACTGTCACATTGAACCAAATGACAAAAGTACTATTATTTAGTGTACTCTAGTTAGTGATTTGGACTAAGGCTATTTAATTTTCAAATCATCCCTGCAAAAGGTTGGGAAAGGACATTTTCAAATCAATCTGCCATGTCATACATGCACTAGTTGAACTGAGTTGATTGAGAATATGCTGTAAAACTTTGACAGCTTGGTAATACAGCTTCCTCAACCTGCTGTCTTCTAGATGTTGAGAAGTACAGTATCCATTATCCCCAGTCACCTTACCAAGAATGGTGAGACCTGCAACCCAAGCACATCTGTCCAGGTCTCCCCTTCAGAATAGTTGTTGAGAAGTAAACCACATGCCCAACCAGGTGAGGGTCAGGTGCTACTTCCATGAGCAAACTGATGATGCCCAGCTTGTCACGGTTTTCAGAAATCTTTTGGCTGTTGAAGACTTACAGGCTTCCCTCCGAGTCGGAAGCTTTTCCTGGGCTACAACAGAAAGTAGAGAACAGTAATGCTGGAGCTACTGCTGATGGAGATTGTCATCTGCCCAACCAGGAGGTTCTTTATTTATAGAAAAGTCTTTGAACAGACCACTGCAGTTTAGTGTAGTAATAACAAGTTACAGCAAATTCAGAGAGTGGTAGAGTGTAACACAGCCATGCATTACGCCCCATTCTAAATTATCTTTGAGGAAAAGCCTGTAATTAAGGGAGATTTGAATGGCAGAACCTGGGTCATTGTAAGGGATACTTTCTCAGTTATTTTTATGGGCAGGCAGAAAGAAAAAAAAACACAGGCTGCCAAATGGAGTGGGTCTTCACATAGCCCCTTTTCAGCTGTTATGCCCTGGGAAATCCAGCTCAAGTATAAAAGTAAAAAAAAATACTTAGAAATTAGCATCTCACAAATAGGATTGATTAAACATTTTAGTGTCACATTTGGGGAAAATATTGCATCTCTTTCATCAAAGGTATCATGAAAGAGATGATTTTAGATCAGACAAGGAGCAAATCTAGGCATGCCCTGGATTAAGGATGACTCATTAATCATCTCCCAAGGATGTGTCCACATGCCTCCACCTGCATCTCAGGGTCTTCCCACAGCTGAGATAGCTCTAAGGCAGCTTAAGGTGCTAAGTGAAAGTGCTGGAAGTGGTGCTTTCCCTAGTATCTTGCCTTAGGACACTGGATGTGGATAATGCAGAGTATGTTGGTGCACATCAAGGAGATGGCTAGAAAAGATGTGCTCCATGCTGGCAATCTTCTGACTCGAATTGGTTCTGCTCAGACACTGACCTGTTTGCCTGCCCCTCTGTCCTCTTTTGCCTGATATGGAGACTGGATCCCTGGCAACAGCACCCCCCCCCACCGCGCAGCTCGGTTGATCAAACAGTCATCCAGGCAATGCACAGAGCACATGCTCCTGACATTGACCTCACTGTTCCCAATTAAGCAAGTACCGTGGAAACCATTGCTGAAAAGCCTGGTTCTGTGAATTGCTGTGTATGTGTTTGATTTGTTTCATTTTATTTTGTTTTGATTCATTGTGTGGTCAGCTGTTGACTTAATAATCAGTCGGGCAAGCAACCAAGAGATGTAAAAACCTCTAACTCTTTGCTGCTACCTGTGTGGACAAAGAGAGGGCAAACTCTGAAATTGACTAACCCATTCCTGGCTTAAGGCATATAACTGAAAGTGTAATTAAAAAAAATAAAGCCTTTGTATTTGGGTAGCCTTGTGTTGGGAATTCCCTTCCCAGTCCTTGTGGTTTCCAAGGAAACCCTGATTGCTTGTTCTTAGAATTACACTTAGAATAGTTAATAAGGATTTTTTAAAAAGTCAATTGTACAACAAGAAAGACAAAGGGATGAAACCAAAACCCTCAGTATGTAGAGTAACCAGAGCATTGGGCATGCCACATGGAGGAGACTCTCCATGAGGTGTTGATGTTAGGTTGAGTTGGAATTTCAGCAGAGGGAACCACCAATCTTAGTCCTTGGACTGCAGCGTGTTAAAGCTGTCCAGCCAGCAGTGCAGTACAGACCCACTTCAGGTACCTGGTTAGGGTGTGCTGTGGGGGCAACGCTGTGGACATGGCCAAGGATGTTCTGCCTTTTTACTGTGGCAATACATTTTGTTTAAAAAAGAATTACAAGTTGAAGACAGAAAAAGTAACTTCAGATCTTGCCTGCTGATAATGTAAGGATCTCACCCCTGAATGTCTCCTGAATTTCCTCGTCTGAGCTGTGAATATTGAGAAAGTGTCTCATCGTCTTTATCTTGATTATTTAACTTTCCTACCCAGTCTGGTGATTTAATTTGGGAAGACATGTGTACAAATAGATTAAGAAGGCAAGAATTGATGTCTGATGCAGCAACTGACATAGGAGATGAAGGGACAATGTAAGTGTTCTGCTTCAAGTAGCAAAAATAATCATCTTGGCTCAGAAGCAAAAAAAACCAGTGGTGATTTCAAGAAGTTCCATATAGACTTTGCAGCCATCAAGCCATGAGCATGCTGTTTGATCATGTTCTAATACATCTAATTAAATTCATATGGGGGAATAAAAGTTAACTTGGCAACATACTTTAGAAGCAGCTAGGACAAGACAGAAGCCAGGGAAGCCAATGGGGATGAACAAAAACAAAATTAGCCACTGTAAATAATTTTTTTATAGACACAAAGATGAGCATTTTTTTTAATACCGTGCCTTGTTAACACAGTAATTTTGCATTCATTTCATAGGAAAAAATGTTATTTTCATCCAGAAAAAGAGAATTTCAGCCCCAAGAGGTGTACGCAGTGCTATGTACACACACACGCACAGACTTTGCACCTTTCCTCAACTGTCCCCCACTGCAATAATGGGAAGGAAGGTACATGAGGTATTTTACACCAGCTTCCCTATCAGGATTGCATTACCACCAGACCGCCAATCCACTGTTTGTCAGGCTCTTGAAAACACAATTGTTCTGAGAAGGGGACAGGGAAATACGATCACTCTATTTAATTCTCTTCTACACTACAGCTGGGTTTCGAAAGCTCACCAGTGAACTGAATGTTGGACTGTTGGGAGTCATCGCATGAGGAAACAGAATGTGTGAGAAGCGAAGATTTGGGAGGGGATTGGGTACCCTTAGTGGGTCATAAAGGTGGCCTTCCAATGTCAGTGAATTGCACAGCCCATTTTAAATCAGTAGTCCTTAACAAATGCCAGCTAGGGATACAGCCTTTTATGCTCATTGTGCTGCAGTAAATTCCACCATAGTTGCTAAAACTCATTTCTGAATAAACATGTGGAATCAAGCTGTTAGTGATTACCATGACAAATGTGGAGATGGACATGGCAACAATGGGATGAGAATGAGAAGAGAGACAACAGGATGTAATTAAGCCACAGTTCTTGCCATTGTGGGCTCCTATAGCCAGGATTGAAATGCAACATGAATTATGTGCTCCATGCTGAAAGCAAGGGGGCTCTGGTTTGGTAGCACAGCCTATAATGAAGAGCTCTCCTGGCTTTTGCAAATGCCTAAATCTTTTCCAGCAATAAACCCTAAATTAATAGTCTCGCTGTCATGAGATAATGTGGTTTCAAAGCGATGTTTTATAGTATGAATGTCAGTGAATCTCTAGCCCAAGTTACTGGCCCTTGGGAATACTTTTGCACTTTGCAGGCATAGATGTTTTGCTTCAGTGCTTTAATCTACGCACTTTGCATTTGGGCTAATAACATTCTCCAAGGTGCTGTAAGGGAAGCATTGGGTTGCTTTTCCCTATTCATTTTTTAGCCCTTCGTCGAGTTTTCGATATGGTAGAATTATTTCTGAGTTTTGTCCCCTTGTTTCCACACATTTTCATCCCCATGGATTTCAACAGAAGAGACCAAGTACCATTGTGTCCTTCATAAGTTTGGCATGTTCTTTTATTATTTGATTTTTATTTATTTTTATTTATTATTTTTGGGGTTTTAGTGTTGACAGCCACCCAGTTGCTTGGCAAGTGGGTGGCCATATAAATGGAAGGCAGGCAGGCAGGCTGTAAATTCTCATCACTGCCTAAGCAAATTCACCCAGTCCAAATTAAACAAAATAAACAAATTCACCCAGTCCAAATTAAACAAAAAATAAATAATGCTATTGTGGATCTTCTTAACTAAGCCATGTCTGTTCCCTTCCCAATTTGTTTATTACCTTAAAGTTGTTATTTTTCTTTATTTGTTTGAGAGGTCTGTGTGAGGGAGGAGCAATCTGCCTGAGGTGTCCTCAAGGAGGAGGTCTCAGGCAAGAGTCAAAATGCTCATTACAATGCAAACTCCACCCCCCACATAGTACACATGGTATTATGATGCAAGTACAGGGCTTGTATTGTGATGTCATGAGGCACATTTCCTCGTTTTGGCTTCATTGTGGTTAGGAAGAGAAGCCTGTATCAAAGGTCATTTGTGGCCTTTAGCCAAGCTCCAAAACACTCTGTAAGCAGATCCAAACAAGTCTGACATGTCTTATCCTGCTAGTGTGTGGGAATGGGGAAGAAGAGAAGAGAGGAATTGTCCCACAGAGAAAGAAAAGGAAAAAATAGAGCTGGGGGGGGGGGGGGAAGAAGCAGCAGAATGGGTGGCTTATAAAATTTGGCTTTTTTCAATCCATCAGTTAGCAATGGAATAGGCAACTAGGTAGCCTGCAGAACTTTTGAACTCCCATCAGCCACAGCCAGCATAGCCATTTACAAATAATGGTGAGAATTATAATCCAAACTTCTGGAGGACACCACATCACCTAACTTGATTGGCATGCAGCCCCCCAACCCCACCCCAAGGATTATCCCAGAAAAACATAGCCCTATTTGGTCTGTTTTAATAGATACACTTTCCTACATTTGATTTCTAATCCAATGCTAGGTTATGGTAAGATGTTTTTGAGCTGGAAAGATTCTGTCTGAAATCTCTCAGTCAGTTGCCAAATACTATGAAGGATATAGAATGGCCAGCTTAATTTGGAAGAGAAATGGTGATGCTTTTTGGACAAAACTGTTTTTCCCAGAAGTGTTAGTTTTTCAATTCAAATTACAGTATTTGCCTTTGAATTGCCAAAATATCTAGGGGAAAAGTCTGTCTATAAGCATGGATTGCAGGGCACTTTTTGCACATGCAGATTAAAAGGGAAGACAGGGGTTGAGAGACTTTGAATTAACCCACTGTTAACCCATTGTTCTTATGCCCAAGAAGGGAAGGGTAGGGAGGGGAATATACCAGCCTTGCTGAATACCTGACATCAGAGTCAATATCCAACCTCCTGATCTATTGCTGGGTGTTTGTTTTCATGGAAATGTTTTGGGAGATTGAATCTGATGGCGAAAGCGATGCAATTAGAAGCAGGTTGGGCATATGTACATTGTTAAGTAAGGCTTTAAGGTGTTTTTTTTTTTTATCATCTTCTTCTTTTGTAAAGCAACCCTTGGTGGTGGGGCAGCTTAGCATGTGGTACTCATATGTTGGAAGAATCTCTCTTGAGTCCTTTTATTTTACTTTTAGAGGGCAAGATGTGCGCTAATTCAAGCAGTGCTACATTGTTGAAGGAAGCTAGGAAAGTAATTATTTAATTAATTACTAGGTCTGCCTTCTGCCTTTCTCTCCAAATGGCACTCAAGGCCATTTCTTGGTCTGTCTTCTTGCTAGTCTGGAACACCTCTGCTGGTATTGGATTAAATATCAATTTCTTTTTCTTCAGCCCCATAACTGAGATCAGCTACTGTTTCAGGTTCTGAAAAAGAAACCTCCCTGGCCTTCAGCCCTTGAAGCTTTTACTCCCAAATGGAAATATATTCTCTGGAGCCATTGAAAAAGAAGGGTGATGTCTATGTATTCAAATTTCTCAAAGTTAGTCCTCCTGTTGGTCAGTCTGGTTGTTGCTTTGAGCTCTGCTTTAATGAGGCATTTTGCAACACTTGGCAAGGCACCGTTCTTCTCATCAAGGTAAAGAGGCCACAGACCTCTCCTTGAGAGGTGGCTTGCAGTATGAGGGTAATGGTATGTGGGAATGACCTTGGGAGACAGCCTAGGCAATGGTCTGATAAGAGGCAGCTCAGTCTGCAGGTGGGGGGAAAACTTGGGAAGCGTTTCAGAAAGCACCCTCCCTAGTTTTCTGGAGACTAAAAAGAGAGGTGGGGGGAAGGAATACTTTCAGTCTTGCAAGATTGATGTCAGCCTTGTGACATCAGACAAGAAGCACACCCAGATGGACTAATCCTACTTTATTGTAAGGTTACATTAAGCAGAATCTTGCAAGACTGAAAGAATACATTCTATATTTCGTTGCAGATGTCAGACAGTGGATATCTGGCAAGATTGCTAAAACATATTACCAAGAAGTCTGGCACCTACTCACTCCCAGTGGCATAGCAGCTTCATTTCCTTTCCTTTCAATGCCAGCCATTGAAGAGGTGTTCTGTGCATTCAATATTACAGACTGCTAAGAATGTACACAAAGTAGAAGTAACAGGTTTTAATATAGCAAAAATTTCCTTTCTCTACTCCCTCTTTCACACTAGCTGAAATATTCATTTCTACTAACTCTTTAAAAGTGTAGGATTATTGTTCAATTTTCCTTCCTAATATTTTATCCACTACTTTGAAAAAAAAGCAGGTTACTTTGAAAACCATGTGAAAGGGCCAGTGCACATTCATAAATCTAATCCTCAAAAAATATTTTCTTCTGATCTAAAGAACCCAATCATCACAGGAGACTGGAATGCTAAGGTGGGCAGTCAAATGACACCTGGAATTACAGGTAAGCATGTCCTGGGAGAACAAAAGGAAGCAGGACATAGGCTGATAGAATTTTGCCAAGACAATTCACTCTGCATAACAAACACTCTCTTCCAACAACCTAAGAGACGGCTTTATACATGGACTTCACCAGATGGACAACACCGAAATCAGATTGATTACATCCTTTGCAGCCAAAGGTGGCAGACATCTGTACAGTTGGTAAAAACAAGACCTGGAGCTGACTGTAGTTCCACTCATGAACTTCTTATTGCACAATTTAGGATCAGACTAAAGAGATTAGGGAAGACCCACAGATCAGCTAGATATGAGCTCACTAATATTCCTAAGGAATATGCAGTGGAGGTGATGAATAGATTTAAGGGACTGGACTTAGTAGATAGGGTCCTGGAAGAGCTCTGGACAGACGTTCGCAACATTGTTCAGGAGGCGGCAACAAAATACATCCCAAAGAAAGAGAAAACCAAGAAGGCAAAATGGCTGTCTGCTGAGACACTAGAAGAAGCCCAAGAAAGAAGGAAAGCAAAAGGCAACAGCGATAGGGGAAGATATGCCCAATTAAATGCAAAATTCCAGAGGTTAGCCAGAAGAGATAAGGCATTATTTTTAAACAAGCAATGCGCGGAGTGGAAGAAGACAATAGAATAGGAAGGACAAGAGACCTCTTCCAGAAAATTAGAAACATCGGAGGTAAATTCCAGGCCAAAATGGGTATGATCAAAAACAAAGATGGCAAGGACCTAACAGAAGAAGAAGAGATCAAGAAAAGGTGGCAAGAATATACAGAAGACCTGTATAGGAAGGATAACAGTATCGGGGATAGCTTTCACGGTGTGGTCAGTGAGCTAGAGCCAGACATCCTGAAGAGTGAGGTTGAGTGGGCCTTAAGAAGCATTGCTAATAACAAGGCAGCAGGAGACGACGGCATCCCAGCTGAACTGTTCAAAATCTTGCAAGATGATGCTGTCAAGGTAATGCATGCTATATGCCAGCAAATTTGGAAAACACAAGAATGGCCATCAGATTGGAAAAAATCAACTTATATCCCCATACCAAAAAAGGGGAACACTTAAGAATGTTCAAACTATCGAACAGTGTCACTCATCTCACATGCCAGTAAGGTAATGCTCAAGATCCTGCAAGGTAGACTTCAGCAGTTCATGGAGCGAGAATTGCCAGATGTACAAGCTGGGTTTAGAAAAGGCAGAGGAACTAGGGACCAAATTGTCAATATCCGCTGGATAATGGAAAAAGCCAGGGAGTTTCAGAAAAACATCTATTTCTGTTTTATTGACTATTCTAAAGCCTTTGACTGTGTGGACCATAACAAATTGTGGCAAGTTCTTAGTGGTATGGGGATACCAAGTCATCTTGTATGCCTCCTGAAGAATCTGTATAACGACCAAGTAGCAACAGTAAGAACAGACCATGGAACAACAGATTGGTTTAAGATTGGGAAAGGAGTATAGCAGGGCTGTATACTCTCACCCTACCTATTCAACTTGTATGCAGAACACATCATGCGACATGCTGGGCTTAAGGAATCCAAGGCTGGAGTTAAAATCTCTGGAAGAAACATTAACTATCTCAGATATGCAGATGATACCACTTTGATGGCTGAAAGTGAAGAGGAACTGAGGAGCCTTAGGATGAAGGTGAAAGAAGAAAGTGCAAAAGCTGGCTTGCAGCTAAACCTCAAAAAAACCAAGATTATGGCAACCAGCTTGATTGATAACTGGCAAATAGAGGGAGAAAATGTAGAAGCAGTGAAAGACTTTGTATTCCTAGGTGCAAAGATTACTGCAGATGCTGACTGCAGTCAAGAAATCAGAAGTCACTTAATCCTTGGGAGAAGAGCAAATAGATAAAATAGTTAAGAGCAGAGACATCACACTGACAACAAAGGCCCGCATAGTTAAAGCAATGGTGTTCCCCGTAGTAACATATGGCTGTGAGAGCTGGACCATAAGGAAGGCTGAGAGAAGGAAGATCGATGCTTTTGAACTGTGGTGTTGGAGGAAAATTCTGAGAGTGCCTTGGACTGCAAGAAGATCAAACCAGTCCATCCTCCAGGAAATAAAGCCAGACTGCTCACTTGAGGGAACGATATTAAAGGCAAAACTGAACTACTTTGGCCACATAATGAGAAGACAGGACACCCTAGAGAAGATGCTGATGCCAGAGAGAGTGGAGGGCAAAAGGAAGAGGGGCCGACCAAGGGCAAGATGGATGGATGATATTCTAGAGGTGACGGACTCATCCCTGGGGGAGCTGGGGGTGTTGACGACCGACAGGAAGCTCTGGTGTGAGCTGGTCCATGAAGTCACGAAGAGTCGGAAGCGACTAAATGAATAAACAACAAAAAGAACCCAATGCCCAGCAAATTATTTCTTTGGAAAAGTGAAACTTTAGTCCAGATAGATTTAATAAAAAAACTATTTTTATTTTTTAATTTTTTTTAAAAAAGGGTGGAGATTCCATAACACAATATTTTTATAGGGATATGCATAGTGGTGCAGCTTATCTTAATCAAATAAAACTAACGTATTAATGATTAATACAGTTTTAGAAATTATACATCCCCACCTTTTAAAAGCAAATAAGCTATCTACTGCAAAAAGAGAATTCTGCCCTGATGGTAATGTAACTGCATTGTAGTCTGCAAATGTTTTACTAAGATATACAGCCCATTCAAATTCAACAAGGCTGAATTTTAGTTCAGCAATACTTTTGAAGGTCAGAATTCCCTTACTCCTGCTTTTCCTCATCCTACATTGGGTCAAGCAGAACAGCTGAAGTTGATCATGCAAAGCCTTTTCCAGACTGTCATCCAACCTGTGCCCCCAACAAGACACATTATGGAACAAGACACATTATGCAAAGTGGTTTGTGTTAATTATATGGGCAAGAGAGTTTTGAGTGGATTTCTAAAAGGTAAGGGGAAATTTCTATTAATTCTTTGCTCAGAAGAACTCTTGTGAAATCAGAGACAGAGATAAGAGTTCTCTGAGAGACACCTCAAGTTAACACTTTACTCACTTTCACAGAGAACATTGGTTGACGTCTTAGTTTTCCACAAATACAAGAGCATTCATAACTGTGCACTATTGTGGCTAAAACGTACTTGAAGCCTTACGAATTAAACAGCACACACCCAACATTTTTCAGGAGCAAAGAAGCCGCATCTTCCATAGAAGAGCTGACTGTTGTGGATTTCATTATGGCAGGTGCTGCAATTCTTGGCCATTTATATACCCATTCATCTGTTCTCATGGGAACAAAGAAAAGATTGCATTTGGCACATCATCCAGATTAGAAAGTAATGTTTTCACAAGCGTAACATTTAAATATATTTCTTTCCTTCTTTGTTTACTTGTGTGTTTTAATGTATTAGGGCTTTCTCTGTGGTGGCTCCCTTCTTTTGGAACATCATTGGAACATCATTCCCCCAGAGATAAGATCGGCCCCTTCCTTGTTCCTTTTCCGGAAGGCCCTGGAAACGTGGTTTTGTGAGCAGGCCTGGGACCCCAGGTCACTTCAGAGCCAATCAAATGGTTGATATGAATGTGTTTGCTGCCACCATGGGATGTGTATTGTGTTTTTATGGCTTTTAATTCTGTAAGCCGCCCGAAGTCACCGTGTGTGAGTTGGGCGGCCTTATAAATTTGTTTAATAAATAAATAAATAAAATTAGGGAAATATAGTCTTAGCCCAGAATCCAGATTATAATAATAATAATTTATTAAATGTATATGCCAACCGACTCTCAACAACTCTGGGCAGTCTTTTTTTTAGATTTTTTTATCCACCTTTATTATTTTATAAATAACTCAAGGTGGGGAACATACCTAGTACTCCTTCCTCCTCCTGGTTTCCCCACAACAATAACAACAACCCTGTGAGGTGAGTTGGGCTGAGAGAGAGTGACTGGCCCAAGGTCACCCAACCAGCTTTCATGCCTAAAGCGGGATTAGAACTCAGAGTTTCCTGGTTTCTAGTCTGGTGTCTTAACCACTAGACCAAACTGGCCCATTGTGTGGTGATGCTTTATACTGAGAGCTAAAACTACAAATCTTATGGTTTTGTTTTGATGAGAAGAATTACATAATATGATGACATACAGCATGAAGTATCTGGGCTATATATAAGAATGTAAACACATCCACAAAAACCTACACAAATATGTAATTCCTGGAGTCCATTGGCATCCAAATGAAAACATTTCTGAGCTCAAAACCTGCACAGGAAAAAAAAGCCATTGGGAAAATGGCATGCAAAATATGTTTACTAGGAAATGTACCACAAAACGTGACTCTGTTACAAACATCCACAACATTTGAGGGAAAAACTCATAATAGAATGCTTGTGAAATGATAAGAAATTGATTTAGCTTGATCTGCACTTCCTGAGCTACATGTTACATTCTGTGTGTGCAGGAGAGGTTTAAATGTTTCAGACATTGTTCACACCAGACCAACTACGATTCTATAGATACTTATTTGGGATTCAGTCCTAGTAATTCCATAGGGCTATTTATTAGAAGACATACGGGATTGCACCTATAACCTTTAGGTGTATAAGTCAAAAGGATTCACTTTGGAGTATACATGAATAGGATTCCATACACATGGATGAAGAAATGGTGCAAAGTTTATTGCAGGAAGTGTACTTCTTGATGGTATTAAAACAAAACAAAACCTTCTGCTGTACACAATTTTTGGAGGTATGTCACTTTCCCACTGGGACTAGCACCTGTGTCTCTCCTTTCAATTCAATAATCCTTATTTTCTGATTTAATCTCCCCTCATAAGAAGAGTGAGTTGCAGGATCTTTTGAGCCTATCAAGGGAGGGGGCAATATTGTAGCATTTTTTTTTATCTTGCCAAATTTATCTAGATTTTAAAAGAAAAAAACTTTTCCCATCATTCCATCTTAGTACCTACAATCTATTGTTTAGAGGAGAGAAGAATTATCGCTTTTCATGAGAAGTAGTTGCATTCAAGGCAAGTTCCCTGAATATTGTAACACAAATGTCAATGTCTTTCTTGAGTCTTGCTGAAAATGTTGGCAACTGGTCTCATTCCTATCTCCAGACATCTCTAATTAGAGCCACAATAAACTCTTGGAGGTCTTCCTAGTCCAGGGAACACAGGACAGCCTTCTGATAAGACCTGGGAAAGATTCATTTGTCTTTCATCAGCAGCATTACAGAAACACACACACACACACACACACACACACACACACACACATAAATAGTCCTCACTTAATGACCACAACTGGGACTGGCATTTCAGTTGCTAAACAAAGTGGTCATTAAGTGAATCTGACCTGATTTTACAACCTTTTTTGCAGAAGTCGTTAAGCGAATCACCGCAGGTGATAGCAAACCACATGGTTGTTAAGCGAATCATGCAGTTCCCCATTGATTTTGCTTGCCGGAAGCTGGCCAGGAAGATTTAAAATGTAATCATGTGAATGAGTCACTTTAAAAGTTGAAAATGTCATCAGACAAGTTTCTTCAGGACTTTGCCTACCAATCAAGTTTACTAAAGGGCACCTAAGCTAGGTATAGGCTATTGGACAGATCTGCTGATTAAAAACAAGAAGGAAAAATGAACATATAGTATTTCAAGCTTGCAAGATGTGGAAAGGTCAAATCTAATAATCATTTGCATACATTAAAAAATACCCTGAGGTTGTTTGCTTCCTTTGCACAATGAAGCCTCTGTATACATGACCGTATATCAGCACAGTTAAAGAAATTTGTAAAGGGATTTGTTCTTATCTTTGTGTACACTCCGTTGTTTTCACAATTCTAAGATCTACACTGAGGTTGGTAGGCCTGGAATAAATTGAGGATAACAGCCTAGGTGACTTTTCAGCAATAGGACTGAACAACTTCTCTCTAAGCCTAGAAAAGTGGAAGTGCAGTGCACTCACCAATCCAGTTTTGATGTTTCCACACACTAAATGAAGCTTTCCTTTGAGAGGTATCAGAAAAATCTAATTAAAGAAAGGAGATGCTGGGGGTGAAAAAGAAGCATTGGGGAACAATCTGGGAGAAAAGCAGCCTGGAGAACAGAATAGAAAATGGGGCAGCAAAAAGTTATAAGGAGGTCATTTAATAGATTTTTGGATATCCCCACTCACTCAGGCTACTTGGCATAGAATGAGGAACTCCCATATTGAGAACAAAAGAGCTCCTGGCAGATGGCATGCAGAAGAAAAAACAATGTCCAGCCAAACTTTCAACCTCTTGATTGTGACACAGGTTCTGAATCTGCTGGGGCATATTGGCCAGTTACTATGGCTCTGCTCACCCAGAATGCTTCTCTTTTACAGGCAGAGCCTCCCCCGAAACTCCCAGGTCACTTTGTTCACCATGACTCTGCTGGGGTGTAAGATTAATGGCATGAACATTCTTCTCAGCAAGAAGCCATTTAGAAGGGAGTCCAGGTGCCTTTTTGCAGGCAAGCAAAACAAACTGCCCCATGTTAGCATAAGAGGAGGAATTAGGAAGTGATCATTTATAAAATATATCTTAGAAACCACAATAGCTGGATTCACGCAGCACCCTAGACCAAAATCAAACAAACCCCTGTGGTTTATCAAGACAGTTTACATGGGACTGTGTCTTGTTTGATCCTCACAGAGAAAATTACTGGCCCATAATCCCCCAGGAAATGAATGAATTTTTGCCATCCTGGTCTTACCTGTCAGTGGTTGTGAATTATGACAGGGCAGGAATAAGAAGAACCTTGTTCATAATTCTTGTTCTGCAGGGTGTTTGTGAAATTTTGTTGGACTCAGGGAAGTGGTATTACAATTTCATTGAACTGATTTTACTCCTAAAACAAAGCAGGGTGACTGAGGCTATTCTGCAGGATCTTTTAAGAGGCAAACTGGGACAAGCCAGAACTCAGACAAAGGCTAAATTTGATACACGCTCCCTGGTCATACTTGCAGGGATACGTACACATGCATCTCAGTTTCTGGAGGAAAAAAAAGGGGGGGTATCCAGCTGTCTGAATATGAGGGTCTCTTGATATGTCTCCCAAATGTTTGTTGTTTATTTCACACTGGAAAGAAGACATTTTTTAACCTTACAGGTTGCATGTCTAGGAAGATGCCTTGCTCTGCCCTCACTGATAGTTCAGAAACTATCTGGGAAGAGTCATTACTTTGCCACTATATTGTGTTTGCTGTCACATTTTCCCAAACATTCTGAGACAATCTATTGTTTGCTTCCCTCCATCCAGATGTGGTTTTCTTTCCATTACACAACCTGGTATTTATTAATATCATTAACATATCAGGCCATCTTGCTTTGGGTTGTTTCCCTTTTCTTGTCCATGAGCAAGTTTTGGTGTAGGATTCCCTTGCATGTTGTTGATATTTCATACAGTTCTTGATTCTCTGTTCCTGTCCACTTGCCTAGTTTTTGTCATTCATAGTTTTTAGAGCCAGCTTAGTGTAGTGGTTAAGGTGCCATGCTAGAAACTGGGAGACCAGGAGTTCTAGGCCTGCCTCAGGCACACAGCCAGCTGGGTGACCTTGGGCCGATCACTCTCTCTCAGCCCTAGGAAGAAGAAGACAAGGCAACCCACTTATTAATAATAATAGGTCTATTGTGTTTTATTGTTGTGCTTTCCAGCCCAAAGGCCATAATGAAGGTTTGATTTCTGTAAATCCAAGCTTTTTCCCATTGTTAGCATACATATATTGCATTCCCACCATTCCCACCTCTTAGAAATAATGTATATATAAGCTGCCCTAAATTGACTATAACATTGTTGTGCAACCAGCTGATCTTGCATGAAAGAATTCTTTGACTTAGCTCAGCCTTCATTACTACCATTTTTAAAATACTTTTAGATTTTAAAATCTCTATATCTAATTGAAGCATCAGCATTTGAAATCACAGCTATCCAAGATTTGCTAAAGGTTTTTATTTAAATCAACATTTGTGAATCTTTTGCAAGACACATTAGAATCCTATTTTGAAGCTGTTCTGAAACCGCTTCAAGTTAAATTTCAAGTCTTCTGCCAAGAACTTGGAAAGAAGCTTTGAAAGTATTGTCATTTTCATTTATAATGTAATTTAGGCAGTAGACCGGCTATATATTCATTGTGCATCCTTGCCACATCAAGGGGCAGAACCTACAAGAATAGAGATGGGGCATCATCATAAACCAGTGGTCACATGTGCTAGCTCTTCTGGGAAATGGAAAGAAAAGATGAGAGCTGGTGTATTACTGCTAAGGGCGTAGCAAAGAAATGCAAAGAGGGCATTTTAATCTCTTTTGAACACTTCTTTGGCATTCCTTCCTAAGCTTACCAATATTCATAATCATCCTACAGTAGGGAAATCAGTTTAACATTTCTTCCCCCTCACTGTATTTGGGTCGTGTTGAAGCTTATCATTAGCATTAGCAAGTGACCTTTATTCAGGGTCCGCTCCTACACTGGGGAAAGCTGCTGCTGAGTAATAGGTTTAATTTTAGAGCATCTTCCAATATGGTTGGAAAAGGCTCCTGCATAAAAGACATGACATGCAGGAGAACCAGTGAGTTCCCATCACACATTAACCCACCATATGGTTTGCTTGTTTGTGTCTCAGGGTGGTGCCAGCCCAGCCCATATGTGTTCCAAACGGCCATTTATGGCTTTCCTCTTGAGGTGAGAACTTCTAGGAGAAGTCAGGGCTTAATTTTCTTTAGGTAAAAATGCACTGATCAGTTATGCCCTTATAAATACAGCATAATTCAAGGTGCTTTTATATTTACACGTTAATCGTTTAATTTGGTCAGCCAACATGAGAATAGAGCTGAAGGATGGCATGCTTCTAACAAACCAAGAACCTGAATAAGTCTATATATAACATTCCAACATCAGCACCTATCTGTCCCTTGGACAAGACATTCGGGCTCTTCAGTCTGGGAGAAAGCAACAGTAACTAAACATTATGTTCTTTACATCAATAAAGCTAGAATGTAAATTTGGTTAGTACACTTGATATAAATTCCATTGAGCTGAATGGTGTAGGATCATCTAGTGACTGGAGAGAATTGGATAAGGGATATGCTGGGGATGAAAGCATAGCTTTGTCACCTTCGGTGATCACTGGGTTTAGAGGGTGTCAGGAGGATCGTTATGGTGAGATGGCAAACTCAGCCTCTGAAGGATCCCCTGATTGTTGGCATCAGGAAGGGCTAGACTGGGCAGGAAACACAGACACTGACATTGTTTGGCCTTTTCTAGGTAGGACTCAAATGTATTCGGTTAGCATAGCATTCTTGTAGCCTGTCATTTTTAAATCCACTTTCAGATCAGTCTCAGTCTTGTCTGGTAAAACTTGTTCCTCTTCCATAATAATTTTATTACTCAAATTTAGCCACTGCCCATCTCCCCCAAAAGAGAGACTCTGGGCGGTTTAATAATATATTTTAAACACAGTCTATCTATAGAGGCAGACACTCTTAAAATTAACTTCTGGGTCCATTGTTCAAAAATAACCTTCAATATGTCCAGTGTTAAAATATTTTGCTCCATTGCTCCATTTAGTAAGTCAAATTTAAGTGTTCTTCTCCTTTAGTTGCAATCTTTAGTTCCTTCTGGTTCCCTCTAGGGTCCAACCTTCGAAGTCTCATCCTATCATGTTTTTGTTTTTTTAAAGAGAATTCAAAACAAAAGCATTTTCCCCTGGGAAGGATTCTTATGATTAATTCCAAAATCTTATTTCAAATCCATCTGGACCCTTAGTCTGTTTGTACCTTTCCAAAATCAAAGTTCTAATCACCCTTTTGCTGTTTATTCCAAAAGAAATGGCAAACTGAAGCAACTGAGCCTGTGGTAATAAAGGAAGACCAGCACTTCATAATTCCTCTCTGGACAAGGAAAGGACTTGAGGTTGCCCACAAGTTCTCCAGACAGTTGTTCCTCATGAGGAGACCGCAAGACAGCGGTCTCCAGTGGGTTTAGAGCTCTGGGAGACAAGGGAATAGCCATCTTGCTCAAACCACAGTCAGCATCTTTAAAAGGAACTGGGTTTGCATACTTCCTTTTCTAATCATTTTCGAAATTGCTTGTTAACTGCTTTTCAGCTATTAGGAACCTTTGGATCAACAGGTTTTACTGCACCAGGTGAGTTTCCTTCAATTGTTAGTGAAAGAAGTTTTAAATACAAGTTTAAAGACTTAAAGAAGTCTAATATTTCCATTAGCACAAGGGAGAGCCGAGTGGTAGCTTGTGACTAGCTGACAGCAGAGAAAGTAAATGACACCCAAAGCAATGTTAGCTTTCCCACCTCAAAGCAACTCTGATAAGCAGAGACTTCAGGAAGGTGATAAAGCTCACTGGGTGGCTGCTCCTGTCAGTGTCAGAGAGCCCACCACACCACCCAAGCCCCCATCTCCTAGCCTCCTCTTTATGTGGGACTAACGATGCAACATGGCATAGAGTTTCAAACAACTCCAGAAGCGCCCACAAAGAGCCATTGAAACTGTGAAGTGCTGCACATTAATTCCCTGCATTGAAAGAAGGTCTTTCTGCTTCAGATTGGAAACATCTGGACTCCTGCAGCTTGTAATGTGTGCAAAAACAATGACAAACAATAGTGTCATTGCCTGTGGAAAATTAACATTAGCTCTGTTTACCTTCCAGGACTGGGAGGTCAATTGGGCTAATGAGGAGTTAGAGATGGAAATTCAGTGCCTTTTCACTACTGGCTTGCTTGTGCTGAAAGCCTATCTGCATATGTTGATATTTGTTTTGGGAGGAGTCCAGTGGTCAGCTACTGCACATTAACCCAATATTTATGTTAGGAGATAAGGTCAGAGGAGAATCTTCCCCACCACCTCCCTAGGTAAGCACTGTCTTATTATTAACTCTATATCAAGGGGAAATATGTAAAGTGGTACTTGGAAATATATTGACATATTTGAAGAAACAGCTAAGGAATATGCTTCCTGCTGTGACTTCTGCTGAATGTTTGTAGTTTTGCAATGATCCTTCCCTCAGAATTTCTTTTTTCTCTTTTGCTTCTTGTGGCATGCAAACTCTTAGCAAAATAGAGGAAGGTGTTTGTACACACAAAAACATACCTGCCAATTTGGGGGGGGCGGGTTGTCTTAAATTCACTGAACCTGTGGTAATAAAGGAAGACACTGTTGAAATTGAGCAAATGGGTGTGAGGTGCAAGGGATAAAAGCAAGTGGATGAAACAAGCAGCTGCAGTTGGGCGCAAGAATCAGCATCCCAGCCCTCTTCTGCTTTGGTTGCTGAGAGAGCAGAAACAGGGAAAAAAACAGCAACATCCAGGAATGCTCTGTGGAACAGCAAACAGGGGGCTAGTGACTGAATCCAGGCCATAGGTTATTGACCCCTGCCTTACGGTTATGACCACTTGGAAGCAGTAGGGGGTCTTACTTCTGGGAAGCCATAGATGTGGATTAAAAATGTATTACAGCTGCCAGGAACAGAGAAATGGGCACCCTTCCACTGCTCATCTCTCTGCACATTGATCTCCATAACTCTGTTGTTTGAACAGAACAAGGATTACTGTGGAATCAAACTAGGAAGTCTAATCTTGAATATGGGTCTGCCATGCTGCAATTTGATTCACCTGTTAAAGGTACTAGAGACTTGCTCAGAGGCCTAATTCGATGAGAAATAGGACAGTGAGGTCTTGCTCTGAATTGTGATAAGAGTGACTTCACATGAAAAACAGGCTGGAGCATTTGGGCAACCACACTGCTGTCACATCACAGATATGAAGTAGAACATACAGTATCTCTAAGTCGTTTCAAAGTTTGTGGTAGCGTACTGTTTTTCATTGTGATTGTCACATTCATTACCCACCAGGACTACCCAAAATCATATTTGCAATTTTTCATCTGAGTTCATACATCATAGAACCCATGATGTGATTTGTTTGTTTTTGGCACAGTAGGATGTGGCTTGTTTAAAAAAACCATGATTCAAAGATTCCTGGTTTAATATTATAATCAAACACAGCCATCTTCATTGAATAGGAGATGAAAGCCTAATCTGCTGTATTTATTCAAAAGAACACATTCCCACAATTTCACATATATACCAATATACAGATATACAGATATACATGTATGTGTGTATGTATGTGTGTGTATGTATGTGTGTGTGTGTGTGTATGTGTATGTATGTATGTATGTATGTATGTATGTGTATATATATATATATATATATATATATATATATATATATATATCTATCTATCTATCTATCTCAAGGAAGGGATGACACAGCAAATTATAAACAGTGAAACATCCTACGCAAAGCTCAGCTTCTCCAGTTTGTCCAGTTTGGTGAGATGGGTGGCTATATAAATATGATAAATAAATAAATAGACTCCAACTGAAACTCACCCTGGAGATATCCACCCCCCCCTTATACACAAATACATACAATCCAATAAATATATGTGCAAATGACTCACTTGCATGTGTGTATGAGTATATGAGTGTTATTTTTATATCTTTCAGGAGCTTAAAAGAAAAAGGCAGCACCAGGATAAAAACATTGATAACTACTGATTAAAATTATGTGTAAAATAAGATGTTGTATTTACATTATTCATTGATCCTCATAACTGATTGATACTAACGATTCTCTCTCACACTGGTAAAGGAAGAATAGAGAAAGGAGGTACCAAAACTGGATGGATATTAACTGAGAGGAAGAGGCAGCTGGATAGGAAAGGGAAAAAAAACTCCTGTTTAGGTGTAAGAAAAGGGTTAAATTCACCAGGCAATCAGTGTTTGTCGCACTGAAGATGTTGCCTAGTCTGGCAATGAAACGCCTGCAAGAAAACAACAAGGCTCAGAGAGCAGCAAGGACTCTACAGTCAGTCCTTTCCTAGCAACAGCTAATCTTCAAGTTTCCAGTTTTTCAGCAGTGAAGTCTGTAGCCATTGCACTTCCTCCTAATTCCTTAAGGTGAGTTCCTCCCTATTCACAGATAATTATATGGGAAAAAACTCAGCTTTCTAAAGTAAATAGCCTCCTCTATAATTCATTTATATTTTAAAAAATCCTCCTTTGATGTTACGTAGTATTATTTTCTCTTATTTTCCCAGCTGCATTGCTATTACTCAACTGAGAGAAGACCAGCAGGCACATTTCCCATCAAATGACTGAGCCATGAATAAGCTAGCTGCTGTTAGGTTGGCCAACTGAAGCAACATGGCACCTTTCCCTCTGCATAGTAACTTTAAAAATGCAAATGCCTTTAATATGACAAATGCTGTTTTAAGTATTTGAAATCATAGAACAGTAATGGGATTAAATTAAGGTTAGTGCTATCATGGCCCACAATCAGGGGAGCTGGGAGTCCTGCCACCCTCTGGGAACCACACAGTTTCCCCCTTGCTGCTTGGGAAACTGGATCAGCAGGAGACTCCATAAGACCTACCTCTTTAGGCCAGAACTAAATGAAAAATAAAAAGTACATTGGCAGTTTAATGTTGATAACTCACAAAATAGTGTTCACACTAATAAGCTAATTAACAGATTTTTTAAAAAAAATCTTACCCCAATTAATCCATTGTCAATTGTAATTCAGTGGTTTCCCAGTGAGATTGTCCTGGTTCTTGTTCCAATGTTCCTGTGAACATCGTAACCAGTTCCCATGCCATGCTGGTGCTGACACGTGTTACTGTTTGGGAGGGGGCTGCTCTTGTTCTTTTGTACCAGGCACTGATGTAGAGACTTTGGAATGTCTGTTTGGGTCATCTCGCCTGTTCAAGGACACTTTCCTGAAGACCAGCAAGAACCGTTAGGAACACCTGCAGGCTGCGGGGAGTGGACTCTTTCTGAATCTGGGGGGAGGGATTGGAACTGTCTAAGCTTTAATTGTTTGAAAGACCCACACTTTTGCCATTCACAGCTTTGCTCTTGAACTTGCATACTATCCAGTGATAAATCAGATATCCATAAGCTTCTTGTGTGAGTCTGGTTGGAAACTTGGGCAGGCGTTCATCACAGAGATGTTCAGTCATGCTGGTGTTCTTGTACTTAGTATTGTCTGTTTTCAAATCTCTGCTGCAACCATCTCATCCTCCTTGAGAAACTAAGGAGAAATCCAGATGGTTGCTATTGTAGAATTCAGTCAGCTTCAGTTCTCTGTCCAGATATAAGGATCTACCATTCAGTTTCTGCTGGACTTTTAGTACTTGTCCAAAATATTTATTTTTGCTCTGTTGCAGGACAAGACCCTCCTTCTACAGTATGTTTGGATGACTCTTTGGCCTCACGCCAATTTATGAGGTTACAAGTTTTTAGGAGCAAAACCACCATTTAGATCTACTCTTTCTCAGCTATCGTCTTACTGTGAGCATTAGATTGTGCTCAGTCGTGAGGCATATTTTGTTCATAAATCCCAATTACAGCTGCCAGAAATCATTTGACTCATCTGGATTACATGATGGCTAATATCTCTGGTATTATAGGCAGCATTGCACATTTTATTAAACTGTTATTCTGATAGAATAAATGTGTACCATGTGTTTAGTCTCCTGAGCAGACAGTCCTGCCTTGATATGTCTTTAGGAGAATGAGATATTGCTTCAGTAAGATAATGCCAGGTTTTCTTCTTTGCTTCTTTCCAAAGGCTCCCAAATTTTTTGGCTGTTATAGATTGAAGCCCCCAACAAATCCTTCCAGTTCATATTTTTTCGTCTAAGCAATTTAAAAGACATTCCTATTTTTTTTCTATCAGAGCTTCTTTGCTTTAATAACTAACCATATAATATAAAGTCAATAGCTAAAACTACTCCCATCAGCTCACCTCACTGCCAGGAAATTATGTTGAAAGCTGTTTACTAAAGACAACACGAACATTATTGATTAGATCAGCCTATTTCAGAGGAAAAACAGAGAATGAAAGTGGCAAAAAAAAAGTCAAAGTTTAGGATACACATATACAGAGAGGTGGGGGAGACATACACACATGCTATTTGGTCTAGCAAGTAGTTGTATAAAATACGCATTGTATTTATTGTTATATCCACTCAGCCAGAGATACCATTGTTAGGTCATTAAAAATCTTACCATGGATATTTTAATACTACAACTCAGAGTCCTAGTAGATTACATTGATATACAAGTTGAATGAATTAATTTATTATTGGGAATCATCAGACATGGATAGCCCCATGTTATTCTATGGGGTCTAAACCCTGTGCTGGGAATTGAATTCATAGACCTTCACACTTCAGATGACTATAGACAGGGCATTAGCTTTAGGAGCTATCTAAGTCCTGGGGTTCAGTAGTTGTAAGAAGGGGTATCTAGAAACTCTCAGAATGGTCTATATGGCCCACCTTCACTTAAGCTCTCAAACCAGAAAAACAACATTGAGCCATGCCCCCATGTACAGAGGTTTTACATGACCTCCACCCCCCTTGGGGAGTAATTTCTCTATTTTTACACAGGGTATATCCAGCATGTTATTTTTAGTTACATTGGTCACCAGAAGGCACCACTTTACCAGTTTCATCATGTAATGGTATGTGGGAATGACCTTGGGAGACAGGGAGAAGAGCCACAGCCAGGGAACAGTTGGATAAGAGGCAGCTTAGCCCACAGAAGGAATGTAGATGTGGCAAATATCTCAGAAGGGATCTTCCCTAATTTCTGGGGCTGTAAAAGCAATGGGGGAGAAATGTACTCTCAGACCTGCAAGATTCTGTTAATGTAACCTTACAATAAAGTAGATATAGTTCATCTGGGCATGATTTGTGTATGGACTACCTCGCGAGGCTAACATATCCTTATTCCCTTCATGGAACCGCTGAGCGCCAGGACATGAATAGCTCCTAACTGTAATGAATGCCTATTCTAAAACTCTCAGACTCATGAGCAGGAATGCAAAGATATCTGATTTATTAAAGAATAGTATGCAGGATCACAAAGAAAGCTGAGAATGATAAAAGCCCACCAAATGCAAACTAAAAACCCTTGGTACAAATGAGATCCCTCCCCCCGTAGAATCTTCCCAAGCTCACAATCCCAGGTGCTCCTAACGGCTTCTGATGGTCTGCGGGAAAAGTCCTTGAACAGAGCACATAACCCAAACACATTCCATTGAAATGAACATAGATACAGAGCTTGGTACAAGGTTTCACAGCAGCTCCCTCCCAAACAGAAATGCGCGTCAGCGCCATGGCATGTGAAACGTTACGATGTGCAGTGCACATTGAAACAGTGAACTTGACACTAACACTAATGCATCATATATAGTCATCAGAAGTGTGAAGGTCAGTTAGAAGGTTTGAAGCCCATAGAATAACATCTAGCTATTTGTATCTGACAATCTCCAATAAGGATGAAAACTTATAAAGTAGTTCTGGTGGTTCCCTATACCCTTGGCTACCTACACACATGCCTGGGTGATCCTACTTCATTCAAAGGATCTTCAGCTTTAGAAAGCTACAACTGATTAAGTGAAAAAGCAGTAAGAAAATTAAGCATGTAAATTTATGATTCAAGTGTATTTTGGCTTTGGATTCCCTGCCCGGCCCCCAAAGATTCATCTGCTTGTTGAATCCAACTGAACTGGGTCAACTTTCTCCAGGTGCCATCTAAGAATGCCATCTAATGGGACCAAGGAATGGGGCATTTTTTAATCATGCCCTCCCTACAGACTGCCAATCAACCCTACCTTCCTGGGTTGCAAGACAGCAGTTATGAGCTGGGTTTTCCATCTCGCCCAGGAGGAAGGCATGCCTTGAATGTTGGGATGCATTGGTAGACATATGTCATCATTCTTTTTTAATCCCGTATAATAATGTTGAATTTTATATCTTAATTTTTGGTGGGTTTATTTTTATTGGGAAAGGTTTGGGGGCTTGTTAGTACATTCTTGGATGGTTCTGATGGTTAGCTGCTCAGAGTTAATATGTTCTGTACTTCTCTGCTGCCATATACTAGCCATCTGGATTTTTGCAGGCCAGATACAGTAGCCCTACTTTAGTGTGAAGGTGTTGTTGCTGTAGGACCTGCAGCAATTCATGGCAGGACTGTGATTTTCACTTCTTCTCAGTGTTTTTGAGTCAGCAGAATAAAGACAATCGCAGGTGCTTCGGAAATTTCCCAGTCCCTGAAGTGATGGCTATATGGAAATGCCCTTTATGTACAGTATATTTTTAAAAGTAGATTATGTCCCCCCCAGCAAAATAAATAAATAAATAAATTTTCTTGGGGTAGCTTAGGAAAAGCATAAAAATGGCACTCTAAAAAGTAAAATGAAAAACAACAGTTAAAAATATGAAACATGCAAATAGTAATAATTTCTAAACAGCAAAAAGTAATGGTCAGATCCTCTTTCATTGTTTTCATAGGACTTTCACTCAATGAATTTTGCTTAGATTGGTGCAAGCAACATTAAAATAATCTATAATTGGATTGGAAAGCCACAAAATATTAAGCTGAGATTTATTCTCTCTCTTCCTCATATTGGCCACTGTTCTTAATTGCTGTGAATAATCAGAGCTCTCTATATTGCAGAATCTTGACATTAAATGCTCTGCTATTCATTTTGAAAGCATCTGTCAGGACCAGCCCAAGAACAATGATGAGCCAGTGTATTCCAAACTCCAGTTCTTTATTTGCTCTCATCCTACAGACAGAATCTTGCCAGACTAAAGCTACCCTCACTAACCTAAGGGGAAATAACCTGGGAGATTCTAGGGCAGGGCTACTCTAACTCTCTTTGTCTCCCTGCCAAGGCTCTCCAGACTGCAAGTCCTCTTCTCTCCTTGGAATGCTCTCCCTCCTTCTTGAGAACTAGCAGAGGCACCAAAATCCACCACAGCATCCTCCTTTCTTTCTTTCTTTCTTTCTTTCTTTCTTTTCATTAAACATCTCTTGGTTTACGTCACACAACTACATTTAAATTTATCATCCATATTTATGGGCATCTGGGCATAATTTGTCCCTTCCATTTAGGGGAAAGAGTAGTTCAAAATTGGTCAAATCATCCTTTAGTCACATGTCTGTTAGGAATTGTTTGATATGGCTGGTTTAATACAGGATTGACCAGGGGCTCATTATTATATAAAGCTTTTACTTCACAGTGAAGCATTTAGTCATAGTTCCATTTAAAGGGATTGATACTTGGCCTTAGCAAGGTGTTGTAGTTTGAAGTATCGCTGATACATAATACCCCAAAGATTGTAAAATTGGTTCCCGTTATTTTTTCTTGCTGAAAGCAGGCAACTTCCATATTTGCTACACATAGTACCTCCTCAGCATGTTTGGAATGAGAAAATTCCAGTTCCATGAATTCCTTGGAGGACTCATCCTCAGAAGATGGATGATGCTGAAATGAAAAACTTCCGAAGTCAGAATCATCACGTTAAATGGTGCTAGAGGCATCTTTATACAAGAGCCTGGGCAGGGAAACCATCCTAAGTCCAAGGAGAGAAAGACACTGGAGAGGACCAAGCCAAGTAGTTTGCCGACAAAAGATGGTTCATCTAGAGCAAGAATGCACAACTTTTTTCAGGCTGAAAGCCACACTCAGCCTTTGAGTAGCAGGCTGTGGGCACTCTTATAAATGTTCACAGGTCAGGGTCAAAGCATACATACAGCCAGGACAAAAATGCCATTGTTCTTAATTTTATTTAAATGCAAGTCTAATTAAGCTGACTGAATGAATGAATTAAAACTAATCCACACTCTATATATTTTAATGATTCCCCTTTCAACTTAATGTCAACCCCAAACTACAATTTGGTGGCAATTCTTAGAAGTATATCCAAGACTTTTATATAGAACTCTCATACATTAATCAAAACTATTCTTATATGTCACAATATACAACTGAATCCTTCAAGTTTAAGTCAGTTTGTGTGAGAAAACAATGGGAAATTAATCATGTATCTGGTAAATCGTGTGCAGCTTTCTAAACTGTCCTCCAATCAGGACTCGGAGCACTAATGTGTTCCTTCAGATAAAGTTCTTCAGCCCACTGCATAATGGATGAGAGTAGGTGTCTTTTCAACTTTTCTTTGCAATCATAAATGCAGGCACTGTCCATTTCTTTGCTCTTCCTGTTAGTTTCCAAAATATTGATGTATGTTTCAAAAGCACATGTAAATCTACAAAACCAGTAAGTCTTTCATAATAAAATTAGTATGTGAAACATCTTCTGTCCAAAAGGGAAGCACTAGAGCATACAATCACATACTGTGAACTACAGGAGCCTCTGGATCACCAGATCTCTGATAATTCTATGAACCTATCAGTTTCTTAAAAGGCACCTAAAGTATCCAATAGAAATCAAGTGAGAATTTCTGCTGAATTAATCATACTTTTAGATTTATAGGTCTATTACAAAAACAAAAATGGACTTCCTTTGACATTCATGAACTGGACACTTCAGTTTCTTATTCTACACTTTCCTGTACCCTTGAACACTTAAACAAGCACTGTTTATATAGGACAAGAACTAAATTTAATTAATTTACATTCAAATAACTTTACATTTTAAATTTAGCCAAATAATTAATTTACTGTGATAATTCCCTATATGAGAGCCAGCTTGGTGTAGTGGTTAAAGTACCAGGCTAGAAACCAGGAAACCATGAGTTCTGGTCCTGCCTTAGGCACAGAGTCAGCTGGGTGACCTTGGCCAGTCACTCTCTCTCAGCCCTAGGAAGAAGGCAATGGCAAACCTCTTCTGAAAATCTCGCCAAGAAAACTGCAGGGACTTGTCCAGGCGGTCTCTGAGAATTGGACACTATTGAATGGATTAAAAAAAATCCCAATACAGTCTTTTTCTATCCTGCTCAATATTACCATTTGGTGGCAACTTCTGAAGTTGCTCATGTACCCAAGGTTTTCAGGGGAGGGCCCATTCAATCAGAGTTCTCAGACTGTGGGCCTCTGCTCTTTATAATAAGTCTCTTGCTGGTAGAGCCATATTTCTGCAAAAAAGTCCAGTGTAAGCATGACTCATGAGCTCATAAGACAGTGGGAAGTCCTGGTAAATAAATGATAAGAATATCTGGTTCCTTTGATTCTGAGCTGGCTTGCATTATTGTGATGAGAACTGGCTCTTGCTGCTCCAGAAAAAGCATCAAGATAAGAAGCAGAGAGGTTTAGTCATTACAGTATGTTTAATCCCACAAAGATTTTAAATTTCTCAGTTTGCCACAGATTCCCTACAGTAGTGTTTCTCATGGCTGGCTTGGGAATTCTGGGAGTTGGTCTACACAGCTTGAAGTTGCCAGGGTTGAGAAACATTGCCCTAGAGTCCCACTACGAATTAATCCTGAATGATCCTTTGATTTGCTCATAAAGTGGGTGGTTGTCTCTACTAGTGGTGGCGGGAGTCGGCACACCTCTCTCCATGGTCTTAATGGATTGAGATTGGGCTGTTGGTCCTTTCACTACTATGGAGTTTTATACTACTTCAACAGCACACTCTGAAATTTCCATTAGCTTCTTCAGTCATTTTGTGGTAGAGACAGATGCTGCTTTCAAATGTGCCATTTTGTTTGGCTATTTATTTGAATTCTGGACAAGATCAAGGTGGGACACAAAATCGAGATAAATGGTTATGGGAAAGGGGAAAACCACCATCATGTGGATTAGCCCTAACATCGTTTCTCCTTTGGATACTTATTTTTACACAAGACTGATTGCTGCCTTTCATTATGAAATTAAAACATTATGCACTCTGAAATTTGGGTAAATTTTCACTAACTAAGGGAAGATTCTTGATTGTGTCTTAATTTTCCCTTTCCTGAGCAATAATATATAGCTTTAGCTGAATATTCACTATCAGCCTAGGGATTAGCAAATGTGCCTGTTCTTTTTACAATCCCCGTGTCTAGACTTAATGTCCAAACAAATTCCTTTCTACTACTAAACCAGTAAGTAGAGAAAGTTTGCTTTTCCCTGCCGCCACCACCAGCCTGGGAAAATACAGAATTAAAAGCTTACATTTCTTTTCAAGTTGTGGATTGCATAGGATGCGGCAAATTGTCTCGCCACTGTTTGTTTTGTTTACATGTGGTCTAAACATCTTTGTGATGATCCTTGTGCTTAAATGCATACAATTTTTGAATAAAGATTAAAATCCAGGAGCTATGATGCCAATAGCAAATTACAGGGCGTTTCCTCATCCAAGATCACTGGCTTTCACTATTGGTTTTGGGGCCTGATTTATCCATACGTACCAAAATGATCCACCTCTTCCACCAGAAGTACATATTGTGTTTACGGCATATCTGAGGAAAGGGCATAAAAAGAATATGCTCACTCATGCTCTCTCTCCCCATTGCAGTACTTAGCTTGAAAAATATAGGGTGATCTGGCTGAGGTTGATCCAGAGGGCAGATACCTTTATGTGGTATCCCATCATCCCCTTCAAGAATGCAGCATCCATTTCACTCTGCTCTTCTGTGGTGAATTTTATTTCTTTGAAAACAGGATGAAAATCTGGATGGCTATTTCTAAAAAGACCAAATGAAATGCTACTTGGGCAGAAATCAGGGTGGGTCTATGTTGAGCGAACAAAACCTTTTGCTTAAAACCAATCTATAACCAGCACAGTTCTTTCTTAATGACTGAAAAATGTTAAAATTCAGTTCAAACAATACAGCAGCAGCAACCTCGTTTGATACCCCCTGTGAACTCTGGCAAAAGGATACCCTGGCCATAGTGCAGTAGTAGGCAACCTGGCATCCTCCCAACATTTTGGACAACAATTCCCACGATCCCACACCATTGGCTATGCAGGTTGAGGCTTATGAGAACTCAGATCCAAACAACTTGGAAAGTCCAGGTTGCAAAGGGCAATCAGACTTCTGTAGAATTCTGCACCAAGTGTTTATATGAGAAATTGCTGCTATGGTGGTTGACATGTCAGAGGACAAAGTTCCTGCTGAAGGGCCAGTCACTCATTGTAATAAATCGCAATCTGCCACAAAGCAAGGTGCTGTAGTATTCTTTATAATTAGAAAAATATTCCATGATGCTTCTTGAAGAAGCATTTCAGTTCCCATAGTCCCTAATCTTTTCACCATGCTTTGTATTACTTTGATAAGACTTGTTCAAAATATGAGCACTTTGCCTACCCCCAAATCTAGGGAAGGATCAGAGCCATTGCATGTAGAGCCAGAAGGGCCTTATCCACCCTCACCCATTTCTGTTTCATCTTTATTCATCCTCATATGGCCATGGGAGTGGAGGGCATATGGCAGAAACCAGAATACATATCACATTTCATGGGGCCCCTCTAGGACATTATCTCAATCTTAGGAGAGGTCAAACTCCATGACCTCACCCCCTCATCCCCAGTCAGTTGTTGAGATGGCACAGCTCACCAGAAAAATTACTTTAACCACAAACAAGATCAGGTCTAGTTGAGTCTAAATCTGGATTTAAAATAATCTTAAAATGAACCCTATTTTTCTGTTCACGCAATACATTACACACCCCCATAAACCAGTCAGGCTAAACATGGCTAATATAAATCAACAGTCTGCAAATTTCAGACTATTTAACTGCTATAGTCCTTCTTTTAACACGCACAAGCTAAGGAAGCAACATCGTAATTGGTGCTATCGTGAAGCCAGAATTTTTAGTTCAAAGTTTTGAATTCAGAGTTTCTCTGGGGATGTGTATTCCCATATAACTCCGCCTAACCCAGTATAAAATCTGCTAATGAGTTTTTGATCAGGATCCTGTCTTTTGTGCATGCAAAATTAGCATTCAGTGGGACCAGGCCTTTTCAATTATTGCCCATATTGTGAAATATACTCCCAGAGGATTCATTTGTCTCTGCAACTTTCCTCTTTTTAGAACTGAGTACAAATATTGTTGTTTTAGCCTTTTGAACGCAAGAGTCTTTATTTCCTAATGTAAAAATTCAAGATTTTGTTGCTGTCTGATAATTTTTGAACTGTTTTACATTTCCTCAATTTCATTGCTTTTAATTTTATTTTCAAATTGTGAAGTCCCATAAACTAGACCTTGGAAAAGCAGTATGAAAACACCACAGACCAATTCTTGTATTTTGCCTTTACAATCCCCAGGGTTTAGTACATTTTTTTACCCCTAAAGGTTTGCATTTCCAGAAAATGTCAAACACAGCCCTAAATTAAGATCCACAGCCACTTCATTTTAATGCTGTCTTCTCTGATTTAGAATCTAAGCTTCCAAAATATTCACTGTTTCAGGAATGCCAATTGTTATGTAAATTTAAGGGACATTAATTGTATAAATACATACATACATACATACATACATACATACATACATAAATACATACTTTGCCTTGAATCTTCCCTAGATATGCCTGAATATAAGGATATTTAATTTCTTCTCTGCCTCCCAGGCATATATTCTGTCTCTGAAGTCATAAAGAGATACACATTGTATAGGTCTTGTGATGAAACCATAAATTAGTTGCATTCTACTAAAAAAGTTAAGAGTAAACTGGCTACTTTCTTATTAAAAAAGAAAGGCAGGAAGAAGCTGAAGACATCTTGGAGAGAGAAAACTGCTAAGAGGAAGGCAGTTGACAGCTGGAGAGAAGAAAGAGGAGAAGAAAGGAGAAGGAGATGGCCAGAATTCACCAAAAAAATATATATTCTATGACAATTGTTCTCTAATTAAGCACTAAGAAGAAGTTCTGTTCATGTATCTCTTTAAAGAAAAATAAATATATGTTATGTTGTTGTTTATTTGTTCAGTTGCTTCCGACTCTTCGTGACTTCATGGACCAGCCCACGCCAGAGCTTCCTGTCGGTCGTCAACATCCCCAGCTCCCCCAGGGACGAGTCCGTCACCTCTAGAATATCATCCATCCATCTTGCCCTTGGTCGGCCCCTCTTCCTTTTGCCCTCCACTCTCCCTAGCATCAGCATCTTCTCCAGGGTGTCCTGTCCTCTCATTATGTGGCCAAAGTATTTCAGTTTTGCCTTTAATATCGTTCCCTCAAGTGAGCAGTCTGGCTTTATTTCCTGGAGGATAGACTGGTTTGATCTTCTTGCAGTCCAAGGCACTCTCAGAATTTTCCTCCAACACCACAGTTCCAAAGCATCGATCTTCCTTCGCTCAGCCTTCCTTATGGTCCAGCTTTCGCAGCCATATGTTACTACGGGGAACACCGTTGCTTTAACTATGAGGAGCTTTGTTGTCAGTGTGATGTTTCTGCTCTTAACTATTTTATCGAGATTTGTCATTGTTCTTCTCCCAAGGATTAAGCGTCTTCTGATTTCCTGACTGCAGTCAGCACCTGCAGTAATCTTCACACCTAGAAATACAAAGTCTTTCACTGCTTCTACATTTTCTCCCTCTATTTGCCAGTTATCAATCAAGCTGGTTGCCATAATCTTGGTTTTTTTCAGGTTTAGCTGCAAGCCAGCTTTTGCACTTTCTTCTTTCACCTTCATCATAAGGCTCCTCAGTTCCACTTTGCTTTCAGCCATCCAAGTGGTATCATCTGCATATCTGAGATTGTTAATGTTTCTTCCAGTGATTTTAACTCCAGCCTTGGATTCCTCAAGCCCAGCTTGTCGCATGATGTGTTCTGCATACAAGCTGAATAGGTAGGGTGAGAGTATACAGCCCTGCCGTACTCCTTTCCCAATCTTAAACCAGTCCGTTGGTCTGTTCTTACTGTTGCTACTTGGTCATTATACAGATTCTTCAGGAGGCATACAAGATGACTTGGTATCCCCATACCACTAAGAACTTGCCACAATTTGTTATGGTCCACACAGTCAAAGGCTTTAGAATAGTCAATAAAACAGAAATAGATGTTTTTCTGAAACTCCCTGGCTTTTTCCATTATCCAGCAGATATTAGCAATTTGGTCCCTAGTTCCTCTGCCTTTTCTAAACCCAGCTTGTACATCTGGCAGTTCTCGCTCCATGAATTGCTGAAGTCTACCTTGCAGGATCTTGAGCATTACATTACTGGCATGTGAAATGAGTGCCACTGTTCGATAGTTTGAACATTCTTAAGTGTTCCCCTTTTTTCGTATGGGGATATAAGTTGATTTTTTCCAATCTGATGGCCATTCTTGTGTTTTCCAAATTTGCTGGCATATAGCATGCATTACCTTGACAGCATCATCTTGCAAGATTTTGAATAGTTCAGCTGGGATGCCATCGTCTCCTGCTGCCTTGTTATTAGCAATGCTTCTTAAGGCCCATTCAACCTCACTCTTCAGGATGTCTGGCTCTAGCTCACTGACCACACCATCAAAGCTATCCCCGATATTGTTATCCTTCCTATACAGGTCTTCTGTATATTCTTGCCACCTTTTCTTGATCTCTTCTTCTTCTGTTAGGTCCTTGCCATCTTTGTTTTTGATCATACCCATTTTTGCCTGGAATTTACCTCCAATGTTTCTAATTTTCTGGAAGAGGTCTCTTGTCCTTCCTATTCTATTGTCTTCTTCCACTTCCACGCATTGCTTGTTTAAAAATAATTCCTTATCTCTTCTGGCTAACCTCTGGAATTTTGCATTTAATTGGGCATATGTCCCCCTATCACTGTTGCCTTTTGCTTTCCTTCTTTCTTGGGCTACTTCTAGTGTCTCAGCAGACAGCCATTTTGCCTTCTTGGTTTTCTCTTTCTTTGGGATGTATTTTGTTGCCGCCTCCTGAAGAATGTTGCGAACTTCTGTCCAGAGTTCTTCCGGGACCCTATCTACTAAGTCCAGTCCCTTAAATCTATTCTTCACCTGCACTGCATATTCCTTAGGAATATTAGTGAGCTCATATCTAGCTGGTCTGTGGGTCTTCCCTAATCTCTTGAGTCTGATCCTAAATTGTGCAATAAGGAGTTCGTGATCTACAGTCAGCTCCAGGTCTTGTTTTTACCGACTGTATAGACGTCTGCCACCTTTGGCTGCAAAGGATGTAGTCAATCTGATTTCGGTGTTGTCCATCTGGTGAAGTCCATGTATAAAGCCGTCTCTTAGGTTGTTGGAAGAGAGTGTTTGTTACGCAGAGTGAGTTGTCTTGGCAAAATTCTATCAGCCTATGTCCCGCTTCATTTTGTTCTCCCAGGCCATGCTTACCTGTAATTCCAGGTGTCATTTGACTGCCCACCTTAGCATTCCAGTCTCCGGTGATGAAAATAACATCTCTTTTAGGCGTGTTGTCCAGTAGGTGCTGCAGATCCTCATAGAACTGCTGTACTTCAGCTTCTTCAGCATCTGTGGTTGGGGCGTATATTTGGATCACTGTGATGTTAGATGGCTTGCTCTGAATTGAATTGAGATCATTCACCACCAGCACCGTCGGCCGCTAGCCGTCTTTTTGGCTTTGAGCTAGCTGCGTCATCACATCTGGGGCTAGTTGAACTCATCCTCTGTTCCTCCCCAGTAGCATTTTGACCATCTTCCAACCTGGGGGTCTCATCTTCCGATGGTATACCGACATATCTCTGGTTGTACCGATCCATTTAGTTTTCACGACAAGAATACTGGGGTGGGTTGCCATTACCTTCCCCAGGGATCGCGTTTAGTCTGACCTCTCTGTCATGACCTTCCCGTCTTGGGTGGCCCTTCACGGTTTAGCTCATGGCATCATTGAGGTGCTCAAGCTCCAGCACCACGACAAGGTAACAATCCTTATATATATATATATATATATGTTATATGTTATACTATTTGTTAATACAAGGATATTGTTAATAACATATTAATTGCTCACCATCAACTGGCCCTCTAAGTAAATGAGAGACAGAAGATAATGCCAAGCCCTCCTCATATCTAAGATGCTGTCCTACCAAGTAAAGAAACAAGGATAATATCAATACATAATCAAATGACAGTGTAAGAACTTAAAGGTTATCATTCTGGCGAGAGTGATAGCAAGATTGTAACATCAGTGTCTTTGTCCCCAATCTAAACTTCTGACCAAATAACCCCATCTCCCCACGTGTGGTAGCAGAGGGGTGGGATACACCTTACAGGAGGAGTGTAGAGCCTGAAGGAAAAGTGAAGCAGGAATCGGAGGGTCTAAAAAAGTCTGAAGGGGGAAAAATGCTGTAAAAAGGACCAAAGAAAAATACAACATGGGAACTATATAGAAGTGAGTTCCACAGAAAAAAGAAGAGGGGAAAAAAAAGAGGGGGGGACCCATAGCTATAAACAGAAATCACAGCCAGATTCTGGATAATAGAAAAGCTGCCTTAATAAAGAATGTGAAGAATACAATATGCAGTGTGAAGGAGCCAGTGTGGAAGATCTAAGGCTGTACTAACTAAAAAACAGTTGTTAAGAGAAGAAACCACAGAAAGAAATGAAACTTCAAATCAGTCAAGTACTGAATATTTTCAAATTTTAAGGGAACAAAAGGAGCTGAGAGTATTCTAGCTGAGAGATGAAGAGGCTCAACATCAGTATGAAAAGGAAATGTTGCAGTTGAAGGTGTAGTGAAAAGATAATGATACTTCTAAGGACCTTTTTCATGTAAGTCTTGGAAGATGCCCACGCCTTTCTGTCCAATTTTGAGACAGCTGCTAGGGCACAGAAACTGAAAACAACTTTCAGGAAATCCATCCAGACTGAACAGAAATATACAATAAACTTTTTGAGAAACTGCTTCCTATGCTGTCTTTAAACGAACTGTATACAAAAGGTTTAAAATGGGACCTGATTATTTTTTTCAGAAAATGTTTAGATTTGAACTCAAAAATAGGCATTTTATGTGGAGTTTGCTACAAATATTAAAGAAATAGTTAGATACAAGGGAGAGGCATTTGCGGGGGAGGGGAGTCAAGATGGCAGCCACAATCATGTGATTGAAGCCCTGCCCCTTTATGTAAAAGGGGCGGAGCTTCATTTGCGTAATTTCAGCCACCATTTTGAATTTTTTTTGAACCCTGCATAGAAATCCCTGGTAAGATGAGAACAATATAGACAGTCTTGAAAAGATGATAGATCTAATACATTTGGACCAATTTTATTTTCATTTAATCTATGAAATAAAGATTAAAAATCAGGAAGTGGGGGACAACAGATAGAGTAATGAGAATAGCTGTGATAACTGACCAGTTTGTACTAAAAAGAGAGGAGTCACCTTTCACATTTTGTAGATCAGAAATAGAGTAATTATTCAGTCTAAAGTCCTCTACACAAGAGAGAAAAATTCTCTGTTCTGAAAAGTCAGCACTTGTAGAGGAAAATGCATATTGGGATGACATGTGACAACTGTGGCAAAAATAACACATGAATGCTGGTTGTTATTTTAGAAGTCTAGGAAGGAAAGATCTTTGAGACTGCCAATGTGTGACAGTGTAAGTGGAGAGAAGAGAATTGTCTTATGTACAGTAGGTGTAATAAACATCAATTCATACCATTTATTATAGGGAGGAATATCAACATCAAACAATATACATGTTTATGCCATTACCAGGAAACCATGACATTTGGGAGATAGTGGCATGGCTAACTGGATCCCTGATGCTCACTAGGAAGTGAAAGGTGTAGCAGGGGGAAGCTGTGGAAGAAAAAAGCCAGTGGTAGCCAAAAAACTAAAGACGTATCATCTTGATAAAGCAGTGGTTATCGGTAGAGCATTTGGGGAAGCAAAGCTTACAGCAGAAGAAGTTGCAGAAGAATTTGGGAAAGATACATGCCTCCAGAAGATGTAACAGAAGGAAAGGAGACAGCAAGCATGCTGGCTGGGGCATTCTGGGAGTTGAAGTCCACACATCTTCAAGTTGCCAAGGTTGAGGAACACTGCAATAGATAATGCAGTAGCAGAGACACTATTGAAAGGTTCACATGAGGCAATAGAAGGAAAAACAACTTGTGATCATGGTCAGGAAAGAAGACTGCCAGACAAATGAGACACAAGAGGAAGTCAGTGTTTTTGGAGAAAATGGGGATTACTACAAAGCCAGAGGTAGCAGATCTGAAATAGAAACAGAGAAGTTCAAGAGGTAGCTGCTGCCTGATATGATATTATAGTATATGCAGAGAATTCAAGAGTCTCAGAAAATGCTGAACTGGGCCTGAGAGCAGCCCTGATTGGGGTTCTTCTCAGTGTTCATAAGAAACCGAAAATGGTGTACTTTCAACAGTCCCAGCTGTTCAAAGAGCTGATAAAAATAAACACATTTTCCCAGGTTGCTAGAGAAGGGAGGAAACCAAAGTAAGAAAATTCAGTGGAGAGACAATGAAACTAAGAAATGCAGGCCAGAACCTGGTGATGGTGGTGGTGGTGCCCTCACTGGAAATGTGGTTGCAGAAACTTTGAAGAACTTAAAAGAAGCAGCTATGAATTTAGGAGAAAAAACATATCCGGAAAGAAAATTGTGACAGGAAATATAAAAATAATTTATTTGATTTGAAGGGGGGAGAAATTATTCTGCTTAGGTCCTAAGGATAGCACTGCTTAGGCCCTTAGGCCCTTAGGATAGCGCTGCTAAGCATGAAAAGAAGGGGAGGGTTATCTGATGAAATAATAATTACATTCATTCTACTAAATGAAGTGATGGGTTAACCGGTCATTTTCTTATTAGAAAAGCAAGAAGAAAGCTAAATGATCTCAGAAAGAAAGGGATGTTAAGAAAAAAGAGAGGCAGTAGACAGTTGGCTAGAGTAATAACAGGAAGGGAAAGGAAAGCATATAAGGAAAGGAAGATACTGGTGGGCCCTTGTGACAATCATTCTGTGACTTTCGTTGATGTAGTTCTTTAAAGAGAAACATCTTAAATTTCATGTATTCATTCATACAGGATTATTGCAAAATAATGTTTTAATTTTTTATAAAGTAATTATATTTCTATTAAGTGTTTTTGAAAAATGGGAAAAGGAAAAAGGTAGTCAAAGAAGAGAAAAGAAAACTTAAAAAGAACGAACAGGGAATTTGCAAGCATTATAGAATTAGGTTAAGACTTTCAATATTTCATTAATTTTAAGTAATTAAATACATTGTTTTAAAAACTACAGATTGCTGTTAAGATCCAAATAATACATGAATATCAACAGCCATAACAGGATAGCATAAACTGGAAAATAAGATTAAGAATTACAGTAATTTCTATCTATCTGAGCAACTGAAGATCTATTCTTATTTAACAGATCATTGAAATCTGGAGTATTAAAACAGTTTTATGAAAGCTGGAGTATTAAAATTGTTTTCTTTATTTATTAAACAAACGTATATAGCTAACTATCTAACCTGTGGAACTCTGGATGGTGAACAAAGCCAAAAACAGAGTAAACCAACACAATTAGAAAACCAAGTCTAGACCCTAAGTTATATTCAGAGAAACTCAGATTTCAGATGTGGTACTATCTTGTATGTAGAATTATAATCCAAAATGGTTTCCAAGTTGAGTTAAATTCCATGTCAGATTTAATTTTCACATGCAAGGTTGTTATAAACATCAAAGCATATCCCCAGGACTCAAATAGCCCTTCTTCTGCAGAAGAAACTATAGGTATTTTCCAGTAAGAAACACAATGCATCCTTGCAGCAGTTACCATGTACAAAAATTGCTTAGTATACTTGTGGGGATATAAAGTTTAGCAATGTTTAATAAAATAGATATCAGGCTGGAAAGGAAATTCACCTTTTAGAATTTATTTCATTTTATTACAAATCATTTCCCCAAATTGTTTTGCTATACAGCATTGCCATCAGTTATGGAAAAATGATCCAGCCTGGTTGCTACATCTCCAACCATTTTTGGAGAATGAACTGTCCGTTTTAACAATCAGTACTAGAGCAATGCATGATGAAAGGTGAAAGGTCCCCTGTGCAAGCACCAAATCGTGTCTGATCCTTTGAGGGGGACACCGCTTTTGCGACGTTTTCTTGGCAGACTATAGCGGGGTGGTTTGCCATTGCCTTCCCCAGTCATCACCTTCCCCAGCAAGCTGGGTCCTCATTTTACCGACCTCAGAGGGATGGAAGGCTGAGTCGACCTGAGCCAGCTACCTGAGAGAGAATCCAGCTTCCGCTGGGATCAAACTCAGGTTGCGGGGAGAGTTTCGGTTGCAATACTGCCACCTACCACTCTGCGCCACACAATATACCAGCAGTAAAACATCTTTCTATACTTTCAGAAAACTAGCATAAGATGTTCACTGCTGGTATATTGCTCCAGTACTGATTTCAATTAAATTCAATTAATTGTGGCATATCAATTACTGCATGTAAATTCAGCATCCATTTAACCATTAAGTGTTTAATTTGTTCAGTTCCTGAGTCACATCTCACTAACAATCCATAAATAAGGCTCAGAAAATGTTTTAAACTGCATGTTACAAGGTTTTAAATTCAGTCAGGTCTCTAAGTGTTTCCCCCTTGTTTTTGCTGTTGTTTTGATGTTATAGCATTTATTTGAAGTTACCAAAACTGGCTGGGAGGTTTTGGCCATTCCAGAGACAGAGTCTCAAAATAGTTCATCTTTGTCTTTTTAATAATCAAATATTGCAGTTTACGCAATTTGTTAGTTCTCCACGGAGTGCATTTCTCTGTACTTCTCTTCATGAGGAATATTTAGTAACGAGGCGAGAGGGGATCAGCTGCACTGATTTTTTTCTCTGTATTTATCCCAAGCTTTTAGTGTGCTGATTATTGTTGCATAATCTCTTATAGACTGTTTATTTTTGTCTGCATTGGTCCAAAGATATTTGGGCAGGCCATCTGGGAGTCCTGCTCCCTCAGTAGAGATAACCCAACCATTAGGTGACACGGACATGCTGTAATCTGCAATCCACGCTGGACTACTAACTTGCAGTTTAAAATGTGGATGTAACGATTGCCTAAACCCAAATACTCAGTCTCACAAGCTCGGGCTTAAAGATAACTGATTTATTAAAGGAATAGTATGCAAATACAGAGAAAGCTGAGAATGAGCAAAAGCGCGCCAAATACAAACTTAAAAGCCTTGCTTGTAAGCAGGTCCCGCCCCGTCGCCCGTCAGGACGCTCCCCCTCCCAGGTGCTGGAAGCCGTTAGACGCGCCTGGGAAAGTAACCTTGAACAGGAGCGCAAACCCAAACATGCATTCCAAGCCCTCAAAACAATGGAGGGCGAAGGAATGGAAAAACCCCGGGTGAAGGAACACGGAATAGAGAATGACATGTGAAACGTTACAATGTTAAGCAGACATTAGAATGAGAACATGACATATTGCCCCCCCAAAAGAAACTAGGGAGCCGGCTTGTCAGGATAGGCAGAGTGAAATTGGTCTACGAGACGAGGAGAATGCACGTGTGGAGCAGCAACCCATTCGGGATGAGGGAAATGTTTCCAGCGGACTAGGTATTGTAAAGCGGAGCGCTGGCGTCTGGAGTCGAGGATAGATGTCACCTCGAAGTGTTGCTGGTTGTCAATCATGAGGGGAGGTGGAGGAGTGGGTTGTGGATGCCAACGGTCCGACGACAGGCAGGGCTTGAGTAAGCTACAATGGAAAACAGGATGTAAACGTTTAAGGTTGTGAGGCAAATCAAGTTTAAACGTAACAGGGTTGAGCTGAGCAATAATTGGAAAAGGACCAAGTTTCTTAGAGGGTTGTGGGGACTTGATAAACTTAGTTGATAAGTAGACTTTATCCCCGACCGCAAAGGATGGTTCTGGGGAACGCTTTGCATCGGCATGGCGTTTATAGGTAGCCTGGGCATGGCGGAGAGCGAGTAGAATATTTGACCATGAGTCTTTGAGAGAGTCTGCCCAGTCAGTGAGGGTGGCTGGTAGCGGTTGAGGATGAGGAAGTTCAGGAATCGGAACAAAGTCACGTCCAAAAACTGTTTTAAAGGGAACTTGACCAGTGGTTTGATGAATGGCATTGTTGTAAGCGACCTCAGCAAATGGGAGTAGATCGACCCAGTTGTCTTGCTGGTAGTTAACAAAAGCTCTGAGGTATTGTTCCAATGTAGAATTAACCGCCTCTGTAGATCCGTCCGTTTCTGGATGCCAGGCGGTAGAAAGTGACTGTTTCGTACCCAAAAGTTTCAAAAACGCCCGCCAAAATTGTGACGTAAATTGTGTGCCTCTGTCACTCACCAAACGGGCGGGGATACCGTGGAGGCGGTACACGTGGATAAGGAAGAGGCGTGCCAGTTGTTGTGCGGTGGGGATAGAAGCGCATGGGATAAAGTGAGCTTGTTTGGAGAAAAAGTCTTTGACGACCCAAATGACAGTTTTGCGTTGACTAGGGGGTAAATCAACGATAAAGTCCATGGAGATATCCTGCCAAGGGACAGATGGAGTGGCAACGGGTTGAAGGAGACCTTGGGGCTTGCCCGGTTTGCGCTTTATTGCCGCACATACAGGGCACGCAGTGACATACTCTTTCAAGTCTTTGAGTAAAGTTGGCCACCAGAATTGGCGGCGAACGAGGTGCAAAGTTTTTAAGTAGCCAAAATGTCCAGCTAGCTTGTCATCGTGGCAACGCTGGAGTATGGTTTTTCGCATTGCTTCGGGTACATAGAGACGATCGTTGCGCCAGGCAAGATCATCGGTGAAAGTTAAAATGTGTCTATTGGTTTGTAACCAAGTATCTGTTTCAAGGTGGGAGTGCAACTGTTGTTGCAAATCGGAGGGAATTGACAAGGGCGGCGGGCGGCTGGAAGGCAGAGCGGCTGGAGGCGGAGTTGATTGCGCTCGGGTCTGGCTGCGAGTCACTGCTGCCAAACTTAATTGTTTGTCGGTCCAGACGGTACCTTGGACCGTTGGCCCTGGGCCAGCATCTTGGGGTCTGCGCGAGAGTGCATCAGCTAAAAATTTTTTCTTGCCTGGTATAAATTTAAGAGTGAAGTCAAAGCGGCTGAAAAACTCCGCCCAGCGCAGCTGTTTGGGACTGAGTTTCCGACTGGTGCTTAAAGCTTCCAGGTTTTTATGGTCAGTCCAGACTTCAAAAGGGTTTGAAGTGCCTTCCAATAGGTGTCGCCATGTCTCTAAAGCTATTTTTACAGCAAAAGCCTCTTTTTCCCAAACATGCCATCTTCTCTCTGTTTCCGTGAATTTGCGAGAGAGGTAGGCACAGGGTTTTAAAGCGCCAGATTGGTCAGATTGTAATAGAATTGCGCCTATGGAAAAATCAGAAGCATCGACTTGTACAACGAAGGGTTTAGAGGGGTTTGGATGCTGTAAAATTGGTTCTGTGGTAAAGATTTGTTTGAGCGCTTCGAACGCTTGCTGACAGGCTGGAGTCCATTTAAGGAGCGCGCCTGGGTTCTTTGAACGTCGCGTATCCCCCTGTCCTTTAGTTTTTAACAGTTCAGTAAGGGGGAGGGCGATTTCCGCAAAATTTTGGGCGAATGCCCGATAGAAATTAGAGAATCCAAGGAAACTCTGTAATTGTCTCCTGGTACGGGGAGGTTCCCATGCCACGATGGCTTCTACTTTTGCAGGGTCCATTTCAATGCCCTGAGCTGAAATCCGGTACCCTAGGTAATCAATTTGCGACTGATGAAAGGCACATTTTGACAGTTTTGCGTACAACTCTGCTTTTTTCAATTTAGCCAGTACCTGACGCACCAAGTGGATATGTTCTGACATGGTTTCAGTATAAATCAATACATCATCCAAGTATACCAGTACCCCCTTAAATAGGTGGTCATGCAAGACCTCATTGATCAGTTGCATAAAAACTCCAGGTGCCCCAGATAAACCGAATGGTAGGACTTTATATTGGAAAGCCCCAAGAGGACAGTTGAACGCTGTTTTCCACTCATCCCCTTCCCTTATGCGAATGCGAAAGTAGGCTTCTCTCAAATCCAGTTTTGAAAAAATTTTGCCTCTGGCCAGATGTGATAACATATCTTTGATCAGGGGCAAAGGATATTTATTTAATATTGAGACCGCATTGAGCCCGCGAAAATCGGTACAAAGCCTTAATGACCCATCCTTTTTTGGCCGGAATAGGACAGGAGCTCCGACCGGGGAATTTGCCGGCTCAATGAAACCCCTAGCCAGATTTTTGTCAATGAACTCCCTTAGCGTGGTAAGCTCTTTGGGAGACATGGGGTATATTTTTGGGTGAGGCAATTTTACATTTGGTAAAAACTCAATGGCACAGTCCGTTTTTCGGTGGGGTGGCAAGCGATCCGCTTCCTTTTCCCCAAATACTTCAGCAAAATCTTGGTACTGATTGGGTAGTCCCTCAAGAGGTTGAAGCGTTTGCACAGTGGTATACGCAACCCCTCCACCCTCCATGTCCTCCAGTAGGTCCTTTTCGGGTACTTTGTAAAATCCATCTGCAAACGTCACAGTTCTATGCAGCCAGTTGATAAAAGGGTTTTGTTGCACAAACCAAGGCATCCCCAAGATTACCAGAGGACCCCCCACTGGAGCTACCACAAATGGCAGCTTTTCCTGATGGGAGCCCATCTGCAAGGCGACCAGTCCCGTGGAAAGATTGACTGCTTTCCCTCCCGCCATAGTTCCATCCAATTGGGTGAAAATCATGGGTCTTGGCAACGGGAACGTGGGCAGTTCCAGAGCCGCTACGACATCAGGGTGCATCAGGGAACGGGAGCAACCCGAGTCTAGCATGGCCCACACTTCCACCGTTTTGGTTTTTGAGCTCAGTTTAACTTTAACAGTCAGTGTGGGGAAGTTTCCACTCACCGAATCATGGTTACGCCCGGTTTCTTCCACCTGCCCTAGGGCGCCCTTCAGGGCAGGTGGTAGGCTTTTCCCGCCGGCTGCTCGAATTGCAACTCTTCCTCCTCTTCTCCGAAGGGAAGGTCTGGGGGGTCCAGTTCCGCGAGGGCTGCCTTCAGTTTTCGCGGTGGAGCAGGAGCAGGTGTCTTTACCGTGGGTTTCGTCTGTCGTTCCTCTGGACGGCGTCTTGGGCACGACGTGGCTCGATGTCCTTCTTTCCCACATCTGAGGCACTGACCCTTGGAGAACCGTTGCTCCCTCTCTTCTTCCCAGGTTTTTGGTTTGGGGCGGCTGGCAAGTCCAGATGTGCGCGCTCCTCTAGCGAGACGTGTTTGTCTAAGCTCTTTGGTATGGGCATAGGTTCGTAGGGCATTTTCTGCGCTGCCCGCCAACTGAATCCACCCATATAGCGTTTTAGGATCATCTCTGCCCAGAGCCCATCGAAGGATTTCGGGTTCAAGCCCCTGCTTGAACAATTCGATGATTGTTGGCTCAGACCAGTCTTCCACTTTTCCTGCCAAAGCTTTAAACTCCAACGCATATTTGGCAACTGGGAGGGACCCTTGGTAGAGTTTCCGCAGGTCATTTTTTGCCGTTTCTTGAGCTAGGGGGTCTTCGAAATGCTCTTTAAGTGCCCACAAAAATTCATCGAAGTCCTCTAACTCAGTTGCCTCAGCTTGGCATAGTTGCACATACCAATCCGCTGCCTTTCCTCTCAGCTTGTTGGCAATGAAATTGACCTTGCCATGTTCAGACCGAAAATTTCGACCCCAATCTTCTATATAGTGCTTGGCATTAGTAATAAAGAAGGAGAGCGTTGTGGGATCCCCATCGAACTTCACTCCAAAGGGTGGGAAGGTTCTTGCCGGCTCAGCTGGCTGTGGCGGTGCCGCGAATGTCAGCGTGCGCCGAGCCCCCATGGGTGGTCGATCCCTAGGAGGTCTTGCCTCTCGCTCCCCCCCTTGACGGGTTGATCGAGACTTGCTTCTCCCCCGGGTCGACATGGTACTATGCCTGGGGTACTGTGATGGCTCTTCCTCCCAATCCTCCAGGATGGGCTCTGCCTCTCTGGGTAGATCCTCTTTGGGTAGATCCTTAAGGATCGTCACTATTAACTCCATTTTATCCTCTAATGCCCTCATTCGGGCCGGAGTGACTGGCTCCTCCGAGGGTTGGTTGGTTACCACCACCCTCGGTGACAAGGGGACTTCGTGCTCCCAGGTCAATTGTGGAGACCCCCTCCCCTGTGTTCTTTCCATAACGGTTCTATGATCACTCCTGAGACTCTCCTGCATGGATATCAGCAGCTCGTCCAATTGGATATCTCGCAACTCCCGACGTGCTGCTCTTTGCGCTCTCGAAGTTAGCACTGGTCGGCTTTTGGCCGCCTCCCGCTCTTCTTCGCTTCCCTCACTTGCGCGAAGTTGAGGTTCTGTCATCGCTAGCGTTCCCTCTTATCCAATGATTGGATGGGGCTAGCGGAAAATGGATGAAATGATTCTCAGCTTTATGTAACGATTGCCTAAACCCAAATACTCAGTCTCACAAGCTCGGGCTTAAAGATAACTGATTTATTAAAGGAATAGTATGCAAATACAGAGAAAGCTGAGAATGAGCAAAAGCGCGCCAAATACAAACTTAAAAGCCTTGCTTGTAAGCAGGTCCCGCCCCGTCGCCCGTCAGGACGCTCCCCCTCCCAGGTGCTGGAAGCCGTTAGACGCGCCTGGGAAAGTAACCTTGAACAGGAGCGCAAACCCAAACATGCATTCCAAGCCCTCAAAACAATGGAGGGCGAAGGAATGGAAAAACCCCGGGTGAAGGAACACGGAATAGAGAATGACATGTGAAACGTTACAATGTTAAGCAGACATTAGAATGAGAACATGACAGTGGAGCTGCTAGACTACCTCATTCTTTCAAATCTTGTAGTATCTTGAATTTAATCCTCAGTCTTTTATTGGACCATATAAAATGTTTTACTTGTCTCTGCCAGTCATTTTATATCTTATTTTCAAATTTTATGGGAATCGTTTGGAACAGAAATTCAAGCCTTGATAGAAAAATTCTTCCCAATCACGGCAGTTTCAGTCTTTTCCCTCTTGAAATATCTGCCACTATATTCCTCCAGATCTGCAAATAATCATTTTCAAATAGTTCTTTATTCATATTTGCCCAAATCGATCTCTAGGTTCTTTAACCTTTTAACAGCAATATCAAACCCCACTATTTGGTACCAATATTTATTTATTTTCTATCTTGCCTTTATTATTTTTATAAATAACTCAAGGCAACGAATATACCTAATACTCCTTCTTCCTCCTATTTTTACCACAGCAATAACCCTTTGAGGTGAGTTGGGCTGAGAGAGAGGGACTGGCCCAAGGTCACCCAGCCGGCTTTCATGCCTAAGGCCAGACTAGAACTCTCAGTCTCCTGGATTTCTAGCCTGGTGCCTTAACCACTAGACCAAACTGGCTCTTAAGCCCCAAGTCAACATCTGAGTTGTATCCTTGTTGAGCCAATATCCTGATATCAAATCACACTGCTGTATGTATTCCATTATCAATTCTAAAGAGTCCTTTGCTGAGTAACTATAATTACAACGTTCTCAACATATAATTTCAATGTATGTTCTTGAGTTGCTAATTTAATTCCTGATATTTAGTTTTCTTTAGGCATCTTCCCTGCCAGTGACTCCAATGCCAACAAAAATAAGGAAGGAGAAAGGGGGCAAAATTTTACTTGTTCATAATCAATAGTCCTAGTTGTTCTTAATCAACTAGAATAAATGAGAGACAGAATCCCTTCCATATGTAAGATACTATGCTACCAGGAAAAAAATTAAGAAGAAAAAAATTCAACATGCAAGCAAAATATAAGCCATCTTAAATTGCTTATATTAGGATGATGGCAGCAAGACCTTAAAGTATATTTATTCATTCCTGAAATCAACTTTGAAGAAATGACACCACTCCTGATCAGATAAACCCACTTTCCACAAGCCCAGATAAACCCAGTCAGTCAAGGCATCCAAATAAAGATTTTTTTTGTTTGCATCGGGGTAGAAACCTTTTTCATTCTAGTTGTGTGAAAGACTTTGAGGACCCTGCTCCAATGTTGACAGAGCTAAGTGAAAGTAGATAGAGTCGTCCCCCCCCCGCACTCAAGACATTTCTGAAATATGCCTACTCAGATATAACCTGTGGTGTCAACTGAAAAGAATGCTTTTCTGCATACCTACTCAAATGAGTCACACAAAGCTGCAGCTTCATTGAACAGACTTAAGCCATAGGTCTGTGAAAGCTTCAAAGCAACTCACTTCTAAAACAGAGCAGATGGCTTGTTCTATTTACCTCAATTTGAAGCATCTTCCTCTAGTTTTGATATCAGAATAGACTTCTGCACATGTGCAATGTTCAAGTCTGCTAATCTCACATGTGTGTAAGGAGCCAGATAATGGAAGGGCTGAAAGAGGCTTTTGCACATGTGCAACACAAGTACAGAAGTTCCATTTTTTCTGGCAAATGGAATTGCCAGCTGGACTTAGAGATGTTATGAAGTACATCGACAAAGCCTTTGCACTTTGACAAATCACATCATGTCACTACACAAATCATATAGAAGTAGGTTCTCTTTGTTTTTTCCCTGATCAATACAAAATATCTGTAGGTGCCTTTTTTTGTTCTGTAGAATGTCTAGATAAACTGCTGTCTGCATGGTTCAATCCTATACTTACTGTACCTATTCAAATAGGAAAGTTCTATAAGGCTTCTTCATCTGTGTTAGGATTGAAGGCTTTCCAAACTGAATTAAGCAACAAGCAGAATCAAGCAGCATTGATTGCATTTGAAATCTAGCAAAAACCTCTGAAAAAAAATGCTTTCATTTCCACTTCCCTTCTTCTAAGCATTGGTTGATGGCTTATAAACAATATGTTAACTGCAAAAAATGTATAATTTGTGCCTGTTATTGCGGCACCATAATTTTAGCAATGAGACCTCCACAAGTCTCTGGGTGCTGCACCAAACAACCCCAATAACCCTTTATCAGGAAAACAAACCCTCCATTGATAGAGGGAATAGGGGAAAATTTAGTCCAGGAAAACAGCATGAAGGTATTCAAAATAAGTATGTTAATTATAACCAAGAACTTTTCCAGGGTATGCTTTTACTGCAGGATTGCACACTGAAAACATAGTGATTCTGGGAAATTTATGACAGCTGGTAGGTATGAAAATGGGCACTTCATTCCAATACCCTTCCTATTCTACAGTCCCTGAAAAGCAGTTGAGGCCAACCCATGATTGTCTTCACTTCTGCTAAACCTTGCAGTGCCAAAATCATAGTGATTGAACCTTTATGCAGAGAGAGAGAAAGGAGGTGGGAGGAAAGTGAGGCAAGAATTCCCAGCAAGATTTGTTTCAAGCAAAAAACAAAACAAAACAAAACCTTAGCTGGCTGGGGAATTCTGGGAGTTGAAGTCCACCTGTCTTAAAGTTGCCAAGGTTGAGAAACATTGTTGTAGATACATCTCAGCTGAGCTGGCAGAAAATGGATTCAGCTTTCAGACACAGCTTCAGTCATCAGATACTGAAATATACAAATGTACCATATGGAAATATCCTGTTTTAATATACCATAGAGTCAAGCTTAATATTTTTAAACACTATATAATTAAAACATTTATAAACCATTGTATATGGCCTAGTTTACAAATAACATTTAGCAGTTTGGGGTTGTCTTAACATGACATATGGATCCAGCCACTGTGCTTACTATTAATATTAACCTGGCCACTATGGCCTGTTCAACAAATCATGATTAAAAACATTCTGGTCTTATGCAGTGTGAGGACCCAGTCATTATTTGTGAATCTAGTTGATACCCCTGTTTCAGAACTGAAAGGATATAGTAAAGCACAAGCAGTTTAAAATAAGGCTGCAAAAATGAAGCCTTTCTTCTTCAAGCTAAGAAAACATCAGAGAAGCAAATTTATATTTAGGTGATCTGTACATGATAGTTTCAAAAGACTGCAGTTTATTGCTGTCTGGTAAAATTCCCTTGAGCCTGTAGGAGTAACAGCAGAAATTAATTTATCCTAGCTTCTGTTTGGGTGTATTATTTATAAAGAAGTCTGTCCCAATCCCTTTAGTTTGCTTGAAGTGAAAGAACTCTACAGATTGCCCAATTATTTGTAACATCCAGAAGGAGGAGGAGGAAGAGGAGGAGGAGAAGAGGAGGAGATTTAAATCATAAATAACGTTACAGTGCAAGGGCCGTGGTTAAGACAGGCAGGCTGAGTCAGAGGACCATTAAGGTCGGTAGCTCGGCAGTTTGAAACCCAAGAGCGCATGACGGAGTGAGCTCCCATCAACTTGTCCCAGCTCCTGCTAACCTAGCAGTTCAAAAGCATGCAAATGCAAGTAGATTAATAGGTACCACTTCGGTGGGAAAATAACAGGAACATGAAAGGAACCCCTTTGGGTGTCCCCCAGCAACGGTGATGTCACCAGCAAATCCTTTCAATACAGAAGCACCTTAGTAGGTGCTTCTGACACACACACACACAAATTACAGTACAGAGGCAATTATGGATCAGAATACTGGAAGAGATAAAATACATACCTAAAGAAAGAAAATCATAGGTCCCATTTGAAATGGATGGATTTATCTATGTTGTCTTGCAATTTGCCCCATGGGCAAGGTCTTGCAAAAGTCCAGAGTGGTCTATCAGCAGATCTGAAGCAAGGACGCTTTTCAGCCTGATAGATGGAGGGCAAGCTATCATGAGAAGCTCTGACGAGTATGAAAAGCTGGACGTCTATCTAAGTCAATTGAAAACAAAACAAAACAAACGTGAAACAGTAAGCTGCCAGCTAAGGGTTAAGTTGTATTTGCTATTTGGCCAGTTCCTCTGTCTGTGCTTTCTCTATAAAAGTTCTACGTCTGAAGGACCTCCATGAAGTGCAGATGTTCCCTAGCAACCAGAGTGAAGAGCCCCTGGATGTCTCAGTATCACACATGTGCCTTGGTGCTTCTCCTGCTAGGAGGGGGAACTACTCTGCTTCAGTGTGTATGCCTGTCACATTTTAATACCATTAAATACAGTGTCCACTGAGTATCAGGTGTGTTAGATGCTGTCTGACTGTAACTTATTTTTTTCTCAGCAGTTTTGTAGCTGGGCCCAGAGTTGTAGTTGGTTCACAATCACAGCAGGTCCACAACTACTGTGCCTGTATCCATGCTAAAGGAAAGAAAATGCAAAGGAGTGCAGATCTCAAGCGGGGAAAAACTGAACAATATAACCAAAATTACGAACTGCAAATATTTGAGAGTCAGCACAGTGTAGAGGTTAAGGTGCTGAACTAGATATGGGGAGACCCTGGTTCTAGTCCTCCCCTGGACCTTTCATACTCTCTGAGCCCTAAATCAGCATCAAACTCTGCAATGAGCCAGCTGAAGTACAAAACCTTTGGCTGCATCATGGAACCAGAACTAGGCAAGTGCAATGCAAAGCAAGTGGACCCAGCAACTCAGCATCTAAGAACAATAACAACAACAAGCTGCAGAAATTTAAGATGGAAATATTCTTGACCATAGGTGATCTCTGGAAGATGCTCAGTACAAACAGGCCAACAGACTACCTAGCAAACAGAGATAAAAGAAACAGGCAGGCAAAACTGTTCAATACTTGTAGAAAACAACCATGTTTTTCACCTAGAGTATTTCCACATTCCTACTGTTTTCAGTCCCCAGACCTTCAGAAGTATGTAGATTGAAGATAATTTGTGATTATCTTCACTGCTGTCAACAAAGAATGAAAACTGCACTGATGATGTTACCTAGTCAGGTAATGAAACATCTGCAAGCAAACAACCAAGCTCAGAGAGCACCAAGGACTCCACAAAGACTGAAAACGCTAGCCTGCCCTAAACTGTTGCAGACCCTGTAGCCACAAGAATCTCTTCACCTCAAAAGGCAGGAAAAATAAATTTATTTATTAATTCAATATATGTGGCTGCCCATCTCAAGCATATAACTCTAGGGAGGGAGGGAGGAAGTTCTGCAGCTATTTCAATAACACCACAGCCAAATAAAACAGCTTAACTTTTCAGCACTTTTGATATAGTAAAACAGAGGTCCAGTGTTCCTTTCAAACTGGTGTAGGATCCTCAAAAGTCCTCATATGTGGAAGAAATTGCAGAATAGATATGTAAAGTACATATGACACAAGCTTCACAGGATACAAAAGGACTCTGGAGATGTGGTTGCATGTGAATGTCATGTTAGAAATCATAGAATGATTTCAAGAGATGGGAAAAGATATAAAGGGCGATGCAGCATTATTGTTATGTTGTAAAAGCATCCTCTGATTGAAAGGTTCTGCAGCCCACATTTGGATTGAAGACCTAAGAAGGAAGAAGAGCTCCCTGCGTTGCCCATTAACATCCGGACAGGAGACTGAACAGGTAAAGTGCTCATCTGGTTAAGTCATTCATACCATGATGATATAGATTACATTCTTAATTAAATTAGTTAAACAATATTTTCAAGGGCCACAACCTCATAACACACATAGAAAAGGGGCAGGAATTGCAAGTTTGCTTTTGTCAGACTGATTCCCCTTGCCCATCCCTGCAGGTGCCACTGCTAAAGACTACATCCTACACCCTACAAACAGATTTATTTGCATGTAGACTTCCCTTAGGATGTTGGCTTTGGTAATTTTTAAAATAACTGTAATAGTTCTCTGCCAGTTCCAGTGTGGCATCTCACAGGGGTGGTACTGCCTGGAGAAAGCATGTTCATGACTTCAGAATCCTCCTGGACTCACAGCTACCACTTGATGGACAGGTGGGAGCTATGATCTGGAGGGCCTTTACCCAGCTCTCTGGTAGCCCAGTTGCAGCCCTTTGTGGAACAGGAGGATCAAGCTACCTGGCTACAGCGACTCGTGCCCTTATCACCGCTCAGACTTCTGCAATGTGCTCTACATGGGGCTGCCTTTCAAGACACTTGGAAATGCAGTTAGTTCAAAATGCAGCCGCCTACTTGTTGATGGGTGTTCATTGCTATGAGCATATTATTTCTATTTGCAGGTCCTGCATTGGTTTCCAGTAGATTTCCAGGTGCAGTTAAAAGTGCTAGTTTTGACTTAAAAGCCCTAAATGGCTTGGCACCTCAATACTTAGAGAACTGCCTGCTCAGCTGGATTTAACCCATCCAAAGAGGTCCTCTCGGGAGAAGCTGTTTGTGATACTCCAGTTTTGTGAGGTGATGGTGGATGAAGCCAGAAGATGCTGCTTTTCCATCATGGTACCTCTATTATGGAAGAGGGTTCCTGAAGAAATTCAAGTGGCCCCAATGGTCTTTTGGGAGTTTTGAAGAGTGGGCTTTTCTGTAGGTTCTTTGGGGAATTATTGTGACTACAGTATCACTTCCTAGATGGCTATTTTTGGTTACTTCATGCTATAATTTCCTGTGGTGGATTCCGGCACTGCCACTGATTCCCAGGGAGGAAACACACTCCAGAAAGGTAAGAGGCTTCACAGCCCGGACACTGTTGCTGGGAAGGTTAAGAGGTTCAGGGTAGCTCTGCCCTAGAGCCCTTCTGGGTTATTTCCCCTTAGGTCAGTTAGAGTAGCCTTAGTCTGGCAAGATCCTGTCTATGCGGTGAGAACAATGAAGAACTAGAGTTGGAGATATCAGCTCAGAGTGGTTCTTGGCCTAGTTCCTGACATCACAGTTGTTATTATTTTTTTATAAGAATTTTATTAAGTTTCAAGGAAGGATAAAAGCTATAGAAAAACAAAAACTACAAAGAAAAAAAAACTAAAGTAGAGAACACAAGATAATTTTTTTCAAAATTACAAAAAGAGGTGACTTCTGACTTTTAACAGCAAGGATATACAACAATTTTCCATAATCAATCCCTTACTCTATATTAAACCAAAATCACATTATTTCTATAAATCATTCCATTGGCACATTATAAAAATCACTAAATACAGTTGCTCCCTCCCCTTATATTAAAATAAATATCTTGGGGGGGGGAGTTGATTAGGAGATATATAGTTGATTACCTCCTAATAAACTTCCCCCCTAAAGATAACATTTATTTAATTATTTCCTTCCTACTACTATTCTATACATTCCTGTCTACTATAGTAAAGATCAAACTAAAAAACATAAATTGTCTGCCATTGTACTTGATAATACAATTTCAATAATCTTAATCATATTAAACCCAAAACCATCCAAATAGACATTTATTTATTTTTATTATTATACCTTAATAATCGTAATCCAAATCATTACAGATAAATGAAATCAGCCAAACCCTAAAAACAATCCAGATAAATATTCTTAAACTCTCATCCCACTTCAGAATAAACCAGAGCATTTACATATCCCAAAATGTGCACAGAGCTTTTTTCTTAAAAAAATCGAACAGCCCAACTGCCCTCCTCAAAAACTCTGACTTCTCCCATACATAATAGCCCCTTCTTTTCCATGGCATCCCATCAGAAGATCAACTTCCATTATGGCTTGCAACTCGATCTCTCCCATTAATTTCTCCAACTTGACTATCTGATCTTCATCCAGCATTTCAACAGAAGTCCCAATCTTACTCTTAGAAGAGACATTTCTGTCGCTGTTAAATTCCTCAGTTTCATCCATGACATCCCCAACCAGATGACACATTTTAGACCTCATATTTTCCACAATGTCCTGAATGCCTTCTATAGGGACGCGGTGGCGCTGCGGGTTAAACCACTGAGCTGCTGAGCTTGCCAATCGGAAGGTTGGCAGTTCGAATCCACATGACGGGGTGAGCTCCCATTGCTAGTCCCAGCTCCTGCCAACCTAGCAGTTCAAAAACATGCAAATGTGAGTAGATTAATAGGTACCGCTTCGGCGGGCAGGTAACGGCGTTCCGTGTAGTCATGCCGGCCACATGACCACGGAACTGTCTACGGACAAACGCCAGCTCTTCGGCTTTGAAACGGAGATGAGCACCGCCCCCTAGAGTCAGACACGACTGGACTTAATGTAAAGGGAAACCTTTACCTTTACCTACCTGAATACCTTGCATAAAAGCTTGATAGGAGTCAGAAAGAATCTGTTTAAAATCTTGGTGGAAGTCAGAGAAAGTCTGTTTAAAATCCTCCTTGTCTCACACAGTAGATTATGGTGCCCCCTAGGAGCTTAACCAGTGAAAGCTGAAGATATGAAAGAATTCCAGAATGTGTTTTCACAAGTGGAAGTGGGATATGCAGACAGTTCCCCAGGGAAAGTAGAAGCAGAAAACTGAAAGTTTAAAACAGCCAATTCAGCATGTAGGAAAATCCTGATATCTTCAAATTTAGTACAAAAACAATAACAGGGAGACAATTATTTACTCTCAATCCTCCTTAATATTTGGAGGGAAAACAAAGTCCAAAACCTTAAAAGAATTTTTTTTAAAAATTAATCCCCAAAATAACAATAAGCACCAAGAGAAGCCACTTCTCCTTGCTGTAGAAAGCCTCTCTTAGGGTACGTGTACTTAAAAGAAATACATATTGGTGATATAGAAATGGGGTGGCTGGTCTTAGTGTCCCTTTAAGGCTACAGCGTGGCTTGGAAATGGTGACATCTCAGCCTCCTGGCTGCTCTTACCAGTCGAGCGCAAACACTGTTTGTGATCTTCTGGCTACAAGCAGCTGTCCGGTGGACAGATGGAGTGATTCATATAACATAAATGAATAAAATCCAAACTGGGGCATCTCCCTTTGAGGGAATAGGAATCCTCTCATGGGAACCTTCCCTAGCAAATCAGGTCTCTTGAGGTTCTCCCCACATTAACCATACTTGGCTAGCATCTTCACTGTTATATTTTAAATACCTGTCAGCCCCACTAGGTAGACCACACCAGGAAATCAACTCCGTGGGAAGGCTAAAGCTATTTTCATTGAGACTGGCTACAACAACAGAATCTTGCAAGTCTGATGGTGCTGTATCTCTTACTCCTTATAGTTCAGTGAATTAAGGAGGTATCTACTTGATCCACTTCTGAATGTTTTCTCATTGTTCTGGACTTTAAGAATTCTTTAGACCCTTTGTCTAGGTAATAGTTCCTGCATATCTCTGTCAAGGACATCCTTCTTACTCCCTACAACACCAAAGGTAAAGGACCTGTTCATTTGGCCTTTTAATTAAGTCTATCAGATCTGGGTTACAAAAGTCCAAACAACCACTAGATGACAGTAAATAGATGTAAACAGAAAATACAAACTCTTCGTTGCCATCTTGTGAACATCCAGATTCTTGCAACCCAGATCTGATAGCCCTATTTTAATCATGTTTAGTATGCTTTTATTTTGCTATATTTACAGTAAGTAGCTGCTGTTTTGTTATAGTATTCTTTTTATAGTGTTTCTGATTTTATTATTCTGTAACCTGCTGCTCAGTTTATTATTTCTATTGTTTTAAAATTATATACAAGCTGCCTTTATCAATTACATAAATAAATTTCAGAAGTTTGTATATCTGTGGGTATATTCTCTTTGTTGCCTTTAATTGTTTGATTTTAAACTGTGCCAGCATGGTAATCTGTTTAGGACTGGGAACAGCCAGGTTCAAATTTCCACTGAACCATGAAGCATTCTGGGGCCACTAAGATTCTCAGATGGAACACTAGATACCAATATAATTTTAAATAAACAAGCAAGCAAACAAACGAACAAACATTTGGGACTGTGCATACAGAAGACAGCTGCTTCTCCTTTATATACTTGAATGCATTTTTAATTATGATGACCATTTCAACTTGCTGAGCAGCACAGCTGATAAGTCAAAACAAAGCAATGATAAGGTAAAGCAACACGGGAAACTTCTGTTCAAAAGGAAAAGATTTTTTTTTTTTACTATTTATCACTGAACAGTTTGAAAAATAAGATTGCAGAACTAGTATCTTCTGTGGGTAGCAACTGACACTTTCCCTTGCCCAACTCTCATGATCTTATCCAAAATACAAGCTCAGTTATCCAGAAACCATGCACAACAAGACGTTATTTCTTCACATTAGGAAATGTTTGGTGGTGCTGCTTAGACCGCTGTTTATTCTTCAAACAGGCTGAAAACAAAGCAGTTGAGTAGCCTCCAAAACAGCTGGAAGGGCCTGCCAATGTTTGGCAGAGAAATACCTGTCCCATTTCTTGTGCTTGAAGGTCCACCCAGACTCCAGACCCTCCTCATCATATGGTGCATTTCAGTTCTTGTTAATTATAATGTGTATTGCTCCAGTCTCTTCTCTTTTTCAACCCAAATTTAACTTAGCCTACACAAACCTGGTGCCATCCCCACTGCTTATTACTGTAAATTATTGACCTCAGAAATGCTGAATCATAAAATTGAGGTTATGGAAACCATTTACATGGGTGCCATTTGTTGAAGAATTCTTTCTCTTTAAACCTAAATCTAAATCATTGGCCAAATGAACCAATGTAAAGCCAATCTATGGCATCTACAAAAATGAGAGTACCTGCAGCTTTTGCCAGACACAAAGAGGTCTGATCTGAAGCATCTCTGAGGCAGCAAATTGGGGTTTGGTATGTGCCTGAATGGTAGAGTGCCTCAAATTTGCTTGTATGTAGCCTTGAGTGCCATGAGTGGGTGGAAGCTTTATATAATTAAATAAGCCACTAACCTTTAAAGCTTTTACTTATGATCCCAACTTTCCCCATCCCCATCCCCAGTAGATACAAAGGTAAGGTAGGCTGGTAAGGAGCACTTGGGGAGATAGAGAGGTTCATGGGAATCACCTTTGCCTTCAATTAAAGGAATGTTTTCTGATTGGCCATGACCACTGTGGAAGTCATTTTGTGATAGGCAGCCTCTGTGATGGCAGTTGTTTTGTGAAAGTACACACATCACACTTTCAGAGTGCCAAATATGCCCACTGGAGCAAGGTTTCACAATGGCTCAGTACTAGCTATTTTGTAAATATATCCTTTATCATTTAATGGTGAATGAAAGAAAGAAAGTTGAGACCCTCCATTTCAAGATGGAAGTGGTGCATCCATCCTAGCCCTGCTTGATCTCCGTGCTATTTTCTTTCTGAGTTGGGAATGGGAGTATGAGGCATGGTTTATGGTAGTTCTCCTTTCTCTAAGGCCAGTTCCAGTTAGGGTTACTGAGAGGGAAATATTCAAGCTCGAGATTCCTGAACTGCAGGGTGCCTCAGGCTCAACATTCTTCCCACACCTATTTAACATCTACATGAAGTTGTTAGGTGAGGTCATTTGTCAGCACAGGGTTAAGTATTATCAGTATTTATTGTACATCTCTGCCTCTGACCATTCAAGTAATGCCATCAAAGTTCTTTCCCTATGCCTGGAGGCTATAGGGGCCTGGATGAGGAAGTAAAGGCTTCAATTCATCTCCAAACAGGCTGAATGGCTGTGGGTTTTTGTCCCCTGGATCCGGAGATGTTCCATCTTTGACTCTGAATGAAGTAGTATTAGAAGTTGTAGAAACAGAGCTGGTGCACAATTTGGGCATCCTCTTGTACTAATAGCTTCTGCTCAAGGAGCAGGTGGCAGCCATGGCAGGAGGATCTTCACACAAACCCATCCTGTGTACCAGCTGCACCTGTTCCTGGATCAAGAAGCTCTGCTCACAGTTACTAATGTCCTGGCTGGACTAATGTGCCCTATACAGGGCTACCCTTGAAGAACATTCAGAAGCTGCAGCTGGTCAAGAATGCAGCAATACCTGCAGTTTGGGGTACCATGGTACACTCATGTGACACCACTGCTTCATGAGCTGCAGTAGCTTCCGGTAGGTTTATGGGTGCAATTCAAGATGCTGGCTGTCACCTATAAAGCCCTGCATGGTGTGGGACCTGCTTACTTGGGGGACCACTTGTCTTGATGGTTTCTACCAATCCCAGCAGATCCAGATCCAGATCTCCCCTGTTTAAAAATGTCATCTAGCTGGACCCAGGAAGCTTGCCTTCTCTGTCATGGCACCTGCATGCTAGATCAGCCTCCCTCCTGGGATTCAGATGCTCCTGAGCCCACTAGCCTTCTGGGAGGCCTTGAAGTTTCCCCAGGGATTTGGGGCCAAGGCGTCAGTTAAATGTTATGATGTGTTTGGGTAGGTTTTGCTTGGCACCTTGGTCCCCTTGTATTGTGCTGTGACTATTTTATTTTGCTTTATTTTATATTTTTATGTATTGTTAGCCACACAGAGTCACTAGGCTGAGATTGGCAGGCTTTACAAACTCTTTAAATAAATAAAAATAAATATTCAATTGTTGCCTAGTAGCTTTCAGAGGAATTTACTGCCACCTCTCCTGTGAGGAATTGACAGGAACCTTCCTCTCATTGCCATCAGCATGAGTGTTAGCACAGAATGGGGAGCAAGACCCATTTTATGAGGCAGCACCCCTGAGGCTAGCATACTGTGTTATTTCCATGGGACATTCAGCCCGAAACTGAAAGAAGCACAGTACAGGCTCTTGAGGTCAGTCAAGCTGCTGTCTGGAATGGCATCCAAGGATTTCTTATTCAGAGCTATTTGTCTTTAAAGGGAAGTCCATTCCCACTTAGTGATGAGTCCATCCCACTGAAAGTAATTGCATGTATTTCATGTATGTGGAGGATCAAAGTGGAGTGATCTCCAGCCTGAAAATATACACGTAGATGCACAAATCACACCAGGAAGGTGTGCTTCCAGACTGTTCTCGTATATGCTGGGACTGTTAGTTTCCCAGGCTGTCGTTCTGATTGAGGCATAAGATTGTATCAGTCCAGCTTTCAGGAAGAACCCATATAGACAATGTGTTGATTGTGGGGAACTGTGCCTGAAGGCAGTCATTTCCTGCTTTTAGTTACAGGAAACTAAGTAATCAAAGAGGTATATAAATCTAATTGTCACTGTCTTGAAGTTATTCCTGAATAACAGTCACAAACCTGAGAGTAAGTGAATATCTTCAACCTATCTATCCAGACTAAACATAAAGGACATTTTTCAAGCTGTAATTTTAAGCAAGGAAAAATCAAAGCAGCATTGCTCCTTCCTTTCTTCTTTTAGATGTCTTAAAGCTGTTTTTTTTTTCCTCCAAATGGCCAATGTAGAATTTCCAAGTGATCCTTCATCCATATAACCTATACAGCCAAATCTAGATAGCTAAAGAGCTTCAAAATATTCTCTAAGCAATAAAATACCAGGCTTGAATTTACTAGATGAGATTTTTATGAAGAGCAGGGGTAAGAATGTTGTTCAATAACATCTTACAAAAACCAAAAAATTATTCCTAAATGAGACAAAAAGAACCTAAGGTGAAAAAAAAGTGTCAAATGTAGGAGAATGGATTCATCAATCCCACAAACACAACATCTAAGCAACTGGTTTTAATAGAAGAAGGATATGATTTAAGATGCTTGGAAGAGTGGATAACCAATATAAAGCTCTGTGAACCAAATCTTGTCAAATCTGCTTTCTAAAATATAGGCAAAAGGGACGCGGTGGCACTGCGGGTTAAACCGCTGAGCTGTCGATCGGAAGGTCGGCGGTTCGAAACCGCGCGGCAGGGTGAGCTCCCATTGTTAATCCCAGCTCCTGCTCACCTAGCAGTTCGAAAACATGCAAATGTGAGTAGATCAATAGGTACCGCTTCGGCGGGAAGGTAACGGCGTTCCGAGTCGTCATGCTGGCCACATGACCCGGAAGTGTCTATGACAACGCCGGCTCCAAGGCTTAGAAACGGAGATGAGCACCGCCCCCTAGAGTTGGACACGACTGGACTTTACGTCAAGGGAAACCTTTACCTTTACCTTAAAATATAGGCAGACAAATCTTGAAATTTTGATCCAGTCACTGTAAAAGAAGGCAAGACCCCCTCAAGAGATGTTATTGCTTCAGGCAAGGGATAAGATGCCGCCTAAGCCCCATGTCATATACAGAAGTTGGAATTTAATCAAATACTACCAATGGAAAGGTATCTTTTTCCACATTTGAGGGCAGTAGGATAGATAAATCACCTGTGTGGCATACACAGCCCTGTCCTCTAAGAAAGGAAATTGTCAGGGAGGCTGGGACAAACACTCGGGGTTCCTGCCATTGCTGCCTTGCTTCTAACACCTGCTGACTGAGGCAGTTGCCACATACTAACTAATGGTCAGGCCCAAAGAATGTGTCTTCAAGTAGGATGGACTGGTGTCAGATGTCCGTGAAGAAGTAAACAGCTCCATGAGTCCATTCACTCTCTGCAAACTATGGCTGAGTCTTCAAGAAATGATCCATCTAACTGGACTGCTGAACTAAGCAGGGCAGCCTATGGAATGGCCAAGCCAGCCAACCAACCTGTTGCAACCTGATTGGGAGCAGAATTGTGGCACCCCAAGTGCTGTGAACTAGACCTCTGAAGCAAATGTGCATTTAAAGTAGTCTTGCGCTATGACCTTTCCCCACTGACCCACACTCTGGGGTTACAATGGAAATAATCAGCTGCCAGTTTTCTATTCAATCCAGATTTCCCCCACGGTGGGGTCAACTCAGCACAGAGTTCAGACAGGAAAGATTTTGCTGGCTTCGTCCTTTGTTGCTTTTGTATGTTTCCCTTTTAACACCTGAATTAACTTAAAGCAACTGATTTTGACATTTCCCTTTACTGCCAACAAACATGGGGACAAAAGTTTTTTTAAGATCATGATGCTAAGTACAAGTTGGCAACAGATAATAAGAAGGTGCTGTGTTTCTACAGATAGCTCGGAAAGTTGAGGAATTGCCTTGAACATGAAGTTTGCATGCTGGGGGAAGAGTTTACTCTCTCCCTGCTCTAAACTCCAGATGGATTCCTATGCTATCATTTATGCAGCAAACTCTGGCCAGAGGCCAATTTCTCTTGTCCATCACCCACCCCTCTGGCCTGTCCCACATATCCTTTTACTGGAAGGCTGGCAAACATATAATTGCAAGTAGCAATTGTCCTTCTTCAAGGGCAGCCCTTTTGGAAATGCATATACCAAAGCCCACTAGCAGGAAAAGATCAAGAGCAAAATCGGCCCAACATGAAGCCTGTTTTGGAGTCAGTTGAAACAAATAGGACAGTGGAAATCCTGTTTCCCACTCAGTTATATTTCCTGGCCCTATCCTTTCACAGATGTAATTCCAATTATCTACACACCCAAAAGGCCTTCCAAAGAAAAAAATGGAAACCCACAGATTTTTTTTACCCTATCTCCTGGTGATGTTACCCTTCAGCCATTAAAGGCCAAACTAACACTTTTAATAATAATAATGATGATGATGATGATAATAATAAAGTACTCAGTTAAACACAGTTAAAAGAAGAGGGCTGGTTACCACTGCCTTAAGAGAAGGCTCTGGTTTACAACAGAATTGGGGAATTCTTGTCCTTCCAGATGCTGCTCATCTCTGATGCCCAACATCTTTCATCCAGTCTAATGGGAGTTACTGTTGAAAGATATCTGGAGGGATGTAGCTTTCCCACCCCAAGGGTAGAGGTTCCACACATGGTTTAGGAACCTTGCCCTCAAAATTTAGCAGGTAGGAGGGAAGTTGCGCTTCCATGCCTGATGCTGGTATTGAGGCAGTTTGCAGAAAAAGGTATGGCAGTGAGGGTTTCACAAAATTGGCTATGAGGCTACATGGTTGCAACGTGTTGAAAAGAATGCCTGAACTCTGGTAACAGAATCTTTACAAGATACAGCATATAATATATTACAATGGGGCTTCCCTGTGCCTTTATATGCTTCTTTCCCTTCATGTAAAATCTAAATATAATTTTATGAATAGCTTTAAAGAGAAAAAGAAAAACTATAGCATTGAAATCTGTAAGGTATCTGTTCTAACCAAGAAACTCTAATCCACATCGGTGGATCTGTCTTGTCGTTTTCCAAATATTTGGAGGAAGCCCGTTCATTCATCAGAGATATTTCCTTCTGCATTATTATTTCATATATTCTCTGGCACTGCAAACAACTTCTATGGTCACAGAAAGCTTGCCTCGACTGAAGTACTGGGCTGGGAGAACCACATGCCAGCGGCTTTCAAAGAGGGGAAGCAGCAATACATTTTACAGATCTCTTGGCCTTTGCCTCCATCTCTTCTCTGTCTGTTCCTCTGCCTAAATTACCAAGTCTCTGTTTTTCAAATGATTCTCTGCCAAAGTATAAACTGCAGTACTAAACAATATTAAAATAAACGTTTTTTAAAAAAATAAATTAAACACCCTTTTGAAAAAGTAGACTTTGTTCTAAAGTACTTGCTGCAACACATAATTTAAATATCATTTAAAAATGGGGCGAAAGAACTTCTCCCCATTTTTGGGCTGGATTATCTGCAGATAGATTAAAGAAGAAACTTTTTTGCTGCTGTCCAAGGAATTCTTAGCTAATGAAGGAAGAGAATGCAAGTTCTGTACCACTGACCTTAAAACTCTGGGAGGCACATACAGAATAATGCTGCCAGGTCCATATGGCCTGTTAAAGTTTATTGCCAGTAGTTACAATAGAACTTGCTAATCTCTTGGTGTAAGAGAATCTAGCAGAATGGTATATATAGTCCACCTGCTCTTAAGCTCCCGGAGCAGAGAGATATGGATGTTACATTTTTTCACGCCCTCCTCTGCAATGTTTTACATTACTTTCATCACCACCCCTCTTAGAGGGACTAGTGTAAGTGAAACAGTTGGTGTAAGACTTGCAACTGATTTGGTGTCAGATAAGCATAATATGTTCCAACCATCCAACTCCTGCTTCAGACAGACATTGTCCCAGTGCAGAGTCTAGTTCTTTCCCACTGTCATGAAACCAGAAATGTGCTGTGAAAATAACAGTGACAAAATATCCAAGGAGAGCTTCAAACATGCCAATTTCCATAACAGTATTTTTTTTCTCCATTTGGCATTTGTCCTCCAAGGCTCAAATTCCATGCTAGATACCAGTTTCAGTCAAGATATATCATGTCCCGGGTCTCTCACTCTCTGAAGGTACAGGTGAACTGGGTAGAGCCCTTCAAAGAAAGACAATCTCATCTTTTGCCTCTTTCCCTTTGTTTTCTAAATGGCCAGCCACCATCTGTAAGTAGTTATGGATTTTATTACTTACAGAAACTTCCTGCATTTGCTTTTCATCATCTCCTTTCAGTGGTATGACATCCCACGCTGTGTGCCAAAAGCTAATCACATTGTCTTGGTATGCTCGAAGCAACCTGCTTTTCTACGGCAGTTACTATTAATTGCCTTCTTTAATTAGATTGTAATGGTGATTAGCATGCTATTGCAAGAAAAGTCTTTCCTGTAAATATGATCCCATTATTTTCTTCATGCCAGCAATCTTGAAAACAGTTATTTCTAATCCATTTTTAATGTAGCTGTCCCCAACCCGTGGTCTGTAGATCACTGATGGTCTGGGAGGCCCCTGAGGTGGTCTGTTGGGGAAGGTGAGTAATAATATAATTCCCAGTTCTTGTTCTGCACCATATTCAATGTTACATTCTAGTTTGGAATACAGTTTGCTTTCTAAATTACTGTATCAATATACTGTGAGGAGTGCCATCTGTGTGAGGCATCATGATGCACTAGATACTGGACACTACTTCATGTGGCAAAAAATGCCACATTTTGCCCAGCACTCTTAGCTGTGACAACAAAGCAGTGAGCAATGTCTTTGGTCCCTCCACTTCACAGCCAGAAGCAATGCATCTCCTTGCACATTATTGCCAACCTTGTCTGCCTGTTGAGAGGATGGTTTTTCACTAGTCCCTGCCACATCACTTAGGTTCCACAAGACTCAGAAATATTTTTCAACCCACTTTGGATGAGATTATCCTAGAAGGAGTAACAGTTCAAGGCATCCTCAAGGAGTTGTTGTGAATCAGGACTTCTTAATACAACTTGATAATGTTTTGACCCCCATCTGCTCTAGCCATTTTTTTTAATATATAAAGAGATTATAGATAGATGGATATACAGTATATACATACATAGAGAGACAACAACTAAGACTGGCTTTTTAACACACATCTATGTGCATGAGTGGCATTTCTATATCTATTTTCTAGTCCTGCCATTTTCTCACATATATATTGCATATTCTGAATATTTAAAGTAAGAAAAAATAATGTAAATCACATTGTACAGATGGAAAACTGAATCTGAGCTCTGGGACACCTAAGCTCTTGCCCAGCCAAAGCACTTGATAAGGTTTTCAGCTGCAAAAATCCAGGTGACCAGTAGATGGTAGCAAAGAGGCCCAGAAAATGCTAGATTTTCACTGCCCTCCTGTGGTTGTCAGAGCTTTGCAGTCCAGATCATACAGCCTTACAAAAACTGGCAACCAGAATCAGACAGGAGTTTTGGTCTCCTTTGGCAACGTGTGATTAGCCTTATGTTTCAAGGAATAGAATTGGCAAGGTCTCAGAAGACTAAAGGAAAGCAAATATTGTCCCTATGTTCAAAAAAAGGAACAATCTAGGTAATTATAGATCTGTCAGCCTGATATCTATGCTGGGCATTGACCTCTAGTAGATGATTAAACATCATGTTTGTGAGCACCTGGACAAGAATGCAACAATTAACAAAAGCCAGCATGGGTGGGGGGGAGGTTACAAACAAATTATGGCAGACTAACATTATCTGCCTTTTTTAAGACTTAGCTGCTTCAGGGAAATATTGTAGACAAGATCTCAGCAAAGCATTCAAGAAACTAGGAAGAGTGGAAAACACCTTAGAAGAGAAAAAGAAGCTTCAATATTGAGTGCCTAAATGAACAGAGCAAAGTTTAACAGGGAGAAATGTAAAGTCCTGCATTGGGGAGCAAAAATGAAAGGCACAACTATAACTTGACCTGGCAGTAGCACATAGAAAAGGATCTAGGTGTCCTAATTAACCATAAGTTGAACATGAACCAACAATATGATGCAGTCACTAAGAAGGCAAATGCTATTTGGGGAAGTATTTAGAGGAGTATTGTGTCTAGACCATGGACAGTAATTGTCCCCCCCCCCTTTTTGTTAGGTCAGACTTGGAGTTCTGGGTTCAGTTCTGGGCATCACAGTCTAAAAAGGACATTGCCAAACTGGAGCAAGTTCAGGAGAGAGTTATCAAAATAGGGAGAGAGTATTATGAGGAATGGTTAAAGAAACTGGGTATGTTTAGCCTACAAAAGAGAATGGGGAGAGGTATAGGAACAGTCTTCCAATATCTAAAGGGTTGGCATATAAAGGCAGGAGTAGATTTGTTCTCCCGGCATCTCAGAGGGCAAGACGAGAATCAGCTGAACCTACAGAGGAGTGGACTCAGGTTAGAAATTAGGAGGAATTTCCTAATAGTAAGAGTTGTCAACTAGTAGAATAGGTTTTCTCATAAGATGGTATGTTCCCCTTCAACTGAGGCCTTTAAATGCGTTAGCAGATCCGATATTTAGCAAGGATTGGACTAAATAACCTTTGAGGTCCTTTTCAGCTCTGATTCTATGAGGCTTGGACATATTCATGCAACATGGAACCATAGTTCCTCTCTACATCTGAAGATAGGAGTGTTTCCCTATTATAACCCTAAGGTTGCTTAGTAATCAAAGCAAGATTTGAGTCCAAAGCAGAGGGGCTTTGACTTATGTGGTCTTATAGGATTCTTAGGCATTATTTTGCCAATGAGTTACATAACAGCTATGCCACTGATGTCAGATATCTTGAATTTCTTTCAGTTTATATACCTAGCATAGATTTGGATCTCTGGAGATCAACCTACATAGACAGAAAATATGTTTACAGCTCATCCCCCCTGCTTGTATTTGTCATGTACAAAAAATTATGAAATAACTGAGAAAGAATATTTCCATGGTTGAAAACTATCCAATATTTGCAAGGTCCAGTTCACCAATTCCATAGGACCCTTCACACACTAGCTGATTCACCCTTCACATTAAGCCATAGGGTAGCTTGTTTTGTTCTGAGTCAGTAAGACAAATGAGTCCAAACTATAGTCTGTAATTGAAACAACCCATAGCTTGTGGCAGTGGAGGAACCTGGATTGTTTTGGACATATGTAAACCAACTATTGTCCACAGGTAGTTTTTTTTTAATGAATACTTGCCATTAGATTGGTCAGACATAGTGGCACCAGATAGTGGGGAAGGTTGGACACTTACAGTATTTTCAATTCAAATGGTGTTTTCTACTATCACAGGAATGTAACAGTGGCACATAAGTTTTAGGTGTGCCTTGGTCTGGCAGAAGTATGGAGGAGAAAAGATGGCACCTGCCTTTAAGGCAACTGAGAAGGAGTCTCTTGAATTGGCCAACTCTTCTGTCACATCCAAATCACAGTACCCCTGTCACTTCCTTCCCAAGAAATAGAGCAGATTGACCTCCACAAGCAAGCCCAAGGTTAGAGGAGCACCATAATAAAAAATGAAGAGTTTACATGTTACACTTGGAACTTTAGAGGAGCACCATAATAAAAAATGAAGAGTTTACATGTTACACTTGGAACTTCAGAAATTGGAGTGGATATATGTAGCAAATACATAAACCATTAATTTAACAACAACATAGATGTGCATTTCAAGATGGTTTTAGTAAATATTTTTGGTTTGCACTTTAGTCCACTGCCATAAAATATACAGTCCTTCTTCTCAATTCCTACAGAGAGCTAAGAAACCCAAGTCATACATTTGCAGCTTAAGAAATATCCACAGCACCTCCTGAACATGTAACTTATGGCATCAAAGGGTTAAAAAATGGTATCATCACTATTGTTACTTAACACACAAAGTATGCCAATTGTCACTTGGGCCATTAATTTTCCACCCAGAACTATGGGTTTTTAAACTTTTTCTTCCAATAAGTTGAATATTCTCAAGTACTCGCATTTCCAAGGAACTTTAGTGCCACGAGGTCAACTGTTCCAGGTTACATGATAACCCACAATGTACAGCTTGTTCAAAGCAAAGTAGAAAAGATATAATTAGCAATAGGGGACACCTGGTACTGTTACACCAAAAACTTGAGTTCTGCTAGGACTTTGATCTTTGCCTAAGAGGAAAAGAACTCACTCCCTCTTCTGCTTAAAAAAGGAGATATGGGTCAGGGATATATGGAGGATTGCTTTCCCTGTAATAAGTAATTTGAACATTTTCTGTGTAGGCTCAGCTTCTGCCTAAAGTACAGAAAATGGCTTTATCAGGGAGCACATTATCTCTCAGCTGCAGGGCACTGGAATTCTTTGCCCAAGTTAGTTAGCCTCATTTCCTTCCAAGTAAGATTCAGGCAGCTTTTGCCAATAGAAACTTTCTTGTACCTTAAAATCAGGGATCAGATTCTCTGGCCCATTATTAGGTAAGGTGCAATTGGTGAGTATCAAGAGGCCACCTTCTCAGCTGTAACACAACTGTGGGATCCTCTCCTCGGAAGAACCAGTAGCCTCCTTCCCTTCCTGTCCTAAAATGGTTATATTCTAGCAGGCCAATTGGGAATGTTGAGCAATTGCTGTGGTTTCTTAGGCTACCACAGGCATCCAGAGTGGGGCTTGCTCATCCCCAAGATGGCTGCCACAGAACAAAAGTAACCAGGAAGGCATGCTCAGGGAGAGTTCTGGGACACATTGATGGCCATGTGACCCAAGGGGGAACCACAGCTTTATCCCATTAAAATGTTAGTTGACTCTGCCATTCTTACTGCTTCTGTTTCTAGGTAGTGATGGTTGGTTGCAATCTTAACTTCTTTTTTTACTCTACCCCTTGGACACTTCTGCTAGTTTTGATGCTTCTTTTTTTAAAATCAATTTTAAAATATAATTTTGTTGCCTTTTTTGCTTCTCAGTGCAAATCAATTCAAAAAGTGATTCACCATAACATTTAAATGAATTGAGCAGGTGTATATAAAAGTGTCTGTGTGTTTTCAAAAAAGAGTATGTGTGCGTGTATGTATGAGGGCTTGGTTGCTGCTAATAGAGCCAAGGCACTGTTGAGTAGCTGACTGTATTGTAGCATAAAGCTAAAAAACACCTGAGTGGTACTTTTCTTCTAATCTGCTTCCCCACATTGCTTCAGTGTGGGACTATGAAGACAGACTGTTCTTGGACTGGGGTTTTGGTTACTATTTTTTTTCTTTCTTTTGACTCTTTCTATCATTTCTGTACCATTGTAAGCTGCTGCAAGCCTTTTTGGAATTGAGTGCCATACAGATGGCAGGAGAGAATGAGAGAGAGAGAGATCAGCAACACCTAAATGTCAGTTTCAGAAACAGGAAAAGACTAATCCAATACCCAAAACCAGCTCATGGTGTTGCTACAGATAAACCACTGAAGCAGCAATGTTCCCAGCCAGGAGGATAGTCATGACACTTTAGACACTGTGCTCACAGGGGAACACAGTACTTGCTAGTGGTGGTAAAGTCTGTGTGGTATAGTGGTTAGGGAGTTGGACTAGGGACCCAGGTTCAAGTCTACCCCACTATGGAAGTTATCTGGGAGGCTTTGGGCCAGTCTCTCTCTCTCAGTCCAACCTACTTCAGAGGATTGTTCTTCCAGGGTTAAAATGGGAGGAGGGAACACAACATACAGTGCATTGTGCCTTGAGCTTCTAGGGGAAAATGTGGGATATTAATCCAATTAATAATTATAATTATATAAGGTCAAATGGAAACAGGAAGATGGACAAATAAAAGAGCAGAGATGGTCCCTATATCTTTTGTACTCTGTTCTTAAACCTTCTCTATCCTTGCTTTATAAAATGGGAGTGAAGATACAGAATGAAACCAGTGCATGTCAGACTTGTTTAAACAATGGAAGCAAGAGGTAATAAGACTTTTTAAAAGAATAAGAAGGTGGTGTAGACAAACAATTCTCAGGCCCTTGTTTATGCAAGCGATGTAACAATTAATGCTAAGCAGCCAGACAGATGAGTCAACGACACAGACATTATTTTCTTATATCCCCCTGATGCCACTTAGGCAGTGATGTGTTCCTTTCTTAAATATGCTTGCTTGGAATGACATGGCTTGAATTTAAATCAATGAGCTATAATATGGTTAGCATCAGCATGTTAGATTTCTCATTATAAAATATCCTGTTGCTGTTTATTTTGCTAGATAGCCTCTCTTACTTAGCACTTATAAGAGAGAGACAGACAGACAGACAGACAGACAGACAGAGACAGAGACAGAGACAGAGACAGAGAGAGATTTCCTTCTCACCCCTATCCTATGGGTGACATGTGTCTTCCTCAACCTCGGGTCCTCTACCAGAGGCCTGGGAGTTTGAGGGTTCTGCATGTATCTTAGCTGCTAGCACTGCACTCTTCAGGACAGAAAACTCTGATGTTGTTCCTGGGATTTGTTGGAGCTACTCTCCCAGCTTAGGAGTCACAGCCCCATTTGGACCACTCTGGCCTTCACTTTCCACATCCTCTCTAGTTACTCTTTCAGGCCCTGGTACTTCTCTAGCTTCTCATACTCCTTCTTCCTGATGTTGCTGTCACTTGGCACTGCTACATCTATCACCACAGCTGTCTTCTGGTCCTTGTCTACTACCATGATGTCTGGCTGATTGGCCAGTACCTGCCTGTCCATCTGGATCTGGAAGTCCCACAGGATCTTAGCCCTATTATTCTCCACAATCTTCTGTGGAATGTCCCATCTGGACTTGGGACGGTCTAGCCCATAACTGTGCAGAAGTCCCTGTACACAGTGCCAGCTACTTGGTTGTGCCGTTCAATGTATGCTGTTCTTGCCTGCATCTTACATGCTGCCACTGTGTGTTGGTCTGTCTCTGAGGCCTCTCTGCACAGTCTGCACTGTGGGTCCTGTCTAGTGTAGTAGAGCTGTGCTTCTATGGATCTGGTGCTTAGTGCCTCTCCTTGTGCTGTTATGATCAGTGCCTCAGTGCTGTCTTTTAGTCCAGCCCTTTCCAGCCACTGGTAGGATTTCCCAAGGTCAGCCACCTCAGCTATCTGTCGATGGCACATCCCATGCAGGGTCTTGTCTTGCCATGGCACTTCCTCTGCTTGATCTTCCTTCCATGTCTTCTGCTGCCTCAGGCGTTCTCTCAGCAGCTCATCTTTGGGTGCCATCTTACTGATGTACTCCTGCATGCTCTGGGTCTCATCCAGGACAGTGGCTTGGACACTCACCAGACCCCACCCTCCCTCTTTCTGGCTGGTATACAGTCTCTGGGTGTTGGACTTGGGGTGGAAGCTTTTGTACATTGTGAGAAACTTCCAAGACTTCACATCGGCAGCCTCCATGTCCTCCTTTGGCCAGCTCAGTATACTAGCAGGGTATCTGATGACTGGTTGGCTTTCATGTTGATGGCGTGGATCTTGTTCTTCCCATTGAGCTGGCTCTTCAGGACCTGTCTTCTCCTTTGGTGGTACTTGGATGTCGCTGTCTTCCTTGCCTCCACATCATGGTTCCCATGTGTCTGTGGGATACCAAGATACTTGTAGCTGGTCTGTATGTCTGCTATGTGGCCCACTAGTAGTTCCACCCCATCAGTCTTGACTACCTTCCCTCTCTTTACTACCATCCAGCCATACTTCTCTAGCCTGAATGACATCCCAATGTCCTCACTGTAGATCCGTGTCAGGTGGATCAGCAAATTGATATTTGTTCACTCTTAGCATACAGCTTGATGTCATCTGTGTAGAGTAGGTGGCTGATGGTAGTTCCACTCTTGAACTTGTATCCATGTAAAAGTCCACATAAAAGGAAGTGTTTTCCACAGTTAAGTCAAACCAAAGGGCTGGGATGCAAGTGGAACTCATCTAACAGGGCTAAATCAGCTTTCTTCAAAGGCTGGAAATAGCTCACTTGATTGTGAAACAAGCTATTAATGAGTTGAAGAAGAATACATTCGGACCTTCATTCCCAGGTTAAGGAAATCCAATTATAGTGCTGAAATGGAAATATATAAATGACTCACATTTTTTTGAAATGGATTACTGGGATAAATTAAACTCAAGGCTAAAAGTCTTTGAAGTAAATCAAAGCCTTAGAGAGGATTAAATGTAATAGGATGCATCAAAATGTTGTACAGAAGCTATGTGCTCTTGTCCAAGGAAACAGTAATGTTCTTTTTTGAGACTCCATTCTCCCTCCCTCTTTTCACTTACCTCATACACAACAGTCAGACGGCATTTTCTGGCCATTAAAGTTTGAATTTTTTTAACTTTTTACACATCTCGAGGTTTCTTGTGTCTGCTGATATTTCTCTGTCTTACACTACATGTGCCATTTGCTGTATAAGATATATAAAGACTTCCTTGAGTCAAGACTGACTTCTAGTAATCACCTGGACACATCCATGCACGATATTCTTTTGGCAACAGTACTAAAGCAGTTTGCTATCCTGTTCTTCAAGATATTTTTTCAGCATAGCCTACCTCCATGGGATTTCCTGATGGTTTCCCATCACATTTAACCCTATTTATGTGTCCGGTTTTTTGTTGTTGTTTTTTTGCAGTCAGCTAAACTGCAGGGACTGATCCCACTGACTCAAAAGCACACATGTACACACACACACGCACACAGATCGTTATGGACAGTTCAAGACTTTTGGGGGCCATGGCATAGAAGAATGCAGGGGATCAATACCATCAAAATGGCAGGTGTGATCAGGCAATTGAAGACTCATCCCTTTTTAACATGCATTACACACCCCACACATCTGGAAAAAGTAGAAGGAGTTCAGTTGCCTGGTCATGCCTGCCATTTTGACCTTGTTCACCCTTCCTGCAGATGCCCCTGGAAGTATATCACTAGGTTAAGATGTGAGGTTGTGAGGGAGGGTGAGTGAGTGAAGGAGAAGAAAGCGAAAGGAATGACTGAAGGGAAGGGATGGAACAGAGGGAGGACAAAGAATGGTTCTCCCCATTCTGGAAGCAGCCTGTGACCTTTAGAGCTTTATGCTGATTGCTGAATTCTTACAGTTATAGTCTGACTTAAGAATTCAAGCCAAGCCTGCCTATGCAAGTTGACCAAAACGGTTTCTCAATTAACTGACATTCATTTTAAGTCAATTGCTTTGACCACAAAGGAAGTGGAAAACCAAACGATATCTGAAACCTGTTATCTCTCTGCACGTGGGGTTGTGAACAACCAGACAGCCTGAACAAAAAATGATCAATTAAGCAAAAGGGGCAAACCGGAATTTTGGGAGAAAACAAACTATGGCCATTGCCCAAATTAAATATCTTGTATACAGAAAATCCTGCAAATTATATATTATATACACAGGGATTGAAGTAACTTATTTTATTACCTAACTGCTACATCATAAAATGTTCGATAAATTTGGCTGGTAGAGGAATGACAGTACATCCTGAATGCAAAGTTTTGTTCTTGTGCAAGGAGTTATGCCATAGATTGCTGAAGCTCTACATGCTGCTCTTATGAAAACATAACATTTTGTGCATTAACCCTTTGAAATAGAAGTGCAATCATCATACACAGGGCTATGCCTAAGATGTACCTCTGCAGATCATCATGCATTCAACAGCTATCAGGGCCAGAGGCTGAGAAATGCTAGTGGTCATATAGAAAATCACTATTACATATTTTATAAAACATTTCTTAGAATAGTCATAGGCTGGAATGCAACTCAACCATTGGGTAGCACCCAAAGTATTTCAGATAGGCTTCTCCTCCCCAAGCAACAGGTCATCCTCTTATTCTCTTTCCTCATTGCACTCTTAGATTCCTTCAAAATGCCCAGGAAGACTTCCTGGAGCAGATTTTTAGGGTGCATGGAAGAATCCACCTCCTCTTTTTCTTTTTCTTTTTTTGAGTGTTACTGTTTATTAACTCTTTCCTGTATACAAGAGTAAATAACTACATAAAAGGGAAAAAGAGAAAGTGGAAAAAAACTTTCATTTGAAAAATCAAAGTTCAGCTCCACTGAATCAACAGTCAGGCTGGAACAGGGAATAGACAGACTACAGTTAAGATGTGCAATGCAAATTAGAGAAGTCTATGCAAAAACAGCACATTATCTACACCTAATCATTACTTATAATCTTGTGTATTAAAAGTATAAGGAAGGAAAACCTATTCAATTCTTTGATTTTTAGGTAAGTAATAAACTTTTTCTTAGTATTTTCAAGAACCATAAGAGACATCATTATTGTTCATCAGAAGACTTTTTGAAAACTCCATAATCAATGTTGAAGATGGAAACATAGTCGTAAAACTTCCTAAATGCAACAACACACAGGGCAAATACAGGTGTGCTGTGTAAAAGCATCCTTGAAATCTGTTTGAGGGATGTATGAACAGGATTTTGCTCACTTGTCACTACAGTTTTAAAGATTCCACTAGATTCTTTTTTTTAATAACAATTTTGTTAAGTTTGATTCCACTAGATTCTGACTACACAGAAAAAGTGTTGAACAGCAAGACAGTACAAAAGTGGTAAAAAGTAAACAGATAATGTGGTGATCATTAGAGTTCTCACTTAAGGCACAAATGACCAGGCTCCAATTATCCTACTTTGGACACATTGTGCAAAGACCCAGCTCTCTGAAGAAGGGTCCAATGCTGGGAAAGGTGGAAGGAAAGAGAAGAAGAGGACGACCAGCAGCAAGGTGGATGGACTCACTTACAGGGGTGATGAGTGCACCATTCTGAGACCTGAAGGACCAGGTTAGGGACAGATCTTCATGGAGAAAATCTATGTGGTTACTAAGAGTCAACAACGATTTGATGGCACATAATCAATCAATCAATCAATCAATCAAAAATGTGATAATTAAATTGTACCATTTATTTCTGACTACAAAATCCCATATTTGAGAGCTCTTTTACATCGCATATGTTTGTCATACAGCATTTATCTATCTATCTATCTAATTTATCCCCGCCCATCTCCTCCCTTAACTACCCTTGCCTTTTTATTGCAAAATGGAATCCTTTTTTCCTCAAATCTATATCCTGGATGTTTTCCTTGCACTGCTAGAGGCACTAATTCATTAGGGTACCTGTACTTAAACTTCTGCATCAGCAAGTCACTGAGGATTCATACAACCCTCCTTTAATATTTCACTATATTAATTCAGGTCTTTCTAAATTCTGTTAGAAGGAGTGTAATTAAATTGGAACATATTACCCTCTCTAGTGGCAATATCCATTTAGAGAAAATTGTAAAAAAAGTACCCAATAACTTTGGATATGTGAATCCAGCCACTGACAAAAGTCATGCAAATTCTAGCTCAGAATCTGAAGCCAACAACAACCCGTAACTCAGGTTTCAAGTTTGTTTCTGGAAAACAAAATAAGGCGTGTTGTTAAGGACAGGTTCAGAAGGTCAAATAAGTGCAGTTTGCCAAATAGTAACATGGCTTATATGCATGCAGACAATGCCTAGGTGTAGCCTTAATGTTCAGGATGTATATGAAGGGCCTCCATAGCCAAGAGAGATGGTAGCAACTACCTTGTAACAGTATAAGGATTTTTTCTCCCTTGTGGATGACAACCCCCCCCCCAAATTTTCTTTTCTTCTTTTTAGAATTTAGGCAAAAGTAGGTACCCTGCATAATAAGACTATTGACCATGCTTTCTGGAAACTGTGGGAGTTACTATCCATTATAGCTGCAGGCATCAGATTGGGGAAGAATGGCATCTCTCAACATTCCTACAGTAAACTTCCTCCACCTTATGATCTAAAACTAATTAGTATATTTTAAAAATTAATGGAAGATGATATACACATGCTGATTTGTTGCTAAATAAGCAAGCACAATTGCAGTACAGGATGTAAGAGAGAATGAATGTTAAATTATGTCAACTATGTACTATTTGCACAAGCTATTTTCTTTTTAAAAATTACGGCATTCCTCTCCTTTTGCCAATTTGAACTATTGCCAAAAAGAAGGGTTCCTGCATACATAAACTCAGCTCCGTTGCTCTGAAAGAGTTCTGGCCCATCATGATCTTTTGAAAGTTTATTGGTACTTCAGACATTTTACACAATTGTGTGCTTTCCAAAAATCTGCTTTTACCATGGAGTCAGCAATTTTCATCAACAAATCAGCAAGATTGTTTTTTTTAATGGGAAGAGTGTGTCCATCTGAGTAGCACTGCTCCAAGTAGCAAAGAATTTTTACAAGGCTGAACAAATGTGGGGGTGGGGTGGGGAAAATTGTTCTATGCCATAGCCTTATTTACTATAATTTGTTCTTGTTACCCATTTATGACACATCTCATATGGAAAACAAAGAAAAGCAAATTAAAACAAGAAGAATTGAGGGATCTTGGGAGGGTGGAGATTTCACATTCTTTTTAGTTGTTGACAACTGTATTCAAAAATAGAGATGAGCAACCCAATGGAAAATTTTCATAGATACATCAGTATTCATGTTCCCTAACATGGGCAATAGATTTCAGCAGGCTTTTCAGAACTTCACCCTGGATTTTGTCCAGAATGAATGAGGGTGGGTGGATAAATTGTCTCTGTAGCTCAGCAGGGTTTTGGAAAATCACACACACTAGTTCAAGAGGTGCCTGAGAACCTATGAGTTTCCAAATGTTGTTGGACTACAACACCCTCACCCTGGCCAATGATTAGAGACAATGTGAGTTGCAGTTCAACAGCACTGGAGGGTCCATGTTTCCCTGCATCTTCCCTGCTTGAAGTGCAAGTCCTTGTAAAATTTGCCACTTTCACTGCACATCTTTGTTTCACCTCAGGCATTCTAGTGTTGAGAATAATGGGGCAGAATACTCCAAGGATAGATAGCCTCATGCCAATAAGATATTTTAGACTTCAACTTCCACCAACCCCAGCCATCAGAGAATCACCAAGTTGCTTTTCTTGATTTCTCCATAAAGACCAAGATCCTAAAAGACTCCAGGTCAATCTGGTGTCTCCTGATCTACTTAGACTACAAAACCAAGAAGACCATGGTGGCTAGGAATTCTGGAAGCTGTGCTGCAAACAGCTCTGGAGAGCATCACATCAGGGAAATCCTAGAGAGGGACTGTGGATGAAATGGTAAATTACTGCTTTTTACTAACATAGGTAAAGGGTTAATAAGACCCTTCCTTATAAGGGGGAGAACTAGGAACAATTTCTGTCCTACATTATCTGTCTGTTTATAATCAACAGGCCCTTTGAATAGATGAGATATAGAATATAATACCCTCTGCTATGCCTAAGATACCATGCTACCAGAAAAGGAGGAGATAACAAAAAAGATAGCATCATCTTATGAACTCTACACTTATTTTGAGTGGAGCATGGCTGCAAGATTTTAAAGTATATTTATTCCCTGAATAACTGTAGAAGAAACTATGCCGTTTATGTTCATTGCTAAAGAAACAAGCATGAATGTATGACCCTGCTTGTTTGTTTAGAATGTATGTGAAAGAAAATGTAAATTATGTAAACTATGTCACATAAGTACTATTTGCACAAGTGATCTTCTGTTGGGTGAATAATACTTGCTTGACATAAATAAATAAGCCTGTTTCACTATAAGTCTACCAGGCATGGAATTCATGGGCACTGCGGAGCTATGGAACCATCAGTTGGTGGTGCTATCCACTGGTATTGAAAACTATTCAATACCCAAACCGAGCATGAGCCACTGCTTTCCTAGAACTCACCACGGATTCCAATAAGCTACTCTGAAATTCCAGAATTTGTTCCAAACAAGATGAAATCTACAGCTAAATTAATCTGGAAATTAATTCAGTGATGATTCCTTTTCAAAGTCATTCTAAAAATCCATGAGCAAAAATGTAAGACTGCATCTAAAATCTGCCCCACCTTGCTGCATCCCAGCACCAGCCATGTGTTCTGAAACAGCCAAATAACTGCTGGCAGCCCAGGCTACAGCACACTTCAAAAAATACTAACCACCAACTTTAGGCATGAGCCAGTCACGACACTGTTGAGGATTATTCACATCGCAGGCTTAATGGCTGAGCTTATCCATTGACGATTTCCTGACAAAAAACGTACAGCATTGTTGTGAATGTAGCCTGCATGCCAGCCTGCAGATTCAGACTCACAATCCACATCCCCAAGAGTGAGAGATGGCTGTTTGTCACAACGTAGACCCTGAGTCAAATTACTACAGCCCATCCCTCTGCTCAATACATAAAAGACAATGTGAGGTAGAGAGAGAATCCATGGACAGAAGCTAGAGAGAGCCTTTGATTGACGCTAGGAATCTATAAGAAGCTAGAGGCACCCAATAACTGAAGCTGAGGACCATTTGCTTCAGGAAGTCTTCAATTTCTGCAGAAATAGATGAATTCTTACTGTATAGCCAGAAATTAACGCTAGGTTTTTTATTTCTGTTTTCTCTATTATGCTCATTTTTTATCTCTCTGTTCAAGTTACAGAATTGTTTAATTTTAGCCTTCATTCATATTTCATGCTAAATTCATGAAGATATAACCTTTTCTTTAGTATATACTTGTGCTTTGTAATACTTTGTTGTCTAGTCTTCTTGGAGATTTGGGAGAGAGGGCTTTTCATTTATGATCTGTCCAAAATATTGCATTTCTTTTCGATTTTTAACAAATTTGCAAACGGCTATATTATTGTGATCTGACAGTTATAAAACTATGGAGTCCTTGGTGCTCTCTGAGCTTGGTTGTTTGCTTGCAGACATTTCATTACCCGACTAGGTAACATCTTCAGTGCGAGTGAGTGTGGGTTTTGCTCCCTGTTTATATACAGCAGCTTGCCTTGCCAGTGCTGGTGGGGGTGTGGTTTTCTCCTTGGTAGTTCCTTGATTAGGCTGTTGTTTTCTGCTTGATTGTTTGTCTGGTGTTGATCCCTGTTTATCTGGGTGTTGGTTGCTGGAGTGTTCTGGTCTTTGTGTTTCCTTCTTAGCTTTTTTATTGTCTCTTTAGAGTGGTGCATAAATGTGGTTTATCTCTATGTGTCTAGTTATAAAACTGTTTATAGTATTATGTTATAAAATTGTAAACTATACAGTATGTTTACATATTTTATAACTAGTCTATAATTTAATAAAGTTATACATTTATTAACTAGTTATAAAACTATAAAAATAGTTATAAAACTATTTCCTTCTACATTGACTGTCTGTATTTTAATACCTCAAGTCTAAAAGGATGTTGTTTTACATTATCTTCTTTATTTTGGTTTTGTTTAAATCCTGTGAGATTGATTTATCTCCTGGAGAGGAGGCCAGAGCACCTAGTCACCATACATCGTTACTATACAGGCAAGAAATTGTTTCAACTTACACATCTTGACCATTTAATCTCCAGAAAGGCAGCAAAGGGTGTTGGAGCCCTATTTCTCCCACACAGTAGGATCAGGTTGTTGTGTCAGGTGAGCAGGGATTTACCAAGGCACTATCCCAAATAACAGGTCTTGAGACCTCTAGACATACATCCTGTGTACCTCAGTATTGCTACGAACATCTCCTAGGGACATCTAACTAGGCTTTAGACTGCTTAATGAGTGACTTATAAAGACACTGTAAGACACTAGTGGAGAAATGGTCATAATGGTTTCATTTAGGTTTGATGAACCAGTTGGATTTAATACTACCTGCATGTGTGAACCAGACTACTCTGGTTTATTTAAGAAACTGTGGGTTAAAATCCTGACTTAATGTGCGAAACCATGGTTAAATGAACCATGGCTAAATGTAATTTTCAGGGCTGGCTCATAATAACCTTTGAATTAATAGCAGTTAAAATACCAATTCATATGGAAGACACCAGGATAGGTAAGGCTATGCTGAAATGCTCTAAATATTAATCAGAATTAAATAATAGGATTCCCAAATTTTACTGTATGCAAGTCTGAGTTTTCAGACATACAGATATATATATACACAATCTCACACATACAGAGAGAGAGAGAGAGAGAGAGAGAGAGACTGTTTTGCCGCATTTTCTTACAGAAATATACATTGGTTTGATCATAATACTGTAATGTTATGTGGGAATGACCTTGGGAGACAGAAGGGAGAGCCATAGACTGGACAACTGGCATGTAAAAGGTATCTCAGCCCACAGAAGTGGGGAGGGCATGGGAAACATTTCAGAAGGGACCCTCCCTACTTTTCCGGAGAGTAAAAGGAGAGGAGGGGAAAAATACTTCCAGTCTTGCAAGATTCTGTTAACGTAACCTTACAATGAAGATAGAGCTAGTACTCCTGATGTGCTTCTTGTCTGGACTACCTCACAGGGCTAACAATACTCAGCTGAATTGCATTTTTCACTCTTCTGAGACCTGGCATAATGGAAAGCCCCCCAGCATTAATATTGTCTGATTGGCAGGGGCCCAACTTGTATTCCCTCTACTCCCCAATATCTGAAGTCAGTCTGGTGATGCCCTATACATTTTTGCAACTAGGACTGAGCTGTTACTCTGGAGGGAGGGTGGACATTTTTCCTAAATGCCTAAGTACTGCTGGGAGTGCAGCCATAGCAAAGTGACATCCCTGCCATGGCAGGGATGGGGGGATTTTTCATTGTTTGGGGGGTTGTGGGAAATTAATAGAACAGTTATCTTTAGCTTATTGGAAGTTATGCCCCTCTGCCTTATAGGAAACCCACCAAGAGGAAAATATGATTCCCCATTTAACATTTTTCAGCAACTGCTACTAAAAGTCATTCTTCCTCTTGTACTGGAGTTCATTTAGAGCCATCATGTATGTGGAGCAGTCCACCTGGAATAGGAGAGGGGAAGTATTTATTTCTATTCATGAGATCTGTTTTATATTCAGGCTGATTGCATGATAGATCATGATGGGTTTATGCAGCTGGGCAGTGAAATCCAGAGTTTTGTAAGCAGACTGGCGGGGGTGAAAACATTATTTTTCAAAACTTGAATTTGCCTCAGCTCCCTCCAACTTATATGGTTTCATATGTTTCATTTAAATGTTAGATGTATATAATTATCTCTCTATCAAAAAGTACTTAACCCAAATAGAATTCTTTAAGGAAAGCACCAAGCAATAAAACAGAGAGATGGAGAGCGGGGGCAAGGGTGTCGGAGCACTAGATGGATCAAATTGCACTTGGCATTCTCAGATTCTTGGGAGCCAATAAGTTAACCAAATGAAAAATGGCTGCTTTTTACAAATAATTATAGGCCACTAGAATGTTTACCTTGAATACTAAGGTCTAGTTGGTAACAACAGCTCTTCCCACAGACTAGATTGACAGCCAATAAAACTGCAGTTACTTGGATCAAAACCAGATTGCCATCCAATGGAAGTGAAAAGTGATGGCCATGTTAAGTCTATGGATAATTGTTGCAGTGATGCACATTTCAGCCTGTACAAATCACATACTGCAGGTCAACCAAGAGAGAGAAAAAGTCTCTGAATCAGAAATTCCCATCAGATCTGAGCTCAAGGAAGCAACAGCAAACAATGGTAGAACTGTATAAACCAGTGTTTCTCAACTTTAGCAACTTTAAGATGCCTGGACTTCAGCGCCTAGAATTCCCCAGCCAGCCATGCTGCTTAGTCTGGATGAAAGAGTGGGTTTTTCTGGGAAATAAGAGAATTTTAGAATTAGAAGGGCACGATCTGAGGTTCGGATGGCATGGTTTTCTATGGTATGGTAAAGTTAAGGTTAATGTAGGTTTTGAGGATCATTATATTAGAACTGCCATATTGAGAATATGGAACAGACAGAAACCCAGACTGTGCCCAAAAATACCCTTATGGATCTCAGCACAAGAAGCATTTTACAGGAAGGAAACAGTGGGTAAAGAAAAAATGGTTAACTTACCAAGAGTTGTTAGAACAGGAACATGGAGAATTTAAGATAAAATCAAAAGAGCAATCGGCTGCAGATGGACTTTGTTTTCAGTGGTTTTTGTACGGACAGTTAAGAGAAAGATTTAGGGTAGATAATAGGACATTTGGAACTGAGCAGCAGAAGACAGAAGTTGAAGCTGAATTATGTACAAATGATGAACATGTACTGCTAAAATGTGTAAACCTTTATCGAAATTTGAAACAGAAGAACAGGTAAAAGACTGTATGATAAAATGGGCTAAGAACTTTGAATACAATATACTGATGGAACAGTGGTTAAAAGGATTGAAATTTGCATTGTTATAACCTAAAAAAGAATTTTTATAAAATGATGTATTGTTGGTATATGACTCCAGAAAAATTGTCTAGAATGTATAAAGTTACTTCAAATTTATGTTGGAAATGTGGACAACATGAAGGATCATTTTATCAAGCCTGGTGGACTTGTAAAAAAGGAAATTATGACGTAACCTTAGAGAGATGGTCAAATATAAATGCATTTATAACCACTGTAAAAAAAATTGGAAGCCACTTCTTTATAATCTTCTCTATTTTTCTTTCTTTTTCTTTTTCCATTTTCTCTTACTTATTCACTTTTCTTTCTTATTGTCTTTGTTTGTTTTCTAATATTTACTATATATTGTTTTTATCTTGTTAAAAATTTCTTTAATAAAATTATATTTTAAAAAAGAAAAGAAAGGAGTTCCACAGAGTGTGTGAATTTACTCTCCTGTAAATGAAAACAAAGTTCTTACTGGAAGGATCTGAACCTTTGGGCTCAATGTCTTTGTACAATGCCTATGAAGAAACCGAAGCCTGCTTCACACAACGCACAGGGTAGTTTTGTCTTTGGCATAATGTGATGGTGAACCCAACCATTATTGCATAACATTACAGATGAGCCAGCCGACTTAGTAAACCAGGATTTTAAAAAGTCATGGCGTAGAGTTAAGTGCAAGGGTATCTGCAAGGGTGTCAAAAAAGTCACACTAGCCACTGCAGCTACACAATTAAAGCCCTACCTCTAGTGTATATTTGGATGGAGTGTCGTATTTATTTTTGCATACATTTTCTCTGCTACCGTAGAAATCTGGATGAATTCCGAATCGACCTGTTTCTATTCAACAACTGCACACCCCACATAACTCAGTGTATCAGGCTGCATTCACAGAGGGTTGTCACGTATCATTGCCTTTTCCAGATTGGGCAGTGGTTTGGTGGCAAAAGTCTTCACCCACCTGTCTTTGTTTTCACTTTAAAGTGTTGGATATGGACTCCCCAAATCTTACAGTGCTGTTTCTGTTTGCTATTGTAAAACTGTCCTGTTATTTTTGTTTTTGTTTACAAATGTGAGATACAGTGTTTAATCGTGTACGTCAGTGTTTCACAACCTTGGCAACTTGAAGATGTGTGGACTTCAACTCCCAGAATGCCCCAGCCAGCCATGCTATTGGTCCAAAGGGACAAGCACTGATTGGCTGATTGTTCCCTGATGTACACATGTCCCAGACCCATCATTTTCCAATTTCCTGGACAATTTGAAATGGTTAAATTAGCTCAAGACAATACTGAGTGGGCTAGAAGTTGGAACTGGAATAGTTTCTGGATGGGAAACTCAGCCGTCTGGAAAGACACTTTTCCATTTTTTAGTTAAAAAAAGAAATACACTGCTTCATTTTAAACAATTCACCTCCCCTTTGTGATGTCTGTCCTATGTATAAATAGATTTTTGTGAGCCTATGACCTTTGGTTTGCACAGCCTCCTCCTCTGTCCTATAGCTGAAGAAAATGCTACAAAATCATTTTGAACTTCTTGGTTTCACCTTTCTCCCAAGAATGTAATTTCCTCAAACAAAAGAGAAAATCCTGTCCTTCCTATCAAAATCCACTCAGCCTCTTCTAATTTTAGCTCCCTTGGCAAATCCAATCCTGTAATTAAAACACTGCTGTGGTTATGGAACCACTTCTGGCACAAGCATTTCCTTAAAAGGTTGTGTCTACCACTGTACCCAAAATCTGGAGCTACCTGGTGAAATAATCAGGAGAATGGTCAGAGACTGTGCATTTATCCATGCTGTGAAATAGCACCTCTGTTTCTCAGTGTATCATTTTAAGATCTTGGGTGATTTTATGCACCTCTCTCTCTTATACCATGCAGAAAAAATATCATTTTTTCCCTATCATGTCATTCATTTGGAGAAAAGAGAGCTTCCCTTTGAAATCATTTTCAAAGGGGAAGGAAATGTAAGTGGATTTTTCATGGATGGGTTTTTGCATTTATTTAGGTGCAAGATGGCCAAAGGGTAGGTATGAATATCTTGCTTATCACTGTACAATCCTTTCTCCAGCAGTCTGCAGCTTCCTTGGCTTCCCACCATTCAATTAAATCCAAAAAGAAGACAGCGTGAGGGATCTTCTCCCCTCGAGCTTTTTCGGAGTGAGAACTGGGGGCAGTCAGGGAAGCTTCAGGGTGATGGAAAGCTGTTAACAGGAATCATGAACCAAGCATTCTCGACCACATCCATCAATGCAGTAAATTCAAAAGCACTATCAAAAGAAACTGCTTGCCCATGTAAGTGACCCACAATGATCCAGGTGGCCGAGAACATCCGCTGTTCTCCCAGTTTGCTTCAATAGAATAATCACCTAAACAAATGTCATATGTTTCTCAGAATGGTGATAATATCACATTCTGTACTCTGTGATCCTTCATTGGATGATACTCTTCTAGGAAGGAGAAAGAAGCTCTAGCCAGAAAAGAATTATCTTGAAGCTATAGCAGAAAAGAAACTCCGTGGCAGCAAGGAGAAGCAAACAGACCCGTACAAAATGACTAATGAGAAGATGGAAGGTTTCAGGAAATATTAGGTCTACCTTATGCCTTTGGTGAGATAGATTACTTGGGAGGGGGGAGCACTTTGAAGAGAGGAACCCACAACTGTTCTTTTATTGGTAGGGAAAGGGAGTGGTTGCTTCTTGCCTGTCTCTGCATGCAGGAAAAGGGCCTATCTCTGTGCAGAAAACTGTTGTCTGTCTACCTTCTGTGTGGAGAAGAGGGCTCCATGTAGAAAGTGGCAGAGGAAGATCAGACCTAACCTTTCTCTTGCACAGACCTCTTCGTGGGAAAGTTTTGTAGAAGGAAGAGACTTTGGCAAGCCGGGGGCTTCTTACAGGTAGATCTGGAATTAAATTTCAGTGAGCACCAAGTATGCACAGTTGTTTAAGCTTTCTCCCAGATAAGCTTGTGTTGAATTCAAACCTGCACATTGAAACCTGTCAGAAACTGAGAATGTATCTCTTGATTTCTGTTAGTGACATCATAAAAACACCAAATGTCTAATTTGAAGTATAAAATGTAATCTTTAAAAAACATGTTATTTATGTTTTAGAACGGGGTTTCTCAACCTGGGCCACTTGAAGATGTGTGGATTGCAATTCCCAGAATTCTGGGAGTTGCAGTCCACACATCTTCAAGAAGCCCAGGTTGAGAAACCCTGTTTTAGAGAATAACACAAACTGACATTTCAAAGATTTAAAAAGGGAAATTATTTTTAAGTTCAAATGTATTCATGGGGAATTCAAACCATGTAGACTTTGAACAAGTTTGGAATACTAGAATAATTTGAATTTTACCTGAGTGCTATTTAAAGGAGAGGTTTGGCCACTGTCAGCACCCAGGGAATCAAGGATTGACACCAATGGGAAGATAACCTTGCCTGAGGGAGAGATAGAGGGAGCGAGGGGAGCAGGGAAGAGAGAAAGAGAAAATTAACCATAAGACATTTGTAACTAAGGACTAAGATCTGATTTTTTTTTCCCTCCTTCCTCCCATCCTTTCTCTTCCATGTCACTCCTCTGAGCTGGAGGGCAAGGTCTGTCATACTGATCTTTGTAAATGATTCCTTCAAGGGAAAAACAGGAGAAAAGGTCTAAAGTATTAAATAACATAAATACCAAAACTGAAAATGATGCCAGAAGGAATTGTTATGACCATGAATTTAGTTAGCTTTCAACATGGATTAGAAAAATTCTGGGAGGATCTGTTCCGCAGTGCTAGCTAGATGAAGACCATAAAGTCAGAGGCTTCATACCCTGAAACAGGAGTTAGTGGGAGGAAAGAAGAAAAAAAATAGACTGCTGCCAACCTGGCTTCAGAGAAGCCCTTGGTTAGCTGCTGCTGGAAAAGGGATGCTGGATTAGCTCATCAAAGCTAATATGAAGAGGAGGAGGAGTAACAGCAATAGTAGTATTAAAATGATCATTTTCCCTGGCCAAGGCTGTCAGGAAGTTGTAATTCATACAATCTGGAGAGCCACAAGTTGGAAAACATTGCATTAGGTTTCAACCACTGTGAATAAGTGGCTACTACATTTAGCAGTTCTACAGTCCAAATATGGCAACGCTTCCTTCCCATTGTTTTTTTTATATTGTCCATTTTGCAGGTCTGCTGAAAGCAATGGTGATTTTTCCCACTGAGATTATTTTGGCCACAACGTGATGACCTCTTTTGTTCACACACATTACCTGAGCATACAAAACCTTTCTGCTGCCAGAACAGTTTGTTGTGGATTAGGATGATTTGAAGTCCCCTGGGGAGGAAGTTTTCTTTGCTCAAGCCAGAGTTTACTGATCCTGTCCAGTTTTGCACCAAGAATATTCTATAACTTTTCCTCTCTTGACCAAGAGTAGACAGTTGATGAAAATTTATGCTTGGTTTTCCACCATTTTGAGGCAAAACATATGCAGTGTAAGACCTAATTTAAGTTTAATTAATGTTTTTTTCACACAAACACCTCCAACTGTACTCTTAAAAGTCATAAAATCTTGGCCTCACCCAGATGCCTGACGTAGCCCAATCCATTCTGCACCACAGTTCCACTCAGTGTGGTTGTCACCTCACGGTCATCATTGCTCAGCAATGTATGCCATGACAGCTCATCAGAAAAGGAAGATCTATAATATTCGCCCCGACATGGTCATTCTAGCAACTCTCCTGAAAAAGGAATCTCAAAAACATCAGTGACAGTATATACCAAAGAAAGACCACATTTGGTAGATGGAATTCATTTAGTTAGCTATTTACACACACTTGCATGCTGCCTACATCTTGCAACCTCCCTGCAGTGGAAAAGAATCATTGAGCAGACTGAAGGGGTAGTTTTTGACACATAAGGCTTAAACCAGGTCTTCTTTCAGTCAAATGAACGCAGGTTTAAGATTGCTATGGGCCAGAATTCTCACCCATTATTATTTTCAGCAGTAACTGGGCATTAATATAAGAATCGAGAAAACTAAAAAATTCAGATCTTGGACCACCTGATTCTCCCCATATGTTTGGGATAATAACTTCATGTGCCTCTTGCCACTGGATGATGGAAGTAACCTAAAGCATCAGGCAAGGTACATGGTTAGCAAAGCTGACTCTACAGATCTCAAACAAGAGATGTAACCCGTGCCATGCTGTGCCAATTGAACCGGGGGGGGAAACAGAATGGCTGCAGGGGAAAAAAAGGCTGAATGTTAAAATCTGCCTGATAAGATCAGAACTAGAAGATGAAACATTTCATCGCTATCTGCAGCTTCAAAGCCGTGTTTTCCATGTTTCTGTTCCAGCTAGCTCTACATTCTGCTCACTTCCCATTGTGGAGCAGGTTCTGAAGGCTTTTGCCTTTTGGAAAGCAGCCAGAAATATTGGCTGTATGTAAACAGTTGTGAAGCCATGAAATAACAGGATATCCTTGTAAACAGAAAGCCCAGGCTGCTTTCTCTGCCACATAGGTGAATCACTCGTCTGGAACAAGTAATTACTGCTCACCTTGTTTGGCTCAGAAGTTGGCTAGTGATTTGAAGATGATTTCCCTCAAGCATTCCAGTCTGTCAAGGCTGAGCAGGACTCCTGTTCGATCCCTCTTCTCTCATCTGTATGTTTATCTCAAATGCATTGGAGTTTAGACTAAAGCATAATTTAACCTGGGCGTCATAAATATCCCCTGTTCACTTACATTAGAGACCTGGTCCAATACTGTGTTGTTTATCATCTGTATGGAAACCAGTGTCCCAATTAACCTTGTCAATTCTTCGGAAAATATGCATTAACAGTTCGAACACAGTTACATGTGGATGGAAGGTTAGGGCTGGATGTAAAAGGTTGCTGGGGAGTGGGGGGCGGGGTGGAGCTAAGACCAATTCCATAGAACTTCATTTCAACACCACACCCAGTTATACAGTAAGCAAATGTGTTTTTGCCATTTGTTGACTTTCTTCTAATCAGACATGACGCTTGACTATTCCAAAGCAAGATGTTGATCTGGGATGATTTTAAAATCCTCTGAAAAATCTCTGGAAGAGCTGGGCTTTTGTATAGAAGTGGAGGAAAGGAGCAATTCATGTCTCCCTCCTGCCTAATAAAATGTATTTTACTCTGACATCCACTTCCTGGATGTAAAAGGTTGCTGGTTGCTCACTTTACACACAGTGAGATGGGAACCTTTTTCTACCATTGTCAACTTAGTTTAAACTAAGGTGACTTCTACATGGGGCTTTGGCACTGCTATGGACCCCGGACTGCTCCACTGAGAGCCAATTTACTTCCAGCTCAGCACACACCGCAAAAGAGACATTTTTCTAGCTGTGACTTTGACGCTTTGAAGGGTTTGATGGCAGGCCATTTCCGCATTGGCAGCAAATCCCACCAGAATTCTCCTCCTTGTTTCGTGGCTCTTTCCGTTCTACGTAACTAAATTGCCATAGCTCCAGCCTGTTTTTGTGTTGAGAGAAGGAGATTAGCAGTAAATGAGCAATATTTTGGGTTTTTGTGTTGACTTGTTTGTTTAACCATACAAGCAAATATGGCAAAGAAAGGAAGGAGGTAAACACTCAGCTTCCCCATTGGTCAGCTGTAGGGAGTGCTAGTGGTCAGCTGAGGCAGACCTCTCTACAGCTGTGGTTGGGACAACTACAAGTCATTACTCAAGTGGTTCTAAGAATCTGAAGATTATTTGGAAAGTAACAAGAGTAGCTGTGTGGAAGAGGGCCTAGTTAGCTCTGGAACCTTATGAAAACTCTCATTTTCAATGTTTGGGATGTGGCCTATAATTTTTAACCATCACAACTCATTTATGTATCCACTATCTGAAAAAAAAAAAGACATCTTGTTTTGCCTCCCCTGCCACTGGCTGATACATTCAAGTTACTCATTTAGGAGGTAAATTAGAGGGATTTCATTTCTGAGCAGCCATTAAGATCAAGTGGGCAAAGGAGCCTACCTACGGACAGAAAAAGATAAAAAGAAATAAATAGGCTACCTGCAGCTGGCTCAGCAAAGAGGAAGGAAAAGGAGAGATGATGAGGTGCTGATATTGTAAATATTTGCCAGATATATACATGAAGGGTGGAGAATCTAAAAGATTAACATGAACTACTTAAGTGAAGCAGTTAGGAGTGGGGAGCACAGGAAGAGCAAACTCTGCAAGTGGGTGGTGTTAAACTATAAAAGCAGTTTAACACAGCCTATGTTTTTCATAGAAAAGGTAATGTTTATTTAAGTATTCTTAATCTGGCTTTGTTTCCATAGTTGCAATTAACTTGTTCAAACTGCTGATATCAAGAGAGAGTCATGTTTCACCATTGCGGCATTGGGCTGGGTGGAATCGTAAGCTTTACCTGGAAAAGATTATGTATCTATTATACTCTAGGTTTTCATTTACCAACAGTAGACATGTATTTTACAGAAGCTTAGTCTGATTATACTCACAAGTACTTTTACCTCTTAACTGGATAGCTTGTTTAAATGTAGCTGAAAGCATTTCAACTGATTTTCTAAACCTGGTCTAATAGAAGTACAGCTACATGACTAATGTATTCTGCAGTATGTTGGCAGCCTCACTCTTGGGAGATGTCCATCTATCAACCTGGTGTAGTGGTTAAGATATTGGGCTGGCCTCAGGAAAACCCAGATATCCACCCTCAGTGTAAGGAATGCCTAAGACCAATGAGACCTTGTTGTTCAATAGATCTCCCAAACCCATTACCTTCTTTGTCCGGTTTATCGCCCGCACCTCTCCAGTCATTGACACGCACCCGCGCTTTGTCATGCGAGCCGTTACGATGTCGCAAACATCGCAACGGCGATCATGACACTCAGCCATGGAAGGTAACTGGGTGGACTTTGGACAGTCACTCTGTGTCAGCCCAACCTACCTCACAGGGTTGTTGTGGGGGGAAATAGGAGGAAGACGCATTATGTACACTGCCATTGGGGTTCTGAATGTAAAGGGGGATATAAATCTAACAAATAAACTAATACTAACTAATAATTTTTTTCTTCAAAGAGCTGCTGTTTTCTTGATTGCTTTTCTGACAGTTTTTGCAGGCTATCGTGGCTTTCATTTGTTGCTGAGGGCAGTGGTTTTCTCAAATCAACCATTTTCAATGGCCCCTCCCCTTTTCAAGTCACGTGGATGACATCACCAATCATAGGGACATTGGAGTTGTCTACAGCAGGGAACCTTTGTGTAGAACACAAATGTTTCCCTGTGAACTGGAACTCTGACCATTAGTAGCTACAGGATTGAGCATTTTCTTTATGAAATAATAAGCCTACCATAATTATTTGTAAAACTAAATTATATGTTCAAGGGAATAGTGAGGCTTAGAATAAGGAAATGTCACATTCAATACATGAATGTCAAAAGAAGGACATTTGGGCATCTATCTGCCACATTTCCATAGATTTAAACTAACAATTCAATAAGAGGATTACTTATTAAGAAATTTATAACTTCAGCTAATAGTTGGAAATGTGCTCAAAACATGACTGTTTCACATGATGAAGTTGCATATACAGGTAATCCTCAACTTATGACCATTCATTCAGCAACCATTCAAAGTTACAACAGTGCTGAACAAATGGCAGTTACAACTGGTCCTCTGAGTTCCAGCCGTCCCAACACCCCCATGTGATCAGGATCTGGGTGCTTGGCAACAGACTTGCACTTCAGACCAGTTACAGCGCCCCACAATCATGTGATCACCATTTGCAACCTTCCCTGCCAGCCCTGGGGAAGCCGGCAACGAAAGTCGCAAGTCACGGGGGTAAGTCTCCCCCACCTGCATATCCTCCCGCAGCCCCTCTGTGCTCGTGCCATGTTGGCCACTCATGCACCCCGGTGCACCCTCCTTGACCCTCACTGCACTTCCCTTGCACCCTCGCGGATGCTTGCACAACCTCATGCACCCTCCCCAACCCTTGCCACATCTCCCTTGTGCACCCCTCGCACGCCCCTTCATGCCCCCCCCCCCGCCAGCCTGATTGTGAGCCACCTGGGACTTGCAGCTTCCTGCCAGCTTCCCCACTGACTTGGTTGTGAGAAGCCAGAAGGAAGTTGCCTCTCCGAACAACTGTGGGATTCAGTTAATGATGGCACCCGGGACTGCAGGGATTATGTTGCTAAGCGATGCAGTCGCACTTTACAACCACATTGCTTAGCGATGGAAATTCCAGTCCCAATTGCTGTTGTAAGTGGGAGACTACCTGTAATGGTTCTTTTTTTGGGCAAAAGTGATTTCACTTATTCATTCTAGAATACTATTTTTTGTAGTTGCTTACCAATTTTTGACATCTGTAGTTAATAAACTAGCAGGAGGACAACAGATATGTAAATGGCACACTCTATGAGGCTAGAAAGATGGCCAGTCTCTATCTGTTATACAATGGCCTGATGAACTAACTTCTCTTTCCATATTTGAAGGAATCTCAATTGGAAGACTAGGCAGAAAGTTGGCCTGTATATATCAGATCATATCATTAATTTCTAGGGCTGGGCATTCCTCCACACAGTGTTTTGCATAGTCCCGGCTTCTAAGAGCTGCTTCGCTTTGCCTGTTCTGAAAATGCAATGGATGTGCTGACCATGAGGTGACTTGAAGCACCTGATGCACACAAGTTCTGGCACACTGTCAACTTGACGAAAAGAAAGGCAGCACCTCTGTGGTGCAAAACACCATCCCAAAGCAAATAGAAGCTGCCACGTGCTGTCCAGGTTTTCCCAAGTGTTAAGCATGCTGACTTCAGTGTTCATTGAAATCAACATACTTAAGACATTTTCCTCATTTTTTTTTCTTTTGCGTATGAATGAATGAATCCATGAATGAATGAATAAAATGACAGCCCCAGTCATCTCAGCTCATATGCTGCTGATACAAAGAGGTGGGTTAATTCACCAATGGAGGAGACAGTTGAGTAACTGTGTCATGTGAGCATCATTTTCTTGACATGTGAACACAGCCAGTGGCTATATTTGGACGAGATGCTCATTTGGGTTATTTGCCATACAAGTATCATAACCCAGTTAGGATTGCACTATTGGGGGCTAAACCAGCTTCCCCATTAGTTGGATCATGCAAGCAAAGAACTGGCAGAGAGATAAAGTCCTAAAAAGGTGTTTCAAAATCCAGGCTGCTCTAGGAATCCTCTCTTTCATTTACTTTTCACATAAACCATTATGAGTACAAGGTCAGGAAAGGTGGTTGTTATTTTATGCCATTGATACTTTGAGTCCTCTTAACAATGACCAAAACTCTGTACCTAGATTTGTATAGCTTATACAGCTATGTATATGTAAATATTCTGATATAGGATGAAGTGAAATAAATCTAATATTCTGCCAAAAGACAGTAAGTTTGCTATAGAAATATGTAAAAATTGGAATATTTTGTATGAATTTTATGAAATACTTGAGGATAATTACTCATAGCAAAACTGGTTAGAACTTAAAATTTCAAATTGTATAATGCAAATTAATGGGATACACACACACAAATTATACACATACAAATTAATTAGTTAATTACTGTTTTTGTAGAATAATCAAACTCCCCTTTTTATACAGACATAATGTTTTCTTAGTATTGTTGCATTTGATTTTTTATTCAGCTTGTTCTTTTATGTTGGTTTACTTATCTGTTTTTATATTTCCTTTTATTTTCTTTTTGTAGTTGTCTTATCAGATAGAGAATAGAATAGAATAGAATAGAATAGAATAGAATAGAATAGAATAGAATAGAATAGAATAGAATAGAATAGAATATCTTCTGCCAGACCACTACAGTATAGCTTTTTATTTCTTTTTCTCCAACAGTTAAAAAAATCACCAGCAGGAACTAACAGCTTCTCAGTGATTTCTGAGGTAGCTGACAGTCTGTCAAAGATGCCACTGCCTTTTTTGACCAGGCCATCTGTAATTTTATGCTGCCAGCCCTCTGGAGTCAGTGTTTACCCCAGGATGGTTCCAGTCTGGTCCTTCTTGTCATCTGAACGCAGCCCTGCATTCTAGGAGAGCCATTCCCCAATCAGACCTGGGAACCATAGGGCTGAACTCCACTCAGCATTTCAAGCACACTGCCTTCTACTTCCTTCCCGGGGCTACTATGGCGCTGGGTACAAACTCAGCAATTTGTTTTAAAATCAGACTTCCATCCTCTAGTGATTACAGCAGCTTTTGGTTTTATCATAGAGAACAAGTGCTATCATATTTAGTTGAGCTTGAACATCTAAGCTGAAAATATGACAATTACTCTCATCATTATGCTAATTGTAGGGGCCAACCGCTTCAGAGAAAAACAACAAAACTGAATGTTAAGTAATACAAATCACATTGGAATGGCTAAAAGTAACATCACTAAGAACTTGAATTTTATGCTAATTCAGTCTCCTGGAATGGCATTTCCTGGAGCTCTCTTAACTGGACTCCTACCACAACCAAACCCCACGCTTACTTAGAAAAAGAAATGAGCTGTGTTTGTGTGACACATGGAGCCACAAAGTAGCCAACCACATTTGAGCTTCATCTTGACACAGGAATACAAAAAACTGGGTCAATGGTGTACACTGTGGTTAACCATACAAAAGCATTTCATGCAAACCCATCAGTGGTGAAGTAAGAAGCTTCTTGATCAAATATACCAGGAAAGGTTAATTTCAAAGAACAATCAGAGCACATTTCAGTCAGTATTACCACCCATGGAAGTACTACCTTGGAAGATCCCACTTTATAGAATAGATTCACATACCTTGTATTGAGCCATGGTTTAACTGTGGTTTTTTGAATAAGCCACACTTCAATGGGTTTGTACAACATGCTAAGCCATAATTAAACCATATTATAGCTTAGCACACTAGGAAGCGAGGTCTTTCTCTTGTTTTTGTAGCTTGGCTCTTCTGTGAGGCCAAGTTCTCCTCCTGCTACCCTGAAAGATAAAATATACCCGATGTTGAAAAGAGAAAAATAATTATTTGTTATATGGATTTATATAGCTGCCCATCTTGCCCTCATGACTCGGGGAGGTGAACTCAACGTTTAAAACCAACAAAATAAGAATAAATAATCATAAAATAAGAGCACACTGATAGCACAATGGCACCAAGGACAATCAACTTCAAGCCACATTATCCCAGTCATGTCAGAAAAAAACACAAAAACAGGTTCACCCCACCTACAGGACCCATCCCAGAAACATCAGCCACCGCCCACATTTCTGCCTACATATATCCATGCTCATTTGCATTTGGAAAATCCCAGGCTGGGCTAGGAAAGGGCCCATCTGAAATCCTGGAAAACTCTCCCAGTTGCCTTGACCACCTTTCCAGAGCTGAATCTCCTCCCCCACCAGCAACATCCAGTGTATATGGAGAAGACCACATACAGGAGACACATCTGCTACCAGCAATCGTAAGCTAAGTACCTTCATTGCCAAACTCAGAATCAGACCTCTTCCTTCATTATTGGCCTGGCCTCATATTGGATCATACAATAATGATGCCTTTCATGATAGAATTATGTGAAATTGCATTTGCCATAAGAAAGCACTTTCCACAAACAGCCCCTGGATAAAAATAGGAAGGAAGATTATAAAAACTCTTCTCCAAACCTTTAGATAATCTATGATTCTACCTCTGTGAAGGCAGCTAGAAGAAAGACATTGATTCTCGTTTCTTGGCTTGTACAAAGTAACTCTAACCTTCCCCAGGGTAGTGCTGATTTATTGTGCGTCTGGCTTTGCATGTCAGCCTCTAATCCTGCGTTCTGGTATGACACAATCACACCAATTGAATCAAACATCACCATTTTAGAATATAGAGTTCTTATCCACTTTCTCCAAAGATAATACTGACAAAGCTTGCATGAGGATAATGCTGTCAAGGGTTTGTGTTATTACCAGCCACTTTCCCTCTGATCAGATAGACAAGAGGATGCATGGGAGGCAAAGGTAGAAAAAAGTGAGGGAAGGAAAACCAGACATGCTCTAAAACAGTCAGCCCCACTAGGTAGACCAGACCAGAAAATCAACTCTAAAATTAGAACTGCTTTTATTGAGATTGGCTATAATAATAGAATCTTGTAAGTCTGATTGAGCCCCTCCACCTTCTCGCACCCCCACCTTCTTATACTTATGCCCCCCCCTTCTTATTCCTGAGCCACTTTCAAATATTATCTCAATTTTCAAAACTTAAGGAATGTTTCAGCCCCCTTTACTTAGGTAACAGTTCTTGCCAATTTTCATCAAGGTCATCTTCCTTACTCTCTACAAAACCTCAGTTCACTCACTCTGCTAACCCATCACTGCTTCCCCGCCCTTCCAGCAATCACTTTGCTGGTCTTCCAAAAACTCTTGAACGTCAAACCATTTTGGAGAGTCTTCTCCTGATTTGATTTGATTTGATTTGATTTTGCCGTATTCTTATTCTCTTTGTATTGTTATAGTGCTGCTGTGTTCTTATTTTGTATTGGATATACTTTATATTGTATTTTTTCTACGTGTGCTGCCAATAATCAATTGCAGTAGCATAGAAATACATTTAATTAAGCAATCAATCAATAAACCTCCTTTCCTCAACCATCAACCCTGCCCCACCACACATTTCCTTCCCTAATCTCTGCCCAGATCCTCTATAAACTCTGCTTCCATTTTACTTTTTATTCCAACCTGTTGGGAGTAAAACATAGGGAGAAAGTGGTGGGGTTGCCTGAGCTTACCCCCAAACTGTTTTTTAAATATAATTTTACTGAAGAAGTTTTTAACAAGATAAAAACAAAACAAATATTAGAAAAGAAACAATGAAAATAAGAAATAAAATTTAAGGTACCAGGCTAGAAACCAGGAGACTGAGAGTTCCAGTCCCGCCTGAGGCATGAAAGCCAGCTGGGTGACCTTGGGCCAGTCCCTCTCTCTCAGCCCAACCCACCTCACAGGGTTGTTGTTGTGGGGAAAATAGGAGGAGGAAGGAGTATTAGGTATGTTCACTGCCTTGAATTATTTATAAAAATAATAAAGTGGAATAAAATATATTTTAAAAAATAGAAAAAGAAAAAGAAAAAAAGAAAAGATGATAAAGATGGTAGACTTGACTTCTGAGCTTTTTGACAGTGATTATATATGCATATATTTTACCCTCTCTTTCTAAGGTTACATCATAATTTCCTTCTTTCCATAAACTACCGTTTCTAATCTTTGAACCCATAAATCACAAGTTCATTTTTCTCTTTTTTCAGCAAAAAGTTTAAAGGGTTTCCAGTCATGTTCCAGGAACATGGGGAATATAAGATGAAATCAAAAGAGCAATTGGCTGCAGTGGGGTTTAGTTTTCAATGGATTTTATATGCACAGTTAAGAGAGAGAAAGATTTAAGGTAGATAATAGGACATTTGGAATTGAGCAGCAGAAGACAGACTTTGGAGTTGTACAAATGATGAACATCTAATTGCCAAAATATATAAACTTTTATTGACATTTGAAATGGAAGAAGAACAAGTGAAAGACGGTATGATAAAAACTTTGGACACAATATTCTGATGGAACAGTGGGAAAATGTAGTTAAAAGAATTGAAATTTACATTATGTTATAACCTAAAAGAGAATGTTTATAAAATGATGTACAGTTGGTATATGACTTCAGAAAAATTGTCTAAAATATATAAAGGCACTTCAAATTTATGTTGGAAATGTAGACAACATGAAGGGTCATTTTGTCATGCCTGGTGGTCTTGTAAGAAAGCCAGAAATTTCTGGGTTCAAATACATATAATGAAACAAAGAATTTTAAAGATCAATATTCAGCTGAAATCAGAACTTTTCTTGTTGGGATTAATGGACAGTCAATTAGAAAACAGCCATGGAAGATTATTTTTATATATGATTACTGCTGCAAGATTATTATATGTGCAAAAATGGAAAGACTCTGAAATAGCCAGAATGGAGGAGTGGTTGGTGAAGTTGACAGTACTAGCAAAAATGGCAAAATTAACTTGTTTGATTAGAGAAAGATCAACAAAGATCAACAATTTATTAGCTTACCCACAACCATTGACAATGGCAGGACCCCCATTCAGGTCACTGCGATTGGGCTCAGATTGATCCTACTGAATGCCCTCTGCAATAAGACCATCATGGTACAGGACTTAAATGTGGATGAAAAGGTAGACTTGGCATATATTACTGACCCTTGGGTGGGTAAAGGTGAGGGTTGCTCCTGACCAAGATATGTTCCTCTGGGTTTCAGTGGTTGCTTCAGCCTAGACTCCAAGGGAGGAAGGGAGAGGTGCAATTTGTTAACAGGAGGCCATAATAGTTACTAGGAGCTCTCTTCCATAGGCTGTCCAATGTGATGCCTTTTTTGTATGGTTGGGTCAGAGGGCTAAGCTAGCAATGTTTCCCTTGTCCCATCCTCTCATCTGCAGAGCAGTATCTCTGCCTCAGCTACTTAATTTCACTGTGGGCTTGTGGTCGATATACCTAGATTATTTGTACTTTATTGTTTCAACCTGCAGTCTCTGGGGTAGGCTCAGAAGTTGTTCAGGGTTTGTTCAACTATAAGCCTGTTCCAGGTCATCACAAACCCAATACACAAGTAGCGGACCACATATTAAATCTGATCCATATTTCAGAGCAGGGATCTGATACAGAGGAAATAAGAACAAGTTCCTTGTCATGGACATATTTCCTGATAATTCCTGGGGTTAACCAGGGCCACAGACCTCTGAAGAGAGGTAGGGCCAATTCCATCTTCCCCAGGCAGCTGATGGACACAACTGTATTTCAGGAAATTTCCTAAAACTTTCCCAATAATCAGGAGGGCAGTTTTATTTCTGGAACATAGAAGTGATGGATTGACTTATTCCTGAGTGGCCTCTCTCTGTGCACTAATCCCATTGGCTATTTGGTTCTCTGAGGAACTCCAGGACATTAAGTGAGAAAAAAGGTGCTTGAAGCAACCCTAGTGGAAGATAAGGAGTGAATCCCATTGCACATGTGTACAAGATCATGTTCTTGCATATCCTATGCCAGTAAGGATAGTGAAGCAGATTTACCTTGCCACTTAAGACTACTTACCCCAAATAAAATCTACGTGCCCAAGACATGGTTACAACCTGTTTTAGTTACAACCTATCATGATTACTATGTGTTGTATGTGTATCTTTGAAAAGCAGCTGTAAATTGCAAAATGTGGTAGCTAGGCTGCCAGTGAGGTACATAATATGATGCTTGTACCAAAAGATTTGCACTGGCTACCGATTGTCTTCTGGGAACAATTCCAAGTGTCGATGTTGACCTTTAAAGTTTTTAACATCTAAGGGTCTGACTATCTGCAGAACCATTTCTTCTGTTACAAACTTTTCTGGCTACTTAGGTCAAGCTCAGCTGTTTGATGAGTAAGTAGGAAACGGCCTTCTCCTGCATGACTCTAGGGCTGTGGAACACATCCCCTAGGGAGCTGCGTTTGCTCCCTTCCTGTGCTTCCACTATTTAAATAGATAGTAAAAACAGATCTCTTCTGCCAAGCCATTACTTATTTAATTTATCTCTGTTTAAATTTGATTTTAATTGTATTAATGTATACATTTATATTGTATTTTTTTTTTTTGGTGCTGTACTGCAAGCACTTTGTTGAAGAAACAGAAAGGTGGGACAGAAATGCAATCAGTAAAAACATCTGTAGCGTTTGCGTGTATGTATTCATTGCTACATTCATGAAGGTCTCAGACTAACAGGCACGGAAAGTTCAGCTTGGCTGTGCTGCAGAGTCTGAAACTAACCATCATAATGAGTTGAGTAGTTCTAACTCTGACTCTTCAGCATGATTAGAAAAGAGGGATCCTTGAAAGAGATGGTGCGATTTCACCTCATATATTTATCTCACCTAAATTACAGACTTGCTCTGCAGCAGAAAGACTTACACTTCGGGATGGAAAGAGAATGGCCTCAAAAGGAATAATATCCCTGCTCTTAGATTCTTGTCCTCTTTCTCAGGTTAAACACTGATGAGTAAGACAAGATCTATTTCCAGGAGGATGGGCAGGTTTCTTCAAGGACTGAGTAAGCCACCGCGAAGAACACTGCCCATGCCAGGCCAGGCCACTGATTTCCAAAGCAAAGAAAAGTGATTCTGGGAAATAAGTGCCCAAAAGCTACAGTTAAGCTCAATGGGCAGATCTTTTCTCAAGAGAGACCTTGAAGCAATTAAGCAGTGGATTTATAAAAGTTACTTGGCATTTCTACTGCCAAACTTGCATATCCTTGCCTCTGTATGAGAAAAGCTCATAAAGAACAATCACTGCTACCTTGGTCCATGGGGAAAAAATATTGAGATCCATCCATACTCACAGCTGGATGATTCCTTTGTTGTGGTGAAGCAAATTAAAGCAAAAGCAGGTGCAAGCTTTCAAGTTGTACAGAAGTCTTCATCAGGCTTGATATTATAAAAAGAAAAACAAAAGCAAAACAAAACAAGGAGTAAGTCCTGGTTCATATGCATCTCAGTAACTATGACCCATAGCAATGCTACACGAGTCTCCCATACATTCTCTTAATATCTTCACATTTATTGATTAACCAGAGAATTAGGACTTTCTAGCCTCAGCAAAACCTTTGTTTGCCCTATAACCAATCCATTTGGAAAAGGTGTGAAGCGTCCTGTTTTGCTAGTTATGACACCTTAATAGATGGAACCCTCCATTAGTTTTACTGATTAATTATATTTCTACCATGTCTTTTGGTTTATATAAACAGGCAAGGAGGGTGGCTTACAATAATTTAAAAAAATACAAAAGATAGCCATAAAATCAATGTAATTAAAACCAATATCATTAAAATTAATTTACAGTTAAAAGCTTGGTGGAACAGATGTGTGACATCTGCTACAGTTGTGATTAGCATCTGTCATTCTCAGTTTAAATATTTCATTCAAAGCATAAATTTGTGGAAAATGTATTTGAAAATATTTATACTATAGAAAGACATAAATATGCATTCATATCACCCATAATTGTTTTGAAAGGGAGATTCTTCTGGATCAATTGATGCATAATCATTTCATAGAATTCTTCAGTTTCTTCATCACTGTGACTAATTATTGGCATTTGTTTCCCACTAATCTAACAGGTGGCTATTCTTGGTGTTGAGCAGTTCTTCACCTTTAGGTCTAATTTTACATAGTCCAATTACATCCCATTTTATTTGTTCCAGCTCATGCACTAGTTCTTCCCATTTTGATTTGCCACAAAGAGATCTAATATTTACCATCCCTATGTTTAAAGTCCAAAGGCATCCTGATCAAACCTGGTGAACCTTAGTACCGTCTATCTTCAAACTGATCTTCCTGCTGCCATAAGAAGTAGTCATTCAGCCTCCAGGAAATGAAGACCATATTTGCAGTTGCAAGTCACTGAAGGTTCTGAACATACTGGTCCATCCTGGTCCAAAGTGAGTTGGCAGTTCTTATTATTCATTACACTAACATGTGGTTTATTCTGAGCTACCCCAATGGCCATAATAGCAGTAAACTGCTCTCTGGTATGGAGGATTCCTCCATCTGTCATCTGGAGAGTTCATCACTCAGATCTAGTGGAACATCTGGCATACAGAGAGAGAGAGCGAAAGAGAGACTAAAGACTCCTTTGAGTCAAGCTTAACTGTTGGACTCAGCCATGTAGGCTTCTACATGGGAATGGTTTGCAATTGCCTTCTTGATGTCAAACTGTCCAGAAGTGCCTATATGAAATAACGTGACTGAATGCGCCATTTATAGGGGTTAGGAAAGGTAAGGAGGGGTCAAGGGGTCAGAATAATGCTTCAGAGAACATGTGGGATCTGCAATAAAATGTTCCAGCCTTTCCATTCTACTTCCCTCTCCTCATGAAATGATCACTGAGTGTGCAAAGTCCCAATGTCCTGATTAGGTTTGAATAATATTAGAGGTCAGTCAGTTAAGCTCAATGAGCAGATCTGGAGCAAGATTCAGAAGAAGAGAGCTCTATTCTCTCAAAGTCTAGCAAAGTTGTAACTCTTTTGTAAGTTATAGCAGAATGGGATGAAATTTACAGTTCAAATAAACCGTTCTGTGACCATTAAACATCGGGCTATTTAGATTTTCCCTCCCCATCCCGGGAAAATCTTTCTTTTATTTTGGAGACAAAACAGATGAACAGATTTCATTCATCTGTTAGTTCCTCTCCTCATGCATAGTTGTTGCCATTTTGGCTATAAGCTCAGAGGAAGTTTTCTTCTGAAGATGGGAAACAGAATATAACCCAGTGTTCTTCAATGAGCCATACGTGATCTGTAAATTCCCACTGCTAGTGCTGATCTTCTCTTGAGGTCATGAAGAACATTCTTAACCATCTTGGAGAAAACAAGCATTCTGACTTAATTATTTCTGACTAATTCTGTAAATGAATCACGAGGCTAAGAAGTCTCTTTAGGTCTGTAACCCAAACCATCTGCACTGAATCAGGACTCACCCAGTTTCAATAATCTCTGGCAGAATTTTGTCTACAGTATATGGGTATACTGTAAGCTATGGGTTGTTCAAGCTCAGGAAGCATTTTCCCTGAATATATGCATTTTTAGAAGCATGTGCACGCGCACACACACAGTAGAGTGAAGTTCCTTGCTAACAGTACACACAAACATAAATGAATATGCAAAAATGTGCATATGGGGAAAAATGCCTTCAAAAATATAGACAAATGTTCCTTACCCACTTTTTTGCCAAATTTACAGACTGATGTGGAAATGAGCTGAAATGAATATATTGAATAGTCAGAAAAATTAAAACTGACAGAAACCAAAACTGAGGGATGAAGGGAGGTAGACACAGGTTCTCAAATGAGAAGTGTGATCATATCCTTCCTCAGTCTTCTCTAGCAAATATATCCAGTTCCCTCCATATGCCCAGTTCCAGCTGATCTGAATCCTTCCTGCAGTGTGGTGCTGAGACATGTGATGACTTAGTTCTGTGCAATAGGTGATGAGTTCAAACTCTAGAGCCGTAGATACCTGGTATTTGTCATTTATTTAGGATAGGGTAGAAGAATCCTTCAGCAAGGGGTGTAACCATAAGGACTACAAATGTTGCTTCAGGAAAGCTGCTTCTGTTCGGTGTTAACTGAAGACTTAAAGTATATTTTGCAAACACTGGAAAGCAGCTTGGTTTTTAGCATGATGATGATTGATGGATGATGGATTGATGATTGGTGATTGATGATTGATGACTGATGACTGATGATTGATGATCTCCATGTGTACTTGACTTGGTGGGAGGAGGAAAATCATAACCAAATCTCTTTGAAGCCTGCTGTTCATTGCAAGATACTCAGGAAACTTCATTTTTTCCAGCCATGCTGAAACCCTTGCTATTGCTCCTGCTGATTCATTCTTTTGTGGTGCAAACTAAAATGTCTTATGAGTATAGTAGGAGACTAAAGCCAAATTATCTCATCTGGCCAAACTGGCTTAGGGGTCAGCAGTCCATGGTGCAATGAGAAAAGCAGAAAATGTCATGGTTTGTGGGTCAAATATATTCCATGAGACTGTTGGGGGAAATCCACATTCCCATGATGGGCCAGGAAAGATTTATTAGCTGCAGACATGGTGATAACAATGTGAGCCCTGCAGCCATCTCTTAACTTGACACTGAGCTACACTTAGACAGGCTCTGAGCTTCCTGCCTAAATGCAAAATGTGGTGGAAGTATTAAATGACATGAAAATGAAATAAAGCACAAGGAAAGTAGGGCAGTGGTCTGGGCAATGGGATGTATCTTAAAACGCTGCTTATACAAATGTAGCTTAAATGTGCTTATCTTTAGTTGGAAGGCAGCCTGACTTCTCAAGTTCTATTATGAGAATAAGAAAAGCCCTACTGAATCAGGCCCATCTGTCTCACATTTGGAAGTTCACATGCCTGTAGTGGAGGATGAACTGTCTCCCCACCTACCCTTGCCCCGGCTTCCACTGTCTCTGCCCAAGCAATCAGGAGCCATTGACACCCTGTCCTAGGCATCCTGTTCACAGAGTCTTGATCGCAGAGTACAAAAATTTATTTGTTTGTTTGTTTGTTTATTTATTTAAATTTCTTAGCTCCCCAACTCCAGAAAGTATATCTGTCTACAAAATACCTAAAGACTTGGCAACCATCAAAGAAGTTGGGCCCAAAATATGCGGGTCTATTGCTAAGGTGATAAATGTTGTAACAGTGGAATTACAACTGCCTAAAAATATGAGAAAGATTCACCCAGTTTTTCATTGCAGTTTGTTGAAGCCAGGAAAGGACTCTGAACATTGGCATCCTGAACAACCTGCACCAGTCCCAGTGATGGCTGAGGGGAAACAACATTTTGAAGTGCAGGGCTTTCTGGATTCCAGGCGGCACCATGGAGGGTTGCAGTATTTGATACAGTGGAAACATTTCCCCAGGGGACGCGGTGGCACTGCGGGTTAAACCGCTGAGCTGCTGAGCTTACCGATCGGAAGGTCGGCGGTTCGAATCCACATGATGGGGTGAGCGCCCATTGCTAGTCCCAGCTCCTGCCAACCTAGCAGTTCAAAAACGTGCAAATGTGAGTAGATTAATAGGTACCGCTTCGGCTGGCAGGTAACAGCGTTCCGTTTAGTCATGCTGGCCATATGACCACAGAAGTGTCTATGGACTAACGCTCGCTCTTCGGCTTTGAAACGGAGATGAGCACCACCCCCTAGAGTCGGACACAACTGGACTTAATGTCAAGGGAAACCTTTACCTTTACCTTAAACATTTCCCCAAAGCTCCCAGTGAGTGGGTAAATAGCCACTATGTTCAAGCACCCCAATTAGTGAAAGAATTTCACAACCGGTACCCAGATAAGCCTAAATAACTTGGAATAACTGAGTTGGATTCCTGATGTTATGGTTTGGTAACGTATTATTTCTTTTCTGTCCAGTATGCATACAAATGTGTATTCATATAGTCTGTGTGTAGACAGTAGTTGGGGGGGTTGTTTAAGGGGGGCGGTATATCAGGATGTACCATCCTGCCAGCTTAAGGATTAGAGATTTGAGATGGGCTTTGTAGTAATTGTAGCAGTAAGCAATTAGGCCTGGGAAGGAAGGAGAAAGATGAGCTGAGCATCTGCAAGGTCAGCGGTGTGGGGTTATCCGTGCTCATTAGGCTAGAATGTGAGAAAATGGGGGAGAACTGCCAGAAGGTGGAATGGAATTTTACCATTAGTTAAGCAGGAAGGGGGGGGGTTGCTGTTTGATGTTATGGGAATGTTTGCAGCCTTTGGGAGGGGTGAGAACTGTAAGGGGGATTTTAGTTTAGCTGTTGTGTGTGTTTTTCTTCAGACTGAGCTTTACATTGAAATTGATCACTTGTATTAAATAAAGATCTCTTTCATATCCTTTCATGGCTTGTGGCAAGAGTCTTTGAATTAATATTTGAAGACCAGTTTCATCACAAGTGGACCCTGGGGAGGGTGGTGTGGATTTTTAACACTCAGGTTAGTAGTTGCAAGACAACAGGTGGAATTAGTTAACCGGGAGAAGTTATTTTGCCCTTGTTTGGGTTAATTAGCTGGGTGGTTTTGAAGTTTGCACAATATGCTTCTTGCCATCACCTTGTGCACAGGGCCCAATTAAAGATGCTGTGTAAGCAGCATCAAAGAGTGCATAGTAGTGCCACATTGATAGAAGGCTCTTGTACCAGAGAATGAGGGAAGGTACAAGAGGGTCAGTTAGCAGTACGTAGATATCATTGATGTGATACTAGCCAAGAGGGAAAAATTAGCTAACAAGTAGGGTAGTAATGAGAATAATAATTTACTAAACTTGTATGCCACCCAACCCCCACCAACTCTGGATGGCTCATGACAATCAAAGAAATTACAAAAAAAATCAATAAATGATAAAAGTTGGCAAGCACGACAGACCAGAAAGAATGAAGTGAGGGGTCTCCCTCTCCCTCACCAAAGGCCTGGGGTGAAGAGCCAGGGCTTCATGGCTCTTCTGAACAACAGCAACGTGAAGGCTATCCAGATCTTGAGGGGAACCTTGTTCTAGAGGGCAGGTGCTGCTACAGAGAAGGTACACTTCCAGGGTCCTGAGAGATGGCATTGTTTAATCGAAGGAACCTGGAGCGCCCCAACCCTGCCAGACTGAGTTGGCTGGGCAGATACTGTGGGAGGCAGGCAGTCCCTCAAGTAACCAGGCCCTATGCTATGTACCATGTGAACATGGAACATTGTGAGAAGGCTGAGTATTACTGAATATGCATCCTCAAGAAAATGGTTTTTAAATAACTCAGAGGAAAAAGTTAAGTAAATTCTATATCACGAAAAGCTATTAGAAGGAGGAGCTGAAGAGTAATGGGAATTCCTTAAAAAGCAGATTTTTAAAAGCCACAAATGCACACAATTCCAATGGGGTTGGGGGAACAGAAGACTGCAGAAGTATTCAATGTAGCCATGCAAAGGGATTAGTGAAGAGCTGAAAGTGAAAAGGATGCATATAGGAGACAAGAAGAGGGACAGGTCTCCAGGAAAGAGTATGCAGGGCCCTGAAATGTAGAAGTAAGTCAGATAACTTAGATTTTTCTTACTAAAGAGATTTGTTTCACCAAGAATGATGCAAAGAGGCAATGTGATTTGCTTCAATGAAGCATGTTGTGTTGCATCAAAGCTGCTGTCTGTCTGCCATCTGTCATTTGCCAAAGCATTGCAAATAGAGGTTCCTGTGCAGCCCTTTGGGCAGGAATACTGAAGACAGATTTTGGAAAAAGAAAGGCTTTTAGTAAACAATACAAGGGCTGGCGAGTCGTGTCTTCTTTGCAGCACCTGCCAAAACTTGGGGCAAGAGGGATTGACGCTTAAGCTGCTAGAAACATGGTTAGGGAATACTTATTTACTCTGAAGGGGTTTAAAGCTCCCCAGCCAGATTAATTTCATCCAAGGAAGGAATTTGCTAATGGTCTGGGTAAACCTCTATGCAGTATCTCTGAGAAATCCTAATGAATGTGACAAACTTTGAAAGAAAGGTATAAAAGGGTTAGAGCCAACATCTATGAAAGAGAGCTCAGGAAGCCATTATCTGAAAGTGGAGAGGCACGCCCACATCTTGTCAGCTAGTTTATTTATTTATTTAGCATATTCGTAGGGCTGCCTATCTACTCAAGGCATTCTGGGTGGCAAACAGATAAAAACAAAACAAAATCACAACCCATTGCATAAGAAGTAGCAAATGGAAGGCCTTAAAAATCTCCTAACAATGGCTAAACCTGGAAACTGCATCAGAGCTCCCTTAGCACCCTGGCCCAGTGCCTGGGGGAACAGCCTGGTCTTAATGGCCCTGCAAAACTCCTACAAATAGGAAAGCAGACTGTGGGGGTTAGGAAAACAGATCTGGCAAGACTATAGAAGACCTGAAACCTTCCATTCCTATCTGGATAGAGGACCCCTCTGCTCTTGAGCTAGATGTTTGACCAGCAATGACTCACAAGAGATGGGTGAGTGAAAGGGGGAATGAGAACGAGCAGAGAAAGTTTTTTCTCTGTCATCTACAGTATGTCTGCTCATTACTCACTGAGCTGCTCTACTACCTGCTGCCATAGGAAAAATACAGAAAGGAGTCCCACTGAAAGGTGTGTGTGTTATCCTATCATAAAAGTCACAGCTGTGCAAAATTAGCTCCTTTAAGATGTCTAGCCATTGTCACTTGTGAACAGCTGATCAAAGCAAGTGGGAGGAGCTTGAGTATGGGATTGAAGAGAGACAAAGGAGAGTATTTGACTATGAGCAGGACTTATAAAACCATAGGGCTAGTCAGAAGATTGTGTGATAAGAACAGGTGCAACATCAGCAGATTGAAGGAAGGCAATATTGTCCCCATCTTTAAAGGAGAAAAGGAATGAACTACAGACCAGTCAGTCTGACATCCATATTTGATGCATTTGAGCTCTTTAGGAGCAGGGGAAGATAAAAGAAGAGAAAGCTTCAATGGTGTACCAGTAGACTTGCTGAAGGAAAAAAGAAAGCCAAGCAGAAAAGTAGGTAGTTCAGAGAAAGAAAAATAGTATATTAAAAAAAACCACCTGGATTTCGAACCAATAACTTCTGCACATCAGGCAAATGTTATAGCCACCATGCGACTGGAATCTTCCTGGTACCAGTAGCTGCTGCAGAGATCACTGACTCTGATGAAGGGGTGATCCTGCCACTGTGTTTCAGTAGCCAAAGTGCAGGGAGTTATCTAGAAGAAAGTAGAAGACAGTAGGCCAACTGGACAAAGATGGTGGTTCCTACTGACAATGGGGCAACTTGGCCATGCAGAAATGCCCTTCCAATCCCTGAAATAATGTTACACAGAAGGCTGAGTTCTGTTCTGTATCATCCAAGAATCCAGGACATGAAATAATGGGTTTAAATTATAGGAAGGTAGATTCCAATTAAAGGTTAGTGGGGAAAAATTCTAACAGTAGGATCAATTCAAGAGGAGAACCAATTACACAGAGATGTGGTGGATTCTCCCTTACAAAATATGTTCAAGCGGAGGCTTGACAGCCATCTGTCAGACATGCTTTAACACAATGTCTGTTTCTCAAACTTGGCAACTTTAAGATGTGTGGGTGTCAACTCCCAGGATTCCCTAGCCAGCCATGGAATTCTGGGACTTGAAGTCCACACATCTTAAAGTTGCCAAGCTTGAGAAACACTGCTATAGACAAAAGCATGTTGCTGTATTGTGACATAATTGCTTGAATAACCTTTTAAAACTGACTTGAATATAATGCCAAAAGGTGAAACAGCATAGAGTGGTTAGTCGATTGAAATACAAGCTGAGGAACAACCTGTGGTTGAACAGTCCTGATGAGAAAAATGCACTCATGGTCTTTTTTAATTAAAAAGATGACTTCCTAAACTGTATTTGGGGACTCAGTTTGCATATTATGCTTCTTGTGATTACTGAATTAGCCCATTTTTAGAACGTGGCCTACAAAGAAACCAAATAGGCTAGGTTTACATCACCTTCTGAGGCACAAAAAACAAGAAACCAAAGTTAAAATAAGCAAGTTTTACAAACTGTGCTAACACAGCAATTATGTTTTTAACTAACACAGTTAAGCATGTTGCACAATCCTAACCAATTGGTCTGAGCCTCTTGCATTCATCCTGAATCTGCATTAGGAATAATCTTACTCCAGTAAACTTTTAATGAGTGGCAGAAGAGGAAATCTTCAGATGATTCAAATATCTGAGAGAAGGGTCTGTTTCGTTTCTCCCTTATCTTCAAGTATGTCTAGTTATAAGCTAACTATAGACCCTTTTTGTCTGTGTGAAAAAATTAGGAATGATTAAGAAGGGATTGCTGAACATTTCCCGCACAAGCAGCTGCTGTGGTTTTGTACTGGCCAAGCCCCATTTTTTGTTTTTTCCAAAAACCCTAAATAATTCTTCTATAGCCAACCCACCTTCTTGTAACCTTAAGACCAAAAGCAGAAAAGATGGCCCCATGGGGATGATGGAATGCAGTGTCAACCTTCCTGGAGATCTATCAGTAGGTACTAATCTGCCTGCACTCTACCTTACAATGAGGAATTAGCAAATATTCATCTCTTTAGGATGCTATCAACACAGCATACCTGGCACAACAACTGATAAATGAGCAATATCATTACCTTTTTTAAAAGAAAGTGTTATTAGTTTGATGACAGCAACATTATGTGTTTAAATGTGGTATCTGGAAAGGTGCTAGTTTTTCAGTAGAATGTCCCTTTGGCAAACATCTATGGATTCTTCTGAAATTCCAAAGATTAAATGGGAGATAAATGGTTTCTTAATTCTTGTGACTGTCAAAAACAGAATTTCCATCTTGCTATTATTCCTAAGCCTCCCAGAACTAGTATTTACTGTATTTCCCCACAAATATTTTGAGACCTTGAAAACTGGTTCAAATTAACATACTATGCTCAAAAGAAGCATAATTTGATGCTGTAATTCCTCTTGGGGGAATGGATGGGCTGTAAGTGCTCTCCAGAGATTTGCAAAAGCTGCTACCTAGTTTACAATGCTTACCCATGTGGCTTTTTGGTATAATACATTTTAATATTGCATTATATTAAATAAACATAACAGTTTTCAACATACTCATCTCATTTTTTAGGTTTTGTTTCAAAGAGATCCATAGTTATGGTGGGAAAGATATCAGAAATTCCCCAAAGGCATGTTGGTATTTGAGTAGCTGATTTTCAAGGAATGGAGTGAGAAACAAGCCACTGCTCCCTGGAATAGCCTGGCTGTATGAATCATGCCATAGTGGAGAATATGTGAAGCATGTTTTTTTGCAGTGGCAGAGCAACCAAGTCAAAAAATACTACCCCACCCTTCTACAAAGTAGAGAATCACAATCTTACATTTTTCAATTCATAGAAACCATCACCTTGTAAATGAGCAAGATTGAGGTATTTTTAAACTAATGTTTTTCTGAGAACCTTTGTCTTCAAATGGGGAAGAGGGCTTTGAATGAAATTGTTTTTTTCAAGACAGGACTGAAACTTGGTCATGATGACTGGGAATTTTCATCCAAGATATCTGGACTTTTCTGGGTGCAGTATCATAACATTGGCAGGCAGGGACCACTTAGACCTGTGTTTCTCAAGCTTGGCAACTTCGAGATGTGTGGACTTCAAATCCCAGAATTCCATGGCTGTCTGGGAAATTCTGGGATTTGAAGTCCACACATCTTAAAGCAGCCAAATGTGAGAAACACTGACTTAGACCATTGTGTTAAAGCATGTCTGACAGATGGCTGTCAAGCCTCTGCTTGAACATATTTCATAAAGGAGAATCCACCCCATCTGGGGGAATGGCAGTTGGGGAATTCTGGGAGTTGAAGTTCACACATCTTAAAGTTGCCAAGGTTGAAAAACATTGGTCTACAGAGTTATCTATTATCTTTGTCACCAATTCCATGTTTTTACATTGTTCATTTGGCTCGGTTCCTAAAATGCAATTGCCCACTAGTTACAGCTGGTTTTCAGTCATCTCTCCTTTGCTAAGGAAGATCTCCATCAGAGCTCCTTTTGAGTTCTGCACATTTTTCAACCTTTTAAAGAATAATCAAGTCAATAAGTATCCCAGCCTGAATATTACAGCAAACTCAAACTTTTGCTGAAGTTTTCCCATGTCTTATTGATTCTGAACAGGACAGCAGCACCCGCCTGACAAAATAAATATTATGAGCAGGGATGTATAAAAATGGAATTGGGATCTTGGCAGCAAATGTCACACTGAGCCCACACATTTGATTAAATGCTTGCTGTGAACTTAGTATGTGTTGGATTATTTTTGGATGATCCAGGATCTTGTAAAACCTTCCTGATTGTATTGACTCATAAAATTTACACGTCTCAAGCTATATCCTTTTGGCATGAGCATATTCACTCTCCATACTGACATAATCAGAACATAAGACTCACTGGCCATCTCATCTCTGAACCCATAGAATTGATCGGTTGTTTAGATATATATCCTGCATTTCCTTCAGACATTCCATGTGTCAAACACAGTAATTGCACAACAATCCTTAGAATAGGTTGGCTTGAAAGAGATGCCCTATTTCTACCATATGCTTGACACAGTCAGCCACTAACCCCTTATCAGTGCTTCTGGGTCAAAATTGGCTTTTGCAGCCAATCAGGAGGACTATCATATCTGGACTGCAGAAAAATAATGACCACTAGATCACAGCAGGAGGATAGAGAAAACTCTAACTCTTTGTTTCCATCTAATGGTCATCCAGATTTTTTGCAGCCCAGATATGATAGCCCTACAATCATTGTGTTGCATGGTTTGCTCTGTACCACAAGTCTTGGTAAATGCTGTAATGGTGGCTTGCTCTTCAGACAATCTTTCTTTCAAGCTTTTTCTTAAAAGAATATAATTGTAATCCCTGCTTTATAGTTAGATTAATAGAGAAATCATGTTTTTAACTCCAACCCTCATTCTATATATTTTGTTTGATTTTAACAAAACGCTTCAGTTGAATATGAAGTGAGAATGAATACATGAATATAGTGAGAATGAAAGAGGAAACAGATTCAGGGGTTTGGTTTAGACAGCTGAAAGTACAATTAGAAATAAGGCACTTCTAGCAATAAAGAAGATGGGGAGAGAAAGAATCAAATAGCCCATCAATGAAACATCACTTGATTCCTCCTGAATTATTTAAATCAAACACTGACTAGTAAGTTTTGGTAATGGTGGCACTCTTCATCAATATCAATTGTGAACTGAAGATGTATGTTGTATTTGTCTCATTCTGAAGAGAGAATATTTACTACAATTAATAAGTATTTTTATTTGGAGGTAAGTCTCATGTTGCACTGCATAGCACACTGCTATATAAGTTTGTACCAAAATTATTCCCCATAGAATTAGTGAAGCTTGTTGTCCAGTAAATGTGATGAGCTTTAGTCGGGTTAGAGAATTACATTTTCATTAGTTTTGGGGAGAATCACATTTACTACAGATAGCAAAGACCACAGGATTCAGTTCAAACCCTGATTCTGGAAACAGCCCATTTTACCTCTGACTGTTTGAAAGTCCCCTAATTCAATTCAGTACTGAATCAAATCTCAGGTGAAAAAAATGGAATCTTCCAGGAAATGATTGGAAATGGAGAAACAGTATCTTTATATGGAGGGCTGAGGAGTCCTTGGTGCTCTCTGAGCTTGGTTGTTTGCTTGCAGATGTTTCATTACCCAGCTAGGTAACTTCATCAGAGTGTGGGGTTTGCTCCCTGTTTATATACAGTAATTTGCCCTGCCAGTTTTGGTGGGGGTGTGGTTTTCTCCTTGGTGGTTCCTTGATTCCTAATCAGTTCCTTCCTAATCAAGGAACTACCAAGGAGAAAGCCACACCCCCACCAAAACTGGCAGGGCAAGTTATTGTATATAAACAGGGAGCAACCCCCACACTCACTAGCACTGATGATGTTGCCTAGTCTGGCAATGAAACGTCTGCAAGCAAACAACCAGGCTCAGAGAGCACCAAGGGCTCCACAGTTCAACCCTGAGCTGCAGATATTTGCTTCTATTGGAACCATATATGGAGGGCCCAAAAGAGTCAGCAAGTGTTAGCGCCATGTCCATGGATTCAAGATGTGTAGAAACCATTACAGGTTTACAACTTTTATTGTTGGCTTCTGGACTAAAGGTTGATTTATCCCCATATATACCTACCCAAGTCAATGTCTAGTTGGCCTGGTAGAATTATGTTCCAATCCAGCTTGATACTTTTCCACTTGAATGCTGTTACTTTACTTAGTTCACCTGGGAGCCATTTCTTGTTTCAAAAGCCATCTCTTTGCTGGGTCTTCTTAGGGGGTCTTCATTCTGGTATTTTTCCACATGCTGCTCAAGCTGAAATCTTCCAATACAATCCTTTCCACTACAATGGCCTGCTTGAATAGTCTCATCATATTTCACTTTTCATGCAAACTTTGACCTAAATACATGGCTTAAGGATACGTATACATATATACATATGTGCCTACACAAACACATACACACACACGCCAAACAACTACACTACCATTACATATTTTTAAAAGAAAAATACTAATAACCTTTTTCATTTCTTGCCAGGATTGGATGTGATTTGAAAGCAGAGTTAATCCTTCCAAGAGATTCATGGCCTGCCAAGCTTAAGATGAACAGGTTTAGGGGGGTTCATGCAACAATGGGTTTTCCATTTGAGTGAAAAAGTTTAAGCCCTGTGGCTTTTTAAAAAAATGTTTTGTATGAGGGTTTTGGCAATGGCTATTAAAATTATCTTCAGTCCAGAATAAGGATGACCCTACTAAAGAAACTTGCAGAATTCTGAATGGATAATTACAATATACTGTATCTTCAAAGATATGTTCAATATAGCATCATATCTTTTCCTTTTCTCCCTTAGGTTTGGGTTTTTTCCCCCTAAATTGTTGGAAAAGTATAGGTTACATAAATGCTTCTCTAGACAAGAAACCTGCAAAAATTCAGAAGGATGTGGATATGGAGCAAGCTATATTAGACAAGAGAGGACTGAAGATCTATAATTTTCCAAGTAAGTACCAGTGGCATATCTGCCCAAATCCAAGTGATTGCCCAATACCTCTTTTAGTGTTCCTGTAAGAACAGATTACCAAGGGATGTGGGTTTTGCAGTACATTTTATCCCTCTCTAAAGCCCTGTGATTGGATTTGATAGAACCTTCCATTGTGATTAGAAGTAGAGCTATTGGTCTTAAAACCATTCTTCCTCCAATCTCTGCCTTTTCTCCCAATCCTGGAGTTTCCTTCTATGTACCACTTGGGGAGAAATAAATATTTCTTTATAGCTTTCCAAATTCCAAAGCAATAAGAAAGACTTGGAAATATTCAGAGGAGACCTGCTTTCACTTGTGTATCTTTTGAATCAGGCCAAATCAGTTTAGAGATTTGTCCAAATCAATGCCCTCTTCGACATTAACTCAACAATCAACTATTGGTTCCTAAATACCAAAGAAAACAATATAACTATATAATAGAAACACCATGTAGATAAAGATTATCAGTCTCCTTACCAACTGAGAGCCATAAATTCAGTCATGAAAAACTTCCTGGCATGCAGATGCAGATGCAATTACTAGGGAAAGATGTTGAAATTCTGCTTGTCATGCAGGATACAGCAGGATATGGCAGTCATGAAGAATGCTGAGGATAAATCAATCTGAGGATTTTACAGTAGCAATGTCACTAGGGCCTGCGTACCTGACCTGGAAATATAAATCATAGGAGGGCTTCATAATGTTCATCTCAGCTACAAGTTAAATGCCATTGACCCTATACCTGTTTCTCCTACTTGGCTTCTAATCTGGGGTGGGGGTAATAATTTATTACTCATATACTATATTCCTCAGATCCCCCAATCATTTTTACCAATGAGGCTCTCATGGAGGAAGGCTCAATGGCTCCATATTGAAAAATCATCTGCTTTATAAAAATGTTTTGTTTTGTTGCTTAGAGGCCAGTAGCTAATACTTCTTAACAGCAGGATCAACATAAAGTTTGTGTTCACTTTGCTATAACTAAACTGCATTTGAAATGATCTGTTGAATGAAGATAAATCTTCATTCTTTGGGGTTCTATAGGCTCCAAGGAGATATTTTAAAATCAGCTCAAATAAAAAAAATTATTCTAATGATATATACACATCCCAAAGGAAGCGCACTCTCCAAAATTATGCTGGAGTTTCAGTAAACCTGACTGGTTTGTTAATGTATTCACACAGTCATATGGAGAATGTGAGAAGGGGGGAAATACCTCAGGAATTATATGGAACAAGGAAAGAGCCAATAGCTGGAAGTCAGCTGAAATTTTTGGATATTTGTGTTGGAAAGGAGAATAGCTCAAGAGAAAATCATAACTTCCAGTCTAGAAATGTCTAAACCAACAAATGTTACAAGTGTGAAACAGTAACTATGCATGGCAGGCCTTTATTTCAGATTCCAGAATGCATGTAAAATCTTTTTAAAAGAAAATTAGTTTAGAGTTAGCCAGTGAAAGCATTGTGGTTTGTATAAAGAGACTAAATGAACTCAACGTCCTGAGAAATCTTTCAAGAGGGAACAACCAGGGTGCAATGCCAGCAGAGAGAAGACCAAACTTTGCTTGATCTAATGGGCCTCCAGAATTTTGTAGCTCAGGTCTAGTAGCCCTACATTTGCCAAGCAAGAGTCCAATATACACTGCTGCTTAGAATCTCTTAAATTGAAGCAATCACTACATTATATAAATAAATAAATTCAGTTGAGGTGGACTTGGGAGACCTTAGAAATGAAAATTTTCATACTGCTGAAAAACAGGATGGGTTGAGTGATCTGTCTTCATGAGACATCTTTTATACAGTTATAAATACATAATTTTATACATAATTATAATTTATACATAATTTTATATATAATATACATAATTTTACATAATGTTACACATAATTACAGTTAATTATGCAGTTCTACATAGTTTATTTTCAGCACTGAGGCAGCAAAAATTCCCCTAGTGTTTGCCCAAACCATATGATCCAACAAAGTTGGCTTGGCAGGATTGGGTCCGGTCAATGAAACAACGTCATCTAGTAGGACCTAGGAAGTGAGCCTTGTCTGTGTTGCACCTACCTTCTGGAACAGCATCCCTCTGGAGATTCATATGGACCCCACCCTACCATCTTTAAACAAGCCTTCAAAACTTGGCTCTTCCCCAACGCTTTGGCTTAGTGGGTGGTTGCACCCCTTTCACTTGGGAAATGGGATAAGTGTTTTTGGATGTGTTGTTTATTTTTAAATATGCATCATTATTATTATGTTTATTATGTTTATTTTTTTATTGCAAAGCTGCTTGGAGTTGTTTTGGAGCTGGGCAACCAAGCAATTTGATGAATAAATAAATAATAAACTTATTATTTGAATACCACCTAGGGCTTTAAAGATGATAACCAGCATCTTGAATTCCACCCAAAACTTACTGGTAAAATAAACTCTTAAAGGCTATATAGATGTGTAATCAAGAAGGGATTGTTTATGTGATGGACTTCTGGAAAGAGACAGGGCTACATCTTAGGAAGACTGGGAAGGAAGTGTTTGGCAGGTACTTTCAGTCCAATCTGAAGGGGGTAAAATATGAAAGTAGAACAAAAGGAGGAGTATGTCAAAAGCCCACAAGTATAAGCCAAGGACTGGGGCCAAGAAATCAGAACGTAAGGGAGAAGCAGGAGGCCAGGGGTGGTGTCTCAGAGTCTCACAGGAAACTATAACAGCCAGTTAGTAATGCCACTCAAAGCCTCAGATGTTTCTGCACCAATGCCCAGAATAAGGGAATAAACAGGGAGAACTAGCAATCCTAATTCAGAAAGACACTTATGATGTATTAGGCATCACTGACATTTGGTGGGATGGTATTCATGATTAACACAAAGCACTGGAAGGTTTCAAGGAATCAACCCATCAGTGGGTCACTGGAGTGTGGCACCATATGAAAAGAAAAGAAATTTGCACAGAAGTTTAGCAACTGGAGGACGGAAATCTTGTTGGAAGCGTTGGGTAAAATTAAAATGAGAGAAAAACAAAAAATGGTACTGTACGCTGGTCAGACCTCTGTGGAATACTGTGTCCAGCTCAGGGCACTACTGTTCAAAAAGTACAGTAACAACTTGGAGCAAGTTTTAAGAAAGGCTACGAAGATGATACGGTATATGGAAAACAAGTCCTATTAGGTTGAACGATCTGAGTGTTTTTTCACCTACAGAAGAGATAACCCAGGGGAGACATGATAGTCATGTTTAAATATCTGCAAGGTTATCACACAGAACAGGGAGTAGACTTTTCTGTATTGCCCCAGGGGACAGGACCAGAAACAATGGGTTGAAACTACAAGGAAGTAGGTTCAAGCTAGACATTAGGAGGAAATTCTTAACTGTATGAGCTGCCAGCCAAGGGAATAGGCTGCTGCATGAAGTGGTGGGTTCTCTTTCATGGGAAGTCTTCAAACAGAGGCTGGAGAGTCATCTATAAGAGACGCTCCAGGAAATCTTGCTGGGTTGGATTAGGTGGCTTGTCAGGTATCTTCCAATTCTACAGTTTTAAAATGTAGCATTGACACATGCACACATATGCTAAAAGGGAAGCCGTGGACACAGCTGAGCTTGAGATTGGCAAAGAAAGAAAGGGAAGGTTGTGTTTGGGGAAAGAAATGAAAAAGGGGAAGGATAAGCAGAGTTAGAAAGAATCACCTTTCCTGTCAATACTGGTCTGCATTAGCTTGTGTGGCTGGTAGATAGAGTTATCCAAGAAAAAGGGATTCACAAGCAAAAGGGGAGAGGCCTGGGAAAGAAATTACACTGAAGAACTGTTTTCAATCAGCAGTTTTAGCTGTTCTTGGCTCAAATGGAGAGCTGGAAAACAGATTGCCAAAGTGCTCTGGATGTTGAAATAATTGCTATTCGTAGGTGGCAACTGAAATGGCTGAATTAATTAGGAAGAAGAAAAATAATGTTCCACAGTAAAGATGAAACCACATTAAAAATACATTTAACTACATATTAGGCTGGCAACATGATTGGGACATTATAATGACAGCTTAATTGGTGAATGTTGGACATTTTCTTAGATAATAATTGCACTCCATTAGACAAAATAGCAAATATAGTCAGTTTGATTTAAGATTTCTTCAATATTATAATGGTGGTCTGGATGGTGGAAGCTAAATATACTAAAAGCCATTACACACAACTAAGGCAATTCATAATGTATTTTATTTTTAAATCTGTTCTTAAATTGTTACCTCTCATCTCCATATTATTAGAAGGAAGATGACAGATGTTGATTCAAATAGGATCACTGATGTGATCTGATTCAATGATTCAAATGAAGTCAGAAATGAAGTCAGTTTGCTTTGATTTTCCAAACTTTCTAAATCAGCACATAGGTTCAGATGTATACAATTTGGATGAACTAGGAAGAGAAAATTAGTTGATTTTGATTTCCTATGTATTCTTTCATTCCCCTTGCACGCCTCCAAGCTACAGACTCATGGTGGTTTACAGTGATAAGAAGAAATACAAACAGCTACAAAACAGAATCAACATTAAAACATCTACCATAGGATATAAAATAAAATAGAAAAAACAGCATATTAATCAAATTACAAAAAGAATAAAAAAAAACCCAATTCATTAAAAATAATGTAATAAATAACACAACAAAGTAAAATTAAAATAAAGATGGTAATAATAAACAATCCATCAAACACTCTTTTAAAGTGTTTCACCTTAAGTAACTTCCAGAATGTTAAGGGAGATGGAACAAACCTTAATTCTTTGGAGAGGAGCTAGATTTGCTCCAATTCACAAAGCTGGAGTTGCAACTTAAAAACAGCACCTCCTGGACTCCATTTCCCTTCCTTCATAGTAGTGAGGAATAATCAAGTGCTTCCTCTTGGAGGAATGTGCTAGATGGGCCAACTGAAAGTCAATTTGCTCACATGAGCTTCTAACTGAATCTCTTAATCAAAGCTTCACATAGTCCAAGTGTGACACTTTGCTGTAGTAAATACTAGAAGAAGGGTCAAAAGTAGATATCCAGTTTTCACCACTATACCTCACACACCACTGTGAGAAATGGGAGAGAGGAGTTGCAAAAATAGAAGTGTTTTCTATTAATACAGGGTCATTGGTTACAACATGAAGACTGACAAGCCTGTGGAACAGATCTCAGATGACCCTTGTTCAGTCCAGAAAAGGCAAAAAAAGATACCACGTATTCACCGAAAAGAGTGTAGATAAACTGAAGGAATCATGCTCTTCAGCTGAATACCAGCTAAGATCTCCTGATATCAGAGATTATACAGGTCGCAAATTACCAGTGATACTCTCCGTATTTTAGAATTCCTTCCTCCCAAAAGTATGTTCTATCACTCTGAAACTACATTAAATCAGTTTAATGCAGACCAGAAAGCCCTAATGGTACCCTGAAGACCTTTTGGATTTCAGTTTTCACGAGAACTTGTTACTGACTTTGCTGAAGCCTAAAACATCTAAGGGTGTCAGGTTTCTGCCCTGATGCAGGCACCTGTTGGTGAACTGAAGAGCTGGGGATTAATGTTTTGTTGACTTCATCTTGACAAAGCAGGCTGTATGTTCACAAAGAGACTAGAATTCCTCTTCGAGACTCCTGCTCTATATGACAAGAACTGAGATTAAGGGGATGTGGCAGATTCACAGAGAGGGCATGGACTGTCATCCATGGACCCAGCATGTTATACAGTTTGCAGCTCTCCCAATTGTTTAAAGAGGAGTTGTTTGGGAAAAAATGTCACATGTGCCACCACTTGCCCATTTTGTTTTCTGTGCCTGAAGAGGAGATCTAGAAATGTTTAAAGCTTGCTTATCATTTGCAGAACTTCATAGACATGGCAAAAGGGGATTCCAATGTAAAAGTGCTAAATTGGACTCTGTTGAAAAAGGTGAGTCATTTGTTCAGGCTTGAAACTGTTTTGTCTTTCATGATACGTATTAATTAGTTCCATTTGTTAATTATGTGTTTACACTGGTTATTACTGTTCTGAAAGGGTTAGTACATTTATCTTCAATACGTTTACATAAAATTGTCACAGATACCTTTTGCTCAAAAGGAAGTCAGTCCTGAATTTAAGATAAGCCCACACCTCCACAGGGAGTTAAATCATAAAAAAGCTCACCTGTCTCTTTTTCCATATTCTTAGCAAATCCAGGATGACCCACACAGTTTAAGGATAAATTATTTGAGGAAAAAATGAGTCTTTCTCAGATAAAATTACAGTATCGATTTTTTTTTTTCATTTTGTAGTCATTTGGGACTCCATATCCATGTGCTTTCTATATTCTGGGATGTGTGTAACTATGTCAAAGTAAGAAGCAGTGGTAGAAGGAACTAATGAAAGCCGTCTAAATGCTCTAGGGACACCAGTAGCACACCTAATATATGGGTTGAAACAAACTTCGTAGCAGCTAAACCAATGTTATGCTTTCTAACTGATTATTTGGTTGATGATCTTTGCTGCACTAATAAGCTAAACATTTTCACTGACATCTTCTTCATGTCTTGTTACCAGTCCACATTGAACTATGTGGATTTCAGCCTAATTATGTATTTATTTTGTTTTTAATGATCTCACGTTCATATGCTTTTTTTATTTCATGCTATCATGGGTGCCTAGATTGAAAGGCAAGCCATAAATAATGTTATCGATAAAATATCTTTTACATGTTGGACACTGTTGGATGAAAAAATCAGTAGCTTTGTCATGCAACCTAATTCAGCAAGAATATGCTACATTCATTACACTGGCACATAGCAGAAATCATCTGAACTGGCCATATTTGAATGCAACAAGTGGAGTGAACCCAAAGCGCAAAAATTAAAAGCCTATTTATTGATGCCAGATGTTTTCAGTTGGCAGATGTTCTTCAGATGTAAGAGCAGTCGATGTTTTTTCAAAGTGAGGAGTGTGGAATCTCTCTAAACACTTCCTGTTTTAAGTACTTGGACTTCATCTTTTATAGCAAAAATGTTACAGTGAATGTTAGACATTTCCATAATAGCTCTGCTGAAGCAGCAGGGCACAGCCAAAAGTTTTCATGCCAGCCACATTATTCTGCAGAAAATGGACAACAAATTTCCATAATGTAATGTGGCTATACTGTCCCATGTGTTCTACCAGTAACGGTAGAATAGGAAGACGGCAAGAAATATATGACAGACATATACACACTCCCCCAATACTTAAGACCACCAATTTATTGCACCCATTCCTTGTAAAAGAGGCAAGGTTGTCCAGTTCTAACATGAATATAAAGCCTCAGAAGAAGCTTTCCTATTTTCTTCCCTTAAGGAAATAATACAGAGCAATGTTCATGTCGGTGTTATTGGTGATCATGCTAGCTTGGTAAACTGAGTGGAGTGTCTTTTTTCCTGACAGGAGCTGTATTCCCTCACAGTAATCCATTGGGGAGCAACAAGCAGTCAGTGAAACCAGAGCCAAAAGTGAGTTGAGACACCATTTCCTCTCTGAGGTGCTTTCTTATTCTTTCTGCTACCCTTGTCTCTCTTCCCCAAGCAATGAGCTATACGGAGGAGGGCCTTCCCTGGAGAGTCACAAATTTCAGTAATTTGGAGGGAACCTCTATAACACAGCTATTTTGAATGTTCATATAAGGATCCTTGACAACACAGCCTCTTTCAGCCTGAGAGCTGCTTGCTCTTGCAGGCATGGGCATTCCCAGAAATCTCCTCAGATCTTCATGCTGAATGCAGCCAGGCATGTAAGAACATGAGGGAGACCCTCAGTCAGGCCCTCTTGGCTGTTTCACTCTCTAAAGCTCTTAATGAGCAAGAACTGTGACCAAGACCCCAAGATGGAAGCTGTGCTCTGGCATGACAGAGCCCCAGGAAGATAAACACAGGTGAAAGAAGGGGAAGAACACAAACAAACAAACAAAAATCCCTGTCTCACCAATTTAATTGCCCTAAGCTCCTACAATCTGCATAACAACTGAACTTCAAGCACAGACACATTTTATATACATAATTGTCTGTCTTAATTGCTCACTTGGGTTGTAAAACAGAAAAAGTGGTAAAGAGGATCTATGTGATTTCTGATACATTCATTCCCCCAATGTATTAACATATATATATACTATTTGTAAGAAATATACAGTATATTTGCAAGGAGTGCTGGCTGAGGATTCCTTCTGATCAGGAGGGTGTTCAGCAAAAGAGGGAGAAAGGAAAAGTCAAGGGGAGAGAAGCAATTCCTGGAATGATTTTTAATTTTGTTGTGGCTACTATCAATGCCTGGATTAATATTTTCAAGCACACTTGGTCTCTGAGACACACCCTAGCAGTTCACTGTGGTCCAAAAACCTGTATATTATATGAGTGGTGGAGATACCATTTGAGCCCTTAGGAATCATCATATTTCAACAGGTTTGCATACAAAATTCAGCACTGGAAAAAAAATCACAATTGCTTAACTGAGGAACATCAGTACCAACTGAAAAAGAGGGTACCTATCAAAATGTGTGGATCAGGACAAAAATGATGAAGGAGCTGGTACATGGGGTTTATTGTGTCAGAGATCTGGGGGAAAGTTGAATTTCAGGCACATTTTAGTCCAAAATGCACTGGTCCATATAAATAAAGGCGAATTGCTCCAGGTAGATGATCTTCTCCTTTTTGTTTTGCATGTTAAGGTGGTTGTTGCTGTTTTTAAGAGAAGAGTAAAGTTCATGCATCGGTAGTATCTGCGAGAATAGTGGGGGCCCAGGGACTAACTAAAGTTGGTGTTGGTGCTGATACCGCATGGAACAAATGGCAAAACATTATATGAATAATTGCAATCTGGCAAATGTCTATATACTACCATGACTTCACCAGATGCCACATGCTGCCTAATTGTTCACCAGTTCTGCAAACAGCAACAGCCACTTCAAACTATATAAAGAAGCTGGCAGAATAATTTGTGGGGATAACTCCTCCGATTGGGTGCATTTTGCACACTGTATAAATTGTTTCTCTGAAGTGTGATGGCTTCTGCTTTCAGTTTCCACAACTCAGTAATACAGTGAGAATAAATAAGAAAGAGACACTCTGAAGATTGAGCAGGGTTAATATTCCTGTTTCTAAGAGACTGTATACTTGGTGTCATTCCAGGCATGGCACCCTAGAATAAATTGCTTATTTACTAAATGCTTCCAGTCTGAATAAATGTATATTTATTGTATAAATATACTGTATATTTATTGTATAAATAAATATACAGTATATTTAGGTATCCCTGAAAGTTACTGTTCTTGAAACCACTTGATATCAGGGAACAGAGATCATTTTTAAAAGCAGGAGGGAAGAGCTAGGTTTAGTAAACTCAAGATTTTATCCTAATTCATTTTGTCTCAAAAAAAAAAAAACCCTTCAGCAGATTTGCTTTTCTTGAAAAATTCTGGAAATATGTGACTCATAGAAAATAGAAACATATAAAATGCACTTCTATTCTTTTCCAGACTATTCTGAGGCTGTTTCAGAACCCTGTGATGAAGAAGGCTGGAAGTCACCTGTCTTTTATACTTTTCTATCTATTCTTGCGCTGTTTTAGTTTTTCTTGTTTCTTTTTAGATCTGTATTCTATCTGTTTTATATTCTGTAATATGTATTTTAATTGTACTTTGAAAAGTAGCAGACAGGTTTCTCAAGAAGTTAAAATGGGTGAGAGAGAACAATCTTACCATTTGCCTTTTGGTGAAGTGGGTTTGGCCACACTTGCCACGGTGATACCACAGTGAGAAACATGGCCTCAAAATTCCAGATGTCCACAGCAGCAGAAGCAAATAGGAAACCAGTTGTTTATGGTTTGGTGTTTTATGAATGTTTTATTCAATCAACTATTGCTTCTTAATGTCTTTATTAATTTTTTAGCTGCAATATAATAGACACTCAGCAGTTTACAAATACAATAGAAACCCAATTTAAAAAATACAGAAAAGGATTAAAAACCATAAAGTGTACAATACCAAACAGAGGCATCACAGTCCAAATGCCCTTCAGAGGAGCTTGGTCTCCAACATCTTCTGGAAGGTGGTCAGGGTAGGAGCAGATCTAACCTCTGATGGGAGGTCATTCCAAAGGGCAGGTGCTATCACCGAAAAACAATGCTTTTCAAAAACAAATTGGCTCTTTGATATCCCCAAAGTGGGGAACAATCAGCTGCTTCTCCTGACATGATTGTAAGAGGCAAGCCAACTTCAGCAGGAGATGTGATCCTGTAAGTAGGCTGACATTAAGCCATTAAGGGGTTTTGTGTTGACACCAGCACTTGAAATTGCACCCAGAAGCTAGTAAGTAAAAGCTTAGTGTGAAGTTTTTATTATAGCTAGTTTAACCAAAGAAATGTAGAAAACATTAAATGAAAATTGGCAAAAATTGAGCACATCAATTTTAAAGTAATAGACTTTTGCTTCAGGCACATATAAACTATGCCAAGAAGATATCTTCTTGCAAAAAGCTTTATTTGTGCATAATTAACTTCACCATTGCTGAAGAATGTTCTCTCTGGTGGACTTAAATTTCTGAGGGGCCAAAATTCTGTAAGAAAGATTTTGTATTTGATACCAAGATTCTCTTTCCAGTGAAGTAAAAGGCCAGTTTTCCAAATAACACAAGTTTGCTTGGTTATATTCTGATGCTCTCTTGAATTATTATCAATAATTAACTGACTGAATCCCTTTTCCCCTCCCACCCTCCATTTTAAATAAAACTTTGGAGACCTGTATATTCTTCCTCAAAATGTGTTGTAAAAATACCAGATTAACAATCCATTTCTCAGACTTTTTAAAAGATTTTATTCTATCTAGGCTATAAACCTTCAATCTGCAGAAGTGTTATGGGTTTGCCACAATCAAGAGACATCAAGGTGGTGGTGATGATGATGATGATGATCTCCTGAAGGGGTCTCTTTTCCCATCCCATCTTAATTTCGTTTTTAAATTTGCTTTTAATTATCCAGACATGGGGAGCTGCCATGCTGCAAAATAAACCACCAGCCTTTAGCATCGCCATTATTTGCTAAAATGTGTCTTGTACAGTACATCTCTAACCTATTAAACAGATGTACAGTCCACAGTGGAAAGATAGTTACCCGATAGCCAGCATCCCCACTCCATCTACTCTTGAGGTGCTCACATGCTGATGAGGCCTTCAGGGTCCCTGCTCTGCCTTCCAATGCTTTTCTTTCTTTAAATAAGCCTTGGACTAAACAGTCCAGTGAAAAAGAGGCTATGTCTTTTAAAGCAGGACACTTTGCCAGCCTATATCAGTGTTTCTCAACCTTGGCGAGTTTAAGATGGGTGGACTTCAACTCCCAGAATTCCCCAGCCAGCAAAGCTGGGGAATTCTGGGAGTTGAAGTCCACCCATCTTAAACTCGCCAAGGTTGAGAAACACTGCCTTATATTCAAGATGAAAAACTCAATAACTGAGTTGGAGAAGAGAAGCTACTAATGAGCAGAGAATGTTTCCTCGGCCCCTGCCGTGTCTAAGCATAAGAGGGGCCAATTCTAATCAGAATGTGACAGGGCTGCCTAATCTGAGCATCATTCAACACACAAATAAAGTTTTCCTCTCTTTCCTTAACATCTGGGTATCCTATCTGAAACAATTCAACACTCTACCAATAAGGCAGAAAAATTCCAAGCCTTCTTGTGCCAGTAAAATCCAAAAGTTCTTTTTTGCACATGGAAATTTGTGAAGCAAATTTTGTAGGAAATTTGTCTTAAAGATTTGTATTAAGGACCATCTAGCTAATAGACATGTTTGAAAATCCATTATTTCCAGTTGGAAAGGTTTACAAGTGTCCCATGGCCTCAAGACAGAAAAATTCCACAGGCATAAATTCAGGTGCTTAATAGACAGCTCCTGCAGCCTGTCCAGCTGAGCTGCACATACTTGCTGAAGGGGGCTGAAAGACTCAGGCCATTCGCTTTTTCCATTTTAGGCCTTTCAAGTTCCAGGAATCCTCTATGGAATTTTCTCTTCAGAAGCAGATTCTGTAAAGATCACCAGAGATGCAAAGCATACTTATTTTCTCTTTCATCTTGTTTCTGGGGATAATAAAAAGGGGTCATGGAATGCAGCAAGGAAAGGTTTAGAAACCAAACCAAACCAAAGATTTCTTGCTTCCCTACTGATAAACCATGGAATGCTTTGGGCTAGATAATGGCTGGTTTATAATCATTTTTATTAATGCAAATACATGTTTATGTAATTCAACAAGCCCAGACATCTTCCAGCAAGCATTCTGCCAGGCATGTCCAATGCATGACTCTGATGGGGGGATGAGTATGGGGCAGCATTTTCTTCAACAATTGGAAAAATATGGATTTCACCACATTTGTCTCCTTGGCTAGACAACTGCACCATGGATTGGCCTCAAAACTGGAGGAAAAAGGAGAGACAAATTGCTCCTCTGACATCAGCACACGCTCTTTCTAAGAACACAGAAATGCAGCACAAGTCTTGTGGCAGCTACATGATGTACTGGTGGCCTTTTTGCTCTTCTGGTACAAGATCTCCAGTCCAATATGGTTTACAGTAAGAAATTGCCTCAAATTATAAGCCAGCCAATATAAAGTATAAACTATAAATTCTACATACAGCTGCCTCTTTGTCAAACTTCCTAATATTTTCAAGGCCATTCCTTCAGGCTGCAGTGAGAACATCAGATGGAATTATTCTACTGAATCTGTTGAAAAATGATCTGCCTGTCTTCTGTTCTTCGCCCTCCTCAGCTATCAGAAGCCATTCTATCAAACTAGCTGAATTATTTCCATCACAGATGGGAGTAATAAGAACTACAGCCTAAATTAGCTTTTATCCCTTCCTTCTCAATTCCTTTTCCTTTTACAGCTGGTCCTTTAGACTTTAATCCTGAAAGCACAGATTGCCTCAATTCATAATGTTCTATCATTTATGGAGCTGTGTTTTTTTCATGGAATAGAGATTCTCATAATGAAAATAATCTTGAAAAGAAAACTCCATAAATCTCATATTAACACACAACACTATGAACTTAAAAACATGTACAAAATAAATGAAGACTATGAGAACCAAAGAAAATATTATCTAGGTAGAAAGTATGACAAAAGACAAATGGGCTTTTTCATGTTCCATTTATGAATGTTGTTTGTAAGTCTACATTTTCTTTTTCTGGATAATTCTGCTACTCTGAATTTTACTTAAAATAAACTTTTTTCTCTGTTTGGAGACAGTGAGATATGATTAGGAAGTGATAACTCCTAGTCAGCATAATACAGAAGAGACTACTATTTTTTAAAAAAAACAAAGCAAATGATTACAAAGTATTTTACTAATATCTCATAGGACCCCCCATTTGTGTGTGGATGTTTTAATATGGCCATAGCAGAGACTTAATCCTTCACCTTTCTAAAGTTCTACAGAGAACTTTCAACTTGAAGTTGGAGAAAGTTGAGAAAGAAGGTGTCTCCAAATCAGGAGTGGATAAATCTATAGTTTCTTATTTCTCCACTCATAACAATGGTTAACCCTGTTCTTGTAACAAATTTGAAAATTCAGTCAAAAAACAGTTTTATGTATTTTTCTGCACATTTCTCCAAACATTTGCATTTTTATTTGCATTTTGTCTAATGTGCACAGCTTTTCCTAACTATCATCCTGTGGTCATGTATTTTGTACATTTGCATGCATAGAGGCATTTTTTTCCGTAGAATTGTCACTGCTATACATGTTTCGAAATGGAAAGCTACATTGCAAAATTAATTTACAACGGCATTTTTTTGCTGGGACAGGATCTCATTCAGCAGCTAGGATGGATCCACAACTTTATTAGGGTAACTAATAATGTTGTTCTTCACCTAGAACATCTTTTAGTGAGAACAGTTGGCTCATTCTAATTGTCTTCAGAACAAGGCTATGTAGTAGGAAGTCATTCTTGAACCCATTTGGGGGACTAGGCTGCCTGCCATCCGATGAGCTGTTTCCGCATTAAAAATGGCAGCAGCTATGATTCAAGGAAGCATCTTCACTTCCAGTAAGTTGTGGAGTTGTTGCTTACTTTGAAATTACCAAAAAGAACATCCAGGTCTTGCGAGGGGGATGGGTTGCTATTGTGAAATCTCCAATTCAGCATGAAAACTGTACAACCTAATCTTACATAGTCATTATTGTTTGAAGAGATGCTCTCCTGACATTGTAATAAATGCTGAAGAGGGTACAACACTCACCTCCTACTTCATACAACATGCAATTTTTTGGTTTTGGATTATGTGTTATGCAAATCCTGTCAACTATTATTTATTGAGTGATTCACAGTTAAATCAGTCATGACTTTGTGTAGAGATATCCATCCAGAACTCCTCCCAGTGCCATGTGGAAATCACACCATAATAGTTTTAAACTTTCTGCTATGACTTCAGTCATTAAATTGATCACCTGAGCATATATAATACTGAAAGCAGAATGATTCTGTTTTGCTTGCTTCCATATTTTTCCAGACTGAATCTATAAAAGAAGAAAATAGAAGAAAGAAATGCAGTGACTAAAGAAAAGTATAAAAACTCCTTCTGTAAATGTGATCTTTGTAGGCAGAAATGACTCACTGGCCCAAAGCATTAAATCAATTGACAAGCCCACATAGATACAATGGCAGCATTTTGTCTTAGTAGGATAACTCAGATTAGTAGGATTTTAATAACTGGCAAAACATATAGTGTGAAAAGGTCTTAATAGCTGCAGAGAACTCAAGAGAACAAGTTTCATGTTGTTCTGTTCAAAACCTGCCTTCATCACATTAATGTAAGCATTGGAAACTGGGTCCAGAACTGTGCAGAATAATGGCAATGCAGATCAGCCAGAAGACCCCAGCTCCGCATTTTCTTCAGTCTTAAAATCACATGGTGGCTGAACTTTGTTCTCGGACCTCATCTCTAATGGGAGGATAAGCTGCTTATACTTTACATGACTACAGGTATGCAGGCAAGATTTTTGTTTCAACCAATCAAGCTGTCATGAAAGAACTATACAAAGTTTTGGATTCTCTAAAATGTCCCAAAGCTAGCTAGGGTTTTGTTTTCTTTTGAAAAAGAGACCAGGGCAGGGACATAACAGTGCAAGCAACAAGCCATGAAATTTGCACATGAAGCCTAACTACAAAAGAAAAAGTTGCAGCCTGAATGAATGAGCCATTGCAGGTGCCATGTGACATCTAAGCACCTGGAATGAAAAAGCAATGCCTGAGCACCATTCCCCAAAGCACTAAGAAAACATTCAGCTGTCTTGCCTAAGGAAAAATGCAGAGGTCCCTGGGTAGAAAATGGGGGGGGGGGGAGAGATGAGTGTTTATATTAGGAAAAGCAGAGATTATGTCTCTGAGTTGTACCAGGTAAAGATGATGGGCATGTATCATTGTTTAATATTTGGAAACAACAGAATACTCAAACTGCAAAATCTCTTTTCAGATATTAGAAATATAACCTTCCTTTGCTGGTTCTAAAGGGATAAAGTATTTTGCAAAGTATGTGAAAAGCAAGCTTAATTTTAAAAAAAGTACACAACTCAATGTTCAACAATATTTTATTAAGAACATTTCAAATGTCATAAAATAGCATACAAGGTATTTTGCATTTTCTGAAAGGGGATTTGAAGGAGAACCTGTGGGAGAGAATATATTACACACTGACTCTTTGGGACAAGGTGGTTGCTTGCTATGCCACCTACATGTTGACTATGTTCAGACATATGTAACTTGGTTACTGAACTTATACCGTGTATTGGCATCACATAATACATTGAATTATGAACTATACCAAACTGGCTCTCTTAGACAAATAAGTTAGGGTCACAGAATAGAAAAAAATAATTAAAAACTAACCAGATTAAAACTAAAATGCAGCTGTTAGGTCTTTAACTTATCTAATTGTGGAAACATGGCTAGAACTTGAGCAGCCTGATAGAACTGAAGGTTACACTTACAAATCCCAAGGGATGATCCACAACTCAGAACTGTATTGTAAGACAAAGGAAAGATCAGATATCCCACATCTGGCCAGTACCACAAACAGATCAGTTTAAAGAAGCATGACTTAACCTAGTAGATAGAAATCATCTCTGTTCTCAAGCTCAGAAGAACAACCTCAGGCTGCCAACTCCTGCTGTAAAGCAATCATGTGTATGGCAAACTGAACTTCCCATGAATTCAGTTGCATTTGTTTCTTAACAAGCTTTGTGCTTTAACTTCAGAATGCATGCTTCAGAGACCATACAAACAAACTACTGTATTACCTACCTGGAATTAAATTTGGCTTCATTCCCCCAAAAGCTACTGCAGGGCAAGCATGTCTCCTCTGAAGGAATTCCTACAGAATTCACTAGGACTGTCAAATAAGGGTGCATAAGATTGCAGCTTTACAGAACAAATGCATATTTTTCCACCCATTATGTTAATAGATTAGTTTACCTTCCTTTTTTCGAGTTCATCAAAACCACAAGAACTAAAAATATGAGAGTGGGACTTGATGGCAAGTTGATCACTGTGTTTAAGATGAGGGTTTTCCCTTTATTGCTGGTTTGGATGCAAAGGTCACTACAAAGTCAACTCTTATTATACCTTTGGGAAGTCTAAACTATGCCACCATGTACAAAAATGACAAGTTTTAATTGTTTGTCTCTTTTCTTAGGAAAGGAAAGGCATTCCATTGCAAAGTCTTGACTTAGGGATGGGGGAAAATTTGTCAGTTCATATTTTAATGGAATCTGACTTAATTTGCAATTGTAGAATGATGAGCAAATTAAACACATTCCTGCTGTGCTTTTTGCTATGAGAATCGTATTTTCCCAACTTTAAAATCCAGCTCTCCATTTTTTAAACAAATGCATATATACAATATATACAAAACACAAATATTCATGAAAGCAACATACATGCATTATGAGAGAAATAATTTTTTGCAAAATGCACTCATTAGGCAACATGGCATTTGACAGTGATATTAGATTATTGGACATAATCTAAAATGCACATTTTCATGCTACTTTTTTTTTTAAAAAAAATGCAAACTAAGACAGAAATGAGATGAAATGCAGCAAAATATGTTAAACTGAGAAACTCAGCAAAACAGGCATTTGCATTTTCTCCATTCCTATCACAAAACAAGTATCAGATTTGTATTTTAGAATGAAACTTAAAAAACATTTCAAGTATCTTACATGCAGCATAACACTTAAAACAAGAGTATTATATTATCTTACAGACTAGCAAACAGTAACCCACTTTGTAAACCAGATACCAAGTTAGTAATAATGTTATTAAATGAATACTTTTTTTAAGGTGGGGGTGGGCGCATCTATTGCCAAACATCTACATGGACTGTAATAGTTGTATGTTCTAAAGGATGGAAGATACTTCATTCTTTTCTCTGAGTAATCCAATAGGGGTAGGACATTTCAAGTGGAGAAACTACCCATGCTAAGCTTTGCTGGCTCATAGATAGAGGATGAGGGCAGATGTTATCTCCTATTGATGCTAAATGGAAAACAAATCAATAAACAGTTCAATATACCAACACCTGAGTTGGCATATTTAAAAAAAATCTTGCCAGTGGCAAGAACATATTGAGGGCTATGAGAGAGCTTTTGGTCCTTTAGATTCCAAGTATTGTTCAGACCTACTTTGGTATTTATTTTTATTTATCAAAGGATCGTTACCTTGTCGTGGTGCTGGAGCTTGAGCACCTCAGTGATGCCATGAGCTAAACCGTGAAGGGCCACCCAAGACGGGAAGGTCATGACAGAGAGGTCAGACTAAATGCGATCCCCGGGGAAGGTAATGGCAACCCACCCCAGTATTCTTGCCATGAAAACTAAATGGATCAGTACAACCAGAGATATGTCGGTATACCATCGGAAGATGAGACCCCCAGATCGGAAGATGGTCAAAATGCTACTGGGGAGGAACAGAGGATGAGTTCAACTAGCCCCAGACGTGATGACGCAGCTAGCTCAAAGCCAAAAGGACGGCTAGCGGCCGACGGTGCTGGTGGTGAACGGCGAATCCGATGTTCTAAGGATCAGCACACCATTGGAACCTGGAATGTAAGATCTATGAGCCAGGGCAAATTGGATGTGGTTCTTGGTGAGATGTCAAGATTAAACATAGACATTTTGGGCGTCAGTGAACTGAAATGGACTGGAATGGGCCACTTCACATCAAATGACCACCAGATCTACTACTGTGGACAAGAGGACCACAGAAGAAATGGAGTAGCCTTCATAATTAATAGTAACGTGGCTAAAGCAGTGCTTGGTTACAATCCAAAAAACCATAGAATGATCGCAATTCGAATTCAGGGCAAGCCATCTAACATCACAGTGATCCAAATATACACCCCAACCACAGATGCTGAAGAAGCTGAGGTAGAGCAGTTCTATAAGGATCTGCAGCACCTACTGGACAACACACCTAAAAGAGATGTTATTTTCATCACGGGAGACTGGAATGCTAAGGTGGGCAGTCAAATGACACCTGGAATTACAGGTAAGCATGTCCTGGGAGAACAAAACGAAGCAGGACATAGGCTGATAGAATTTTCCCAAGACGACTCACTCTGCATAACAAACACTCTCTTCCAACAACCTAAGAGACAACTTTATACATGGATTTCACCAGATGGACAACACCGAAATCAGATTGACTACATCCTTTGCAGCCAAAGGTGGCGGACATCTATACAGTCGGTAAAAACAAGACCTGGAGCTGACTGTAGTTCCGATCATGAACTTCTTATTGCACAATTTAGGATCAGACTAAAGAGATTAGGGAAGACCCACAGATCAGCTAGATATGAGCTCACTAATATTCCTAAGGAATATGCAGTGGAGGTGAAGAATCGATTTAAGGGACTGGGCTTAGTAGATAGGGTCCCGGAAGAACTATGGACAGAAGTTCGCAACATTCTTCAGGAGGCGGCAACAAAATACATCCCAAAGAAAGAGAAAACCAAGAAGGCAAAATGGCTGTCTGCTGAGACACTAGAAGTAGCCCAAGAAAGAAGGAAAGCAAACAGTGATAGGGGGAGATATGCCCAATTAAATGCAAAATTCCAGAGGTTAGCCAGAAGAAATAAGGAATTATTTTTAAACAAGCAATGCGTGGAAGCGGAAGAAGACAATAGAATAGGAAGGACAAGAGACCTCTTCCAGAAAATTAGAAACATCAGAGGTAAATTCCAGGCAAAAATGGGTATGATCAAAAACAAAGATGGCAAGGACCTAACAGAAGAAGAAGAGATCAAGAAAAGGTGGCAAGAATATACAGAAGACCTGTATAGGAAGGATAACAGTATCGGGGATAGCTTTGACGGTGTGGTCAGTGAGCTAGAGCCAGACATCCTGAAGAGTGAGGTTGAATGGGCCTTAAGAAGCATTGCTAATAACAAGGCAGCAGGAGACAACGGCATCCCAGCTGAACTGTTCAAAATCTTGCAAGATGATGCTGTCAAGGTAATGCATGCTTTATGCCAGTAAATCTGGAAAACACAAGAATGGCCATCAGACTGGAAAAAATCAACTTATATCCCCATACCAAAAAAGGGAAATACTAAAGAATGTTCAAACTATCAAACAGTGGCACTCATTTCACATGCCAGTAATGTAATGCTCAAGATCCTGCAAGGTAGACTTCAGCAATTCATGGAGCGAGAATTGCCAGATGTACAAGCTGGGTTTAGAAAAGGCAGAGGAACTAGGGAACAAATTGCCAATATCTGATGGATAATGGAAAAGGCCAGGGAGTTTCAGAAAAACATCTATTTCTGTTTTATTGACTATTCTAAAGCCTTTGACTGCGTGGACCAGAACAAATTGTGGCAAGTTCTTAGTGGTACGGGGATACCAAGTCAGCTTGTCTGCCTCCTGAAGAATCTGTATAACGACCAAGTAGCAACAGTAAGAACAGACCACGGAACAACGGACTGGTTTAAGATTGGGAAAGGAGTAGGGCAGGGCTGTATACTCTTACCCTATCTATTCAACTTGTACGCAGAACACATCATGTGACATGCTGGGCTTGAGGAATCCAAGGCTGGAGTTAAAATCTCTGGAAGAAACATTAACAATCTCAGATATGCAAATGATACCACTTTGATGGCTGAAAGTGAAGAGGAACTGAGGAGCCTTATGATGAAGGTGAAAGAAGAAAGTGCAAAAGCTGGCTTGCAGCTAAACCTCAAAAAAACCAAGATTATGGCAACCAGCTTGATTGATCACTGGCAAATAGAGGGAGAAAATGTAGAAGCAGTGAAAGACTTTGTATTTCTAGGTGCGAAGATTACTACAGATGCTGACTGCAGTCAGGAAATCAGAAGACGCTTAATCCTTGGGAGAAGAGCAATGACAAATCTCGATAAAATAGTCAAGAGCAGAGACATCACACTGACAACAAAGGTCCACATAGTTAAAGCAATGGTGTTCCCCGTAGTAACATATGGCTGAGAGAGCTGGACCATAAGGAAGGCTGAGAGAAGGAAGATCGATGCTTTTGAACTGTGGTGTTGGAGGAAAATTCTGAGAGTGCCTTGGACTGCACGAAGATCAAACCAGTCCATCCTCCAGGAAATAAAGCCAGACTGCTCACTTGAGGGAATGATATTAAAGGCAAAACTGAAATACTTTGGCCACATAATGAGAAGACAGGACAGCCTGGAGAAGATGCTGATGCTAGGGAGAGTGGAGGGCAAAAGGAAGAGGGGCCAACCAAGGGCAAGGTGGATGGATGATATTCTAGCGGTGACGGACCCGTCCCTGGGGGAGCTGGGGGTGTTGACGACCGACAGGAAGCTCTGGCGTGGGCTGGTCCATGAAGTCACGAAGAGTCGGAACCGACTAAATGAATAAACAACAAATATTTATATGTACTGTCCCCAGTACAGCTCTGGCACATGTGTTTAGTCTTGCCAGGGCATGTGGGAGCTGTGGGGTACCTTTGGGTCCTTCAGACTTCCCTTGATACTGTTCCTAATGCAATTCTGACCATTATCCCCCCACCCCAGGTCAGAGCCTCGGTGACACTGGTAAGGCAGCCCCCCTTCCCTTTCTATCAATTCCCTATATCTTAAGGCCTCTAGAATTATCTTCCAAAAGACAGTAGTCTGCAAATGTGATCCTCTTGATTCTAGAGTTATTTGACATATTCGTTAGGTTGAGACGCATAACTTCTTGAAATGCCTCCAAAAAAGCCACAAAAATATATAACAAAAATACATAGAAAACATGCCACTAAAACAAACCCACACTTATCCCTAGCCACTAAATGCTTCCTTTAGTGAATGATATCATTGCTGCAAACTCTCCTGGCTGAGTCTTGGTCAGACCCTTGGAAAAGAGGGTTCCAGAAGTGGAGAACAGCCAGCCATTAGGGAGGGTAGACCATTTTAGGAAGAAGACTAGAGGGTATCATTAAATGGAAGCAACTCAGCAATTATAAAGTTTGTCATTGTATTCATATCATAGTAAAGGTATGTACTTTATAGGGCAAGACAGAGTTAACAGAAAAGTTAGAGAAAGGAAAGGAAGACAGAAAAGAGCAAGTGAAAAAATAGAAGAGGGAGTAAGAAGAAGAGCTAAAACCTGTCTGTGGACTTATCCATTGCCCAGCTCTAGCACATGACGCCTAGACAGTGATGATGCCCTTGAATGGGAGAGGTTTCCCATGGCTCTCAGGCTTGGTAAGAACCACCAGAAGCTAGAAGCCAGCTTTCGCATGGCTCCTGATGCCCAGGATTGTGGACCAAATGGGTGCATTGCAAGGCCTCGCAAGGGTTCTATTTCACCATAGAATGTCCCATCCTGAAGAAGGAAGGAAGGAGGAAGGAACAGAAGATGGGAAGTTATTAGGAACACAAGGGGGCCTGAAGTTCAGAACAGACTACAATTTTAAATGGTTTGTTTTCACTGACTTATTTTGAATTAAGACATTTTAACTCACCCATTTCTCCTATTTCCCTGTTTCCCTTCAACCTCTCTTTTAGTAAAATGTGCTAGTTCACTTGTGTTTCCCCATTGCTGACTTGAAGTGCTCTCACTCTTCCCTGAATCAGCAGAAAGCCATGTTGATTTGCTGCCCCCATTGCCCCTCCCTACCCTGCTTCTAATGCCTCTCTTCCATGTCACTGCTGGTTGTTGCTGCTGTTATTTAAACTTGCATGCCAGCTGGCTCCCAAGGACTCCTGACTGTTGTCCTGATTACGAATATGGAGTGCATGATATGCCAAATGATTGGCTGATTCATCCACTTTTGCTGCCTTCCCTTTTCAGTACATCGTCCAATGTGGAAAACATCCACCAGTCCCAGCCCTGCAACACAAATGGGCGGGTCTGACACCAGGTGTCTCCAGGCTGCTTCGTATACCTCCACTTCCAATTCTCATCTACACCATTCTGTCAAAAAAAAAGAAAAAAAATGGAATCACAAATAGAGCTGAACCCCTACCACTGTTTCTTAGAGCAGAGCAATTTCATTAAGGAATTATCTGCTCTTCCCTTTCCTAATATTGTCAGTAAAGGCAAAGTATCTCCTGAACACACCACAGAGAAGCACAAGCCTGAAACAGTGGAATGGTGTAATGACAGGACCATCCCTCTTTCCTTTCCCATCCCTTGATCTCCTCCTCTTATTCTTAACACTATTCTCTAGCAAGAACCTTCTGTCAGGTAGACAAGCAGCTGAAACTACATTGCCTGCCGCTCCTTTGAAATCAGAAAGCAAGAGATAAAAATTTAAATGCATTAAAGAGGAGGGGGAAGAGAGTGATAAGCCCATTCACCTTAAAAACAAAAAAGACCATTTTTCTTCATGCCTAAACTGGCCTGAATAAATAAAAACTATTCAATGGTTTTCACAGATCCTATAATGCTGGGTTTTGACAATTCTACCCAAATGCCAATGCTGAGAGCTATAATAGAGAGTTATGTGGAAGGCCCATTTTCTTTCTTTCTTTGGAATCTGCCTTTTTTCTTAGTGGCAAAAGCTCATCCTTTTGATCCACAGAATTAACCTGCCTGAGGGAACCAGAATCCTGGTCATCACACAGACATGTTCGTGTAGCATTCTTGGCAAGACTACGCACCAAATAGTTTTAGTGTCATCTCATGAGCCTCTGTGTCTGCCTTCTTTGAGAGGCAACAGCAGACTGATAGCAGAAGAGATTGATGGGGATGGAAAGGAGACATGCTCCCATGAGCCCGAAAGAGCCTAGAGGTGCTTCTGTCCTTCCCCCTGGTCACCTGATTTTGCCTGCAACTTATTAAGAACTGAAGCACAATAGATTTTATGCATCTTCTGTTCTGCATACATTTGCATATATTTAATATATGTAAATGCCGATTTCAAAATAATCGCAGTAATATATATGGAAATATATTTGTCTTACCTGAAGGATGGGCAACTTCAAGACCTAGCTATTTCTTAACATGAGCTTTTCTCTTTGCAGCACACTTTTGACAACCTTCGAGTAGATGTCTTCAGAGAATTATCCTCTAACAGCCATCAGAGACAATCATTATATAAAAAAACTAGTGCCCTCATAAGCAGGGCATTATAGCGAGAAACTTTCCAGTTGATTGTGCCCAATATTAGAATGTATATTACTTTTAAACTGAAACTTTGATTTATCTGGGCCATGGTATATAAACTGAGAGCGAGGCCCACTCCCTCTTTGCACTGAAGATGTTGCCTAGTCTGGCAATGAAACGTCTGCAAGAAAACAACAAGGCTCAGAGAGCACCACGGACTCCTCAGTTCAACCCTGAGCTATGAATATATGCTTTGATCGGTTATCTGGGCATTGTTGACAGATCTATGAACTCTTGTTTTTCTATCTTTCTGTTTGAAAAGCCACAAAATCTTCATCTCCCAAAGACAACAGTATATATGCTAGTCATTCCTCACATCTATCTGAATAATACTAAGAAAAATTACTTGTGCTTCCAGCAGAATGGAAAAATCCGAATGGTAATAGTGGAGAAAGCCACTTTGAAAAATGTAGAGATGGCTTTATAAGAAATATTTCAGTGAGTAATACAAGAGCTTGTTAATTGATAGCTAGCTGGAACCTTTCTTCTCTAAAATGGGGCCATGTATGCCCAAGCTTCATGGCCAGGAAGTAAAAGCAGAGCAGCATTGCAAATACTGTGATTCCTATGCCAATACAAAATAGAAATGGACCTTATTTCCAATTTTCATCAGATGAACAAATACCAGTGTGTGTTTGTGTGTCCATATGTGAGAGGGGAAAAATGAGAACTGGACTTGTTTTTCTTTGTCAAAATAATACATAATATAAATCAGACATAGGATGATCTTCCTTCCCAAAGTTAAAGAGGGAGGGTTGAAACTCATTGTATAGGATGTTTTTCAATGCTGTCTAGATCTGTTTTTTTCAACCTTGGCAACTTTAACATGTGTGGACTTCAATTCCCATGCTGGCTGGGGAATTCTAGGAGTTGAACTCCACACATCTTAAAGTTGCCAAGGTTGAAAAACATGGATCTAGATGTATTGGATTGCAACACACAAAAATTCCCATACAAGCAGTGCCAACATGTGCAGCCCTGGTTTCATTGTGGTTGAGCTTATAAGGCTGATTTCCTCTTCTCCCAGCTGATAAGAAGAGATTTGCATAAATGCTAGATTTGCGTAGGTGGAATATGTAAATCCCTTCTGGGCTTATTTACACTAAAGTCTCCTTTGACTCAAGCTCTTGAAGTTTACTGGCAATAATACAGAAGTCTGGTGCCATCGCCACCATCGTATTCAATGCCCCAGTAATTCCCTGGTAGTCACTCATCCAAGAAATCAATTAGGCCAATCCTGCTTAGCTTCTTAACCCACCTAAGGGCAGCTAGGTGCTGCTATTTGCCAAGACCATGCTAAGTGTTTTTAATAGTTAGCCATCATTCTTTCACTAGGAAAACTGGCACCCATAATTCTTTGAAAAAAATTGGGTTATTCCAATCAGACATTGGGTGCAAGAAAAAATGACTTTCATACTAGCAGGTAATGCTGGGATCCTCAGCTGGATAAAGCTGGTACAAAACATCAGTGACACACCAAATAGATAACACCCAAAAGTACATTCATTTTATTAAGCTTTTTTTTTCCCCAGCAGCAAGAACACACTTGGGAACTGCTTGACTACATCACCCCATTATTCATTTTATAGCACATGTACAACCTCTTTTTTTACAAACACTTCCTTGACTGATACAATGTGATAGTTGCTAATAATGTGAATGCCTTAATCCTGATTCAGGGTCATGCTGAAATAAATGTTCTGATGCAATCTGCCCTATACATAGAAAAAGCAGGGATTTTGAAGTCCTGCAAATATAAATTGACAAATAAAGGTGCCAGATTATCATCTCCATAGATGCTTTGACTGAATGTGACACCTCTTGCAATATTGTCACAGAGTTTTTTGTCACCACAAAGATTTACAAATTATGGAATAAGCTTTGTGGATGAGAATTCCTTACTTCAGCTTCATGAGGTATTATCCTTAGTTGGGTAAGCTGTGGAGGGGGGAAGCAGCATAAAAGACTTCAGTGGCAATGAACCTCAAGGTATTTGTACTGTATTTAATTCAAGCTTCAATACAGAAAAGCAGTTAGTGACTGCACAATTGTGGGATAGGACTAACTGCACAATAACTGCACAGTTGTGGGACAGGAAACAATTGCTTGAACAAAATTAAACTTCCTTATGAATTTCAGTGTCCTGTTTCATATAGGGAATAATACCTCTGTGTTGTTTTTGGTGAAAATTCCTAACAGTCACAAAATTTTATAGCTACAACCAAAGCCCAACCAAGATATTTTGCAACCTGAGCAGGACAGCAAATGGCAGGTTACCAGAACTCAAGATGTCCTGCTTTGTAGAGCATGGCAGTTTAATGTTTAAGGCTGCAAGAAGCTCCACATTTGGAGGCTGGCTACAGATTCGTTGCAGATGTAAAGCTGGTGTACCTCTTTTGGCTACACAGTGGTGACACCCACAACTAAGTCTAACTCTATACCTCCTCCAGTCTTTGGTTACCTGCATGTAGATAACAGCATGTTACTAAGAAAGAGCCTCATTTACATATTGCAGTTAGGTCTGCTACTACTTCTGGGTAGGAGATTCCTGTTAGTCCAGCAGAAGACAACAGAACATGAAGTAGCCATCTTGGCTGGTAACCCAATCTTATTTGCAAATAATAGCTTCTGACTTTTTAAAAAAATGTTAGCTCAAATGTCAGTTCGTATTAGGCCCAGAAGATTCAACTCCCTCTCCCGGTATAGCCTCCTTTGAAGGCAGACATTCAAGGCTTTCAGGTAAAACCACCCACCTTGTACATAGCTTGAACTGTACAAGACGACAATTTTTTCCATTCTTTTCATTAATGCTTCCACTTTGGTCTTCACTTATTGTTTCAGCCACTATTATGAAAAAGCACCTCACTTCTAATGAAGCGTCAACTCTGCTCAGTGACATTTAGCAGATGTGGCAAACAGCTGCCTACATGAAATTAGGAGAGAAAATAGCCCTCAGGAATGAGTCATAATGCAGAATGATACAGGTGGTGATTCATCCTGACTGAAGGAAAATGGTTTATGTTCTCAGTGGAATTCACTTGCTACTATTAAAAATTTCTTTTAAATGGAGGAGTATTTGAGAAAGCAGTGCTTCATGATTCCTATGAATCAGAAATTGAGACTACAAAAAAGCCCTTAAAAATTGACTTTCTTCAACAATTATTGGGTAGATTAAAAAAAAAACTTCCCTCTGTCTTCTATTCCATATATATTTTACTAGGAGCACCTGATCAGAAGCTTCCAACTGATGCAGAACGGAAAGGTGAGGGAAAAGCATAAAGGCAATAAATAGAATGCATCTAAGGATTCAAAGATAAAGATAGTAAGCCATGCACCAAGCCAAAAACATTTCCTTTGATCCTCTCCAATTAAATGCATAACTTTTAAAAGGTTCGACTTTCTAAAATATTTCACTCAGAATTCTCATGTTGAATGACTGTGGTTGCATTTTCTCCATAGTCTGATAACCAAGTTCCTGTTCTTATGCAAGTCAATTTTAAATTTCACCAACTAAACAGCACAAAGCATGTAAGTATACTTAAAATGCAGAATTTAAAAAAATGTTACTAGTATAACTAATTGATCATATCCCACTCCAAATGGGAATGTGTAGTTATTTACATTGTTTAGCTTGGCCTATAGACAACCTCATTGGTGTGCAAATATTAGAAACTAAGGAGTGTTGGATAGTCATCTATCAGGGATGATGTAGTGAATCCTGGAGTGTGCAGGGGGTTGGACTTGACCTCTGATTCTATGAATACTTACAAACTTATAAGGAGATCCTAACATTAAATATTTAATATTTTTCTACATAAATAAGGTCATCTATATGAAACCAAACCATAAGAATAACCACCCAGACTCCCCCTTTTGGGGGAGATGGGTGGTGATAGAAATTTGAAAAATAAATAAATTAGAGTATTTATAATAAATTAGATTACAAGCAGCAGCTTGTAGATATAAGAATACAAGAATACCAAGAGAGGTTTAGACAGAAGCTATACACTGCTCTGAAGGGTAATTTAGCCACTCAAAGTAAAAACAAACAAAAAAACTTACAGTTTGCAGAAAAACCAAAGTGGTATTTGGGTCAATCTGGCTCAAAAATTAAACAACCCCCCCCCCCAAAAAAAAACTTAGCCACTTAATAATGTGGGATTAACTCTGTGACCCATACATCAAATGCCTTTTGTTGGCTTTATTTTTTAAAATGTTAGTAGCAGGAAATGTTGTAATTCCATATGTGTTTTCTACCACTTACACTATAAATAAGAACTAAACATGTGAACCAGGAAACTGAATGTGACACCCTGCTATTGCCCATGGCTCCCTTATCAGATAGTTGATAGGCACTCTCTTCTGGTTAGCTGATAAACAGAAGCGGCCAGTAATCTCCCTTAGAATGATTTTTCCCAAAGAAGGTGGGACAGCAGCTGAGTTGGCAGAATCTTTCAAAAGAAGGCAGTGGGAAGAATGTGGATAGAAGAATTGATGGCTGGCAACCCAAGATAGATCTAGGCAAGTTGGATCTGGCTGTTTAAGATTGTTAGCTTTAGTGCAGAGCAATGTTGGCTAGTGAACCTGAGACAGGCTGTGCAGAATTGCACTACTGAGCTGTAAGTTCAAGGAGACATCAAGGCAAGCAGCCCAAAAGTAGAACAAGGCACAATCCAGAGAAAACCGCTAAAGGCTGGGGACGACCAAGGGTCCAGGGCTATCTGACCCAGAGGGTCTGGGAGAGATCAAGGAAGACCATGTTCCTCCAGTCATGGAGACAAACCAGAATCAGAATTAGAAAGGGAATACTAGCCAGCATCTTGTGTTCTTTTCTTAACTCTAAATAGAGGTAGTTAGAAACGTGCACATACACATTCAGCTAACATTACAGCTTGGAAATATTTTCAGCAGAGAAAAAGTTCCCTTTTAAAATCTCAGGCCATTGTGGTTACCTTCCAAGTGGGCAAAGGGATGCAATTACCTACTTGTCGATTACACTTGCAAAACAGGCTGGGGAAAGTAAAAGGAAATGCTCCTTCTTTGAATTACTGTCCTAATTTTTTTTAAGGGGAGGGGGATGCACAAGAAGTGTTTTGCAGTGGGTCTTGCATCAAACCCTGTGAACTTACAAAAAACTATGACATCATATACGGCATGTAAACATACAAAAACTAATACATTTTTAACTCTAAGTAAAATGACGGAAAACTCAGAAATGATTTTGAACAGAGCTACAGTATTGGGAATAAAGCTCTTATTTTCTCCTGCCTCGTGTTTGATAACAGACTGTTCAACTTTCAAGAAAGTGTGTATAGAAAGGGATATTAAAAAGTGCTGTTACTCTGTTTAAAATCTGACACGCACATCTCTTTGAAATGACAGCCAAACAAGATTTCAATTATGAACCTATCATATCGTGTCTATTTCAAACAGAGTGATATTTGTAGTAATGTCAGCAGTAATAAAAGCCCATTATTTATCCTTAGAAAAATAGTGAACCATGAATTCACCCTGTATTAAAATAAATCATGAATGCACTATAGATATTATAAGGGGATTAAAAGTCCCCTTTTCAGGAGAGATGGGTGGTGATAGAAATTTGAAAAAAAAATAAATTATTCAAACGATGGAAAAAATCAAAGTTGGAGTGTACAACTGGGAACATTGTTTCATGATGCTCATCCTGATTTTGATGATTTATTTTCAACTCAGTATTTTTTTATGAATTTGGAACTCTACAAAGTAACTGAGACAGGCTCATTTCCAAAAGAAATTGGAACATTGTAATGGCAAGAGCAGAGATGTATAAGAATCTTGGTAAGACCTTGAAAAAGAAATGCAGAAAACTACAATCACTGGGAAAATTGGAACCATTTACAAGTACCACCTAATGTTTTTAAATGGTGCAAAACAGATTTATGTTTGTAACCCCAAGTGTCATTCTATTGGCAGAACTAATTCTTCCTCCTTTTCCCATACCCTTCAAATGTGCTCCATGTGGGATGCTCTGGAGCAAGTTTGGACAGGATGACAGGAGACAGTGAAGAGAAGCCTGTTCCTCAAGTGGAAGTCCACTGTACAGTAATTAATCTTCAGAGTACTTTTCTTCATTCTCAACACAGATCTAATTAAACCACGTAATGGACAAATGTATAGCAACCTTGCAACTGCTTGCGTTTTTAATATCAAAATATAGTGATGAGCATGTTAACAGTTAAGATCCGAATCTGAAAATAAGGGTAGCTTCTGTCTGAAGGAATTGCATCATTATTTCTATTTTGCTGACATTTTAAAACGTGTTGGCAACTTTTAAGATTTAGTTATGAACCCAATGGGACATACATAGAAAAATGTGTTTCTTTAGATTTACCCTGTGAAATGGATCACAAGCCAAAACTGCTTGTGCACTATGATGCAATTCAATTCCACTGGCAGGACTTCTTGCTCCCGTGCAGCACAACCCCATTCTCAATCTGGTCTGCAGGGTCCATCAACCTTCTATAATAGATTCTGAAAGTACACACTGGGTTTTACTCCAATCCCCATATTTCATTTGAGGCATTTTGTGAACCTTATATTGGGTTTCCTATTTTCCAAGCATTATTTTAGAAGCAGTTTTTTTTTCTTTCTGACTTCCATATTTTAAAATCATATTTTGTCTCCGCTTCACAGAATAAATGTGTCACCGTTATTTTTCAACCACTACAGAAACTGAGTTTTGCACAGACACTTTGATATAGCATTAAAAAATAGTTTTTACTGCTTGGTTTAGATTCAGCTTTATTCCTTTCTGCTATAGCCTGAAAAATACAAATGTACTTTTCCTCAACTGTATAATGGTACATTCATAGCTTTCTCAGATGATATTTTTGCTTTATATTGAGACGTCTGTAAGACTTTAAAAAGGGACAATGGCTCTATATGTACAATCTATGTACTTTATTGGGAGATGGAAGAGGATTTTAAGCAATACGGAGCGCAATGATTTTTTTATTTTCCAGAGTGGATATGCAAAAGTGCAGACCCCAAAAAGCTCTGAATTGCAAAACAACAGGCCACCATGGCAAGGAAGAGGATAGCAGAGTTGATGACATTAATTTTTTTATTAAAGTACTTTTGCATTAACCCTGTGACAAACCACAGAACTACAATTGGGCATTTTCTGAAGTAAAAGTATTGCAGTTTGTATGCTGAAAAAAAAAGCTGACAGAAATTTATTTTTAAAGGTTTATTAGCCACAACAAGCAACTACTTGTGGAATTTATAGGGGAAATAAATTAATGCATCTGGAATCATTCTTAGGGAATCTTATATTTAATGAGAAGTCGCTGGGGATGAGTATTTAAATTAACTACAGCTAAAAAACAGCACTCATCTTAGAAAATATGACTTGCAACTCTTGAATTCGTATGGGGTTTTACACTCATTGTAAAGACACACCTCATTGCTCTGAAGTAAGTAACCGTTCTATCTTGAAGTAATAGATTTTCACCCATTATTTCAAGATAAACCCACTTGGGAACACCTTACAGATAGAGTAGTTTAATAATGACAGAGCTAAGATTCACTTTGTAATCATTACACCAAGCTCCATGGTCTAGCAATTAACTCTGGACCCAAAGCATGATTTATGAGTTTAGAGTTGCCCAACATTCTGGCTGCTGATTTTTCACTTGGGATGAGAAACCCCCTTTAAAACAAAAGAGGGAGAGAGATACAGTTATCACCACCCTGCACAACTGAAGTACAGTTCATTGAGTTTGAAAGGAAGTGTGAACACTAACCAGAGTAATGATGAATATGTCGCTAGTACACCCTAGTGGTGTCCACAATAATTCAGATCTGAAATGTCCCATTTTGAGTTTGAAATAGTCCTTCCAACATTAGCTGAAGTGTTTTGATCTTGAAATAGCTCAGAGCTCAGACCTTCAGAAGCTCAGCATCAAAATATGTTTCTGAGCTAGGTTTTTTAGCTCTAACAGCTATTTCGAATCCAAAACACTTTGCACCACTTGAGTTCACCTTAGGATACCTTAGAATTATCAATAAAGTGAACCTTTTAACTGAAGATGATTAAAAAACTAATGTAAGAAAAACAGACTGTACTAGATGAGGAAAATATACTTCTCTTCTTATGTGGTACCCACTTGGAAGAATACATGTCAATACAGTTTTTTATAAGCAACCTGATAAATGGACCTTTTCTTTTTCACACAAACACAAAGAAGGACTTCTGCAGAGAGCCTGATCAGTGCCGGAGTCATTATCTTGTGAAGATATCTCCTGAAGGGGTAGACTGTGGAAAAACATCACTTGAGAAAAGCACTCAAGAGCTTCTTCAGCCCCATTTTAGGGATGACTCTCTAACTGCAAATTGAAAATGAAATTAATTTCTTGGGAAACCAGGGTTTTACTCACTATGCTTGATCCCTGCACCTTTTCTGTGCTCCTGCATAAGCGCAATGAACACACTAAGAATTTCTCACACAAGCACAGAAGATAAGGACTGCCATTTCAGGACTGCCTGTTGGAACTTGCTCTTCACTTAGCTCTTTATTGCAGCTCTGTTGACAAGAGTTATTCTTAGGGTTCAATCATACATCATTTAACAGAATTACATTGATTATAAAGATTATTTCTTCCAAGGGCCATTAGTGGTCATGAGGGGAAGTCCACTGTAGCCACAGGTTACTATGGGAGAATCTGAAATGATGGAAAGAAGTCATCCTTCCCTCCCCCCAACTTCAGACATAATTTACATCATTTTCTCGACTTTGCAGAAAGGCCTTTGAACAACAGCAAAAACCCACACCGCAATCAGGGCTTTGAAGACCCAGTATTAAATGTTATATGCGTACATCTAAGTGAGGCTTGGGAATTCTGGGAATTGAAGTCCACATATCTAAAAGTTGCTGAGATTGAGAAACACTGATCTAAGCTGTCCCAATTCCTTTCAAATTTTAACAGTTAGCTTGCAACTTTCCTGAAAGATTTTTCAATTTAACATGTTGTGTTTATCAGATCCCATTTTGCACACTGTTCTTGCAAGACCTCATCTGAAAATTAGCTTAAGAAGTAATAGTAGCATCATCATCATCATCATCATCATCATCACCACCATCCTTATAACAATGCAAGCGTTTGCATTCCTATAAGACATGAGAATTAAGAGCATTGTCCAGAAAAGCAAAGAATATACACACACAAAAACACAGACATCAAATACCTGTTTCTTGCTTTTACATACAAAGGCATTTTCAGATAATCCAAAATTCAGGTTGATCATTTTTAATCCCATTAATTTCACATGTATGCACAAATATGAGAATTCAATTGCTGTCAATTGGAAAAGCAATTCCAGATTTTGTACTTATTACTGACAATTAGTTACAAGAAATAATGTGACCTGCCTATTTTAAGTTTAAACCTATCCAGTTTTTTTCAACTCCAACTAGTGAATAAAAAGCATCTGGTAAATGAACACAATCTAGTACTGCAATTTGATAAGGAAAATGCACATTTCAAAGCAGATACTATACTGAAAAGTGGTACACACACCTTACTATCCTCATTCTTATTTTAGAATCAGCAGATCCATGCAAACAACAAACAACCTCACATTTATGAACAGCAGAAATTAAAATACGGATGGCATCAATGCTTATTCCACATAGGAGCTGCAATTGGCCCCTGTGGAGACCTTTCAACAACAACAAACTCATCAGGGTTGCCAACTGCTTGATAGTGGATTAACAAATCCTGAATAGCACGTTCTTCAATCTGAAATGAGAAGGGAGGAAAGGGAGGGAGAAACTCTTAGAAATCTGGCAAAAACTGGAATAAGAACAAATGCTCACAGGGCAAAGCATACAGGGCAGTCACTAGATGTTTTATATATTGAAAAAACGTTTAATGGGATAAATCACACCTTATTACTTTCAATTCTGGATTCTGTAGTTAGAGAGCAATCCATAATGTTTTAACAAAACACAGCAGAAGGGAAGCAACCTAGCTATGCTACTGAAATAATGACAGTTCAGTGTAATCTTGATATGAAATACTTAACCTGAGGTCACATAAATAAACATATTGCAGCCTAAAACACTAAGAACACTGTGTTGTACAGCATTTTTAGAAACATCACTAAGGCTCCTTGGAACCAAAAAGAAGGAAGAGATGAAAGGAAGGCAAGAAACAGACATTCTAGAGTGCATAATGCTGACTTTTATTCTTTACCTGGATCAAAGCTAAAGGTTTTTCTCTACTTCGGGTAAGAGCAGCTTCTTGCTGAAGTTCTTCTTCTACAATTTCTGCAAATGTGATAGGCAACGCTGCAGCTGGATTTCTCAAGGATGATGCTAACCAAGGACTGTAAGATAAGTTACAAATACAAAGCATCACAACTTTACAAGATATGCTTCTCTACATATATATTTACACTACAAATATAACTTACTTATGATTTTCTGATTGTGTTGGTTCACAAGAATGTTCATTTTCTGCTCCAAGAGCAATGGCATTTGTGCATCTACAGACAAAAATTAGTACAAGAATTTTTAATTACAACCGTTCTTTAAGGCACAAAAAGTCAGAACACAAAGCCCAAACAACTTGTAATAAATGCAGCAGTCCATAAAGTAAGTTGCATGACCACATAGTGACTGTTCAGCAGGAACTAAAATGTTTAAGCCAGCACTTCTGTGAACACATAAACAGCCACTGCAGCTTTGGGATTCACTAGTATAGAATATGAGTCAGTGGAACGGTATTTCAGGGAGAAACAATGTTTGAATAAAATTGAACAATATTCCAGTCCAGGATGGTTGTTTTGACGGTACTGGGATTGGCAAACATTTTTTTGTTATGGCAGAGTGGCATAGATCCAGACTTAAAAAATAGATTGCACGTTAGGAAAGAAAGTTGCTCCATTCATTTGCATTATGTAAAACATTTTGTAGTCCCAAAAGGATGGTATGTCAGTCCTAATGCCTACCCAGGGACAATGGATGAAGGTTATAATGCAGCCCCCCAATTTTCCAGTGACATGATACCACCACCAACTTTGGCGGGGGGGGGGGGAGGCAGGTGAAGGATGGCAGCAGAAGACCATTTTTGAGTCATCTGAGTGGGCTGGAGCTTTTAACGGGGAGAAGAGGAACAGTTTGCCTCCCGTTCCTATCATTAAAACTCCCCAAAACTTTAAAAGGGCTGATTGTGGCCCAATAAACAAAGTTTTCAGGCCTTTCGGAATATTAGATCATGAATCATAGGAACGAGTGCAGGAGGCACCCCAGCAGCCTGCTGCTTCTATCTCCACCTTCAGTTTTGAGAAAACAGAAGCTATGAAAAATCATACTGAAATTTGACTATTTTGTCACTGAATTATGGCAGCCTGATCTCATGATGCTGGATATCCACTGCATCCTTACAGAATGTACACCAATAAAAATAAAATAATACACATTTACTGATTTTTTTTATCTTCAGTCTTTCTTAGAAAAGTGCTTTATCAGAAATGGAAACACAATGTAAAGCAATCTCACCTCAGACATTTTTCAGCTGGTACATTCTCCACTGATTTAGCACAACTGGCACCAACTACTTTTTTTTCTTGTAACAGGAGATCACGGAATGATTTTGGCAAAGCAGAATGCAATGAAGAAGCCCTAAAGTAAAATGAACCAAATTTTGCTAAGCTACATTTCCAGATAAGCCTAGTGCAATTCTTTCACTGACTAAACTATCTTTCCTATTGGTGAAATGAATCACTCAGAAGCATGAATCTTCATGTCTGCTGTCCTAGAACATTACATTTCTATATCTTCCACTTACCTTGTTCAATCAGTACAAAGCACTGAGGAATCTGCTTTTACTAGGAATGGTGAAGTCATTAAATCAAAGGTGAGCAATGCCATTTTTGTGGCCCCCTAGGTGCCCCTCTAACACAACTGCTGAAAATCAGAAATTAACACTATCACTGAGGGATGTATCAGTAGTCTGTACTGGACGATGCATCTAGCAGTAATCTGACTGAACATAATATGTCTTGGTAAATTCATAGTTCAACTACACTAAAATTATATGACCAAAAAGAAAAATATGATGTAAGGCACACACAGAGCCATTAACAATGACTAGTCTCCAGCTCTAAACTGACTTTCCTCCTTGAAGCACAGGCTGAAAGTGGCTGGGGAAGATAAGTAGGGCTTATTTTAACAGCATTATTTGAATAATTCTATTACCTAAAAACAGAGGTGGGCACAAATATATGAAGGCCTTATGAAGTTTTCCTTCCTACTGTTCTAACATAAAAACCATCACACATTTTCTTCCTGTTAGACACAAAAAGCTCTCATTCTCAACAAGGCATTTCTCTTTTCAGGCTTTTGCAGTAATTGGGATGTTGTGGTCTACACATCTATTAAATTTCAACATTTTAGATGAAGAAACATGCTTACAACATTGACGTACCATGAGTATTGCAAGCCTCTTCATGGCATGTTAGGCAAACCATGAGGTTTTTCAGTTAAAGCCACCATAGGTCTTAAGCATAACATGAGAAATAAATAATACTCAGAGATAAGAACCTGCTGAACCTGTTAACTGAAAAACTGACCATCTGGCACTTGGAAAAGAACAGCACAGGGTATCCTGCCAGAAGGAAGGAGAAATTGCATCTCCGGGCAGATAAATTATGTTCTTTCACCAGAGATGTATATGCATGCACACATATTTGGAAATGATATTTAAATCCATTTCCAAAAGGAAAGATTAGCCTTTGTTCTTTTAGTCTTCCTCCACGTTTCACCCTAAAAACAGTCTCCACATATTTTACCTAATTAATCTTCAAAGAACAATACATATCCTTGACAAATCTGTGAAGCTGGACATTATTTTTGGCAAGAACAATGCCAAGTATGATTTAAGGTATCCTGAATCTCCATGTCAACCAAAAAAGTTCCAGAAGCTCCCACACCCATCTGGCATATTTTCCTGCCAGAAGACCTGCTGAATTTCCAAGACAAGTATCTTGTTTCGCTGCAAAACAACGCTTCAAGAGAATGCCACATACTGCAAGCACAGAAACCTCAATCTGATGCCAAATGCATGTTTGTTTTTTTAAATTAGGGTTATACTATAATAACATAACATGTTAAATAACCCCTCCCCACTTTTTCCCCCTCACTATTAACTAAGCATTCAGGAACATTCAGCAAATACTTCATTTACTAATACAAAAATATAATCAAGCTAAGCATAGTAAGATACTTAACTTATATGGAAACTTTAAAGACTAAAATAAATTCATTACTCAAGGAACCAATATTGTGTGCACACATGCATCTGTAAATCCTTTAACTAGAGATTTTGTCCTTCCTTTGCTCTTAATCATGCTCTTGGTCCAACCACCCAGTATTTCCACAGACCATGACCAGCAGTGGCGCTTCATGGTCTCAAGCAGGTTCTTTTCCTGCCTTGAGGTGCCAGGGATGAATCCAAAATTTGCATTCAGACCACATACTCTAGTACTGAATTATTGTCCTTCCCACAGATTATGAAACAGTGAGTCTGAAACAAAACTGAAATGACCCCAATATGCAGTAACCTAAAGAAATAACAAGGTGCATACCACACAGTTGCTGGTTTTGTTGTTTTGGAAACCGTAGGTAGCAAAACTGCATCAGGCACAATCTCTGGGTTATTATCCTTAGCAGCCAGAGCAATCAATTTCCTCTGCTTCTGAGAAAGTTTACTTCCATGAGAAGTGGCTCTACTAAAATTAGACACAGAAATGTAAAAGTACTTTACTAAAGCTTATCAAACAGAATATAACAAAAGAGTATCAGTCACAGACTGCTGGATTATATGTCCTGAATTTACAAAATTATCTCCTACTATTATCTAAATCTGTAATCTGAATAGTAACAGCAGTTCTAAAAAGAAATATTCCTAATCTGTGAACCATGTTTGCAGGGCAACATGGATACTGCACTACTAATGTTTAATCCAAAGCTAAAACTTCAAAAATGTTTCTAACAAGGTATGTATGTATGTATGTATGTACGTGTGTGTGTGTGTACACACACACACACACACACACACACAAACAGAGCAAATTAGGATTTTAATGCTCATCAGTCAAGTTGATTGAATTACATCGTTTTTACCAACCCTGAATTTATCTTTGGCATGCTTCCACATTTCTGCAGATTTTCTTCAGTTTCCATAATAGTTCTTAAATCAACAGCAGGAGGACTGGTAGGACTGAATTAAAAAAAAAAATTATAAGTTGTTACTTTTCAAGATATCCATTTTTACTTACATTTCAGTTGCCAAACACTATTGTAGCCTTCTATATGTAACCGGATGTATAATTTATGTCTACTTCCTCAATTATGGCAAACCTCAAATAGAATGTTTTCAGATGAACATTTTATATATATTTTTCAGGAAACACACACACCAAGGATACTTTTAGGTCCACTGAAATGCTGAGTAAAATATTTAAGATAGAATTTTAGATAAGATGTATGGTTGTTTTTCTTTTAAAGACGATTATGAATTAGATTATTACAGATGGAAAATGTAAACTGCAACCAAACATAGCTAGGCTTGCAAGAGTGCCCACTGAAAGGTAGAAATTAGCAGCCTAAGCAGAAATACATTACTGTTTTGAGCAGAATGACCACAAAGTAGTCAAGTGATTTGATTCTTCAAAAATCATTTGCATGTGGGCCCTGCGTTTTAACAGAGAGGGAAGCTCACATTTCAAAGACAGAGAAACAGCCTTGCAAGAGGACAGTATTTGACCAAGGTAGAAACACAGAAAATGTATACCTAAAAGAGCTGGCAACCCAGTTGGAAGAACTCACATAGGTGTTTTTGTTACTAGGAATACTCTGTGGAAGAGAACTCTTCTGCACTGATGATCCATGACAGATTTTTACCTCTTTGTTGGCATGGGAAACAAATGTATTTGAAATACCCGTGTTCTCTTTCACCTGTAGTCAAAAGATACTAGCGTTACATTGTTATAGAAAAGGAACCTTATGGACTTTACAGATAATAGGGTTCAATCTATTTTGGCTGAAGTTTACAAAGGCAACTCTTCATCTCATTTTAAAAGCTAGTTCTCATGTCACATTGCAGTGCTTTTAACACTCTTCATCTTGGGAAACAATCTGCACACCAGAAAAAAAAACATTTGGGGGTTGACATCTAAAACCCTACAAACTTTCATGCCGCTTTTGATTATACTATCCATTTATTATTATTCATCTATTTAAATGATTTATATGGCTGGCCACTTCATAACAGTAACTCTGGGCAGCATACAAGGATTACAGCATGAACCGTAGCAGTTTAATGATTTCATGATCCAAGAAGTGTAATCTTGGTTGCGGTTCTCTCCTGAGCCACAACATGCTATATTCTTTTTAAAAGTATATAGCCATTTTTCAAATTAATTAACATTGGATTCTTTACTCAAATAAATACAGGTTATACTCAGCCTTTCTCAGTCTGACTACAACAACTCCCATCATCCCTAAACAAGATGGCTGGAGTAAATGGAAGTTGTATTCCAAAATTACTGAAGGGCAGTTTCTCAGAGAAAGCTGTCACAGCTTTTATTGAAATTATTCTGTCCTAAACAAAACATCAATTTTTATGTAGTGTAATATTTTGTAGATGACAAAGCCACAGCCTATTGTAGAGGGATAACATCTGCAGGATTCAGGAAACAGCCCCACATAAATGACATACACATAAACCACTGAGGTCCAATCAACTGGCATGGCACTTTAGATAAGAGAGGTTCTCCCCTTAATCATTTAACTATTAGGCATGGTTAATCTGCCTCTAAAAACATTTTTAGAAATTATGCTGTCCTTGATCAATGAGTATTAAGGCAAAAATAACGTGTGTACTCCAACCTCAACTTTATCTGTATGGAGTCCTGCTGTGAAATCAGGAGACTGCAAATCTCTGGGACTGTTCACTCCCACCGAGCTGCCTTCGGAATCAGATGTCAGCATTTCAGGGAGGGATTCAACAGAATTAGCTTTATCCAGTCTCAATATCCCTGCATGTATCCCTGCATGGGGAAAAAATACAAAATTATCTTGGGGCAAATCAGAAATGCCCAAGGAAGCAAAACTACTGATACTACGTTCTGGTACCTAGGGAATGGACTGCTATCCTGTAGCCTAGTGTTTCTTAATCTCAGCAACTTTTAAGATGTTTGGACTTCAATTCCCAGAATTCCCCTGCATGCTGGGGGTTGAAATCCATACCTTTTAAAGTTGCTGAGATTGAGAAAGACTGCCTGCCTGAGTTCACAGAGAAAGCATTTACCTGATCCTTGCCCCAAATCCTCTGTTTCAAGCATGCAGCCTTCACTGCCTGCTCTTTTATGCACTACTCTCAACACTCCCCACTGCTACACATGTGTAACTTCTGGGGAATGAAGCAGCAAGAGAGACAATTCTCCTAACAGGCTCCTGGAAAGCCACTGAAATTCTTGCAGAATTAAAGCTATCAGAGGATCTGGAATTGTGGTTAATGTGATGTGCAGAATTGTTTTTCTCCTTTGCTGCAGAGCTGGAGTTGAGGACTGTATTGCCTCTTAAGTACAAACTACACCATTTCAGACATTTTGGGGAAACATTTTGAAACACCATTGCTTCAAGCATGGAATGCTTTCAGAGGGATTGAGACACCTGTTTACACTTGAAACAAGATCTTTTCAATTCAAGATTGCACATCACAATGATCTGCATTATAGTAAGCTGCTTGCATGAAAAAAGCAGATCTGTATATTTTCTTCTTAACAGAATAAATTTATCACTTAGAAAATCTAACAACAATCTTCCTTTCAATTTTCCCTTAGTAATAAGAGACTATGTGTTGGTTAGTAGGGCTATAACCCCTTTAACTTTCAATTAGGTATATAGCAAAAAATAGCTGGGTATTGTTTTTACATAGCCACTGACTCCATTTTTGTTTACATATCAAAATAGCATTAACTTCACACAATTTGAAAAGGTTACTTTGAAATGTTACTTTAAAGCTACAACCAAAATGACATGAAAAAAATGAGTAATCCGTTATTTGCAGCATGCTAAATACACTCTTTTTCTTACATGGAACTCTAAAATGCTAACCCAATGTAAGCTAATTGTGTGTGAGTGATACAAGCAGAGATGCTGTCTTGGAAATGCTATTAAGGTAAAGGTAAAGGTTTCCCTTGACATTAAGTCCAGTCGTGTCCGACTCTAGGGGGCGGTGCTCATCTCCGTTTCAAAGCCGAAGAGCTGGCGTTTGTCCATAGACACTTCCGTGGTCATGTGGCTGGCATGACTAAATGGAACGCCGTTACCTGCCCGCCAAAGCAGTACCTATTAATCTACTCACAGTTGCATGTTCTCAAACTGCTAGGTTGGCAGGAGCTGGGACTAGCAACGGGAACTCACCCCGTCACACAGATTTGAACCGCTGACCTTCCGATCGGCAAGCTCAGCAGCTCATTGGTTTAACCTGCAGTGCCACCACGTCCCAATCGGAAGTGCTATTACAGCCATTTTAATTAAGTAATCATTGTTTAGATTCACATTTACCTTATAACCCAAGGAAAAAGACATCTTCTTCTTAAAATATAAGGATAAAGGTTTTTTTTAGGTCTTTACTGTTTTCAACAAGGGATAATTATGCTTATGCCTGACATTACCAATGAAGCTTGAAAGTATAACTTCAAGCTGGCTTGTGGCTTAAAACTGAATGAAGTTGAACCTCAAAGACTGCAAACTTCTGGAGTTCAAATCTACATTCACCATTTCTTGGGCTCTATGTGTTAATCAGAAGGCAAATGCATGCATATATCAGTAGCAGTCTTGTCTTATTAAACATTATAACTAGGGTATGTATTCAGACTAGAAATCAACCAATGGCCTGCCACATCTAAACACGAAGAGGAACAATGTGTATTAACTTGCTTCAGCAAATAAACAATTGGTTAATTTTACCTCGAGTGAAAGTAGGGGGTAAGACAGTGTAAGGCATTAGAAAAAGCTGTTAGCATAAACCTTGCTTCAAATAATGAAAGCAATGGCATCTTTTTCTGCTGCTCTAAAAACTGTCTCCAGTTCTTTGGAATCACCAACAAAGTAAAGTGGCTGTGCATTCATGCATATGAGGAGCCAGTTTTCAAAGCAGCAGCATGAGACTTGAAAAGGACATGGATCCTGTAATGATTCAGAGAGAGCTGCTTCATTCATGCTAATGTGCGTTGTGCAACTTCTCTTTCAAACCCTTTGTATAGCCTTTGCACACAATACTTTTAATTTATAAAGTGGCGGGACCTTCGGACTCATCACATCCCTAAATTACTCCTGGCGCTACAGAAAAAACAGTCATTACAAGCCATATGTTAAACTTCATACATTATATTTTTGCCATTATGCCAAAGTTACCTAAAAGTCATTCTTAAAAAGAATAGATCAGCCCTTTTTGCCACTAACCTGTAGCTGGTGGATTCTGAATAATATCTGACAGATTATACCCTCCTGAACTGTCTGCCCGTCTTCGAGGCTTCTTTTTAGCCTTTGCTTTAGCTTTCTTGAGAAGCATTTCTCTAGTTTAAGAAAAACAAAACAAAACAAAACAAACATTTGTTTCAATTTCACTCACTCCTGATTACAGTGATAGCACCTACAACAGTGTTTCTAAGATATGTGGACTTCAACTCCCAGAATTCCCCAGTCCACACATCTTAAAGTTGTCAAGTTTGAAAAGCACTGATTTAAAATGTCCACCCCTCTTACTATAGCCTCCCAGATTAAAATTTCCTCAAATTCAAGATCAATGGTTTTTCTAGCCCAATTTTGAAAAGCTAGGCATTTTTAATATATTCCATTCCAAGGTTCCTTCCGTACTCTGCAATGTACCGTATACTACAACACTGAAGTGGGCTTACTGCTCATTGTACAAGCTGACTAGGATCAACACCTGAACACTGCAGTTGCCTAACTCTTTCTCTACTTCTTCTTGTTTAGTTGTGAATTAGGACCATGGAATTTACAGTGGGAGTTTATAGTACTCAGGAAGCATAAAAGAAAATCTTCTAAGAGAAGAGTACCCAGCTTTCATCTGTCTGAGAGCTGGACCAGACTTTCTGCAGCATGGCAAGCACCGTTCAAGGTTCTTAAGAAGTGAAATTGGTGCTTTAAGGCACTACAAAGCTTTGAACACTCATCTTGCCCCCCATGCCCCCCCAACAATAAAATGGGAACCTGTTTTTTCAGCCCATCCACTCTGGGGGGCTCTGAGGGTTGGCAGGCCCACTATATTAGTATACATATTCCATTCCAAGCGTATGACTATTTCTCAAGTATTAGAGCTATATGGAGGGGCAATGCTTCAGAGCCATCTGGCTTCTCTTCTCTGGAGTGAAGCAGGACTAAAAAGCCTGCAACCAAAGTGTCAGAGTGTGCTACTTTGCTCAGATAATGCATTTCAGCATAAATGTTTCTATGCATGTGCAAAAGACTGAAGGCCAATGAAGCAGCAGCCCCAACTTTGTGCTTTGTGGGCCTGCACTTAAAGGTTCCTTCACTGAAGGCTCAATTGGAATAAGAGCTTCATTCAGGCCTATTACATCTATCAGAAGAAAAAGGATTCTCACTGCAAGGCTTGCTCTGTGCTCCTTTCTTCTTTTAGGAAGACAAATGTTTCTCCTTCCTCAGGCTCCAGAGAACTAATATCAGGACCATCTTGGTATGGAGTAATTACTCTGCGGTCCATAGCAGGAATCTGCAACATCGTAACATTTTTTAAAATTTGAAAATGAGAAAAAATAGGAAACCATCAGATTTGTATTTTAAAAAGCTGTTAGGATGAATGCTGAAATTCTAAAAAAAAATCTGTGGTTTAAAGAGTGCTACAGTGTTCTATGAATGTTCTATAACAAATTAATCTCACATAAATATCTGAGGAAACAATGCATAAAAACCACACAGATAGCCTTCTTTATCAAAAAGTAGAAAATGTTGTTCATGCATTTTTACTAAATTACAATAATCTTTGCAGCCATAGGAATTTAATGCAATATAAAAAGAAAATTAAGATGAAATATGTTATTCTCTAAATCAACTTTTGACTGATGTCAGGGACGATCAATGTCAGGGATGATCAACGTTTTCAGGATGTACACCCTCCTATGTATCCATGTACAATGTCAGGGACAGTAAAAATTAAAAATGAATTTACCAAAATCTCTTGATAGGAGCACCAAATTTACAAGCATGAATGCTGAAATCTCTTGACATTTCTAGACTTAAGAGTTTGAAAGATCTTATAGAGAAATAAATGTTTGGGGGGGGGTCCAAGAACCCTCCCTCATTAGAGAAATTGCAAGCATCTTGGTGTCTATGTGTGCCAAGCTACTATCAGTTGTGCTGCTCAACTAGTTGTACTATTTTTTAGAACTGCACTGCTCATACTAAAGCTATGTTATTTTAGTATATGAGAAACTGCTCTCTCTGCCAAGATTCACTAGCACATTTACACTTTATTTGGTACACTCCACAATATATTTCCATAACTTTAATGAAGCATGAGACTGCCATCAATGCTGCATATAATCAAAAATAAATTGGGAAGAGAGTTTCAGTAAAAAAAATAAATGACTTCAAAGCATATCATATGACTTTAGTAGCCTGCATTCATTCAAACAGGAACCTAGAAACAATTGTCATTACATTTCTTCTTTCAAGTTACTTTAAATTGAAGTCTGCTTTAATTAATCAATGCAGAACTCACCATTTTTCTGTAAGAGGTAGAAAGATCCTTCAAAACTTCATCACTTAAAACATCCAGAACTCTATGAAAAATACAAATTAAATGTGGTGTTATACCCTGCTGTAACCCAGTAGAAAACAGTGAAAGCTGAACATGTTGACTTCTATTTTTTTTTTAATTCAGTTTCTTACAGCAAGGGGTATATTGATAATAGACTTAAGTTCTAAAGTGACAGGGATTGAGAAAAGAGGTGTTTTGAACTTTGAACAAAACAGCAGCCTGAAATGGTTGCATTCCATTGGAACAAAACTTGAAACATGTCAAATACTTTGTTTTGCCCTCAAAATACAATTCTTTGAATATGCATGTTTTGATGCAGGCTCAGAACACTCAAATTGGCTGTTTTGACCTCAAAACAGTTCGTACATGAAAAGAGAATTAGTTAATAGCAGCAGTTAAAGATAAATTTATTCAAACATGATGGATGTATGCATTCAACTTGTGTTTTTTATTAAAAATATGGATTGTGTTGTTGGTTAATATAATTCTGTTATTTGTTATTTTTATTATTTTGTCAATGTTCTGTTTTAATTAAAAAGCAAAAGAACATCTTGCCTCTAGATGGTTTTATTTTGATGTCTTTGATTTCGTATTTCCAAATGGCTTTTTTGGCACAGAAGCATGATAGGGGGCTAAAGGATATGTAATCATTCAGTAGACAAAATAATACTCCCTGTATCACTATAGATCAATAAGAAAGCAATTAAGATCAAGGCCCTGCTCTTACCGTGTTTCAAGTATGGCTGCCATGTTTAATACGATGAACTGCAAGCAAGACTGTTTTAGCTGTTCAGCATTATATGTGGCTGAAAATTCCAGGAGCTCAGCAGCATTTTTTAAAGTCACTGAAATTTAGAAATAGTGGCTATTTATTTGGAGAGCATGATAGAGACAATAAAAGATGATGCTTTTCACTGAGTGCCACTCGTAGGCTACCCATATACAGAGAAAGGCCTACATCCATAGTCCAGTGTATTCACAAGATTCTAGGGCATTTTCTAAAATGCATACTCAAATCACACTGAGCACTAACATGAACAGATAAATTTCTTTTGTGTGCTCTTGCAGATACATTTTGCAAAAGATGGATAATCTTTGCTAAAGAACATGTCACTTTTTTTTTAATCCGTTCAATCGTGCCCGATTCTCAAAGATTGCCTAGACAAGCATCTGCAGTTTTCTTGGCAAGGTTTTTCAGAAGTGGTTTGCCATTGTCTCCTTCCTAGGGCTGAGAGAGAGTGACTGGCCCAAGGTGACCCAGCTGGCTTTGTGCCTAAGGCAGGACTAGAACTCACGGTCTCCCAGTTTCTAGCCCAGTGCCTTAACCACGACACCAAACTGGCTCTCTTTTCACTATTAGTAATCTTCTAATTGAGAAAGCCTTAGCAAGAATTCATACAACATAGACGGGAAACGACTGGGTAAATGCACTTATTTTTTAAGAGCAGGTTTTGTGCTTCCATGTTTAATAAACAACATGACCATGTCTTTACTTTGATAAGAACTTTTACATTATTTTAACAGAAAATGAAAGTATTATAACAACATTATGAAACAATGAATAACTCACATTTTTCTGTAATGGCTACTTCACAGATTTCTTTTAACCGTAACATAAGGAGCTGGTCTGCTACCACAAGAACATTGCAGATGAATTCCACATTTTGAGATTCTGGAAATCAGTGAAAAATTGTAACTTGAACAAGTTTCCAACTCGCTCTACTTATTGTCCATTGGCTAGTTGAACCAGTATCACATTCTAGCATTTGTAGTATATTAACTAACTTGACACCAAATGGTTTTAAATTATTGGATTGGAATACACAAGTTGTCCTCTAGAAGTACTTCTATTCCATTTTCCACAATAAATTATCTCTTTTCCCATTTTCCTCATTTCAGCTTTCTACAAACATATTCTTTAAAATAACTTACTATTTGCAACAGTTGCTGTGGGGAATACAAGATGATAATTTTAAAAGAAGAGTTTCTCCCTCATGCAATCTTAATCCCATCTGCAGTGGAGTTTCAAACCATAGTTTGTGGCTGTCAATACTACTTTCTTCTTTACTCCCAATTTCTGGTGAAGGTGAAAGGTCCCCTGTGCAAGCATTGAGTCATGTCTGACCCTTTGGGGGACCCCACTTTAGCAACGTTTTCTTGGCAGACTATAGAGGGGTGGTTTGCCATTGCATTCCCCAGTCGTTACCTTCCCCAGCAAGCTGGGTACTCATTTTACTGACCTCAGAAGGATGGAAGGCTGAGTCGACCTGAGCCAGCTTCCCAAGAATCCAGCTTCCGCTGGGATCGAACTCGGGTCATAGGGAGAGTTTCAGCTGCAATACTACCGCCTACCACTCTGCACCACACAAGGCTCTAATCCCAATTTCTACCTTATCCTTAATAATGTGCAACACCAATCTTCTCAAAGGATATCAGATTCCTATTAATTCCTATTAGTACTAATTCTTATTCTAGTAATGCAAGAGATATTAATGCCCTCACCTTTTACTGTAACAGCTTCATCTGTGTAAATATAATCCAGGATAACCTGCAGGATTTCAGATGGAAATGGCAACTCTAGAGATGCACAACATGATGCCTAAATGAAAGGGAGTTTAAACAGACATTTCAAGTGCAAGCCCACTTTACAATCCAGGACAATTTTGCTAAAAACTTTCAGAAAAGTCTTCAGGTTTCAAAAGACATATGCTGCCCACACAAAATAACTATTAACAAATAAATATCTATTTATTTGTTTTATTTATCTATTTTCAAATAATGAAGATCATTTGCTTTTTCTGTTGGTAGCCCACATTAATATACTTTTATACAATAGGTGTAGAAAGAAAGAAAGTTGTCTTCATTCTTGAAAATCAGGAGAGGTTTTCCCAAGATTACAGTATCTCCATTAAACCTATGTATATTATCCCAGGATAATATACATAGGTTTAATGCTTCTTACATTTTTGTGTAAGAAGAACTAGAGCAGAATAACATTTTTCAATCCTCAAAGACTACCTCCAGTTTCTACACTCTTATCTGAAAGATGATGGAAGCCTATCCGGTGAAGAGACGTCACAGAATTATCTATTTCTAATGAATCCAGTTTCCAGGAAGCAGGCTATGGCAGGGAATAAAGCTAAAAAGCAGTTGGCAGGCTCTTCTGATAGCATCTACAGTGGATTCATAGAAGCCTTTCTGTTCTCACAGCACACAATATGGGAATTAATGATACATTACACTGTATAGCATCCATGCCTGATCAATTGTTCTGAACTATCAAGCCAAATGCAAATGAAGGAAAAACTCACATGAACACAGCATCCTGCAGACATAACCGAATTATTTCAAAAATTTTGGCAATGCTCCAGCTTGGAAAATAACTGTAAGGGAGTCTACTGAATGTTCCATAGCTATTAGTCATCCACTGGCAGTTTCCGTATACACAAACTTGAGAAACCGACTTCATGCTTTCAAGATTTATTAGAAAAAGCTTTGGACATTGAGTAAATGAAAAGAATTCCCAATGCCATTTGGGGGGGTGGAGACGAGGACTTGGATTATTGGATTATTGTTATATAACACTAATATGTGCACACCATTAGTAATTCTAACAAGCCATGTACATTCAGGCACAGCTACGGGAAATTAAGTGCCAAATCCAGCAATGAATCAGTTGCCTCCATTAGCATTGCCAACCACCCACGAAATCTCTATTTTATATTTCATTGTACTGGATGCTGTTTTTAACTTCCAGAGTTGTTTATGAGTTGGGCGACTTTAGAAAATTGAGTTATAAATTAAATAAGTAAAGTGCTAGTTAGCTAGCAAGTCAAGCCTTTAGAAAAAAATCTATTCCATTACAATCAGAGAATAGCAAGGAGCCCAAGCATTTCTATTCAAAAAAGGGAACACACAGTAAAATGGAAATAAATGGAGTACTAGGGTGAAGAAGCAAATAATCTTTAGAAATAGGGATCGGGGATTAATAAATGCAATAGCCTGAATGCTTTGTGGCTTAGCCAGATACATGGACTTGACTATCAGAGAATGTATGACTATATGAAAAGGTGTGACCTTGCTCCAAGCTCCAGATTATCATCTGAGATTACACTGGTTGGCACAGCATGAGGAAATAATTGTTGTTGTTGTTGTTGCTACTGTGGCTTCCTCATCACAAATGCAATTTCTATAAAAGTTAACTAATCCTACTCTTAAAAATATTTTTAAGGAGGTCTACTAAGGACACCTTTGACAGGCAATGAGGACATTTTAATTTTCTTTCAGTTTTATTATTAACTGACTGTTTAATATTTCCTCTTTCCCAGAACATCTAAAGTTCCTTCCACTAAGCAAGGTCCTGCTTCCTATTATATCCATTAAAACATGTCATTAAAATCCATCAATATAGCGCAGCTAATACTTTATACTAATTATAGGTATTACAATGATTTAAGTATCCATTTTTAATCCATTACACAAAAGGCAAATATTGATTTATTCTTGCATGATTTTTATATTCTTAAAAGGATATAATCCTCTATGCTGTATGGCATTACTTTAATTTACTCCATATGCAATTACTTTCTCCACATAATCCCCAATAAATACTTTTGCACAATTTTTCTTAAAAAGGGACTGGTAATGGAGCTGCACACTCACCTCAATCCAAGAGTTGCTCAGCATGCTGTGAAAGTAGTCTGAAAAGGAGAGAGATCTCATTTTGACATGCATTAAAAAGGCATAGAACTGTTAATAAAATAACCAAGCTACCTTACAGGATACCTACCGAGTCTTGCACAGAGTACACATTTGTGGCATGGGAATTCCTTTCCATCTTTCGACTTCATAGTCACATCACAGAGGTATGAACTAAAACAAGTTACAACATTATATATAATAGACTGTAATATATGCACACACACTAATTAATCAAATGCAGTAATTTATTCCTTACAAAGCTGAACATGTAAACACATAATGTATTTATTTATTTCAAAAAAAATAAAAGCACGCAACCACAAAAACAGTTTCATCCTTCTTTCAAATATTAACCAAAGATGGAGCTGAGAATCTTACAAGCAAGGTACAAGTTCAACAAAAGCTCTCTTTACCTGTAGTATCCTACAGTTTAGTACCCAGAGCTGCTGAACACACAAGTGTTAGAGGTGTTCAAAGTGTTTCAAATCTGAAACATTTTAAGCTTAAAATGGATTATTCCAACCACAGGACGAGCGTTCTGACACTGTTCTACCTACACCAAAAGTATTTCAAGCTCAAGGCAGCCATTGTAAGCTCAGAATACTTCTGCCATGGTCGCAGCAGGAACGTAACACTTCTAGTAAGGTTGGAACTACCAATTTTGAATACAAAATATTTTGCGCGCCAGTAACGAACACAGTGAAATGGATGGTAGCTATCCAGAAGATTTACAATCCAAGAAACAGAGCACAGTAAAAAATGGAGACAAACACCAAGCCCCAAAAATACTAACCTTGCTAATACTGAGGAGGAGACTGGGAACCGCCCAAGAAAGAGGAATTGCCTAACCGTACTGGAGGTATTTGGAGCTCACAGGGGCTATTTTGAGCTTGGAACACTTTTGCTATAGGTGGAGCGGCATCAGATCATTCCCACCATGGCCAGAAACATTTTAAGCTTAAAATGTTTCAAATGTCCAACTTTCTTCCGCTATATGCAGTATATTAACAGAGAGCCATTTTGCCTTCTTTTGGCTTTTTAAGTTTCTGGATATTTTCATATGCTCTGTCTTAAATGATGCCAGAGTTCTTTAGGCACTCGGTCAATTCTAGTCCATTAAATCTACTCTTTAGCTTTCTCATGCAATCACATGGTATACTGCTGAGGTCATATTCTTCTAGGTCTGAGTTTTTTTTAATTTTCAGTTGTAATTTTGCAAAAACAAGTTTGTGATCAGAACTAACAATCAGTGCCAGATCTTGTCCTTGCTGACTGAACAGATTCACCCTCTCTGCCTGCAGAGTACATAGCCAATTTGATTACAGTCTTATCTAACTTGAGATGTCCCTCTGTAGATACATATTTAGGCTGTTTGGAGAAGATATATGTTATAAATATTGAAATTATTTTTGCAAAATTTTACTAGTTACTATCCTGCTTCATTTTATACACCAAAGCCAAATTTTCACACTGAGATGCTATTTACTTCCTCCTTTAGCTTTTAGGTATCCTATAATTAGCATATATTTTTTGTTGTGTCAACAAGGTGTTGCAAGTCACAATATAGCTGTTCATCCTCCACTTCCTCTGCATCTATGGTTGGAGCATAGATTTGTATACCATATTACTGACTGGTTTGCCTAGCACCTCAAATTGAGATTATTCTATCATTTCTTGGGTTGTATTGCAGAACTGACTTTGACTTCCTTTTGTTAACAGATGCTCCATTATTTTGTGACCTTCTTGCCCACAGTAGATCTGATGCTCCTCTGATGTGTTCCATTCCATTTCAATTTGCTGATTCCCAGAATGTCAATGTCCAGTATTGATATTTCTGCTCTGACAATATCATGTTTGCCTTGGTTTAACATTTTGCCATTCCACATACCAATGTTGCAATGCTAATCTTTCCTTTTGCTTCTGGTCACATCAGGATTAGCTTCACTCCAGCATAAGCACCAGTGTTACTTGTACCAGCCCTCTGCTCTTCCCCAATAGCTCATTGGATACCTTCTGACCCAAGGAGTAACCTTCTAGTATCATATTCACACTGAATGGGTTGTCAGTGTCTATCTGGTTTTCTTGGCAGAATACTGGAGTAGACTGTTTTTTTCTTCCCCAGTGGATATTATTTAGTCTTATCCCTCTACTATGTTCAGCCTGTCATGGGTGACTCTTCTTCGAGCACACACTCTCAATAGCATAGCTCATAGCCATCACTGAGATATGAAACCCCTTCACCACTATAAAAGAACAATTCATGAAGAGGAGTTTCCAGATTACCCACTGGTTTCTTTGGCCTTGTAATCCCCACCTCTCCCGGGTCATATAAACTCACCATTTTTTCTGACTGAACTTTGGTTTATTGCTATTTTTTCTGTTCACAACATTAATTCTTCCATTTTCTATTCTGATTCCATCTAGCCTGCATGAAAAATTTTAAAAAAATATTCACAATCACAGAGGAAAATCATTGTTATAGCAAGAATTTATTTTGAAAGTAATAATAAATAACCAACAGAAAATTTATCTGCCAAAGTTCAATACATGGTATCTTTCTAGTACTGAGTACATTTTTTTTCCAGGAATTAGAAAAATGTCTGCTTTTGCATACAGTTGTTTCTCTATGCTAGTAAAGTAAAAAGATTACCGAGGCTTCCTAGAAACAGGGAAGCTAAACAGGATTTGTAGCATTGCTCCAAATCTTTGGTAAAAAGTCCATAGCTAATTTTGTTATTATAATTTAAGTAGCATAGTAAATGCAGTAGAATTTTCACGGCCAACACACACAAACAGGATACTACTTTAGCTATTGAGCTTTCGGCATATTTGGAAATGAGTTCCTCAGGATGGTCAAACAGCAAGGTAGAATATTTAAGAATATTTTCTCTTAGTACAACATTGCTACAACACCATACACAATTAAATGCAGAAAGCCACATGTTTTCAAATATTTCTTCTGAAGGTAGAGTCCTACCCATTACCAGATTCAATACTGGATCCAGGTATTTAACCTAAAGATCAAACTATTAGGGGGGAAAAATCACACATACAAAATCATATAAAGGGATCACATACCTTGAACTTAAACTACTAAGACCAAATTTCTTTGCAGCAATTTGCAACATTTTAATAAGATTAATTCCTTCTCCAACATCTTTGCATTTTTTAGAAGTGGTTTTTGATTTACTCCTCTGTTTTTCATTCATCATCTGCCCTTGGTTGCGTCTATAAACCGCAAATGCAGACTTGTTATTAACATCCCCATGAATAGCTATTTTATTCAAGTTTGTAATTAAGTCGTCTTCATTCTCTTCCACTCTTTCTTTGTACACCATTCTGGGCCTGTAGCCATGAATCAGCATATCACATGAGTCTGTGTAAATGTACTGGAGGAGGTACATAAACAAGTCTGGATGAAGTTTCTCCATCACAAAGAGATCACAACCAACATCATCTTTATCTTTACGGTAAAGGTCAGCAGAATCTAACCAACTCTGGTCTGATACAAAGACTTTCTGGAAAAAATCAGAGCGCATTGCCAACATGTATCTGTGCACAGGAAAAGTCCTAGTGCCAACCTGGAAAGTTACGTCATGGATGGTGTCCATAACTTCAGCTTCTCTCAACAACTTTCCAAAATCTTCAGTAATGATAGATCTTGACACATTTGGAATTTCATACAAACTGGAAGAAAGAAGTATATAAGCATTAATTTTTCAACAAAACTAGCGTTTAATATACCCTATAAAAATCTTCATGTTTAATGAAAGAGAAAGCAACAACTTTAAAGACAGGAATTTTTACCTGCTGATGAACATCAAAAGAAACAAAAACACAATGAAGGAATATAATCTTGCCATTGACCTACAAGTGCCTTTTAGTTATGCACAAATATATCCCACCTTTTGGAAGAGGGACTGTGGAACACTCTCAGCTGCTGACTGTATCTTGAATAAAGACCATTTGTTTGTTTCTTTGTCAAATTTATATAGCTGCCAGGAAGTGACTTTGGGCAACATAGAATAATCAAATAAAAATAATATATATATATATATATATATATATATAAAAACAAGCATTAAAAATATAAAATCCATATTAAAAATTAATTAAAAAAGAAATTTTTAATTCATATATATGTTTTAACAGTAACAAAAACATTTTCCCGCTCTGAAGATTTAACGTATGTTATTTCTTTACTGTATTTATATCCATATTTTCCTTAGTTTTTTAAATATAGTCCAATATTCTTTTATTTGCTGACAGCAAGGCTGGGCTCATTACCCCTCTTCTTAGTAAGGTAAGAGTATCTACATTACAAACTTGAATGCTAAATATTAATGAGGTAGGAGCTTGACCAATGTGCATAAAAGCATAATTAATCATTAGGAGGAATTCTCTGTTCACTAGCACTATTCCCTCCAGCACTTTCAAACAGGTTATTACTATATGTACTCAAACCTTGTTTTGGGATCTGACTGTAAAACAGCAAAATTACATCCATTAGGATCTGTGGTGATACTGACTGCTCTGTGAACAAAAGCAAGTTTCTCAAGTTGTATTCGTTCATATACATTGCTTGCATCATGAGATGAGATATCACTTGAAGAATTCTGAAGACCGGACACAATCTCTGTAAAATTCAGAAAAAGTTAATTAATTAGATGACCAGTAGAGGAAGATAAATATTTTTATTTGAATAGTTTTACTGAGGCTGAAAGTTTCATATCTGGTTTGCTTTCTGAATTGTGCTCCTAATCAGGCCCATAACCACAGGGGGGCTTGGCCTGCAGTCAGGTTCCTCTCTGGGCTTCTAAAATTCTACACACAATTTAGCAAAGTGAGGAGTTTCTGATTTCTAGAACTGAAGAGTAAAGACAGATAATAATGATTACTCTTTTTCTTTAAGGGCTCCTACATCTGTAGACTACATCCTCATTCCCCAAAGCTACTGCTACCAGAGATTTCTCATGATGTTGGATTTTATTTATGTATTTATTTATTTAAGCAAATGTATTAAGAGGGTGTCAGATTTAGGCACAAGATAAGCAAGCTCCATCTTAGGGCTTCAGTAGGGTCTGTAGCTCACACAGGCTGCTAGCTTACACACAGTATACACACTCCCTGTAACCAGACTGCAGACATCTTCAATCCACATTTGGGAATAAGACAAGGCTCTTGCTCATCTGCACTAGGAGTTAGATCCCAACCCCTCTCTCTGTGCTAGAAAATGGAGAAATGTTTTGAATGTTTTAAATTTAATTTTAAATCTTGCAGCAGAACTGGAGGAAGAAATGGAGAAGCTTGGTACTGTGCCTAAGAAAAGAAGAGAACCAACACAGTTCTGAGCCTCTAATGGAAGGTGAAATCTACAAGAAGCTGAAAAAAGTCAGGGAAAGCAGAGCAGAGAATTTTGTTTCAGGAGTCCATTTATCTCTAAGGAAAAGATAAACAAGTCAAGTGAGAAAATTGCATTAGGAATTTTATATTTTATCTGTCCTCATGGTGCTAGTTAAGCCTTGCTATCTCTTGTGCTTACTTTTACTGTGGAAGTAGGACATGTTGTCTCATTATTCCTATTACAGGCTATATCCAAGATTTAAGAGTTTTTTTCTTTATTAACATCTTATGAGCTGAAAGATATCCTAGAATCAGTCTCTATTCTAATCTCACTAATTGTAGCAGACCACTGACATCTTGTGGTAGGTCTAGAACACTGTATAATTTTTTGCATGCATATAAACTGCTTTTAAAGTAAGGGTTACGTTTCCTATCTTTCTTATTTTTTTAAAAAAAGGTTTGATTTTGTTTATCTCTTGCAAGATTGGTCTATCACCTCCAAAGAGAAAATGACTGAACTTCCAGGACGTAGCATTCAAGGAATTCTCTCATTTTTTCCCATTTTGACTTCTCAATTGTGAAATCAGTGTAATGGAATGTGAAAATGACCTTGGAAGACGGGGGAAGAGATGCTTCCTAGGGAACAATCAGATAAAAGGGGGAGGAGCCCGCAACTAAGTAACGGACGGAGGAAGAAAGGATCTGCCCTAACTTGGCAGGTGGTAAAAAGGGATGGCAGGCATTTCAGACTTGCAAGATTCTATTAATGTAGCCTAACAATAAAGTAGTAGTAGCTTGTCTGGTTCTGTTTCCTGTCTGGTTTACCTCAGAGGGCTGACAATCAGGCAGCATAGGTGGTGAAAGTTCTATCTCTCCACCCACAGCTGGCTCATGGCCTTTAATAAGGCTGCCCGTACACTCGGGTTAGGGGGAGGACACCAGGTTAGGTGTTTCCCTGAAGACAGATGGTGGGAGCTTAAATTACCAAGCTGCTGTTCCAAAAAGCAGGAAGTAAGATCAGGGTGTGAAGACTCAAAGGGTCTCTCAAAAAGGAGGTCTAAAACCTACACCACCATAGCCTCATATGAGACCATCTGACAACCCTTCTATGCTGTTTGGACACTTGGACTTCACTTGACCATTCTTGTGCCTGCTGTTTTGGATCAGGAACACTCTCAAGGCAAGCTTGCTGGACTTTGGGAGACTTGATTTCTCTTAGTGTGTTTGCATGTGTGTTTGCACTCACATTCCTTTTGCCGCTTGTTTATTTGCTTCACAAACTTTCCAGTAAAGTTTGCAACCACCTCTCTGTGTGTTTGTGGATGCATGGCCTGAGACAGGACAGGTAATTCCAGCAGTCTCAGTTGCGGTCATTAAGCAAATCACCTGCAGTCGTTAAGCAAGACATATTACCGCAACTTGAGACCTCCTGCCAGCTTCTCCATTGACTTTGCTTGTTGGAAGCTGGCTGGGAAGGTTGCAAATGGCAATCACGTGACCATGGGATGCTGCAACCATTGTAAATGCTCAACAGTTGCCAAGTGTCTGAATTGTGATCATGTGCCCGCAGGGCGCTGTGACAGTCTTAAGGGCGAGGACCAGCTGTAAGTCACTTTTTTCAGCACCATCATAACTTTGAACAGTCACTAAATGAAAGGTCATTAAGCAAGGACCACCTGTACACCCCAACATTTTACACTGGCTATGCATCCAACCTATAAGAGCAGCACTGCAGTATCAGACCAACATGTCATATACAAAGCAGTATAAAACACAATGTAATTCTTAATTTGCAGCACGAACACTCATGTTGCAATGAATACATGGAATGGGCAAGACAATTAGACAGATAATTGCTTTGTATAATTACTCTGTAATCTATATGAAAGTGTCAAGATCAGAGACACATGCATACATATTAGGGTGCATACCTTGTTTCTTAAAAAAAATCTCACAATATTTAATACATTAAAATGCTTGGTTAAAAAGAAATCCATCACCTGTGGCCTAATTTTAGTATGCTGCTAGTTTAGAAGATATGTTGGTTTATATGACCCTTTCAGTTGAAATTCTAGGGATAATGGAGTTTTTGTCGTTTTTACTATCTTGTGTGGCATCCAGGATTGTTGTTACAATATGGGTAGCTGTATGAGCATTTTAAAATAAATAAAATATATTACTAAAGTAATATCTTTTTAATAACAAGCATATATTCCATCAGTTTTATATATACAACCATACTACTTCAATACACTAGATGGCACTAACTAGTCAGATATCTTCTGCTGTACTGTTTGTAGTACTGTCTCAGGTGTCAGCAGTCCCACATACCTGAGTAAAATTGCCAACATGACTGTGTACTTTTTTGTTTTGAGTCTGAACACATAAAGATAAGAAGAAATAACTATGAGTGAAATCATATGTAATCTTTTCACTAAGGGAATTGCTTCTGTTAGGGAATCAGAAGACTGCAATTTGCCATTTTCACTGCAACTTTCTATGTGGCCCCCACATTCTCTCAGGACAAATGAAAGGACAACCCAGATCAGATCTGGTGGAAAGACAGATAAATGCTGGCTTCAGGAGAAGAAGGACAAGATGTATGCTTATACTCTTGATTTCATATCCAGAATGCTCAGGTTGATACTTATCCACAAATGATTAAACTCAAGGCTTCAGTTTTATCAAAATTAGCCTACTGAAGGTTAACTGACCTCTCTTTTCTGAATGTTTGTTCCCATCCATCCATTTTCCCTTAAAAGCTTCACCATCCTGGGTAACAAACATAATTTCATTCCTATTTAGAAAAATATCAGACATATACACTTGTCGGCCATAGACCCATCGGCACTGCTTCATTGGACTGTTGGCAGATTTCCAGCACAACACCTAAAACATAATATAGGAGGAAGGGAAAGAAAAATATGTCTACATCAGTTGCACTCTATATCTTGATTAAGTGCTTCATTCTGCATTTATTATTTCCTGTACTGAGAAGTCAATAGAGCCTATTTTACGTACTTGAGAAAACTAACTGTGAATTTGGTCTCTATGATTCTGTTGATGCAACTATACATAATCTTAAACCAATTCAAAAAGGAAATTTTCAGTGTTAGAAAGGGTGGGGGAGCACAATTAGCTTTTCTGATCAGCAGTTTACCCACCCGGGTATGCTGTCCAGGTATAGCAATGCAGTGGGAAGAGGGAGAGAGACAACTTACTCTTCCAGCTTGATCCAGTGCAAGAATATAAATCCTCAGACCTCCATTTTCTTTAAGATGTTGAGGATTCACTCGGTAATCCAAATGCCCTCCACTTACCAGAACCTTTTTTAGATTTAATTGCCTAAACAAGAGCACAAAAGCATTTATGCAGATGTAAACAAATAAAAATAACAATATAAAAAGAAATCTCTTTGTAGTTGAAAAAGTGAGTTTTAAATGAAAGAACCGTAGTGTTGATATACAGGCGTGACCGGAGCCCAATGAGTAAGCAAAGAGAACAGCAGACGGTAACCCTTCTCACTGCTGTAGGAATATCACATCGGTACAATGGTACTGCAATGTGACATTTTGTCCTGTTCTGTTGCTAACAATTTGCTTCACAAATCATGCAACATCTACCACATAACTAGCATTTTTTTTAAAAAAGTGAATTGTGTGTCAACAAAAACAACACAAACATTTAATTGTAAGGTATTGTCTGAAAGAATCACTGAAAAGCAACAGAAAAAAAGAAGAGCAGCATTCAAATTTCCTCACAACTCACAGGGAGAGTTAGGAAGCAGACTGGCTTAAATCCTTAACCGTGGAGACAACAAGTGGGTTAAAACACTTAAAATCTGGATAAGGCCCTTTTGAGTTGAAATGTCAACACAAACACAATAAATCATCTTAATAAACCATAATCCTTTCAGCTTTCTTTATACTCAATAAATAATAATGACCTATTATATGAGTTGTATGAATCAAATTGTAAGGATTACTGACAAGAGTGCGCGCAAAGTTCCCTGGGCACCTGAAAACAGAAAGCTAAGCATTATTTTTACAAAAGCATTGTAGTTCCAGATTCAAGTAAACTGGAAAGAATTTGATGATAATGATTCAAATTATAGTCACAATCTAGGTAATCAAAATTTGAGAAATCCAGAAAGCCATATAGTATCAATTTATAATTAAAAGAAAGGATTATCATAGATTTGTATTGAAACATTTGTAGAATTTCCAATTTCATTTTTACAATAACTTAAGCTAAACAAAATACAATTTACATTATCTAGCACTATCAGCATTTAGAGCAGGGTATATAACATTTTCCAGATGGAGGGCCACACTTGACTTCTCAGTGGCATACTGGGAGCTGTACTCCAAAAAAAAAACCCAAGGCCTGGAAAAAGCTAAGCTTTTTTTTTTTTATATTTAAATTTAACCAAAATTAAATATAGTCAATATGATTACATGCAGCTGACAACGTGAGATTACAATTCATACAAAAAAATGGTAAAACACATTCTTCAGGCAGAATGGATCCCATCAGCCAGCCTGTTCCAGGAGAAGCCTCCACTAGTACCCAACTATTGTCAAGTGAGGTAGGCTAAAGCTCAGAGGGACTAAGCCCCATCCAGATTTCATTTCAGAAGATGCTTAGGATTAAGCTTCTCCATACAGTGTTTGCATATTAACTGATGACATCTTGATCTGAATGTATGATTACAACCTCTGAATTATTATTTGATTTTTAGATTTATTTTAATGCTGTTTACCATGGATGTTTTGATCTCGATTTAACAATGGACATTTTATATATATAAAATGTTGTCAACCACCAGGAGTCTTATGGGATTTAGTGGTATACTAGCTGACTGACTGACTGGTGGACTAATGAAATGAATAAATGAATATAGGCATATACTGTATATTCCATTTGATTCTCTGCACAACACAGACTTCCTCTGCAAACAATGAGTGCTGCTGCATACTAACTTTCAAATAAAACTCAGTAAGACCAACATCATTTTGTCACAGTTACTCTCACAGGTTTCAAAGAAGGTAAGAAAAGCTGAATAAGTGGGAAGGAGAATTTCATGTGTAGTATGAGTAAATAAAGGGTGAGTAATTGGAGAGTGTGGGGGTGGTCTCTAGGAAAATACGTCAGGCTACTTGCCTGCAGTGGGCGAATCCACCCACAGCTGTCTCATGGCTACCCAAAGTCAATTCAACCTTTGGCCAGAATTGTTTCCCCAGCCCTGCGACAGAATTTTGAAACTGAAAGCAGCAGAATGTTTTACTGTCAGTGATTTATATTTTAACTCTACGGCACCATAATTCACTTTTAATGTGCAAAATTTCATTATTATTATAAAATTTCAATATTAATTTGTAACACTTTAAAAACTAAAAAAAGGATGCTATAATGGGATATCATAAATGGCCCCCATTTAAGGTGCTACCACACTGCTTTAACAGACTAACATAGGTACTGTTCAGAAAATGTTAAAATACTGTTTGTTTCACTGAAGTTCTTTTTCCGGAAAAAATGTTCAAAAGTTGGATTATCTAAAGGATTTCTATTTTGACAAACTAAATTGGCTTTATCTTCTCTTGTGTTCCTGCAGTACTGTAAGAAACAACAGGTTGCATACAGGCCAGTTCTACATGCAGAACTCTATTTCACACAACGAACACAACAGTCTGGGCAAAGACTTGTACATCTATATAATCAAGCAAGCAGTATTAGTCCTTCCACATGCAACCTTCTGCACCACAGCTCAAATGGCCTACGATTAGATGTCAGCCAGATGGGTATGCTCAAACCAGAAGATTTTGCAAAAAAACACAGCCTTTCAATTTGTTGACATAGTTAAAAAAAACCTCAGGAATAGAAGCTTACAGATTTCTCTGAAAAAAAATCCACTCACTTGGAAGCAATCTTCTTGCACTGATAGTCACTAAGCAAATAGATGTCTCCTTTTTCAGTAACACAAACTGTGGCACCATCACTTGCAGTGACAAAGGACATATTGATGTCCTTGTGATGTAGAGCAGAGACTTGGCGAGGAGAAGTTACACACTTCTCTCCATTAGGATCTAGCAAGTATCCTACAATGTAAGAGAATACCCTAAATGTCAAGTTTTTCAGATCCATAATTACTTGGCATTTAAGCACAATTCTTTTCTTATTAAGAAAGGCTGAAATAAGTGTTTCCATTCACCCACTTGCACAATAAAAATGCCTAGAGGATCAAAAAGTAATTTTAAACATATGCCAATATATGAAGCAGCCTTATACTGAGTTAGTCCACTATCCCACCAAACTCGGCACTTATTTTTTCTGATCAGTAACAATGTTCCAGGGTCTTCCTGCCAAAGACAGATTATTTGTAATGAAGACCATATTAAAATAGAACATTGGAAAAGTTTACGGAATTCTGGATTACAGCATGGAAAGATGGTCACAAAATCTGTTTATTAACTGAATAATTGCACAATAGTCTGCTTAATATATCACTAAAAGCCAGCCTTATAGGGAGGATCAAATTGTATTAAAACATTTTACAAACAAAACTTTACTGCTAATATGGTCAATATGTTTACCTTTACCTGGAGCACATTTATTTGAAAGGAATCTTACAGCTATATGGATTCATACAGTTCATAATGCAACCTTTACCAGTCTGAATCCATTGTCAAATCTACAGACTAAACCCACATGCTCTTTCAAGAAACCTTGTAAGTTTTTCTAAAATTTGTACCTATGCTCCATGGATTATGTAGCTCCTAAATTGAAAATGCTGAAGTTCAATTTTATTTAATTACAAAATTCTGTATGCAACATTAAGGGTATTTACATTCTGGGAATTAAGATGGGAGGAATTGTTAGAATAATCCTTCCTTTTGTGGGGGTGGGCAGGCATGCACATTCTGCAGGCAAAATACATAAAGAGGGCTAGACAGTAACCAAAATCAAATAACTAAGAGGAAAACTCCAATATGAAAAAATCAGCAATTTCCCAAGAGCATAGTTAGTTTCAGTCATTAACAGCATTGCTTAAAATACATTTCAACTGAGACATCTTATTAGCGATACAGCAAGTAGATTCTAAAAAGAACAGCAAGGTTTAAGAGATTTTCCCCCAAACACTCAAATATTTTAATTACATCTCACCTAACTGTCCACCATTCAGTCCCATTGTATAGACTGCTTCTTTGGTCCACAGTACTGAATGGAACCTGCCTGCAGCCACACCAATCACTGTCCTTCCTTTAAGATTTTTTGCTTGAACCTGTATACAAAAGCCCAGACATACATACAGGTGTAATGAATCAAATTAGCTTAGCCATGCATCTAAAGAACATGAAGACAAGGGCATTTTAATTCATAAATGCAAAAACTAAGAACACATTATTAGACCAACCACTGACAAAAGAAATGTGAACACTGCAATAGTGACACCACAACTCTGGAATTCCCTTCTCAGGGAAAGTTGCCAAGCAATCTCTTTTTAGCTTTAGATGTCAGAGAGAAACATTTTTCATCCAACAGGCTTGGACATCTTTCAGTGACCTTGAAGAACTCTAATTGTTAAAGACAGCTTTCACAAGTGCTTGCAACATTCCCTCAGATTGCTATGTGCTTTAATATTTTATTGTTGTCATCTGCTTGGCTCATGCTTAGATTAAAAGCACCAAAAATGATGTTAATCACAATAAAAAGCTTGCTTAATAGGATTCTGCAAAGCACTCAAAACAGAAGCTCAGCACAGCAAAGCCTTCAAAGCAGCTTTTCCCCATTGTCTTCCTGTGTTTGTGTGTGTGTGCGCGCGCGCGTGAGCATGCATGCAGTCACTTAATTTCCCTGTCGGACCCAGTAGAAGTGCTGCCTGTGCATGCAAAAGCAACCAGGGAAAACTTTGAAGCAGCCATACCAAGCCTTCTGGGGGACACGTTGCTTCAATTTTTTTTATTTATTATTAGATTTTTATCCTGCTTCATTTTTCATCATTCAAGGCAGTGTACATACCTACTGCTCCCTCTTCCTGTAACAACCCTGTGAGGCAGGTTGGCTGAGAGTGACTGACCCAAAGTTACCCAGCTGGCTTTCAGACCTAAGGGAGGACTAGAACTCAGTCTTTTGTTTTCTAACCCAGCACCTTAACCACTACACCAATTGCCTTGAGGGCAAGTTGTCTTGTAAGCAACATTTGATAGCTGAAATTATATTTCTACAGCCCATTCATAAATCTGGGATGATAAATGTATTAAAAGAAAACTAAGTTCTAATCATTAACTGATCTATTCATAACTTTCCCTCAACTGTAGCACGAATCATAGTGATTCGAACTGTCTTGCCCATTCCACATGGGAAGGGATCATATAAGCTCCATCCACCCAAAAGGAAAGAAGGCTGGAGCCCAGAAGAAGTTCTTCTCTGTTGCTATCCCCATCCTCTGTAATAAATCTCCTCCTCCAAGATCCAAAGAGTCCCCATGCAGGTAGTCCTCACTTACTGACCACTTGTTCAGCAACCAAAGTTATGACAGCACTGAACAAAGAGACTTATGACCGGTCCTTGAAGTTGTGGCCATCACAGCATCCCCGCAGTCACATGATTGCGATTTGGGTGCTCAGCAACCAGCATGCATTTATGATGGTCACAGCATTCCTTGGTCACGTAATCACCATTTGCGACCTTCACAGCTGGCTCCCGACAAGCAACGTCAATGGGAAAGCCAGCAGGAAGTCGCAAGTTGTGGTCATATGACATCACGCTTAATGACCCCAGCACAAACTGATGAACTGCTGTCATAAGTTGGGCATGGTTGCATTTTTCAATTTATGACTGTGTCGCTTAGCAATGGAGTTGCTAGCCCCAATAGCGGGAGATAAGTGAGGACTGTTTATATTTATTTTTATTTATTTATTTATATATCAAATTTATTCACTGCCCATCTCACTCAGAGAGCGACTACCTGTATTTGCTATCTTTAGGAAAGCGATTAAAAGTTAGCCTTTCAGATAAGATTTCAGAGATTAATATCTAGCTGCTGCATTTCATTCTAATTGCTTGTGAGTTAAATTTTAATTCTGGATTTTATATATGTATATTGTGCTGGAACATGGTTTTATTATCCTTCAACGAATAGGCTTTGTGAACTGTCTACAGTTTTTATAATAGAGCAGAATATAAATACCATAAAATAAATAATATCACACAGTACTATGGGCTCTACATCTGATATATGAAAGTGCATATATATGGCAGTATGTTCATGCCCACAGGTATGCATACATTATACATGCACATACAAATGTATAGGCAAACCTAAAGCACCTTCTTAGTAAGAAGGTTATTTTACCTGTCTGGGAACACTGCAGTTAGGAGGAGGAGGAAGTATACCAAGCTGATGAAAAGTATTGATGCCAAAGGCATACAGACATCCATCTTCTGTTAGTACAAGTGTATGATCTTTAGCTGCTGCCACTTGAGAACACTGATGAACCACCAAGCTTTCTACCAGTCTAGGAATCTAAGACAGAGAAGAAAATGTCACCTTCAATGTTTCAAGCCACATCTCTCTCAATTAGGAGGTTTGTTATCTAGAACCCAAGCAAAATCATCTTCAAAAGTAGTATTTTACGTAACATACATATTGTGTCTCCAACAGTCCTAATATCATCCTTAGTCTTTATAAATATGTCAAAGAATTGTAGGACACCCTGTAATGATACTGTTATTACAATACAAGCTTTTGTGGAGAAAAGTAAATTTCTGAATGTACTACAAAGCTCTCTTGTTTTTTTCTGTAATATAACCCATCTACACTGGAAACTGACTAAATGTCCTAATAGGGTTTTCATTATATTCTAATAAATTTGTTAATTTTAAAGTATGATTTGCTGCAAAATACTCCTCCATGGCTACCTCTCAAAACATTATCCAAGATTATTCCTTAATTCATGTTCACTACCAAATAATTTGAGAACTCGTTAATAGTGAAAAGAGTTTATTATTTGTGGAATCAATTACCAAGCCAATCTCTAACCAAACATCAAAAAAGTTTAATACAAACTACCCACTAAAATTAGAATTACAGCATCCCCTAATTTCTTCAAGAAGTGTATATGTAGGTGTATATATGGGTGTGATGACTGGAACACTCATGCATTCATTCAGTTACGACTCATAAGCTTCTGCTTATACATCTATTTTAATGAAGCACAGCATTCAGTACAGAGGCAAAAAGTTCCAAATGAAATTTCCCACACATTTCTACATTTTAAAATGACAGTAACTTCAAATCCCCCGCACTGCCCACTTAGCTACGTGCCCCTCCTTCTCGTGCCAGTAGATGGTTGTAACAGTTCTTTGTGTATACCTTGGTGCAAGGAGCAATTAGCCCAAACAAGATGATTCCCACTCCAAGCATGCTCCCCCTCCCATCAGGTTGACTCGCAGGCTGACATGGGTTGGACCACAATGGATGCAAGTACGGTAAGGTGTTCTGAGAACATCTGATCAGGGAGCATGACAATGGGTATGTACAGTAGATATATATATACATGTGTATATATATTTGCTTGTATACTGTATCTCTGTGTACATAAACAGTTTACTAGTTTACTATTAAAAAGGTATTTTAATAGTATAAGACAACCTTGTATCCTCCAACTACACTGGACTATTTCCATCATCATGGAATAACAGTCAGCATCTGATGGTTCTCAAGTTGTGGATAACAGGTTATCCATGTCTGTGTACATGACGTTCTGGTTATGCAATTAAAGTTATAATATTCATGTTTAAAGCAGACTACATTAAACAGAAACACATTTTCGGTATCTGCAAAATAGCCACTTTTTAAAAAGAAATCAGAAGCCCTGTGTATATATCCTAGTGGATCTGATACTATCTCTGAAAACCAATTATTTTTTCATAACCTAAGTTATTAGTTTTAGAATACCAAGCAAGTCTGTTCGTCACCATGCCCCAAGCGTCCTCCTTGACCATGTCCACAGGTGTAAACATGTCCCTTCTGGGAAAGGAACACAGAGTGAAATTTGCAGAGTACTACCTAAGGAGAGAGATAAAAAAAAGTGAGGACTTGAATTGCACCTAGCTAATTTTTGCAAAGTAATTTGATATTTAAATTATTTATTTATTTATTTATTTATTTATTCATTTATCTATCTATCTATCAAATTTTTATCACTGCCCATCTCCCCCCACAAGGAGGGACTCTGGGCAGTCTTTGTAATAATGCAGAAAGAAATCATGCATCAGTCTGATTTTAAATGAATATATACTAAACAAATTTAAATAAACTGCACATTCTACATTTATAATACTGGATGCCTACATACAGAACCACTTACTATTTTTACTGTATTACAGGAAAAAGTTACATAAGAAAAATAGATACTTTAAAAACAATTGTCTTTAATATTTTTCAAATGATTTTAACAAATGACACAGAAATTACCAAGGCAAGAGTATAACTTTATGCATGAATCTGAAAACCTGTAGCAACAGATCATTTCCTACATATCCACCTAAGGAAGTAAACAGTGCTCTGTAGCATGAGCTCTGCCATCTCTGGCTGTACCTTCAGATAGCCAGTGAGATGTGGAGGACTGGATTCAAGAGGCAATAAATGCCTCTTTGAGGGAGGATGAGATGCCAATCTCTCTCCTGGAGGTATGCCCTCTCTTGAAGAAGCCATCTCTCAGTTTAACCCTAGTGAACAACTACTGCCCAGTCTTTTAAGAGAAGGTTGCCGAGAGGGTAGGGAAGATCCTAAAGGAAACAGATTATCTGAACTCTTTTCAGTCAGGATTCAGGTCCAGACATGGAGCAGAAGTAGCACTGGTCACTCTGATGAATGACCTTTGCCAAAGCCCAGATGGGGGAAGTGTCCCCCTCCTAGTCTTATTGACACCACTGACCACCATATCCGCCTGCAAGGAATGGAGATTGGAGGAACTGTGTTATGGTGGATTGGCTCTACCCAAGTGGGCACTTCCTGTTAGAAATTACGGGGGAGGAGCAATTAAGCCTACAATTACTTCAATGTGAGGTGCCATAAAACCTGATCTTTTTCCCCATGTTATTTAACATCTGCTAGAAAAGGTGATCTGTTGATTCAAGGTGAAGTACCACTGGTATGCTGATACTCAGCCACAGTTATACAGAGAAGTCAGAGAACCAAACTTTATGTTTCAATGGATTCCTATGTGAACAGAAACTGGCACAGCCTATACATGATACAACATTAAATATGATCTTTCTGCAAATCTGAATGCATGTTTAAGTGCAGCTGTTTACAGATTCAAAATAAGAAAAGACTGAGTATGTGCAGATGTGGAAATTTACAGTTTGTTCCCTCCCTCCCTCCCTCCCTCCCTCCCTCCCTCCCTCCCTCCCTCCCTCCCTCCCTCCCTCCCTCCCTCCCTCCCTCCCTCCCTCCCTTCCTTCCTTCCTTCCTTCCTTCCTTCCTTCCTTCCTTCCTTCCTTCCTTCCTTCCTTCCTTCCTTCCTTCCTTCCTTCCACAAGGTTCTTAATAAGGCTGCAAAAAGTGATTGATTCATTAGGCCTACTATATAACTAGCCAGGTGAAGACATTTCCACTGTTGAAAAAGTACTTTGACTTTTAACTTCTCAGGCTGTGATGGCTGTTTTGTCTAATTTTAACAACCATAAGCTCCTCTAAGCAGTTGTCTCAGCATTGTAAATAAAGATAATTCACTCTTACAAAGCAGAAAATGACTATAACACCATTAAATGTTTCCAGTTAGCAATTTCAACTATAAGCAACATTGGTAAGATTACATGAAATTGTTGAAGTCATGGCAAGATCTGGAGACCAAGAAAAATCTCTACTAGAATTACTTGAAAACTGGTCAGATATGCAAAACAGACCCCACAAATGAATGAAAATCATCTGCTGAAAAGTTTAGCTGACACTAGAATAGTTGTCCACAAGTACAGCATTGCTTATAAAACAGAATTCTATAGAAGAGAATTGTCAGAAAACCTTTCTCTGATGTCTTCACAAAAGTTATTGTTTCAAATAGGCAAAAGAAAACCTTGATAAATGTTCTAAATATATCAGTCCAAAGTGTTTTGGACTGATGAAACAAAAATTTCATCATGCGTTTCTTAGCTGCCACCACACAAGATACATTTAGGGGAGGGTGGGGAGAGAGAAGTTTTTGAAGAATATGTTTACGTGGCAGCCAGTGACACAGGAGATATTGTGTGTATGGGAGATAGAAAAGTCACAGAAGGTCTCATAACCAGGCTGACTCAGTGAGATCTACCACAACCAAGCAATGAAGGAGAAAATAAGAAGCAAATACTGATATACTGCACAAGTGATCTAACCCTCTGCCCTAAAAAATGTACTTCACACATGCACAAAGAAACCTGCCCATCCTTTCACACACAACAAAAAACAAGCCAAATCTGCAGATATGCTAAAAAAGCCTGTACAAATATACTGGGGTCTCTACCAGTCACAGATACCAGAACTACAGATAATGAGTCCATAGATAACAAGAGGACAAGTACTTATTTTTTAGGAGACTGTATCTGATCATAATGCTAGCATATTCAATGTGCATATAATTCAATGGAGTTTTGTTAGAATTCAAAAGAGAAAATTTCACCCCAACCAAAAAAATGAGGGGACTGGTAAAAACAAAGTTGAAAAGTAAAGTCAAGAGGATCAAGTCTTCCCAGGATGCTTGAAGCTTACTGAAATCTACATCAATAACTGCTTGGCTAGAATATACACCTAAGATCAAGAAAAATGCCATGAATTCCAAAAGGACAAGAAAGTGATTTATGAGCAAAATGGTAAATGTAGTTCAATGTAAGCAAGTTCAAAGCGATGCCCACTGCACAACGTATCCAAACTTCTCATATACAGTAATGGGATATGAGAGGGCAATGATTGAAGAAGAAAGGGAGTCTGGACTAAAAGACAGCTCAATCAAAGTGCCAACACACTAGGTGGCTGCTATAAAAATTCCACACTTGGAATAATTAGGGACTGACTGAAAATAAAACAGCTAAAACTCTAATACCATCAAATAAATAACAGAGAGAATACACTTGGAATACTATATACAGTACTGTATTGGTGACCACCCCTAAAAAAGGATCAATATAGAGTAATGGTTAAAGTGCTGGACAAGGACCTGGGAGACAAGTTCAGGGTCACCCTCGGCCACAGAAACTCACCGAGTGACTTTGGGCCAATCACCTCTCAGGCCAACCTATTTCAGAGGGTTGCCTTTGAGGAAAAAAATGAAGAAGGGAACGCTACCTATGCTGCCTTGAGCCCCTGGAAGGAAGGCAGGATCTAAATCTAACCAATGAAGACATTTAAAAAATATACTGCAGAGCTGAAAAAGTTGTAAAAAAACAGCTCCCACATGATGAAAGCAATTCCCATTTGAAAAAGCAACTGGGGCTTTTTACTGTAACCTGGAGCAAAGATGGGTATAAGGAGTTAAGACATTAGTATATTAAATCTCATTAAATCATGTATGATATAGAAAATGTAAACAGAGACTTTTTCCCCCCATCTTTTACCAAGGTATAACTTAGAGTCAACCATTAAAACTAAATTCAGACAGACCAATTAAAAAAAAGTACTCACCCAACAAGCAGTTAAAATGAAATTCAGTGCTACCACCAGATGGCCAGGAATTTAGATAGTTATAAAAGGGGAGGGTGGCAGTGCAAACTGCCATGATAGAAACTGTTCTTCTCTGCATTAGAAATATAAAAGTTAAAGGGTCCCCCCACCACACCATCCTTAGTGGTCTCACAGGTGCAGGACTAAAGTCAGGAAGGCATTTAGAAAAAAATACTAGCCTGTAAGCTGGCACATCTGCTTTTTGAAACTAGGTATGTAAGTGACAGCGCAGGTAAGCTGTTATGAGGGAGGTTGCTCTGTTCTGCTCTGCTTATTTACTATTTAGTCTACTATTTTATACTGCAATAAAATTCATTTAACTGGAATCTTAGCTCCATTTGTATTGAGAATGGTTACTACCCTACCGCAACCTCCTGTAGGGAGTAGATCAATTCATGGAAGATGAGCTTTAATGGGTACTATTTATTTTATTTATTTGTTTGTTTGTCAAATTTTATTACCGCCCATCTCCCCCCCCAAAGGAGTAACCATCATTACTATTTGCTTCCTTTGGAATTACAGGCAGTATGCTTAAAATACCAGCTACTTAACTACTGAGCAGATGTTGGAGCTCCTAAATACATCTGGTTGGTCACTGTGCAATACAGAATGCAAAACTACAAGGGCTCTTATTGTGTTTTCACATAGCCCAATCCCAACCAAGTTATGACAACTGCTAACAGAGCCAAAAAGCACTTAGCTGGCTTGTCCATTTTCAACTTTTTCCCCTTGTCCACAAACACAATGGAAATAAAAGTCTTCATTTCTTGGTAAGTATGGATTAGATGAAAATTATCAGCAAAGCCTTACATCTTAAAAATTCTAAGACAATGATTGAAATATTAAGATACAAAGGATCAACTTTAGATCTCAGGGTGAAGTTAATTAACATTAAGAGACAGCTTTATGAGATGAGCAGTCATCTCATTGAACTTATCCAATGTTCAGTTGGTTGCCAGCATGTAAGTTTCTCACATTTTTCAAAGTGCTATGTTTATATCATAATCTGCAAATAAGGCTTTTATATTTAAGAATGCACCAAGTGAAAGACTGGATATAGATTCCATTTCAATGATTTGTAAAAACCAGTTTCAGTCCAGACTGAGTAAGAACAGTGGGTCCAGAAATCCCTATGTTTATTTTCCCAAGCTGATGTTCTCAGTAACAGGAAAATGCTTCTGCTTTCTGCCAGAATTGTATTAAATTTGCAGTGACAAGAGCCCTTTTAAAAAGTGAGAAAACCTGCCAAATTTCAGACTGCAGAATTCGTGTGCCGTTGTTTTAAAAGAAACTGGTATTTTAAAGGCAAACTGGCACTAAAGCTGACCTTTACTTCTTTATTACAAAACAGAGCTTAAAAAACAGTGTTTTGGGAGAATAGTGCAATTTATTTGAAATTAGCATACTTTACAAAGAAGATAAGCCTAAAAAGGGAACACACAAGTTCAGAAAAACAAATCCGTATAGTTTGAATCTTAATACCGATTTAGGAGGGGATTAATAAGGGATTTGCTTCTTGCCACTCTTGTATTTTGGAGGCACCCTAGGGATTGTGGTTAATGTTAAATTTAAAAAGTGCCCTCTAAATAAGCATACTGGAGATCGGTAGAAACTAGAGTTACAGTGAGTAGACTACATTGAATGAAATCCCATTTCAAAGTACTTAATGCCTGATTAAGTTTCTGCGAGTTACACACAAAACAATGTGTCTGTGACAAAAAGTAAAATGCTAGAGTAGTCAGAAACTAAAAACATAAAAATAACTGAACTGAACTTAATTTTAAATCAAACCTAAGGATGATAATTAGCAGTCATGTAAAATTGGGATAGGAGGGGTGATACTGCCTATTACAATACAAGAAGCGAGAATAAACTAAAAGTACTAAGAATTTGCTTTTTGGTAAGGGTTTTAGGATAGGACTGGATCAGAAACTAAAGGATTAATGAAATAAGCAAGAAAACTGGTTTAGGCACAGATGTATAATAAGGAACAGATATCACAAGAATATCACAACTCCTTTCAAATATTCCTGCTAAGAAGAAAGAGAACTAGCTGCTATACAATTATAAAAACTCCTCCCAAACCTCTATGGTCAGCCAAAGGCTTACCGCCACCACCACCCCAGTCCCCCACCCTGCAGTACTTTCCCCAACGCCTGCATTACCTGTTTAATATAAATGCCGTTTCGAGGAAAGAGATCCACCAACTCAGGATGGTGTCTACTCTGCTGACCACCATGCCCTAAAGTGAAATTGATGTTGTTTCCCCATGTATAGACATCGGTGGGATCTAAAGTAAAATGTTAAGATCTAACTATATCATTTGACATCTGGATGAAATATTTACTTTATTTCTGCTTATGACTGTTTCTCACATATCTCCAAAATAACATTTAAGAACATTAATCTGTATTACAATGTATTACTGTAAAAAATTATACACCCAATAATTTGCATAATCAAAATTAAGGTAATACCATCTTAAAAGACAGACACACCCAGAATACAACCAGACACATAATTCCATTGATGCTGAATCAGACATTATTCATGAAAGCAAGTGTTGTATTTTCAATTTTTATAATATATACAAATACATTTTACCTTATAAGTACATTTTGTAAAATATGCTCCCAAAGGTGAACTGGTACTAAAGCTTTACTTTTTTATTACAGAACAGAACTTTAAAAACAGTGTTTTTCGAAGCAAGTGCAATTTATTTGAAATTAACATACTTTGCAAAGAAGATAAGCCTAGAAACAGAACATAAAAGTTCCAAAGAACAAATCAGTATATACCACTTGATGGCATATAAAGTAGTAGTAATGGTAGTAGTTGTTGCTATCATTATTATTGGATAAAGTCTATGGATTATTCCATTTAAAAACAAATGTAATTTCAGAATTTGGAAGGGTACAAAAATGTAGATTCAGCATACACTACACTTGGTTTTAGCCAAAAGGCCGAGAAGTGCCTAATGCTACAGTAAGTCTTAGTATACTACGATAATTCAGCATAAGCTGAGGGAAAGAGACTAGATTATAACCTCACCCATTTTAATAACAGCAACAATTATACGTAATGATGGCCCCAAAACGTATCAGATGACTTAACAACACCCTCAGACTGGAATTATCAAAAACTGCTGCTTTAGGGTAAAAGGAAGATTAACTCTTGGCTCAAGCAGAGCAAACACCAAATGTTGGCATCACTGCTTTCTTTGTGTGCCTCCTTCAAATAACTGACACCATAATGGATTGAAAATTGACAAGTTAAACTACCTAATGGTATCTACACATTATGAGAACTGCCTTCAGGACCAGACGTGCCAAGGAGGGATATTCAACATCTAATGGGGTACTATTATTATATCCAACAGATATTTTTAATGCACTCATCAAGTACGGAATCTATTTCCACCAGCCAAAAAACAATTCTGTATTTATGTTCAAGTGTGTAACAAACCTCTCACTACAATTACCAACCTGTATTCTTGAAGGTAACAAAGGCCGGCCTGTCTTTCATGACAAGATCCAAAGCAGATAAGCCTTCTTTGTCCTGCACATATAAGTTCACACCATGCTGAAAACAAGGGGAAAAGAAATGAAGAAAATGAGAAGCTCTGTACTAAGGCATAATCATCCACATATAGAATAATGTACAAACCCATCCTCCAAGCTGTGATATCTGACTAGACATCCCCCCTCCTTGTTAATTGCAGAAATAAATCTTGACCAGCTGCTAGCATTAATCTTTTTTTTTCATTTTTGCGTCCACACTTTGTCTTTAGTTTTCCTTAACTTCTTATGGCAAAATTTAATTACCGTACCCATAAAGTAGGGATATTTGATAGCGTAGCTAGCAAATACAGCCTACATAACACAATCAAGAATTACTCTCTAGTTTAAAGCAATTTTAATAGACAAAAAAGAAGCAAATCTGAATCTTTTATTAGCTCATGTATCTCTCTACTTCACTTACTTGATTGGGAAATAAATATCTTTCCAATCATTCTCAATTCTTCAGCATTTGTGGGGGGGGGGACTGGGATTTTTGCTTAAATATTTTGTCAATAGACCAATCCAGTTATACTTTATTTAGCACTTCAGCAAACAGCTAAAAGGTATGTGCAAATTAAAAAATGATTAACTACAGGGGAGCTGGCAACAATGCAATCAATGTTTGTTCATGCAAAATTTTCTTTCGCCCACTGATTTCTCAAGGCATCACGCTTGGCACAGATTTGCAATATTAATAAAAACTGTGAAATACCTTTAATAATGACCATGCACAATCTATATGGCCATAGAAAATGCCACGATGCAAAGCTGTCCATCCCGACTCCTTGTCTTTTGCCAACAAATCCACTCCATTTGTTTCTGCCAACCAGTCCAGCACTCCTTTTTTACCACAGGAAGAGGCAATATGGAGGGCATTCCTGCCAAACACATCCTTGCTTGTTGCAGCATTATAGCAGTGAGAAGTGAGAAAGGCTTTGATCTGACCTTCAGTTCCCCGAGTCACTACTGAAACAATATCTAAAGCATGCTGTAGCGATCGACACTTCAAGGTACAATCAGGCACCAAAGAACTCATCTTATTCCCCACTGAACTGTTCCTTTATGCAAGATAAGGCCCTGCAAACTCTTGCTTTGCTTGTTCTTCACAAGTTCATGATTTCCAAGTTTTGAGCAGCTTCCATGGGAATCTTTGTGCTATTAAGGCTTGATACTTAAAAAAATAAATAACTTTATCAATATAAATTCAGAGTTCATTTCTTCATGTTTAATCTACAAAACATATTACTGTCCAGAAAATTAAAAAATGTTTCCAAAAAGCAAAAAATGGAGTGGGGAGGGGGGCTCCCCCTCCACTCTGTCTAGTTCTTTTAGATATCCATAATTGCAAGAGAGACCTGTAAGAAGAGGAGTGGAGGAAGGAAACAGATTAAATTAGAGTATTTAACATAGCAGTGTTACAGGTTTGTTCTTTCTCTCTTTCTTTCTTTCCTTTCTTCATCCAGAAAAAAACACTAACATTTCCAAACCAAACATCCCCCATAGTGTCCACCCACATTCTATCCAAAGCCTAGAGAATGACCCAGGTTCTAAGGGATCATTTCAATTGTTTTTTTTGGGGGGGGGGGATCTGAATCTCTGATGGAACGTTTTTCCAGAGGGCAGGTGCTGTGACAGAGAAGGCCTGCTTCCTCGTTCCTATCAGATGATACTGTTTAATAATGGGACCTGAAGCATGCTGACTTTGCTTGATCTTATAGTATGGGTAGAAAGTATGGAAAGAGATGGTTCCTCAAATAATCAGGCCTTATGTCATGGAGGTCTTTATAGGTGATAACCAGCACATTGAATTGCACCCAGAAATGTACTGGTAACTAGTGCAGCTCACAAGGCAGAGTTGTTACAGGGGTATATTGTGGCAATCTCCATAACTGCCCATGCTGCTGTATTCTGAATCAGTCAGAACTTCTGAGTGGTCTTCAAGGGCCCATGTGCAGCATATTGCAATAGTCCAAACACAAGGTGACCAAAGCATGAGTGACTGTCCTAAGATCTCTCAGTCCAGATATGGATGCAACTGATGCACTAGATGAATTTATGTAAAGGCTTTTCTGGCCACAGCTGCTGCCTGTTGCTTGAGCAGAACTGTGAAGACCCCAAAATTGCTCCCCAGTCCTGAAAGGGGAAGTACAACCCCATTCAGGACTAAAGGTGGAATATCTCTAGATTTGGGGAGTCCAAATACCTACACCCATCAGCCTTGTCAGTCTTGAGCTTCAGCCTGTTTCTTCTCATCCGGACCTGAAGAGCTTTCAGACCCTGGGGCAAGACTTGACAGTATCACCTGGCCAGCCCAAGTATAAGATGTACAACTGGGCACCATCAACATACTGATGACAGCTGACCTCAAACTGGAGAACCTCAACCAGCAATTTCATGTAGATGTTAAAAAAGAAAGAGCCCTGAGCCAGTCCACATGCCAGGAGTTTCTGGGTCAATCTTTCCCTGCTACCAACACCAACTGGACCCTATCACAGAGAAAGGAGAAGAATCATCACAACATAGTCTCCCATTCCGAATCCCTGTATCAGTCCAGGATACCATGGTTAATGGTATCAAAAACTGCTGAGAAATAAGGAGAATCAGTACGGTTGCACTACCTCTGTCTTGGTGCCACCAGCAAGTGCAACCAGTGCTATCTCAGTGCTATGTCCCACTGTGAAACTTGACTGAAAAGGGCCTAGATAATCCATTTCCTCCAAAAGCCTCTGAAGCCACAACCCAACCACCTTTCAACTAGCTTTCCTAAAAAGAAAATTGTCTAGTACTGTTATTTTGTTATCTCGATATATAAAAAGGACACTATGTGTGAGAACAAGCAGAGTATATATGTTCTATGTGCATACCATTGAGTATAAAATATTGATGTAACAACCCTAGACTCAAATCTTCAGAAATGTAGGGAGAATGCTGAAGATCTGAACAGCATTATGAATTGGGAAATATGGCATATACAGCCTATGTACTCCTTGTTTCTTCCTAGCAATTATCTTCTACCTCATCACCAGCACTGCCAACAAAGCTCTGAGTTCACTCTAATGCTTCAACCTATTGTTATACAATCATAACAATTAGCAATTTTCAGGGGGAAAAGATCAAATTATCCACATTTATATATGTAGGTATCTATGATAGATTTTAAGTATATTTTTCATCCCAAATATGAGGCAAATAAACTGATCATATTCATGAACAATTATAATACAAAATTGGGAAAATTCTTGACATAGATGTGAAAGTTTTCTGAGAAATATACATAGCTGTATGCATGTCTATTGCTTCAGTTGCATCTTCATTCACTGTTCTATTCTATACATTTCTATAGATCATATTAAGACAATATTTTAATTTTCTCTCCTAGACATTAGCCTCAGTTCATTAGTAATAAATGTCCCAAATCATTATTTACCCACGTATTCCATAATGGTGAAGGAAAGGGGGAATATACTGACTACTGAATTTACAAAGCCTTTTTTCCACATTAAAATGAGAGCTGCAACACAGAGAAATCCAAGGTAAAAATTTAGCAATACTGTATATATCATGCTGAAGAGCCTAGTAACAAAGTAAACTTATTTCTCTAATGTAGTCCCTTCTTTATTTTCAGTTATAATCCATTTTGCTTTTTGTTCTTTTCCCTTTTTTAAAGTAAATTTTATTAAATTTCAAGGAAAGAATAAAAACAACAATAAAAACAACAACAAAAGAAAAAAACTAAAAAAATGCAGAAACGCAAGAGAAGGAAAAAAAATTAAATTTACAGGAAGATGTGGCATCCAACTTTTAACAGCAAGGATATACAAAATTTCCATAATCTATCTCTTACTCTATATTAAACCAAAACACCACATTATTTCTATAAGTCATTCCACTTTAACACATAATAAAAATCAGTAAGTACAGCTACTCCTCCCCCTTATATTAAAATAAAGAAGAAAAAAGTCCATATAAACCTCCTAAACATCTTTCTCGCCTCCAAAAATTAAAACATATTTAATTATTCCCTTCCTACCACTATTCTATACATTTCTGTCTACTATAATAAAAATCAAATTGAAAAGCACACAAGTTGTCAGCTATTATACTTAATGGAATAACAATTTTAATAATCCCAATCTTAATAAACACAAAATCTTAATAAACACAAAAAACAAAGCCAATTCAAAACAGTAAATCCAAATCTTTAAAGGCAAATAACATCAGTCAAATCCTTAAAATAAACCAAATAAACGTTCTTCAACCCTTATCCCACTTCAAAATAAACCAGAGCAGTTACATATTCCCAAGATATGCACAGAGCTTTCTTCTTAAGAAAATCAAACAGCCCAGCTGCCCCCCTCCAAAATTCCAGGTTCTTTTCATGGCATTCCACCAGGAGATCGACCCTACTTATGGCTTGCAGTTTACTCTCTCCCCTAGATTTCTCCAACTTCATTATCCAATCTTCATCCAGCATCTTGACAGAAAGCCCAATCACAGTCTTAGAAGAAACCTTTCTATTGCTCTTAGATTCCTCAATTTCATCCACCACATCCCCATCCTGATGGCACATTTTAGCTCTCATATTTTCCAGTGTCCTGGATATCTTGCATAAAGGTTTGATAAAAGTCAAAAAAATAATCCCAAAAATAATGTTAAGCACCAAGAGAACCAGCTTCTCCTCGCTGTAGAAAGTGTCTCTTGGGGTACATATACTTAAAAAAAAATGGGGATTTAGAAATGGGGTGGTAGGTCTTAGTGTCCCTATAAGGCTATAGCGGGGCTTGGAAATGGTGACGTCTCCGCCTCCCAGCTGCTCTTACCATCAACCACAAAACGCTGCTCACAATCTCCTGGCTGCAAGCCACCATTCCAGAGGACAAATGAGATAATTCCAAGTATTTTCCTTGATTTGGAGAACATTTCTGGGCTTCAGGAAAGCCTACCTGAGCCCGAAAAAAACCGCCACGCTGTCTGCTCTGCCCGCCGAAACAGCAAGCACAGCCATTCAGTCTGCCTTTCCCACCAAAAGCCACTTTTTGTTCTTTTCCAACTGTCTGCATATCATTTATTTCGGAAACCCCTACCATAAATATTTACATTTTATACCTATATTAAGGATTACAAGCTGAAAGAAGATTGACTTGTTATTTAAGGCCCCTTCCTTTTCCTGAATTAAGTCCCATTAAACTCATTTGGACTTACTTATTAATAGACATGTATAGAATCACTCTGCAGCTGTATTCATAGCTGAGGTGAGAATACAGAGATTTCATGGCAAACAGTCTTATTCAGACTGACAAATCAGACTGTACACACAAAAATGGTACAAAATTAAGTAATTTATGTTCTCAGTAGAATATTAAATAATGTTCATTATAAAGCATACCTATCAAATACTGTTTCATCTGCAGAGACCCCAAAATCTGGCCTTCTCAGCGATGGTCATGGCCTTCTGTGAGGAGTTTGCCCTCATACATCTGGACCACTTCCTCTCTATTGTGTGTTCACAGGGCTATACTAACATGGTTGTTTGATAAAGCCATTAAGAGATATTAGTTTGGGCCTGCTCCAGTGGATGGTGCCTTATTGTTTAGTTGTTTTACCGCACTGTCTTTTTTCTTGCATGCTGCTCAGAGTCAGTATGGAAGGGAGTGGCAAACAAATTTAAGCATTAAATAAATTATAAAAACCCTTGAAAAATATGATGCCATGCTCCATGATAGATAGATAGAATGACACAATTCATAGCATCAATTGTTTGGTGTAGACACAATAAGATCTGTGTTAGAAGGATTTATGAAGGCAAGTTATATTTCAACTTTACTTCTTTCTTTCCAGGAGAATCTGTTTTAATAACTGTTAGTGAAATATTTCCTCCTGAAAGCTATGTCTCTTCTTAGATTAGAAAGGCATAAAACGTGTTTTTGTGCACTACTAAATGCAATCTATTGAAATTCAATTTTATAACGTCTTCTTAGTTTATCAAGTTGACCCTACAAGGAACTGAGGGAACAAAACCAAAAGCAGGACAACTTCAGTTAGAATACTATTTAGGACCTTAATATAAAAAAATATAGATTGCTTATGTTGTGAAACATTTTTGACTCAGTAGATCTCTCTTACCTATTACTTAACAAGTAGGAAATATTGACAAACAAGTTAAGCATGTAAGTGGGGGCTTCAGACATGTTTTTCTGTAAGCCAAGCTGTCATGTTCCCCATTGCAAGGCATATGTACATCACAACGAGGAACATGCACATCAGGAAAAAGGAAGGGAGAGCCATCATCCCTTAAACACACACATCACCCCTTAAGCACCCAAACCCATAAGTAAATCACCAGGACAATAGAAGGGCACGTCAGACCGGACCTGGGAACCATCAGCAAGATCGAGGGAACTCCCACTCATTACCCCGGGGGACGCACCTGCACCGGGCGAAGGCAAGAAGACAAAGAGGATCATCGGAGATCGCCCCAATCACCCATCACCGAACCCATTACCACTCTAATCCCCCATCCGGACCTGGCTTGGGGGACAATAGGGGGTGGAGGGGGACAAGGTCCGCCACCGGGGTATAAACGGGATGCCCTGCCACCCCTCACGTATTCCCGTCTTTTTCTCTGCATGCATTCTGTTTCAATAAATCCGGAAACCCTTAGACCCTCTAAGTGAGTCCGCGTTTTATTTGAGACAAGGCTGCCCTGACATAAAGACGGGAATCCAAAAAAAAATTTTCCCACTAGCACCCGTCCAGGTCCATTCTGTGAGGGAACCAAGCTAGCATGGAAGACATCAGCTCACGGCGAGGCGACTACCCGACAACCGGCAGCGGAACTCCCATCCCAACGAACGGAAGGTGCCCGAGGCCCCGACGGCGTGAGGTCCAGGTGAGCTCGGGATCGAGTTCGGAGGGAGAAGCAACGGCAAACGCCACCCGTGAGTCCCGTGGCACGTGGGCCACCATTGACGAGACGGGGGGATCCTCACCAGGATCGCCCAGAACCCCAGAGGAGCCGAGGGACGTCCCATCATCCACAGCGTCAGGAACCGAAGGAGAGCGGAGGGGCGAACGCACCAGGAAGAGCTCGCGAACGGCGGCAAGGCTGAGCGCACTCGAGGAAAAGCTGGAGGCGATGCAGCAGCTACTCCAGAGGTTGGCAGCGGCGCACGAACCCCACAAGCGGGGCGTGGAGAGGCCAGACCCCAGATGCCCGACACCCATTACCCCCCCCTCGGAGGCGCATCAGCTGGAAAGCCGGAGGAGAGGTCCAGAGGACAACGCAGCGCCAGGCAGAGTCTGCTTCCAAGAACCCGCCAGATGGGCTGCACCCCACCCTCCCACCCCGTTGGTGAGATGACCAGAACGCTGCGGGAGCCGGCAAGAGATGGCACCAACACCACCCGACGCCCAACGGAGGGAATCCCCACGTCAACACCACAGAGCCCCGACGGACCGAAGCACTCCGAGACGCCCAGATGTGGCTTGGAGCCCACCGAAAGCGGCGATCAAGGACTTCGGCATTAAGTTCGATGGGGACCCCACAAAACTCTCCTTTTTTCTCACCAACGCGAGAAACTACATGGAGGAGTGGGGCCCCTACTTCCGAACAGAGAAAGGCAAGGTAAATGCCTTAGCAATAAATTTAAAAGGCCGGACCGCTGACTGGTATGTCCAGTTATGCCAGGCAGGCGCCCCGGAACTTGAGGACTGCAATGAGTTCCTTTGGGCAGTGGAACTACATTTCAGGGACCCCCTGGAAAGGGAGAGGGCGAAAAGAGCCTTGAAGACCCTCAAACAAGGACAGCGCTCCGTGGCAGATTATGCCATGGAGTTCCAAGCCCTGGCCGGTAAGGTCGAAGTATGGTCCCAATCCACCCTCATTGAGCGGTTCAAGGAGGGACTAAACCTGAACGTACTCAGGTGGGCACTCTGCAGAAACAACCCCAACACTCTGGTGGAGTGGATCAGGCTGGCAGGAGAGGCAGAGGACGCCCAGGACACCTTCCTCCAAGCGAAGAAGGAAGCGCAGCAGGCAGAGGCGGCGAGAGGACCCCGCACAGCGGCAGGACCAGCGAAATCGAGACCCCCACCTTGGAAGGAAGAAAGGGACCGACGGTTCGCTAAAGGTCAGTGCCTCAGGTGCGGGAAGGAAGATCACAAGGCGGCGGCTTGCCCGAAAGCGAAGGCGAGGGACAGCTCGTGGAAGGCACCAACCAAGCCAACCCCAGCACTCAGGAAAATGCCAGTCGCAACGGGTGAAACCGCAGCAAAGGACTTCCCCTACTTCACCAAGGAAGAGGAAAGCGAAAACGACGAAACGACAATTATTCAGTCATATTTACATATTTCATGGCAATATGCCCAAAATTAACAATTCAAGACATAAAGAAACCACCCTTACTATACAAAGCAAGTTTCCTAGAAAAGTAAGCCTATCTTAGTAAACCACTTTAGAAACTACTACATATATAGCAAGCTTTAAGTAGCATTTGTTGGAAGTTAGGATTCAGTTCAAAATATAGTTGATCCCAGATTCTTCCCCAAACAGGAAAAGTGTGTATCTAGAATTTAACATAATATTAAAGATCTCTATTTCCATCAGTATCTACAAATTTGTTTTTATTATATTCTAGTAAATACAATAACTAGCATTACAAATACAACAAGTTTTACTTGTTTGTCCATAAACCATGAAAATGCTGTAACAGCAATAAACTACTGCAAATTTTATTACAGGGACTGAAGTACATGGCCACTGCTGGAAATGACTTTATAGTCAAATAAGAAATGCTTCTGTCATGAGTAAGGATGGTGAGCAGGGGGCTCCCTTCCAGACTGTTAAGCGCATGCATAGCACTGAGGAATTGGTGAGCCCCCTGCTCGCCATCCTTACTCATGACAGCTTCTTTTATGGCCAGACTAAAAGAGAAGCAGTAATAAAATGTTTTCATTTGCAATACAAGAGCAAAAAAAATTTACTAACGTTAACATAAGTAACACTTGGATCATACTTGGTTTGGAATTGCTCTATTAATTGAAATAATTAAATATGCCAGTGCAAGACCCATCCCCCCATAAACTAACAGCCTACTGAAATTTGCTCTGTAGACATTTTCCCGTTCTCAAAAAGGGAGTAATGAACAAATTGGGGGAGTCACAAATTTCTGGATAGCCAGAATTGTTGAGAAGTAGGTGAACAAAGAGTATAGTGTCTGCAGAACTCCAACATCTGGGAAAAACAGAAGGAAGGAGACAATACTATTAGAGGTATAAGCTTGGATCTAGACAGAGATGCTTCCTCCCAGCCAGGAAGAGAGCATGGCACCATCCTCATCACTATGGGAAGTCACTGATAAAAAAGACACGCTAGCTGAGCCAGAGTTGCTGTCAGGCAGTTGCCAATACCTAAGGGCACAGTCTACAAGCAGCAGACAAATCCTCGTCAGGAACAACCACATGCCCATCCTTCTTCCCTGCTGCCTTGGCACTACAGCCTCTTCTTCTTCCTCCTATGCTAGACATTCCTCTCCCAGCCTGTCTCCTTCCTCCAGCCACAGAAATTGTAGGGCTTATCAGGTGTCTTGGTCCAACAACAAGGGACATCCAAGCCTTTCTTCAGTAAGTCCCTTTGCTCCTCCCTTTGGACAGGCTCTCCAGCCTTGGTCCAGAAGGGGCATTCTAAGTTCCTTTCCATCCCAGAAGGGATGCCACAGTATTGGGTCACCATGGTTTGAACCTATACAAGGACCAATCCATATCACCCTCATAGAAAGAAAGCTGCAAATTCCCAGCAGCAGAGCTGCCCTATCACCACTGGGCCATTTCTCCCTACTTTTTTCAGCTCCTTTCCCTCACTCTTTCCTTCCCCCCAACCACCTGGATATTGTCCCTTTCACTGTGGTTTTCCCTTCCTGCTTCAAAGGTTTTCATTTCTAGAAGAATGCTGTCATGATCACCGTTGCGATGCTTGTGACATTGCAAGGACTCACACAACAATACAGGGAAATGGGTACCGGGCGGATTAAGGGAAAAGGCAACTAGCTAACAAAAGAGAGCAACAGGTGCTGGCAACAAAGTATCGACTCTAGCAGGAGGTGTGGAAGAGAGAGATACAATGTTGCAAAGAAGGTAATTGACAAGACCAGAACACGAGGCGCGCCCGAGCTGTCAAAAAGATTACCAACCGGATCGCCCGGCAATGAACCATCACCGGCCAAGAAAACAGTCAAGGGAACGCCCGAGGCACAGGAGGGGCTCCACCACCCCTCACCTACCGGCAACGGAACCAACGGGGCTCGGGGCGCACCCGGAGTAAGAAGGGATGGAGCGCTGACCGGCGCGGGCTATTTAAATCCCGTTCCGGCGCGCTCCACTTACTCTCAGCTTTTCTAAGGGCATGCATTCTATACTCAAATAAAACCAGAACCTAAGCCTACACTAGTGTCTGTGGTTTTACTGGGTAGCAGGCAGAGCCTGACAAATGCAGATATAACATTGATGAAGGAATGCAGAAAGGGAGGGAAAACAACAATTCAGTCCTAATATCTTACAACAATAAAGTAGCATTCCCAGAAGCCTTGTGGTATCAGTTTCCTGGCCTACCTCAAAGGGCTGACATCATCAAATGGAGTCAAAATCTCCCAAGCAGGAATTTGGCAGAAGGGAACTGCATCCAAGAGGATGGATGCATCTGAATACATGATCCCTACAATTACAGCCACGATGAGGCTTCGGTACCTTGAGGCAGTCTTCTACAGCAGTTCACAGAACAGAATTAATAGTGATATTGCTATACTCAAACTTGTTGGGATCCAATAAAGTAAATGTTATGCAGGTTATTCATAGTGCTTAATCTCAGTGGATATATATTCTCAGTGGGGGTTTTTTAACAGAAATGGGTCCTTAATTGAGTTTATTTGAGAGATGGTTACGTCTCCCTCTTAAGAGAATATGATTTAATTTTTGAGTAAAATAAAGATATACCATATATATTTGTGGATAAGCCCATCTGTGCATAAGCTGACCCTCAAATTTTTAATTAAAGTACCATGAAAAATGTGCCACCCACGGATAACCTGACCCTCAAAATTTTCATGTTTTAATTTTCACAATTGGCTATCCATGAGTACCTTTAGGATATACGGGTACCTTTAAAAAGCATTATTGTATATACAGGTAGTCCTTGCTTAACTATGGTAATTGAGACCAGCAACCCCATCACTCAGCAATGCAGTCATAAAGTGCAACGTCATGTGACTGCAGTTACAACAGCAGCTGCAGCAGTCCCAGTTGCCGTTAGGCAAATCCCACATGGTTGTAGCATCCCGCGGTCATGTGATCACCATTTGCAACATCCTGCCAGCTTTCCCATTGACTTTGCTTGTCGGAAGCCAGCAGTGAAGGTTGCAAATGGCAATCACTTGACCACGTGACACTGCAATGTTGTAATTGCAAACCAGTTGCCAAGCACCCAAATCACAATCATGTGACCATGGGGATGCTGCAATAGTCGCAACTACAAGGACCAGTCATAAATCCCCCTTGTTCAGCTCTGTCATAACTTTGAACGGTCACCAAACAAGTGGTTGTTCAGCAAAGACTACCTGTAGTCACTGATAAATCCATCCGCAGATCAGCCTAACCCAATTTGGGGGGTGTATTTTAGTACCTAAAATTCTTGGCTCATCCAAGAGTATATTCAGTGTCTTTATATTGATTTTAAAATAGTTATAATTTTTTAAAATAAAATTATATATGCCTTCTTGATTATCAATAGTTAAACTGTGTGTTCAAAAATCACAACAGCTTTTTAACCTATCATGAAGTAAATTTTATAAGATTCTCTTTTAAGGGGACAGGTGGACAGGAGTGGCAATACACTTAATCCTATGCATGCTAGAAGTACAGTAATTTGTCCTAAAATCATATTACACTGTGACCCCCAAAACTTAAACAATGCTAGCCTCACAGATTTCAGATATATACCATTCAAAATATCAGCAACTATGCAATACAATATAATCAAACAATATCCAACTTCTCCCCTCTTGACATCCAGATGTTCACAAACAATAGAAAGAGAACAGAGAATGATACAGAACAAAGAAACCTGCAACAGATCTCATGACTATTTAAAATGAAACAAGGAATAGAATGCCAAGTAGTTGCAAGTGCAAGTGCCTTTGTGTACCAGAAGCCTCCTAGAACACTGAATTACCCCATAAAGTAATTACTAGTGCAATGGCTTATGTACCTTAAAACCATATACAATTCCAGTCTATAATACCCTTGCAGTAGGCGCTCCATGGCAGCTCTTTTCTTCAGGACAGGACAGCTTATCCTCAGGATTTGGGGGAACAAGTTTGCCGAACTCAGATTTGAAGTGGATGGCAGTGCCACAAGGTACAACTTTCCAAATATGAACTTTCTATCACCTTTTAGAAAAGTGACATCAATCTCTGATTCCATAGCAATGCAGAATGTTTGAGTCATATATTTTATAGAAAAGAAGAAGAAACCAAATCACAACAAGATTCTCCAAAGCTATGTGGTTAACTGTTAGCAGATGGGGAAATTAAAAAAAAAACTCTATGGAAAAAAATGAAGCAATTAATTTGAGACTTGAAAAATAATCAAAGCACAGCTCTTTTAGACTGCATATTTAACTGAAATGCCAACTGGTAAGTAAGCAGTGTTTTAGAGATACAACTACAGTAGTGAAGTATTTCACTTGCTATATGTGAGCACGAAATTTAAAGCATTCACAGCACAGCATTACCAGTCTCGAATTTCCCATTATTTTCTTCTGCCCCAGAACCTTTAGATTCATCCACTTTTTAATCAAGATTTCATTGTAACTTCATAGTATTGGAGAGTTTAACTTTATCTCCATCCCATCCCATCCCATCCCATCCCATCCTTCCTTCCTTCCTTCCTTCATTTACACACAAACACACACACATATACATACACACACACATACACACACACACACACACACACCTATTTTAAGGTTTTGACTAAAGGGACAACTAACAGGAAAAATACAGTAGACTCTCAGTTAACCAGAACTCAAGCAACCAGCACTCACAAGCAACCAGCAGAAAAACTGAACCAGGAAAAAAAATGGCACTCTCAAGCAACTGGCAAAAAAATCTGTATCACTCTGCTGCCATCTAGTGAGTATCAGGGTTTAATAGTAACTCTCAAGCAACCAGAAACTACATTTATCCGGCATCTACCAATCCCCATGGGGGCCGGTTAACTGAGAGTCTACTGTATATTTAGACCACCAAATAAATAAATAAATGCTATGTCCTAGTTTCCTAGGAGCCACAAACACTGGTCTGAAACCACTATCATTGTAAAAACATTAACTCAGTTCTGAAACTCAGTTAAGGGCATTTTCTAAGGGATAGTTGAAATGACTCATGAAACAAAACAAGGAAGAGCGAATGACAAAATTCAGAGTTAAGCAACCAAAAACGTCACAAAACAATGAACAAACTTTGAGGTTTCCCAGAACTTTTATGAAAGGAGAGGTGGTGAGAAAAGGGGGGGAAAGTTAGGGTTAGGGTTGTTGTTGAGTGAGTGCTAGGTTCACCACCTTGAGCTTTTGAGGGAAAGGTGAGATAAAGGAATCTCATAAATAAATTTTTAAAAAATGGTGGATCAGCCCTCATTGGCACTTTTTTGGGGAGGGAGTGATAAATCCTCTTCAGAGTGACAGATTTCTTCTCTTAAAAAATATACTGTACTTCTGTTAATCCTCTTCTAATATGTAAATAATATTACTTAACCTATATGAGGACTGGGTCTCAGATAACATCAGCCATTCAAAGTAGGCCAGGTCAAGAAACAAATCCTGCAGGGATTTCAGGAATGGTACTTTACTGTCGTAGGGGATAATAACAAAATCTTGAAAGCCAGTCCAAGTTTCTCTCTGTCCCATCTTATATTAAAGAAAATCAATGTGGTATTATTTTGAGTTTCTTTCTCAAGCATCTTTCAATTTCTGGACTGTGTAATCCCTTCTCCAAGAATCCTTCCTTCTCCATTTAATGGTTCTTTCATATCTTTCCAAGGTCAACTCTAAATCCCCTTACATTCACTTTGCTACTAACAGACAACTAATGCTATATATATTTCATAAATTTTACCAGGGTCTGATTGGACTTACTCCCAGGTAATACAACTGCACCATCAGACTAAGTATGTTCTACTGTTAACAATATTGATATCAGAGGGAAACACTATAAAAAGAAGAGGCACTTTCAAGTGCTTCAATCATCCAACCCGTATCACACATCCTCATGGCTTGTAACTGGAACTCACTTCAGAATCTTTGCCCAGAACCAGTGGATTATAGCTAATTCATATAAACCTATCAGCTAATAGTTGGCATATTTGGCACAATACTGAAGATACTGGGCTGTAACAATGCTAAAGAAAAACCTAAAGTACCTACCATAATGTTTTGAACACAGTTCACTTAGCTCCCCAACCATAACAAACATAATTTTATTCTTCATTTCCATGATGAACAAAATGGTGAGGATGCCAGAGAGAATCTGGAAACTACCAAGACCAGCATAAAAGACACACAGAGCACTAAAGGCAATGTTGCTCTGGTATTCTTTGCTCCTGAATATTTCAGACTTAATAAACATTCTGATCACCCTCCTACCTTAGTGCCCAAAGATTTCTAAAAGTCATCCTACCTGAGCATTATAGGACATGAAAGCTAATATATCTGGAGATCACAAAGCTGAGGAAGGCTGATTAAGCTGACCACTTTAAAGTTGAAATATCTTCATATGAGATTTCTTTCTAACAATACAGGGTTTCCTCTATTCTATCAAGATAAACAACTTGCTATTGTGTGGCAATCATCTTACACTCAAAGTAAAAAGAGTCAGGAGCTTCTGACCTAAGCAATAGAAACATTTGAGAGTCAGGTAATATTTAGCATTGTCACTAAAATAAACAGCCATACAAAAAGTAGCCCAGTAAGAACCCACAAAACAGTACAATGGAATTTTATATCAGGATCAGGGGAAGAGGAAGATCTACAGTACTACTCTTGGGCAAATGCAAAATCTACAAGTTCTATTACAAAAAATGTTAAGGAACAGGCAGGGCATTTTTGTGCTAATCCGTGATCTTTAGCTCAGGGTTTCTCAACCAGGGTTCCCAGAAACCTTAAGGTTCCACCAGAGGTCACTAGGGGTTCCCTGGAGATCCCGATTTATTTAAAAAATTATTTCATATTCAGGCAACTTCACATTAAAGAGGTAAATTTCATTCTTTATTTTTAGTTAATGCATATACACAGGCTTACACATGAAACGGTATAATAATTTTGTAATTTCTGGCCTTTATTTGAGTCTGAATGTGCAGGGCTTCCCCAAGGCCTTGAAAAATTTTCAACGGTTCCTCCGGGGTCATAAACTTGAGAAAGGCTGCTTTATATAACATCCGGTATAGTAACCCTCGGAAATATCTATTATTTGCTTAATTTAGGCTAATCACCTGGAGGAGAGGCAAGAGTTAATACCCTTTCCTTTTATATACTGTACCTAATCTTTCGCCAGTCACTGCCCGTTACACCGTCTGCTGACTTCCCCCTCCCCTCCCTTTCTTCTTCATCTATTGGGAGTAGCAATCCACGCACAGACATCAGCAAAGCTTTAATATCTCCGTGACGTGCAGAAATTTAATCCGGGCACCTCCTCCTCCTTGCCCATACTTGGAAACCCTGGACCTGTCGGACTTCTGCCTGCAGTAGGTGTGAAAATCAGATGCCAGCGGGCGTGAAGGTCCCGCTTGCTATTCCTGCACGTTGCGCCTGCCCTTCTCGCTCCCCGGGTCCCCCACAATCCCCACAGCAGAGTTTTCCCTTTCGGGACCGCCTCACCAGTCGCTAGTTGAAGGAGCTGGGACGGCCGCAGGAGGACGCGCGCTGGCGGGCCGGGAAACTCATCCTCAGTGAATCCGAAGGACGCCGAGCCGGGCCAGGAGCGCGGCCGCGGAAAGAAGCAGAGACGGCCCGAGGACCCGCCACGGCTGCAAACCTCCAGAAGCCACTGACGGCGGCGAGACAGAGGCGGCAGGAACACGGGAGCAAAGGAGCGCGGGATTGGGCAGCGCGCTGAGTATTCCGAGTGCTTATTGGCTGGTGGGAGGCTACCCGCCGGCTTCTGTCCAGCGCTGGAAGGAAGGGGCTGACACGCAGAGGGCGCTTCTGGCAGGAGGCTCAGGATCGGGGTGCGGACGAGGAGGAGCGGTCCGCAGCGGCTACGTTCCCCTTCTTCCGTCTGAATTGCAGCCCGGGCTGGTTTCGGCTGTAGGTCCGGGAACCCTTGTGTTTCCTCACTGAGTTGTATTCCCTGGAAAGGCTACCCAGAATTAGGCTGCGATGGAGGGGGCTGCGCTGCCTGCATTCCTGCTGAGACCCATTGAATTCAATGGGTCTTGCTCCGCAGTAAGGGTCTGCGTAGATTCGTGGCGGCAGGAGAGGAATGTTCTCCAGCCCTTCCAGTTTCAAGGAACCTGCAAGGAACTCTGCGTTGTTGCTCTAGTGTTGTGCAGGCGCGTTTCAGTAGGAATACCTACCATTTAGCCAACCTGGGCTGGTCTTGAAAAAGCTAAGCGGGACCAGATGAGAAACCGCTAGGAATCCCAGGGAAATAAGCTAGCCTGGGATGTTAAAACTCATCACGGAAGAAAGCAGCAGCCCACCGCTTTTTCATCGTCGCCAAGTAAATAGCAGGGATGTGTCCGTGATGTCGCTAGGGGCAAGCCCAATTTGAAGGAGATGTAAAATTCATCTTCTATAAACTCAGGGTTATGGACTTAGGTTTCAGTTGCCCAAACGGAAGGGAAGGTGGCTTATCTAGGGTGGACAGTGAAAAACATGAAATATGTAAGTTAGCTTTAAAACGAAATTATATGGGCATTTTTCAGAATACTCAGCTAAGTGATTATTGTCAAGGTGTGTGTATGCTTAAAAAAAATCTGTCCGAGATGAAGCAGTCATCTCACAATCCAAACAACCTGAAAATACAAATAATGTGATAATCAAAAATACAGCACAGATACCGCTCCCCCCACTACAATCAGATAATACTGGGTAATAATTGCTAAGCTTACCACTCTTTCCTGAGAGTAGCCAATGGGAATAGACACGTTAAAGTTTGGCCTGCGAAAAATAGCTGGCATTATAATGATTATAACAATAAAAGAATAATAGAACAGATTTTAGCATCTTAAGATAACCCTTTATAGTTTAATGTTTTTGTTGTGAAGCGTTCTTTTGAGTCTCCTCCTTGTGAAAAAATAATTTTTGCCCTATGTATTATACATGGTTTAATAACAAATTTAAAATGTATTCCACTATAAAGTTTCCAGAAATGGAAACTAATCTTAATAACTAAGCTGTTTGCTTATTTTATTGATGACCATCACTAGGGATATGACTTAAGGAAAATATACTTTGTGTTTACAAGGTAAAACAGCACTCAACAGCCCCACCCTCTCCTAATACTGCACTAGCCTTGAATGCCGAAGAGGTCAGTATCAACACTCATAGAAATCAATTTGAAAAATAAAATCAATATCCATAATTATCTACAACAGGTTGATATAAAATTATCAGACTGAAATCCCCATTAAATAAACAACAGCATCACAGAATACATTACAGAGCAATTTGTTTGGCTCCATTAGCCAATTCACGGATGGATCAGAGAGGATTATGTTTACACACCATACAACCACAAATCTGGTATTCCCATTTCCTTTTTTACTGTATGAACCCGGCCCATATGGTTAGTTTATGGATCAGCATATGTGACCCAGAAGTTTGGGCTAGATTAAACTACAAATAAATTTATCGTAGCTAAGCATGTGATGTGAGTACAGGCAGGATGTCAGGGCCAATAGACATATGCATGGTCGCTTCAGTGTTCATCCTTTGATGTCATGCAGATGAAAGTGTAAAATGAGTCAACCGTATGATTTATCCCTTCAACAATGAGCTCTGCTAGCTTCTTCATGTGCTCCTTGTATGAATGCAGTAAGCACAGCAAAAGGGACCACACACTTTGCATAAGTAGGGCTGGAAATTGCAAAATCTCCAAAAATATTATCCCTGTCTCACAGAATATGACAGCAGGAGGAGCAGCATAGCTGTGAAGGTGGGACTAAATATTGTGCACATTCCAGAATTCCCAGTCACCATGGCCAATTTGTGTATTGCAGTCCCAGCACTGTTAAAAGGATGGCTGCCCTAAAGGGGAAAATATTCAGATATTTTTGTTTCCATAACTGATACAGGGCAGACTTCATACATACAGACTTCAGTCTTAACCAGTGCTCTTTAGAAAGAGGACAGACAGCTGGATGTTCATGACCAAAGCAAGTGAACAAGAAAGCAAACAAAAAAAAGAGTTTTATGATGGCCTTTAGCAGAGGGAGGAACAAGCCAACTCAGATACTGCCAGAAGAATCAACACCCTCTTGCAGCACTCGTGACTTGCCAGGTGAGTGCTATGTTTCCTTACCAGAAGAGTAAACTAGTTACTCCTATCGCAAATGCAAGCTTGTCTCCTTGCTGAAAGAAAATGTAAAAGGACTGGAGGCCAGCCAACCTTCTTAGGAACATCAGAGAAGATGCCGCACACAGTATCACACAGACAGCTATCCAGGAAGTCCAGTAGAATGAAGCCTTCAAAGGAGGACAGGACATAGGAAGATGCCTGGGAGCAGAGCCTCTTTGTTTGAAGGCGAAGGAGCTGTGGCACAAGAAATGTTTTCATCATTCCAGTCATGCCCCTTCATAATCAAAGGACAAGAACGGAAGGCAGAATCCTGGAAATGGATAACTGATGCTGTTGTCAAGATTTGGATTCCTAGACCATGGTTTAAGTTATTAGTGCAAGTTAGGCAGGGATGGGCTGTACCTCACAAGTGCAGGGAAAAATACATTTGGCAGGAGGCTTTAAGCTTTGTTGGAAGGGGGAGGGTGACAGAGGCACAGATTTGAAGAACATTTGCACATTAGGAACATGGCTTCATGTGATTATGGTAAAAACAAAGCAAGAAAGGGTACAAAGAAATTGTCAACATAGAGCACTAGAGAAAGTAAAATAGTAGCGTCCCAAGTCTCTAATATCTGTGCAGGAATGCACAAAGCTTGGGTAACAAATTGCAGGAACTATAAGTTATACAGGAAAGTAGATGTGACCTGGTATCACAGAAACATGATGAGATGAACTTTCTTACATTCCATGATTGGAATATAAAACTCAAAGTATATTACATGTTCAAAAGAAATAGAGCCAACAAAAAGAGAGGTGGAGAGCAGCTTTGGACTGAAGGAAGTGCCTGGGAGAAATCTGTGTCCTTGAAATATGGAATGATGAAAGCATCTGAATAAAATTAAAAGGAGCAAAAAGCAAACATGGTAACATTGTTAGATCTTTCTACAGGCCACCTACCCAGGCAGAAGATGTGGACAGTGCCGTTCTAATCAACTCACCAAGTTTTTTAGAGGGTGGCCCATAGTAGTTATGGGAGATTTCAGCTACCTTGATTATCTGCTAAAAAATGAACCCATCTAGAAGTGGAGGTATCCAGGATTAGATCCAGAATAGCTGACCCCTAACTCCTTGTTTCTTCTTCCATCTTCTGAAAAATGAAATTGTCAGCAAGAGAGATTAGAAATCTGTTGGATCCTCCACTTCTAGATGGGTTCATTTTTTAGCAGATAATCAAGGTAGCTGAAGTCTCCCATTACTACTATGGGCCACCCTCTAAAAAACTTGGTGAAGGTGTCAGGCAAGTTGGGAGAAAGTAATACAACACATTGGAGTTCAAGAAAACTGGGAGAGGAAAAGCTGAGAGATGTCAGCCATATACCTTGACTTTAAGAAGGGAGATTTTAATGAACTCAGAAAAAGGTGGGCACGTTTCCATGTCTTGAAAGCTTAAAGGATAAACAAGACGAATTGGGATGGAAGGTCCCAAAAAATGGGAAACTAAAAACACAGGCACAAACAACACCTATAAACAAGACATTCACTGCATGGAGCATAAATAAGGAAAAATGGGTAAAACTTTCAGATGCTTGTATTAATAAATAGTTCTCTGACAAACAGAAGCAAAAATGGTATTTATGGGAAACAATCGGGCTGAAAACTACAGAAAGGAATGAACAAACAGCTAAGTGGAGCCCATAGGAATGGAGTCAGAATAGCTCACGCTCAGGATGAGATCAGGCGATGAAGAATGTACAATACAGTAATAAAATTTTGCGGTGTCTATCCAAAATAAAAAAAGAGTCAAGGAGTCTGTTGGTCTGTTGCGTGGTAGGAAATAGGGTAGATGGTAACTGCATAACATCATCTTTACATCTGTCTTCTCTCAGAACAGGGAGATTGAAGAAAGGGGAAGAACACAGCTCTGGATCGCTATAGGTATAAGAAGGACCTACCTTTCTACTTCAAATGAATTCAAGACTCCAAGACCAGACAGTGGCACATGTTATCTCAGAACCACTGATTGCAATCTATGAAAACTCCTTAGAGCTGGTGACATGCCAAAAGACTGGAAGGTAAACTGGGTTCCTAATATTTAAAAAGGGGGAGAGGTATCAATCCAAAACTATTGGTTTAATATCTTCACTGGACAAGATAGTAGAAGAGATGGTCAAGCAGCATGCCTGTGTCAGTCCTTCAATATACAGTAGGCCAGGGCAGGAAACTGATGCCACAAGGACTACTAGAACTCTACTGTTGTAGGGAATAACAACAGAATCTTGAAAGCCTGACAGAGTTTCTTCTGCCCGCCCCCCACCCCACATACCAAAGAGAATCAAGGCAGGATAATTTTGAGTTTCATTCTCACCCCACTCCTTTTTCTTCAGGACTAAGCTGAATTTTACTCAACCATTCTTGCATTCCTTCTTCAAGGTTATCTCTGCACTAAGATGTTTTCACATTCCTCCTTCATTGTTTGGACTTACCAATGTTTCCCTCCTTTCAACCCTCCCAGGTAAACCAGACAGGAAACATGACCAGCCAAGCTACTACTACTTTGTTGTCAGGCTACATTAACAGAATCTTGCAAGTCTGAAAGTACAACTCTCCCACCATCCCTTTTTACCGCCTGCCAAATTAGGGCGGATCCTTTCTAAGCTGCTTTCTCTGTCCGTTACTCAATTGCAGGCTCCTCCCCCTTTTATCTGATCATTCCCTAGGCAGTACCTCTTCCCTCCTGCCCTATCTTCCAAGGTCATTCTCACATTCCATTACATCCCTCATTGCTTTGGTCATGGATCTCCTCTCTCTCCATCAAGGCCATCCTCTTTACTCTCTATAACAGCACAAGCTTGTAAAGAACATAACATATAAGTCTAACCTTATTTTTTATGAAAGGGTAACTAATTTGGTGGTCCAAGGGAGTGCTGTGGATGTAATATCCCTTAGCTCAATAAAACATTTGACAAGATCTCACATGATATCCTTGCAAATAAGGTAGGTAAATATGGATTAGATGGTAATGTAGTCCAATGGCTTTGCATGTAGTCTACAGTCTTGGGATTTTCTTGGGGCCTCCCATCTAACCCCTAACCAGTCAGATCCAGCCTAGTTTGAGATCAGCCAAGGCAACTAGATGCTGCCACCTAGTTGGATGAAGTCTTAAACCCTGATCTTAAACGTACGTAACTGAAAGCATATCCTGATGCATATTTATTAGTAGCAGTGCAGGAGAAAGACTATTATGGAAACCTAGCTTATTGTCTGGGCCTAGTATGATTGTTCCTATGATATTCAGATCCTTGTGCCCTCTGCTGTTGTGTAAACAGAATGGTGTAAGAGATTATCTACTGGAATGTTGCTTCCACATTAGTACCATTAAATAATGTTAACTTGTGTTACATTGAGTTAAATGGGATTTCAATTAGTATGATTGATTTTGGTAAATGTATTTAAATTCTTGTGATGTTAAGAACTGTTATTAATAAAGTAATAACTTTGTCCATTTGTCAGATAATAGTAATAATCTCCCCAAGTGCTTGAGCATCTATGTGTTGTTTTAGCCACAAGATGTCACCATTGAGATATCTTGTTTTCCAATTTACAGTATTGGGGATGAAACTATTCAATGCTATTATCATGTATGAAATTTTTGCTGAATTGTTGAAAATATCTACTGAGAGTCACTCTCATTCTCTGGTAGATCCAGAGCTACAGCAATCTCAAAGTATGCTGCTACAAACAAATTCCAGTAAAAGAAGATTCTGAACCTGGAATCATGATTTTACCATTTCTCGTCAGTGTGTGTAAAATGAAAAATATAGCCCTTGCCAGGCAACAATATACTCCTACCATTATAGTTGTTGTTAATATCATACTTGTGCTAACACCAGGATGGTGGCAACTTTTTTTTTCTTTTTGTAAAATGACTAGATCATCTTTTATGGAATTATACAGCTGAGGAAATACGTTTGCTCAAAAGCATTTTGATAAGAATGTTTGGGTACCTATTTACTATAAGCTATGCCAGTAACTATTTGCCACACTTGTCCAATCAAATGCATAGATCTCATCATATTTGCTAAAGTGACTGTAAGCTGTAAGTGATGGACAAATTTCGTTTATCAGTGATAAAATACTGCAGACTGAGGGCAAGGTAAATGCAAAATCTGCATTCCCTAAGAAAAGTTCCTCTACATCCCATATAACAACATTTCATATTAATTATTGAAAAATATTATGCTGAAGAGATTCAAAAGCTTACAGAGATTCAATTCTACCTAAGTATATTTAAGTTCTAGGATTAACAGGATAGATAATGGAGCTGTTTAATCCTTTTTGACCATAGAGTATGTTCTCATTTCTTTCATTCATCTTTCCCAAGGTGATGTTCTCCAAGTGGGTTGAATAACAATAACCATCATTCCAAGCCAATATCCCATGCTGACAGAGGATGAGGGCATTGAAGGCAGCAGGCTGGAGAAATCTGGTCTAACTACAGTACTCATTTCTGATCATTTGACCAGTATTTTTTTTTCATACTGAATTATTACCTCTTTAGCACTAATATTTCACTTTTGTTCAACTATGTCAAATTCCAGCTGTCTGCTGGGGAATCAGATTGGCTAGAAGAGGAGAAATATCCTATGCCAAAGGAGAAAGTTAATGGCACAATATTGCTTTCTTTCTAGGGAGAAGTAATACTAAAACTTAAAAATAATATCCTTTTGCAGAAATCTGGCCCAGTCCAACAATAAAGATCAGTGTGATAAGATTCTAACAGTCTTCTGAATTATCATATACCTGATCCTGATTTGACCTTAGTCACCAGTAAATTGATCGATCAAGTATGCCATTGCAAATGAGCCCTTTATGTCGGTTGAAATATAGGCTATGGAACTGAACTCTTAATGAATTCTAGTTTGCCCTGAAATTGGTTTTGCTGAAGAATGGCCAGTGCAAGATTAGAATCTCCTAGAAAGGGGCTGATCACAATGTTCCACATTTCCTTTTTCTCTTAGGAAGCCAATATTGCATCTGTCAGCTTTTTCTTGTCATCAGCCTGCACTGAGCGGGATTTTTACTCCAAGCCAAACTGACATTCCTTTTCTTCATAAAAGCTGCATGACAAATAGTTAAGCAACTCATCCTGTACCACATCACAGGAACTTAACTGATTGGTGGCAGAAACATTATCGCTACAGGACAATCCAACAGAATCCAGAGTTTAAACTAATCGGACCTATCTTTTTTTTTAATTAGGATCCTAAGAGTCATCAAAAAGATCCTGCATTGGAATCCAATATTATATGAGTGGCCTTCCCTTCAATCAGTGGTAGTTCTTCCCCACCCCACCCTGCCATAGTTCTCCCTGTACCCTCAGCCCACTGTAAGTCTGACCCAGTGGGCTGAGATATCCTCTAGCAAATATTTATGGTGGGCCTTATGGATGTGAATTCATCCCATCCAATTCCATGAGCAGAAGAACATTCCATACACTCTTATTTAAAACTGAAGAATGACAACGACATTTTACTACAAATTTCTGAGATTTATCCGAAAATTCATATCTACCTTCTGTCCATCCTTGGAAGCATCCTTGACTTTAATTTACAGCAATCAAAGAACTTAACCATGAAAAGAGAAAAGGGAGTGTAAAAATCCAATTATTTTGTGGTATTGTTTGATCCTATGTGGGTTCATTTTTTTAACAAAAATAACAGTCTCACAGCTATATCAAGATTAACCAGTTTATTAGAGTTCACTATCAAATGGTGTGTTGTCTTAATTTACAGATACATTTTCACAAGAAGGAGGGATTGTAAATATGGAAGTCAGAAGAAAATGAAATGCAGAAAGTACAAACACTGATTATTTTTTCACTTTCATAAAACTGTTCAGTGTCAGATTATAACACACATTTCCAGGCAAAGGATGAACACGTGTTTAAAAAAAAAGGAGTAGTCTCCTTTAAGATGGGTTGGATTCCTAACCAGGACAGAGCCTGCTTAGCCACTGGGCACAGACAAGTGATCAGAAAATAAACCTTTCTTCTTTATTCAAATAATAGGAAAAAACTGAATTGTTTATTGGTTTTTAACTCAACTTTTATTTCCAATTTTCAGTTCCTTTGTATTAAGGTGCCATAGGATTTTTTGTTTTTGTTTTTTTGAATAATACAATTGACTTAACATGGTGACACTTCTGAATTTTCTTTCTTCTTTTTTTTTCCTTCTGCTTTTTGGTCAATTTAAAGAACTTGCAGCAAAGTTCTTTTTAAGTAATAAATAGGAAAGAGACAGCAAGTTTATAAACTGAATATACTATTCTAGAGGTATATTCATGTATTTTTAGCGGAATATGGCTTTCAAGATAAGAATAATTCTCAGGGCAGTGCTCTCATTACATTTTGACAACACTTATTTTTCTACTTACCAAAAACCCTACAAGTTAATTACAGGACGTAAGAAGCACCTGTGGGATCAGATCAAAATTCCATCAAGTCCACTAATTCTGTTTCAATAGAATTAGTTAATATAATTAATCAAACACCCTTAGAAAGCCTACAGAGCATTAGTGCAATGCAGTATCCCATTGTTTTTCCCAACTAGAATTCAGAAATATGCTGCTTTTAATGCTATCAATAGAATATAGCCATCATGACTAATAGTTAATTTATCTTAACCTCCTTGAATCTGTCTAATTCCCACTTAAAGCTGTTCAAAATCAGGTATGTTTGGGTCTGGCATAGTCTATTGAGTAAGCCCAGCCTTGTGGTTTATTCAAGAAATCATGGCTTAATGCAATGAACGATTCCAGTCATATTCTTCTGATACCTTACCAAAGTTCCCATTTTAGCAGTGTGTACGAAGAATTTCCTTTTGTCTGACCTGAATCTCCAACTACTCAGCTCCACTGAATGAGCATGGCTTCCAATATTATGAGGGAGAAAAATATTCTTATTTACTTTTTCCACAGCATCATAATTTTATCACTCTCATATCTTCATGATTGTACCTTATGTTGCTGTGCTTCCTAAAATATACTCTGATCCAGTATTCTTAAGAGCTTCTAAGTTTGCTTTCTACTCCATCTGATCTGCAAGCAATGGAGTCCCTTTTGGGAGATGGGCGGTGATAAATTTGATTAATAAATAAAATAAATAAATATTGTTCGGTGGCATCTTAGAACATGCCACCGTGCTTTTATTACTCCCTTTTCCATCCCCTTTTGGGTGGATGACTAACATTTTAGGTTCACGCTGTGTTAAAGCCTAACACACAGGAGTGGCAATTGTGCCTTTAGCCTCAGGCTCTATTTTCATCCTGTCATTTGGATATTTTGCACATTTTCCACCATTTACTTTTTTATCTTGTCTGTAAGCAGACAGGAAGTGTCTCATAAGAAATGTGGAAAGAAAACTAAGAGATTTAATAAACAGTCTCACCCAGTTCTACTTAGCTTTTCCAGGACTGACCCTAGAACTTCTGCATACCAAGTTTCAGCTCTTCTCCTTCTCTTTATTACAATTTTCCCCCTAAGTTCTGCAGCCACCTATCTTTCACAGTTTCCTCCTGTCTTCTGTTTGCTGTCTAAGGGGGAAGAATTGCTTTTGGACACGGCATAACTTCCCAGTCTTTGGAGGGAGCTCAGAGTCTCTCTTTTGCTAAGAGAATGTAAGGTAATAAGCATCTGAAGGCCAAGCCCAAATCCAGCCGTTACCAACCCAAAGCCACTGGTCCCCAGAACGCTTCATGCAGGCTATTTCCTGCTCCATGTTTGCAGTGCAATACAGGAAGGGAAGGACACTTTTGCTTCTGACTCAACTTGTGAATCGGCCGCTGTGGACATACAGTTGTTAATCTTGCTGGCTCTTGCTTAGTTGATGATATGACACTGGTTAAAAATCAGTGGCCAGTTGGGCAGGAGAGGTCATTGGCCGTAAAGTTCTGTTCATACATCTTCTCCTGGATGTAGAAAGAGCAAAGCGATCATCTGTTCCAAATAAAGACCAAAGTAGCACTAATGAGCCAGAACTGTGGAGATCAAAGAGGCTTCTACTTTGAGCTGTTTTCTGCCATGCTGAGGGCATTTATTTGCTCACTGATTTACTCTCAAGAATCCAGACAATGTCTATTCCAAACTTTCACATGCATTTTTTAAAAAATCGGGTATGTGGCTTGCCATCTCCTTCAGCCTAGGGCTCAGAGAGAAGGATTCCACTATACTGGAATATATTCATTTCAGTATACAGATGAATAATATATGGTAATCCAGATGTTGAAATCCATCGGTCCTAGCTAATGTAGATGAAGGGACGTGAGCACTGCAGTTCAACATCTGGAAGACACAGCTTACCCTTCCCTTTCCTAACCAACAGGATCATTTTGGGGGGAAAGATATATCAGAAGGGTTTTATTCAAGAACACTTTCATATTTCCTCACTAATAGTCAGCACACTGAAGTTTCAAGTTAACCCCCAACTTAAAAAGCACAACTATCTTCTTGCAAACAATCGCTATGACAGAAAACCATAACACAAAACAAGGCTCACTCCACTACCACCAGCACTGCTGCCAAGAAGAACATTTTATTTACTTACTTACTTACTTATTTACTTATCAATCAAATTTTTATCACCACCCATCTCCCCCCACAAGGAGGGACGCTGGGTGGTTAGAAGGATATTAATAGAACATATTATTTCAAGGCCTAGTCTTTGAAAAAGACAGATCCAAAATGGAGATAAAAGAAATCTGGCACTTTGATATTATGAAATGATTGCAAAAGGCTGCCTTGTAGGAGCTAGCAGGGGAAATTACTGCTCTTGTGTATTACTGGAGCTGGTTGTGCAGCCTTTCCAAATAGCTGACAAAGCACTTTCTCACTCCATGGAACCTAGGAGAGCAGCATCAGGATTTGAAAAAAAACCTTTGGAATGCCAGATGTCAGACCAGTGTCTACAATTCAGTGTTGAGAAGCCACTTTGCTTATAGAAGGGTCCACCTCCAGCATCAGTATTTCAAAGAAGAAATAACTGGCAAGAAGAAAAAAACTGTGCCTGTGAGACTCTGGAGAACTATTGCCATACAAATACATTGACTGCAAAAACTGGGGTGACCACTAGATGACAGCAAAGAGATTCAGAAAACTACCTCTTTGCTGCAATCAAATGGCTGTCAGGATTTTTGGAGCCAGAGACAATAGGCCTACAAGCATTCCAAGAAGGTCATAAAGTTCTGATACATGGCAGCTTAGCTTACTGTATCCCTAAAATCAACTGATACTGACATTATCTTAATCTAATTACAGTTAAATATAGATACTTTATACAGATTTGATTTAACACTGCTGATAGATATACAGATGAAGTTGGTTTATTCAGTTCCTAATGACATCATAAAGTGATTTTGCTCATTCCCGCAATAACATTAGATTCTCCCACCATTGCCCAGCCAAAATTCCAAAACATCACTGGAGGTTCCTCCCAGGCAAAAGAATGAAATGTGTTTCCAGGAACATCAAAAGAATCTGAAGAATGGTAAACCAAATGATAAACAAATCCTGATGGGATTTTGCTATCTCTAGAAACTCTCTAAAAATGTTATGACCATAACCTCTTTCATAAGGATCCCAAATAAAATTCCAATACATGGACAATGCCCTACATATGTTAAGCAAACCGCCATTTAAACAATGGATCTTCTTCTTTCTCCCCATTTCCCATCTCACATAAATCTCAGAAGGTCTCAAGAAGCCCAATGGATTTTTAACCCATTGCAATTGTTAATTGATAAGGTACCTGTAATCTGTCTCACATGTAACCTGTATGCACATAACCAACCTATCTCCCTCTCTCCTCTCTCTCCCCTCTCTCTCCCATTTCACCCCATTTAAATCCTTCATCAATCTAGCTACTCTATGCATCTAATGCAGTGATCTGCAGCTCATGAAAATGTATGCCTTTTAATAAAAATTTGTTAGTCAGAAAAGGCGCTACAAGATTCCTTCTGATTTTTCTTTTTTTACCACCATAGCCTAACACGTCTGCCTTCTATGAATTCTTTACTTCATAAGTCATGTACTGGGATAACCTACATACCCAGTTAGAAACCCATTCTAACAAACTGCATGGGGCTAGTGGCACAATGGTTAAGGTGCTGGATTAGGATCAGGGACACCCAGTTCAGCTATGGGGATTTACTGAGTAACATTAAATAGTTGCTTGGGCGGGGGGACACCTACAGAGGACTAAGTGCTCTGTACACCACTGTAAGCTCTGGAGGAAAAGCAGGGTAGAAATCTAATAAATAAACAAATAAACCTAATTCAGAAGAAAGATGAAGTGTTTTGTTGTAGTTCCATGATTCAATAAATGGAGGTTAGAAACCTTGTTATGTACAACAAATTGTCCAGAGACGTACTAATGGATCCTGATTTATTTTCCTTTCATCCTTGTGCTGAGCTGCATCTGGTCACCTTTTTCAGAAATGTAGCCTTTTCTGCAGCTTAGTTTTCATTACTCCCAATGGGACCCAAAAGGAGAAGAACAGGGTGTCCGCAAAGGCGTTGCCCCCAATCTGCCAGCCCAAATGTTCTGAGGCTCACTTGGTGCCAGCCACAACGCCTTCAGTATACAGCCAATTCTCAGTGGGGCCGGAATGCCCAAAAACAGCCTTAATGGGATTTTGTAAAACTGTGAATCCTGCCTGCAGTGACCAACCACTAGTCAGTCGATAAGCATATAACTCCCCTAAGTATGAAGCAAGAACCGTGTTCATTAAAAATGGCTTTGTAACCTTGCCATAAAAAAGCATAACTGACTCACTACAGACCTATCTGTACAGCCAGGGACCTCCACAGCAAGCCAAGATGTTGTCAAAATGATGAAATGTGTGTCGTGACAGCACAACACAAGCTCCACCACTGATGTATTTGCAGACAACACTGAGGCAGCATTTCTGTTATGACAAAATGTATTTTGTCATTGCCCCCCTCTCCCACCCCCCCACCCCCCACCACATGCATACAACCAGGCTATCATTCAGCTTTCAAATCACAAAGAATCATTAGCCTATATATTTCTTCCTCCATTTCATTAAGATAACTGAGAAGCAGGGCCAGCTTTAGGGGCAACTGTCTGATATGTTAGGCTTGAAAAGCAGCGGACACCTGTCACAGACTAATTGCTCAATCATTCACTTACAGGCTGAAACATATATTACCCTCTATCAGCACTTGCAGATCTCAGATATTGGTTTAAAATGCCCCATCTTTTTTTAAAAAAAATCTGGGACAGAATATGCATCAGTGTCCATATGGTATGTATGAAAATACCTGATCAGAACCTATATACATGCACACAACTAAGCTCCAAATATTTCTTTAACTGACCCCAACTCATTCCGAGAGAATATTATTTCAAGAGAAACTGATCTTTTTCTTTTAAAATGCGCTTAGAATATCTTGGTCTATTCCCTTATATGAACCAGGAATAAGGTTTCTCAACTATACCTTTACAGTGAGGGTTTGATTCCCTCTTGTGACAACGATCAGATCCATTGGTGCAAACTCATCTTCTAAGGTGAGAAGTCAGACAAGAACGCGAAGTCGTGAAATAGGACAGCAAATGGTTTTTTGTTTCAAACATGGTCAAAAGAAGAATGCAAGAAGAGTCCCTGAAATCATTTCTCATCTGGAAGGTCACTTGGTCCTGAGCTGACATGGGCATTACAGTAATCTCAGGCACGCAGAAAACTTGTCTTCTGACATTGGCTTAGGTCTAGCAGCAAGTACACCTTCTCTTTCCATCCTTCAGGAAATGGGAAGGAGAGAAACTGGTTCCACAATTACAACTTAACCTTGTCTTCCACAGCTCTGGATCCTGTAGAAAGTCTTCAAGCACAGGAGAATCAGCTCTTATGCGTAAAGTTTAAGGTGCAACAGCCACTGGGTACAGGGAATGCTCTGATTTTTGTTTAAACTGCTTCTTATTCCATTTTTCCCTTGATACAAAAAAGAACAGAGCTGTGAAATCAACACAGCACCTAACCCAGCATCAGCTCCCTCATGTCTTCGATTGGTGTATAAATCTCCCCACTGCCTCAGCAAACTGAGAGGTAAGAGTCAGACCTCTCAGCAGGGTTAAGGCCTCTACCAAAAGTTGTGGCTACAAAGCATTACAGTACCAGCCAGGATGTTGCTTCAAGCAGGGTAAGTTTACCCAGCATAGGATATAATAGTGCCCAGCCTGGTAAGGCAGTAGTATCCTGAGGTCACAGCTCACTGGGTGCCTGTGTCTGAATGAGATGCTCGGTTATCTTTTTGCCAGCTTAGCCTACCACGCAGGACTGCTGTGAAGACAAACATGGAAGGGCACTGCGTATTGCTCTGAGAGTGCTGAGCACGACGTTGCCCTTTTAGATGCCAGAGTTCAGCTCTGTGAAGCGGTGCCACGATCATACATAAGGAGTACCTCTGAGTTTGTGCAGAGGACTTTCCTCTTACTCCTGAGGGCTCCTTTCTCCGCGAGCCCCCGGCAGTCGGGCATAATACTGTACAAACCCGGCGCCACCGGCGGACGCTGACCAGCGCCACTTGACCGCCCCTTTGCAAGGAAAACCGCTGCAGGGAGGCGAGAAGCACCCGCTGCCACCGAGGGCGTGGTGCGTGGCGCCGGGCGGCCTCCCGGAGACCGGGGCTGCCATTGGCTTCTCCTGCAGCGGAGGCTGGGCTAGACAAGCCAGGACGGAGGGAGGGAGGAAGAGGGGCAGGGAAAGTTGCTCCCTGTGCCATGCAGTTCCCACTCGGCCCGGGAGTTTGCGCGGGACTGGCGGAACAGAAGCTGAGGCACGAGGCAGGTAAGCCGATGCTGGCGGGGCTGGGAAAGCGCGGCGCGGACCAGGAGGAAGGGCGGCTCTTGCGTCGGCCCCTTTCCTTGGCTGAGCTTTGCAGGCTGAACCCGCTGCTTAACGCCCTCGCCCTCCCGCCCCAGGAGAGAGAGTAACGAGCCCGGTCTCATTTCAAGCCCCAGGCTGGTTCAACCCCCGCTTACACCCGCCTGGAGGGGCGGGGGATGTCGAGCCCCACGGTTCGACCGCGCGCGGCTTTCCCTGGAAACGCAACCGCTGGAGCTCGCGGGCATGCCTTCCTAGGATTGGAGGTGGCGGTCGGACGAAGGGGAGGGCGGGCTTGTTTTCCCGTTGGGAACGGCGAAGCGCCGGGACCCGTGTGTGAAGCTTGCTTTTGGGGTGCGGCGGGTAGTAGGATGTTGGAAAAGTTGGAAGGGGAGGAGATGAATAAGAAAAGCGAAAGCTTTCGGGTTTGGCAGCGGGCGGGGGGGGGACTTGCGAAAAGTTGCAGATTTCTTCATCGTGTTCTTAGGTTGGAGCGGGGTGAACAGAACCGTGGCTCTTGTAATTCTGAGAGCCAGCGCACGGCCTTTGAGGGGCAAGAACTACAGTAACTTGCTGGCCCACAACAAATCCTTTGCGCCCAACACTGCGTTTCCAGTCCTCCGAAAGGATGCCGGCAGGGAAGGGCGAGGGATGGAAATCCTAGTGCTTTACCCAGTAGCAGCAATTCAGGTGTACGGATGCATTTTTATCTGTAGGAGCTGTAAGAAAGTTGTGAGGGAAAGAATGTGAGGCATAATAGTTAAGGTAAGGGGACCCAGATTCAAGGCCATTTCTAACTGTGGAAGCTCACTGGATGACTTTTGGCCAGTCACTGCCACTCTCAGCCTAGCCTACCTCACAAGGTTGTTGGATGGGGATCGGAAGAGGAAATACTGGAGACATTAACTTGAGCACCTGAACAAAGAAAAGAAATCTATTAAAAGCAAATAAACAAGCATACCCCAACCAGATGCCCTCCAGCCTACAGTACCCGTTATCCCCTGCTGTCCAGGCTGATGGGATGTTTTTATGAAACCTGCTGGGGAAGGTTGCCCAAGGGTGTGGCTCTGTCAGACCCAGGCAGGCTAGCAAAACATGCTGTAATAAGTCAAGACACGGCCAAGGACCGCTCTTGTTTTGTTTTTGCAGTCCAGGCAGTTTGGTAGTTTGACTGGAGGGGTGGGCCTTGGCAGGAGGAAATGATCTTGAGAAGGAGGGCAGGGATGTGCTGGCAGCACTAGGGGAGGCAGAGTCTGAGAACAGAGCACGATCTCTTCCCCAACCCGGCTTGGTTCAAACTGCTTCTCTCCTCCTCCTCCTCCTCCCCTTTTTTTCTGCTTCTTTCAAGGGTGGCAGGACGTAAAACAGCAGAAGTCCACCTCCAGGGCTGTTCCTCTACCTTCCGGACCGCGGTGTCCCAGCCTGGCTGCACGCGTGGAGGGAACCGCAGCCTCTCTCCAGGCTTCCTTCCTCTGCCTTCCTGCTTGACCTAAGAAGAACCCTCCCGGTGAGGGCTGGAGCCACGGACCCTTTGGAGACAGAGGCAGCCCGGGGAGCGCCGCAGGAGAGCAGGCCCTGGCAAGAGGCGGTGATGCTGGGGGGCTCTCTCTGGGGCTGTGCACCCCCTGCGTTAAGTGGGGAGAGGCGTGCTGGGGGGCTGCAGCTGCTACTCCTGCTGGTCCTCTCAGGCTGGGTTTGGGCTCAGCAGCCACAACTGCAAACTGCCCATTGCCCTGCTCCATGTGAGTGCTCTGAGGCAGCCCCAATAGTGAAGTGCATCAACAAGAACTTGACAGAGGTGCCGCCTGAGTTGCCGCCTTTCGTGCAGGGCCTCTTTCTCCCCAGTAACTGCATCAGGAACCTCTCCTCTGCCTCCTTCCTCTCCACCTCTCTCTCAGAGCTCAGCAGCCTCAGCCTGAGGGGCAACCGGCTGACATGGGTGGGTGCTGGGACGTTTGCTGGGCTGCCCCGCTTGAAGCAGTTGGACCTCAGCGATAACTCGCTCACTTGGCTCAGCCCCGTGGCCCTGGGCAATGCCAGCAGCCCCTTGGAGGAACTGGACCTGAGCAGCTCCCTCTACAACAACAGTTTTGTGCCCCTCGTGGCTCAGCTGCTCCAGACAGGCACGCTTCTCAACTTGAGGCACCTGGACCTGTCGGATAACAATCTGGTTTATCTGCCGGCCAGCATGTTCTCCGCGCTGCCCAATCTGGAGCACCTGGACATGCATAACAACTCCCTGGTGAGTTTGTGTACTGTGTCCTTTGGGAGCCTCCAACAGCTGCAGAGTTTCAACCTCGGCAGCAATGCTTTCAAGACCCTGAGGAATGACACCCTCCTGCAGCTGCAGGGCCTCCCTTCGCTGGTCCTCAATCTCAGCTGCAACCCCTGGGTGTGCGACTGCCACATTGAGGACTTGGTGAACTGGCTGAAGGAGAGCAAGCAGGTGGAGGCCAAAGGGGCCCTCAAGTGCTCCCATCCCCAGGAGTTGCAAGAGCGCTCTTTAGTGAGCATCAATGTGTCGGAGCTCAGCTGCCCCCTTCCAATCGACGACCAGACCCCACTGCAGACTTCTTATGTCTTCCTTGGAATAGTCCTGGCCCTCATTGGTGCCATTTTCCTCCTGGTTTTATATTTGAACCGAAAGGGGATCAAAAAGTGGATGTATAACATCAGGGATGCCTGTAGAGACCACATGGAGGGCTATCACTACAGGTACGAGATCAACACAGATCCCAGGTTAACAAACCTGAACTCCAACTCAGATGTCTGAAGAAGCGCCATGGGGCAGTGGGCCTGATGTGTAATAGCCATGCATGAAATGTAGACTCTAACTTTATCCCTTCCCTCCACCTGCTTTCTGCCCCCTTTCCACCTAGACATCAGAGACTTCACATGTGCAGAGAATTATGCCTCCCTGCACAACATTCACATTATTGTGATTATGAATGTGGTGCATGGTATCAGGCTGTATGTAAGAAAGTTGCTACCTTCCAGCCTGTTTCCTTTGCAACTCACTACCAGTTCATGGCTGGATATTTCTCAATATCTAAAAGATAAGAAACCTTTTCCTCTTTGTTTCCCCCTCTGATATTTTCCAAGCATGAGCGCGTATTAAAAAGTACCATTCAACAAAGACTGCCTCAACTTTTTTTGAGAGAAATGTTTTACTGATTGCTAGAAGGTTGTCTTTATGCCTTATAATTGTGAAGATGTCTATAGATTACATACAGATTTAGAAAAGCGGCTTGTACAAACAAGAACAAGCATGCAAATACTTGATTTTACTTGGCTAAGGGAAAAGCCCTTAGCTCAAGTCAAAATCAAATCCTTAGTCAAGCAGAATCAAGTATTTGCATACTTGCCCTTTACTTGCTTATTTGTACAAACCACATGTATGGTTTTGCTTTTGGTAAAAGGTAACAAGCATTTGCAATTTATGTGAAAACTGGTATTTTTAAGGAACCCTCACCTCATATAAATTGCATGTGAACTGAGTTTGCACTGTTAAACAATTCAATAAATGTTCTTACATGGGTTTCTGTTTTGCTGAACCTGGCTATTATCCTCTTATAATATGGAAAATAAGCCCACGACAGGATAAAGGTATTTTCCTTTTTGATAAAAATTGCGCAAAATGTGAAAGAATGTCCTTTTTTTAAAAGGGTTGTTTGGAAGTATCGTCATCAATGTAGTTTATTTTCAGACAGGCCAGGAAAATGCAAAGTTATAATAATTTGCACTTGTTTGTTAAACTGCATGTTAACAGCCATCTTTTTTATTAAACATTCTCATTTTACACAGCCTGTTGTTACCTAGGGGCAGTTGTACAACAGTCTAAGTGGAAAGATAAAGGACTAAATGGCCACTGATTCTTGGAACAATCACTGAAATTGGAAGCAGGATCTTGCTGCTGCGTAATGGGCACTTGTACAGTTTTTTTTAAATCTATGCAAACGTTACTTTTGGCAACTCAATGGGAATTACTCCCAAGTGCATGTGAGGAATCTTAAAACTGAAATCACATATTGCATTGAATTAAAATATGGATTGTTTCATTGTTGCTCAGTTTATTATGTGAACCCAGCCAATTGTGATTTATTCAACAAACCATGATTAAACTAATCATGGCTTAACAATGCATGAACCCAGTCATAATGTCCCATGAGCTTCAGTGACACCCCATCTTGTGGAAAAAGTGCTTAATTTGACCAAATCATACCTAATGTATCTAAGCTGGAATAATTAGACTGTGGACTTAAGCACATATACTTCTGGAGAAATAGTCATAGAATTAATCTGTAAGTCCTTTGAAGTGCTAGGCTTACTCCCATATAAGTATGCTTAGCATCTGATTATAAATCATCTCTGTTGAAGTCAAGGTGGCCTTAGTTTCCAATTGAGAGGTTGTAAATTTTCAGACCTCAAGGTAGGAGGCTGACATAAGTGTTCACCTGTACAGTCCCTTACATAGAACAGTGGAATACTAAGAAGAATGGCTTTCATACCAATTTTTCCAGACTTGGGTGCCTGTAAATGCAGAGGAGCATTCAACCATCTGACCACCCATATATATATATGTATATGGCAGAAATTACAAGCAGATGAACCAAGCTAAAGACAATATTATGGAAGTCAGGCCTTCAAACCTCGGCTGATATTCACAAGGAGGAATATAGAATCTGTAAATGTATATTTTATGGTTTGACTTGTGCATGGCTATGGCTGTATGTATTTCTCTGCACATTTATAAGGAAAGATGTTCTGCAAAGCACAGTGTCACCTTCAGTTTGAACATTGTGATAGCACAGGAAGTGTATTAAACACAGCCTTCTTAGAAACAAACCGGAATGCATGAGTTGTGATGCCAATCTGCTTATGAACTCTAAATAGATACATTAACTTTCTGTTGAGGTGCTCTTAGCAATTTTTGGTAAGTTGTGTAATGTATTACATTCTTGGTATTGCTTGTGAAATACTGCTATTTCAGCTAGGTCTAATAAATTACAAATAAGTTACCGTAGCAATTTTACAGAGTGATTTTACGTTGCTTTAGAAATAAGTCCTAATGAATTCAGTGGCATGTAAACCTATGTAAGCGTGTAGAAGTTAATTACCATTACAGTATTCAAAATGTTTATAGCTTAACTATACCACTGTTTTAAGAAGCTTCCATACACATGCACACAAACATCCTTATTGCAAGGTCTGCTAAATCTCTCTTTGCAAATTCATTTGTTACAATCATAAGAAGAGAAGATAAAATCTGCTGATTTGTGTTTTTGTTTCACAAATACAAATCTTCTAATTTTAATCATTTCTTAGTCTGCAATATAACTAGAGTTAGTAATATAACTCTATTGTGATATAAGCACTTTTCTAAAAAATAAAGTAAAATGCAGCAGGTACTAACTAAAAATACATTTTCAGACAGCGTAACTGTTAAAGTCATTTCTTCAATGTTTTTAATACAGTTGTGCATTGATTTCAAAAAGTAACTTCAGTTTTGGAAGGCACATGGCATTCTCGTAAGCAATACTGCAATGCAAATCTTAATTTGACCCATGAAAAATGTGTACCAATCAAACAAATGCATATGTTAGGAGATATTAGTACTACAGGGAGTCATCAGCTTCTTTGGTGAAGGCTTTGTATGCCATAATATTTTTATGAGATTTGAAACAATTTGAATCAAATAGTCTTTCATTAAAAAAAAAAACGAGCACATTTCCATGTTTCCTAATCAATGAATATTCTCCTGTATCAGTTTTGGTCAGATTGGCTAAAGTGAAATAGACATTTCAAACAAGAGGAAGTCAATTATGTTAAAGAACTGTTTTGTTTCTATTTTGGAACTCAGCTTTATTCCCTGCTTCCCTATGCATTTGTTAATACATGATGTGTTTAGATGGGCATATTGCTCTCAAATTATATGCACTTAGAATTGTTGTTAAATAATAGACTGATATTTTTATCTAACTGTTAACCTTAGTTTGATGGAGAATTAAAATATACAGAATATAATTCTATAGCAGCTGAAACAAATACATGTATTGCCTTTTCTCTGCAATGTACAACTAGAAAGTATTAATCTCTCTCTTGGAGCTGGTTTTCCTGATACTGGAGCCCCTTGGCCTATTTCACAGTGTCTATTTCCTTAGCAGCTGATAGCGCTTAGTTGGGTTTATAAAGTGTGTAATGTCCAGATTTGCCAAGGAAATTTTTTAGAAAGGAAGTAGTTCAAGACCAGTTAGGCTGTTTTGTCCTCATCTAAGAACTTTATTCAGATTCAGGTGTTAATTTGGAGTGGAAAATGGATTATCCCAATAGCTGTTCTCACACCATTCCATCCCGGTTGAATAAAATTTAAGTTGTGATTAGCTGGTAGCTACTGTGCGCTCATGGTACTGTAGAGTAGAAAAGGGCCCAAGGTCAAGAAGCCCTTTCTCCAGGTATACTTGGAGCCTGCAGAACAACTTACATTTATTTCTCAGAAGATTTTATATATACATACATATATAAAAACGTCGCATCTCCAAATAGCTCAGTAACATCAGCCTTGTGGCTGCCTGTACTGTGGGGCTCCTTGCTTACTGTAATTATCAGACTTAACTATTAAGATACTCCATCTATACACAAAAGGCAGAAACTACCTTATGATGTGAGTGGCCAGCCACACACAACGCAATAATGAAAAAGAAAGATGCATTTTGATGCAATGATTGGGCCCCAATCCTTATTCCCCTTAAAACTATCTGGTAGTGCAGGCATGGATCAAAGGCCTGCTCGGTTGGTTTCAACAATGTTCTATGCGTGCCTAAACTATTAAAATATAACGCCTAAATTATGTGTGGATCAAAGGCCTGCTCGGTTAGTTTCAACAATGTTCTATGCACGCCTAAACCATTAAAATATGAAGTGATTGGACAACAAGGCTGTTGATAAGATCTCATTATGAATTAGTAATCTGAAACTTTTCTGGTTTTTAAAAATCTCTAGTTCAAAAGTGGTTTCTTTCTTCCTCTCATCCCTCCACTGATCTGTTGCCAACGGACTGGATAAATAGCTGGCTTGACTGCTGCTCAATATTTATACTTATTTGTTGAATTTCCTTTCAAGTCAAGATATTTGAGGAGCAGCAGTTAAAGCTGGCAAGATCAAAAATCTGATTTGATTTTATCTTTCTTCTTTCAGCAGCTGAATGAATTCAACCCATAAGAAAAACCTCTGTGTGGGAGAAAGGCGAGTAAGACTTGGTTCAAGACAGTTTCTAATTCCAACCTCCTTATTTCACTGTTTATGTACTGCAAAAGCAAGGTAGAACTTATGTCCTTGGCATGAAGTGGACAACAACCTGCCTGACTGAAATAGGGTCCTGCCATTTTCATGGACTCCCATGTGCCTGCTGTGTGGTGGATGAGAAACTATGGATGGATGTTCCTTTGGAAATATGTCTAATATGGGCGCTATTGTATGTTTTCCCCTCTTGGTGTCTTGAAGGTGCATTGTAACTGCAGTTACATACAGGGAAAAAGTGGAAGTAGTTTTGTTTCAGGGAGAGGAAAAAAACAGGCTTGATTTGGTTCACTGTGGGGAGAATTTGGGAAGGGTTTCGATTCTGTTTCAATTCTTGAACATGGGGGAGGCAACCTGATATTCTCAAGATATTTTTGGCAATTCCCACAGTCCAGTAGATGAAGTTTAAAACATCTAGAAAACACTGAGTTGCCTATGGTTACTCTAACACTGGCAACTGACCTGACTTGTGTGTAATCTTTAACCAAGCAGGCAATGTAGACTCAGGGACAGAACTATTTCAGAAGTATCATGGGTATATACAGTGTGGAGAGAGAGAGAGAGAATGAGAGAGAAAATGCGCTCTGCTCTGCCCTGTTGGTTTCAAGAAATACCTTTCAAAGTTTGGGCAGTATTGGCTTCCACAGCATGATTGTTCTTTCAGTTAAATAGGAGCTAAATCTATCAGGGAAAATGGTTATCAGACATCCTCCTCTCATTCCATCTCAGTACCTATTAGTGGTTCCCATTATTGTCCATTATGTAAAGCACCCCCCAAAATACCAGTAGCCTGCCATGCAAAGCAGCTCACTTCAGTTACTGACTTGCCTATACTCCTACTTGTGAAATCAAGCCTTCATTTATTTGAGGCTATATTATGTCCCATGGAGCCCTTTTTCTCCAGATTTTCTCCAGAAGTTTGAACTACAGGGACCAAACACACCAGAGCATAGGAAATATCTGTAGCTGGTTTCTGCAGAGTGGTAAGAAACAAAGGGGTGGGTCGGTGGGTGAGGTTATGTTAAGCATTTGGGATCTTGCAGTATTCAGACTATTTGTTGGAAGACTCTTCAAAAGGAGTTATTTCACTGCAACTTTGCACTGACCTGTAGGTACAAGGCCTACTGGATCACTGGATAGGATTAAAAAACACTCCAATCTAAATCCTCAGAATCATCTAATCATCTGACAGAATAGAAAGCATTAGTCTGAAAAGAAGGACTATGTGTGAGTAGTATTTGTTAAGTATTATCAGCTGCAGTGGGTCAGCTGTCCTTTATTTTATTTTTAAAAACACATTAAGGAACAAGGGCTATTATTCTGTCTTAACCCAATAGACATTTAAATACATGAAATGTAGAATATCCTGAATTCTGAGCACCGTCTAGGCTGATACCATTTTGATTTCATGTTCAGTGGGGCTTATTAATGTGAATGCTCAAAGGTTCAAGACTGCAAATATTGCCCCAGATAGTTTCTCCATCTGAGCTCTGATCCCTGGGCAACATATGCAATGGATGCCGCTGCACTCCTATCATGCTTGGGAGTTTCCCATAAGTCTCTGTCAGCCATTACAAAAGTCAGGATGCTGTATTAGATAGAGGGCTGGGCAAATCCTTTAAATGGGATGCTTTGGGACAGTGGGAGCCCATAGGAAACCTTATCAAATCATTAAAGCAGCTGCTTCAAGCTGGAGAATGCCAAGAGCAGTTTTTGAAGAATGATGCAGTTGGTTTAACAAGTGCCCCCATGTGTTCTGAACAACCTGTTCTGAACAATTTTCAGAACTCTTATTAGATAAGCTTTTAGTCTGCTCCAAAGGGTTATTTTCATGTGCTTTAATTTAACAGAATTGAGTAGCCAAATTTGTATTCTTCAGAAATAACATTTGAAACAAGTGTAATCCAGGTGTAGTGTAGGTTTATTTAGCTGTCAGAGCATGATCAATCAGGAAACTATTGAAATGGGAGTTGCACAAATGCGGGATTATTTTCTTGTACAGCCCTTGCAGAGGAGAACTGGCCTGTACCCAGAGCTCCTTTTAAGCTTGCAATGATGGGGATGGATTGTTGGCATGCTGAAGATTTGAAGTGTCCTTTTCTACATTTGCATTCCCTATAAATTATGCATGAAAATGTACATTCAGTGTCTGAAAATAACAATGTTTATATTTAATGCCAATGTTATCCTTTAAAAATGCAAAGATTTCTATAATCATTTAGAAATGCTTGGGCATGCAGGATTCAGTCATAATGGAACTACAAGTTAGATAGGCTGACAGACACTGCAGAAGTAACTTCTATTTAATCTTAAATCTCATATATAGTTTGCAGATCATGGTGCATTGTTTGAATCAAACATGTAATGTATTAGCAATTCATCTAAAATGTCTGTTGTGGTGCATGTTTACCTTACCTGTTGGAGACAACTTTCTGTACTGATCTCTGGAATAAGTTTTAGAAGTAAAATTGGCAGTTGGCTAAACGGGCTCAGCCTAACTGTTTTTGTTTTCCTAATCATAACTTCATTTTTTAAACAAAGCAATGCAGATGTTTATAAAAAGATAAACATGCTGGCCCAAGTGATACAATAGAACACCTTTTTCTATACAGCTGCTTAATTTCAGAATTTTTCTCCATGCCCTGGGCCTCTGGTGGTTGGTTATTTTTTTAAAATCAGCCATGGTTACTGGTGTCATAACCTCCTTCACAGAGAAAGTCAGAATTGAAGTCTGGGGAAAAGACCTAACCCCTCCCCAGCAATCTGAGCATGGATCTGGATCCTGCATCCCTGCTCTAGAGAAGCTCCACAGGACAGCTGCACACAACCTGAGCAACCAAACGTACCTCATCTCTATGGTCCAGATTCTACTCAATCAATCAATCATCTGGCAGCCACTTTCTAAATCAGATCGGAGGACTTCTTTCCATTCTCCCACTCCAAGGAGAGGGAATTTAAGTCTATGGAATGATAAATGGGGCTTGATGCAAATATGAACATTTCCAGGGGGGTTATGAACCCACCTGTTTCTGACCATTTTCAGTCACTCCTGTGGGGCCACATGGGGCAAAAATGGAAACAACCACATAGATTGGCATATTTAGAAATGTCCTATTGTGGAAGGCCTCTCAGGAACTTTGCCTCCATCGCTAACATTGGAACTAAGTGTAACTCTAAACAAAACTGGATGTCTGGAGCGACACTTAAGCCCGTCTGGTTTAATTGGCTGAGAAGCAATTTTGCAATTCTCGTATTCTTTCCCTTCCCGTATCCCAGTTAAAGATGTCATCCAGACAGGGCCAGTATGTAATTTCTTCCCTCAGATACTGGCTGGTCCAAGATCAGGGAGTGATCCTCATAGCTGAAAGAGGATTTGAACCAAATCCAATTGTGCACCTTTAAGGAAACCAAGTGGGCTTACACATTGTGCTAAGCTAGGCTCATGTGACATGTTAAGCCATAGCCCATGGTTTAAATATCCACAAAAGCTGGGTTCACACATTACAATAAGCCCTAAACAAACCAAACTACAGGATAATGTAAAATGTCAGCTCAGGCAATGCTTCACCATACTAGGCAAGCAATTGGGGTCATCAGATACCATCCCCAAAAGGAGAAGCTTTCTCCTTTATTCCACAAAGCATAGTCAATCCACACTAGACTATGAGATGATCACTTTTATAGTTTAATTCTATAAATCGTGTAACAGCAGAATTCCAATGGAGTGCTCACTAGGCTGTAATGTATAAACAACGCCATTCATTATTCTAGTTATGGTTGCCTAACATTCAGGTTGCTCTACTATAGATCATTCATTTTTTCCCTTTAATCACATGTCTAACCCTTTTTGGATTAGACTACATGTTATATTTTTGTGACATTAACCACAGGGAAAATTGCCACTGTTTCTCAATTCTAATGAATTTCTGACTAATTGGGATACTGGAGGTGATGTACATTTCAGTCTTCCAGTTTTGTCACTGAAGCAATGCAAGAATTTTACTGGCATGGGTACAAGGTCTGAGTGGTTGCCTTTAGAGGTCCCCCCACTGATCATGTTGCTTCTTTGGTTTTCAATTTAGCTGGGATGGAGCAGTGCCTGTTGCTCAATACATTTAGCTGGGAGGGGTGCCAGCTCATTTCCATTTAAATCAGTAGATTTGTACAAGAGTGACTGCTCACATTGTCAAGAGTGTAAATTGCTTCTTTTAAACCCATATCACAGAATTTTACCTGTATTTTGCCTACTCCTTCACCATTTGATGTAAATCTTGTAAAGCACAAGCAAGTGCAGCCTTCCAGATGATGAACAGAGAACATCTCTGGAAGGGCAAATAACATGTCCTGATGCAAATGATGTGACATATATATGCGTCACACGTCATAATGCAAGTGCTGAGTTGCATCCTTTGGACCGCAGCATCAGTGCTATACTTGTGGCTCATTACAGATGCTGCTCTGTTGTTCTGCACAATGGCTAGAGATTATCAGGTTGGCGTTCAGTGTATGTTGCTCCCCGTTCAACTAATCTTTGCCAGTGACATATGTCAAGTGAATCTTACCTTTCTCTTATTAATTCCCTTTTCCCCTTATTCTGAGATTTCCAGCTAGATGAAATTGGCTAATGCTAAGCCTAACATTTCTGGGGCAGCTTCAGTATTTAGATCTGATATAGGTTAAGACTTGAGGATTGAAACAATGGCTGGGTTATAGCATACTAAATTTGATTATTTATCCACCTTTTATTAAATAATCTAGAATTGACTGCACCCAAAACACAGTAGGCTAGATTAAAATCACAGTGAACACACTACAGTGGTTGAGTTTACGTAATGCACTCAACCACAACCTAACCATTCTATGGTCCGGTGCTCATCCTCACAACCCTCTAACCAGAGCAGAAAAATGCCAAGCTATTCACTTTTTAAAGGTCACAATGTCAACTTCACCTCATCCCCAATCCTTCACAGAGGCACTTTACATTAACATTTAGCTACTCCAGTAGTGTTGAAGTAGTGTTTTCCATCTTTTTCTGACTTAAGCCTTACCTTATAAACAATGTGCCATTGCTTGTTGATGATGTTCATGATGAAGCAGACAGGGCTGAGATCTACTGAATAGTTGAGGCTGCTTCAGGCATACCCCTTGCCTTCTGGTCACTGGCCACTACCTTCCACTGCCTTTTTGGCTTGGGCTGGCAAAGAGACTTGGCTTTTGCAGACATCTGAATGAGTATTATGTGGCTTCTTATTTATGCAGGTTTAACACTCTTCTGGAAGGGTGGTAAACCTCTTTCTAACACATGTTTAGTGATCTTCTGAAAGAGCACTAGACCTGTCTTTAAGGCTGATTTAAACCAGGAATGAAAGTCAGGTTCTGCTAGTTGTCCTGTCCTAAATGAGTACATGACAGGTTCTCCCCTGCTTCTGCTGACATCAAAAGAGGTTTCATGTGGCTGAGAGGGGAGCTATTTTGTCTTCTCCTATATTACGTCTTCATCTGATGTATGAATCCAGTCACTCTATGAATATGGAGGCTTGTGATATCAACTTTAGTTTATACTATTCTTTTTATAAAGACACTCAAGATAAGTCATCTTATTTACTTTGAGATTATTGGTGGACAGTTTCTATTAGACAGCATAAGTAAGCCTACTGAAGGCATTCCTTATCCTTCTTCATGTTAGATGTGGCTGCTGGGAATTCTACTTTATCAACAATAAGGATCTTCATCTTCATTATTCACAGTTCTGGCAAAATAAAAACTCTTGCTCAGGTGGTTTGCAAGACATTATAGTTTATGTAATTCCAGGGGGAAAAGAGGTGGGATGGAATCAAAAAGATCTGCACGTAACTCTCGTATCCTTTCCATCCTCAGAAATGCCTGCCTATCTGTAAAGAAAGGGGGTTGCTGGAGGTGGCTTTATAAGAATTGGACTCCAAAAATAATGCTTGGCTGTTTGTTCTGAGTGTGAGGAGTATACAGCCACTGTGATCATTAAATAGGCTACTGAGGAGAAGGGAGCCTATGTCACCCCAAGGGCCAAAGTCATCCTTGGTTAGCCTGAGTGGGGTGGCTGATGCATTTTCAAAAAGGGCAGCTTATGAAGCTACACTTTTACATTGGTGAGTTCATATATCATGATATCCCATTACTGTATATGCTTTGCTTTGGCTCAATGTGTAGTGTGAACTTAGCTGCTGTGGTTTCTAAATCATGGTTTATTGGCTAAGCATTATATGTGAATCAGGTCAGTAGGGCTTATTCACCAAATAAATTATAGCTTAGTGCAGTGAATGAATTCAGCCATAATCTTTAGTTCAAGCACTTTTTAATGTCTACCATTATTAACTCCAAATAGCTGTTATCCCAGAAATATTTAAGGAATGTCATTTTAGCCCAACTCTCCCAAGTACAAAATGTTACTAATACAGAACTTGAAAAAGCCACCAGAAAATCTGAGAATAAATGGGTTTTTCTATACAAACAAAAATTATACAGGCTTCTCCAAACCTGATGCCCTTCAGATGTGCTGACTTCAACTTTGTACTGGATGGGGATGATGGGAATTGAAATCCAACACAGTTGGCGTGCACTAGGTTGGAGAAAGTTGCAATAGACTTACCCAAAAGCTTCATGTATTTGAATTCAATCTCTGTGATCAGGCACCTGTATAAAGAGACATTCTATTTATTCAGCCTCTAGCAATTGAAATGGTTTATATGTGCTTTCAAGCAGTTCAGATAAATGAGACTGAACAATGCTTAAAACATATCCCAGGATCGGTTTCAGTTACTAAATGACATACTAGGCCAAAAATGACAGAATTAAAAATAGCATGGATGTGTAAAGAGAAAGTGGATGAAGTCTCAAACGTTCATTTATTATCTATGACATAACACTATTTAGGAAAACAGACATTCAAAAGTGACAATATATTACATAGTTTATACTGTACCTTCTACTGCCATATTTAGTGAAACAGGATAGATTAAGATAGGATCCCTGAAAGTAAGCTCATGGCTCTCTTAAGGAGAATGTAAATTGCAAGAAGAATTATTTTAAAATGCATTAAAAGATTCAATGCATTCAGAGGTGTCCATGGGAAGGGGTCAAAAGAGTGAAGATGGTAGCCATAACTATGCAATTGAAGCTGCCATTTTGACTTTTTTGACATCTCCTCCACCTGCAGATATTCCTGGATGCACTGTTATTCATAATAGATTTTACAATCTGGAAAATGAGAGACTGAGATTTCTACATTTATTCTTCATTTTCTTACCTTTGATTCACTGCAAGAATGATTTTACATTTATATACTGATAAATAAAACAAGAATAACTTTCCAATGGGGTGTACAACTTGGTATGGGTTGAAGGCTGCACTTGACCTTCGAGATGTCTGCCTGCCAAAGAATAGAGAATGAGTCCAGGACAATTATATTTGCTCTCATTTCATTTCCAATTACATGTAATTACATTTAAATATTGTTAATATGATTTCTTTCTAGTGATATACATTTTGTCAGATTAAGAACTATAGTGTGGTAGTTCTCTGGGGTCACCTTAAGAGGGAGCTGCATGTGGTGCTGGGGCTTTGGGTTGTACCTGTCTGGTTTACATCAATATAAATTATTTTGAAGGTAATTCAAATGTGCCAAAGCAGCAGCAGAACATGCCAGAATACACTTTATTCACACTATTAGGGGTTTTTTAAGCCAAAGAAACACAAATACTGAACTTTTTTTTCCTTTTTATAAGAGCTTTATTCAATTTCAATATATATAGTTGAAATACAACATAACAAACATAGAGAATCAAGAAAAAAAATAGCTAACGAACAAATATTGAACTTCTGAAGAGCTGTTGAAGATACATTTTTAGCTGTTAGTGAAAATGCATTTTGGCATGCTTCCAGCATCAAAGCACCCTCTAGCAAACCTACTGGTATCCGCAAAAATGGTGTCTAGAACAGAGATGGACCATGTGTGATCCTCTAGGTCGTAGCTGCATACCAACTCCCATCAATCCTAGCCCACATGACTAATGGGTTGTGAGGATGGAAGCTGCTATCTCCATATCTGGAACACTGCATCTTGCCCTTCCGTGAGCTAAATCACAAGGGGAATATATGAGAAATGATCTAATATATACATGACCTGTACCATATTGAGTTTTTAAAGGTGAAAATATGACATTTTTATGAAATAGGTTTTTTTTTCCACATGATCTAGTTCATTCTTGTTGGCTGCATGCAGATTCATTCTAATACAAAGAATCACAATGTTTGTGCCAGGCACCCAAAATATTTTTTTTACTTGGTTTTATTTTCAGTGATATTCTGTATTATACTGCATTGGTTTTCTGGGAATCTGTTTAAAGTATATGAACATTTTGAGCAATATTAATTTTGGAGATTATTGCTCGGTGTTTTTTTTTTCAGTGAACATGAAACCAGCTGCTTCAGTGCAGGTTTAGTTAATAAGAAAATGCATTACCATTTCAAATCAGAACATAAAAGGAATAGATGCCACAGAGCAAGCCTGCATGGAAATTGAGACAGTTTACCTTTTCAGTCCAATAAGTGGTAAAAAAAAACCACCTTTATTTATTTATTGCATTTATGTCGGGCTGCAATCTCACAACTCTCAATGCCCTACATACAGCAAGAAAGTTTAAACATCCATGGTTTGATTAAAAATACTAATAAAATAATCATAAAATCCCAACCGAAAGGCACAATATAACCAAAATATCCCAAAAGTAAAAGAGAATCAAGAGAGATGAAAGATGGTATACTGCATGAATTCAATTAAAGCATTCTCTGCCAGAAGACATCTTCCTGAAAGCCAACCAGGAAGAGGCCAGGCTGATCTCTACTGAGAAACTATTCCAGAACCCACCACTGCTACAGGGAAGTGGTTCTTTTTGCTTCTTGGAAATGAGGAATTTCTCCCTGGATACAACCAGGTCAGGCTGATTCTGTTTGGAGAGGCAGTCTTGCAGGTTGCCAGGTACCAAGCCATTTGTAAGGAGCAGGAGGGATGTCTACATGTGTAAGTAACTGGGATAGACAAGACTGGCTCAGCATGGGCACCCACAGCTCCTGGTCTCAGCATGTTGCCATCAACCTTACAGTCCTAGTACCTGCTACCATCAACCTTACGGTCCTAGTACCTGCTACCATCAACCTTACAGTCCTAGTACCTGCTACCATCAACCTTATGGTCCTAGTACCTGCTACCATCAACCTTACAGTCCTAGTACCTGCTACCCGAAGCATCTGCATCAGTCGCCTAAGTGTTAATGCTGAGCCAGTCTTGGCTATCCTGGTTACTTACACATGAGGGTGTACTAGATTGCTCTGTACAAATATAGTCACAACAGGTTAAGAAACAGTCCATACACAGATATGGATTGCACAGGAATACCCCCTTCATCTTCACTTCAGGCAACAATGTGCCTGAAGCTGAACTACCATTCATGTAGTAGAGAAAAGCATCATGCAGACTCATAAAGTTGGATAGGGCCATGGTGTCATTGAATCCAGCTGCCAAGTTTGATAAAGGAATCCACACGAAAGCACCTCCAGCAGATGGCTGCTTAGCCTCCACTTGAATGCATCCCATGGAGGGAAATCCGTCACCATGGGCATCTTTACTTCTTTGGGCATCTACCGTGCTTGCAGAGAATTGACAGCAAATCAGGTTTTGCTGTTCCTAGTCAATAGATGAACATAGTGACGGGGGCGGGGGCGGGGGGTTGTGTGTGTGAGTATGGTATTTTTCTGTTGCCATCAAGACGTTCTATGGAGTTTTCCAGCCCAGATACAGTAGCCTGCTTAAAGGTACTATAATATGTCATGAAACTGAAATAGAACTTAATAAACAGAATTAAAATCTATAGGCAATTTTCAGCCACCAGAAAACTAAAGATTTAGAGAGGGAAAGATAAGGGAGGAGATTCTTAAAGCACTTGTCCATTTGCTATATTTTCCATTGTTTAATTTTAATCAAGCTATAGCTATTGCCCATATTAAATATTGTAGATACTTAACACTGCTCTCTTGAAAATGACAATAACACTCTGTGGTGCCCTCGCACGTGCCTTCTTTCTTTCATCTTGGGGCAGGGTGGTGGGGAGAAGCCCTGTCTAACTGTAGTTTCACTTCAAGCAGCTGTTTGCCATCTCTGCATGCAGCTGTTTGTGTGTAAATGTGTTTTCTCTTTCATGTTCCATTTCTCTTCTCTTAATGCTAATGTATCCTTAAAAGGACAGCCTATTTCCCCTGTAGGAAAGAATGTCTGAAAGAAGTCTTCTGATTACTGTGAAGTTCCCAAAAATACTTACGTAATTGTTTCATTTGTAAGGTCTTTCCATACGCCAGAACAATGCCCAAGTGTACTCCAGTGCGCATGGCTTCTGCTTTCTGAGACCACTCTGCATCCATTTAGTTTCCTTTCTCCTGAGAGAAAGAGAGAGGGAAAGATGCATTCCTTATCTTGGGTGATTTTTTTTTAACTGTTGAGCAAGAGCAATGTGCATACTGACTACACAAGCGCTGTACTCCAAGCCTCATTTTTAGATTGTCATTTATTTAGCATCTGCCCCATCGTTTTAATCCTATCAGTGTGCTTGTGTGTGTGTGTAGCCGTTGAGTCACTATTGACTCCTGGCTAGTGCTTGGACCAGTCCCTGCAGTTTTCTTGAGAAGATCTTTTGGAAGTGGATTGCCCTTTCCTCTTTCTAAGGGCAGAGAGAGACAGTGACTGGCAGAACTAGAACTCTCAATCTCCCAGTTTCTACCCTGGTGCCTCAACCGCTGCACCAAACCGGCTCTTATCAGTGGGTGTGACACAGTTACAAATGGAAGGGAAGCAGGCAACATGGAACAGCTGAAGTACTCCTGGCTACTGTTATGTGATTTTATTATTATTTTTAAATGTATTTTTAAATGTATTTTTGTTGTTCACTGATTTGAGATGCACAGAATCATCCTGAGTCGGATACTAGCTTTCTCTCCTACGAATAGTTAAGAATTGGAGGATCACTGGAGGATCCCTGGAAATATGGGAAAGGAGATGGACTATTTGGTATTTTGATCATCATCTGGTAGTGTGGGGGAGGGTTATATTAAATTCAAGATCCTCTTCCTTTTCCCTTTCAATTTTTTTTTTAATCCATTCAGTCGTGTCCGATTCTTAGAGACTGCCTGGACAAGCCCCTGCAGCTTTCTTTGCAAGGTTTTTTGGAAGTGGTGTGCCCTTGCCTGCTTCCTAAGGCTGAGAGAGAGTGACTGGCCCAAGGTCACCCAGCTGGCTTTGTGGCCAAGGCAGGACTAGAACTCATGGTCTCCCGGTTTCCAGCCTGATGTTTTAACCACTACACAAAACTAGCTCTCTCCCTTTCAGTAAATACAATATAGAGACAAATACAATTTAGTCAGAGCAAGCAAGCAAGCAAGCAAGAAAGAAAGAAAGAAAGAAAAAGAGAAAAAGAGAAAAAGCTGAACTGGCTTTTAAAGAGATGTTTGGATTCATGGTATATGTGGGGACAACTGGAAAACCTTAGATTCAACTAAACATCTTCCCTTCACTCATAGCCAACAAATTAATCCAAACAGAGCATAAAGGCAGGCTTGCAAGTTGTATGCACACAGAATCTACTTACAGCTTTAGATGGAGTATAGAAACACGGAATGGAGCAAGCAGGTGAAGGTCCGTTCACCTATCACCCAGCATCTCCACTACCGATCGGTGTTTCTGCAGGAGTGACGCTGTTGAGCAATTTCAGGCCGAGGCCTCCCTACTAGTCTATAAATCTAGATTGGAATACCTCTCTATGGCTCTTGGCTGTGGCATTTGGCCATAAATATATGCCTTCCAGGAGGCAGATATGTTGCCAATGTATAGTTTTATAACCCTATCCAACAATAGTTGGGTTTATTAGGCCCCAGTTTATCAGCTTGGGAAAATGGAGAGATAGACAAGAGAAAAAGGAGGTTGTCTCCAAAATGTCTATTTAACACAAATGTTTTCAGCATTGACATTAATGCAGAGATTAATGTAGTGATCCCACTCACTAGGTGTCAATCTACTATTGCCAACACAGTGCAACACATGGAGAAGATGGTATTGCAGGCTTGGGGTAAGTACAAGCACAGAAACAAAACATTAAGGGGGGAAAACCCTAAAATGTAACATATACATAACCCCAAATAACCCTCTGAGAACTAAGCAAACTGAGGACCAGTGAGGTAAAACCGAGAAAATTGAGAGGAAGAATTAGAATGGAAGAACGTAGGAAAGAGTGAGTTGGCTGGTACCTTAAACAGGGGCACTTCACACTGCTACCTCTGGCACTTGCTTTTACTAAAGCAACATGTTAAATTTATACAATTTTTTAAAAATCACTTTTTAGCTTACAGTATAGCCTGCTTCCAAACAGCACCCATTTGAAACTGATAACCAAATTATACAACTTATTCTTGGACACTACCAGATGGAGCCGAGGTTATCCCAAATCAAGAGTCAAAAGAAAAAAAAGTGAGGGGGATCCTTATGACACGATCAGTAAATACAGCCTTCTTTAGGCAGGTGTATGTACTATGAATACTGCACACTGTAGGATCTATCTATTTATTCATGACCAAGCAGCTGAAGATGGTGCATGCTAAGACATTTGGCTTTTAAAAGGTGGGGGTTTTGTAATCACTAGGAATAATATACAGCATTAAATACAGTCACAAAGTCTCCCCAAATGCCTGTCAGAACAAGAGTTCTCATCAGGTACAACTCTTAAAAGGCCATTCAAGAGAGAATTGCATTCTACCTTAATCAGAGAAGCCAAAACACAAAGCTGCCTTGAGGAGAACACCAGGATTAACACGCTCACAATGGTGACATACACCACCTCCCTCCCATGCACAGATTCCACTTTTTGTCTCCCTGGCCTAGGCTGCCTTTACACTTTCAATTTCCCTTCACTTCATATCCCGGGAAGAACATGGGCCTGTCCCAAATCATTCGGGACCCGCCTCGAGACAGTGGTCTCACTCCGGACCTGGTCTTCTTGTCGGAGCAGTGGCAACGTAATCTGAGGGGAGAGCTGCATTCTATCCCCATTGTTATGGTCAGATCATGCCCTGGTGGCCCTGAGATTCTCTTATGCCGCTCCCCTCCGCAGGGAGGCAGGACCCATTCGATTGGTCCGCCTCCGGCGACTGATGGAACCAGTGAGATTTCAGAGGGAGCTGGGGGAGGTGCCCAGGGATCTGCTGCATGGTCCAGCGGAGGCCCTGGCTGCTGCCTGGAATCCTGCCGGGGCCTTGGACAGGATCACACCTGTGTGGCCTCTCTTGCCTCATCCAACCCGACACTCCCCGTGGTTCACGGAGGAGTTGAGAGTTTTGAAGAGGCTTAAGAGACGCCTAGAGCACCGCTGGAGGAAGACAAAGACCAAATCCGACTGAACACAAGCTAGGGCCGCTATTAAGGCCTACCTTGTGGCGGTAAGAGCGGCGAAACGGCAGTATTTCTCCGTTCTTATTGCATCCGCAGATTGCCATCCGACGGCCCTGTTTAAGATCACACGTACCCTTTTGGGGAAGGTGGGCCCAGTGACCCACCTACAGGGCCATGCAGAAGAGTTTTCTGAGCATCTGCAGGATAAAATCACTCAGATCCGGTCTAAGTTGGACTCCACGTGTGAAGCAGGGTCTGTGGAGATACCGAGGGAACGTTTTAGCCTTGTTATCTGGGAGCAGTTTGATCTGGTTGGACCCGAGGAAGTGGACAGGATCCTCCAGATTGTGAATGCCACCACCTGTTATTTAGATCCATACATTTCTCTTGGATTTTATTTATTTATTTATCTATTGTGTTTTATCTTAATTGTTCTATGTGATTTTAATGTTTATGTTTTATGTGGGATTTATTGTAAACCGCCCAGAGTCCCTCTTCTGGGGGAGATGGGTGGTGGCTAAATTTGAGTAACAAATAAATAAATAAAATAAACAGCTTTTGTTTTAGTAAGTGCCATTTATACCAGGATAACAGCAAAGAGTACTCAAGAAATGTGTGTGTGTGTGTGTGTGTGTGTACTGAGCAGCTAAGAATTTATTAATCCTCGTTTGCTATAGCTGCATAAAGAACAAAGCAGAAATGGTGGTATACCTTATCTTGATACTCAAAATTCTTCTACCTCACCCTGGAAGTTGATTCTCTGTAAAGAGAGAGAAAGAGAGGAGAAAGGAATAGCAAGTATGGTTCCTGAGCAGGTAGCTCAGTTACAAAAAGACCCTTCCCCAATCTGGTATCTACCAGGTATGCTAAAGTAATGCCAACTCCCATCCACATTGGGAAAGCTTAGAAGTTAGCCAGACCAGTAGGTACTGCCTGCTGATTAGTCTCTCTACGCTGACCACTGGCCAAGTTGCTATCTTCTTGCAGAAAGCTTTTGATTATTGCTGACAACACTTTACATTTCTGAAACAGAATGGAAAGTAGCTACTTGAAACCAACTGGGACAATGTGAACAAGAAAGAAGACTGAAGAAATCTGCAAAAGGGAAGCAAAGTAAAAATGGCCCCCAGAAGAAATGTTGAAAGAACTATTTTGGGGTGCGAGAGGAGAATTCTGTAATTAGCATGCCTAGTACAGCCCACGTTTTATGAACTGGCAAGTTTCCTCATGGCAGCCATTTTTTTTAGACAATGCTTCATCAATTCCAAATGTGCCACTGGTCTGAAAGAGTTGTCTGCCCCCATATCCAAGATCCTGTGGGTGACTGAGGATGGGGTACTGGAGATGCAAAGATGAGTATGAATGTATCCCTGCCTGCAGAAAACATTAAACTTTTTCAAAAACAGGTTCTGTATGCTTGTCTTCTAACATGGTTAATAAGACTTTACAGCTGTAGCATCGTCCCACCAGTAACTATCACAATTATTACACCGACAAGGAGGCAGATATGATGGTTAAATGATCGTTTCCTAGATTATTCTGTTCCAAGTTGAGGCTCCACATATGGTAGAATACAACACCACTATCACTGCACCATGCTGGCAAGGGATGAAGAGAGATGTAATGCAACACATCTGGAGAATTACATCTTCAGGAAAACAGTGCTTAACAGCTGAGATAACAACATTTCCCCTATTCCTGCATGCATAAATCTCCCACAATTCTTTCATGGAATGTCCTTGCTCAGACTGAACAATATAAATTTCCAAAGCGCTAGAGCAAAATATGTAACTTTTTTTTTAAGTTACTGTATTTTATTGTTTGGGGAAGAGCAACCTTCCTCTATTTATACTTATTTGCCTAAAGTCCCAGAATCCCTTCAGCACAATTTAGCTACTTTTTTTTTTCAGCAAAGCAGCTCAGAATCAGATGATAACATAAACAAATAAAAACACTAAAAGGACTGGAATCTTGCTAGGACATGGGGCAGAGGGGAGGAAGAAAAGAAAAGATTTGAAGTGCTTGTCAAGAACTAAAATGTTCCATGGTGTGATCATTTTTTTGTTTCCAGAAATGTGCCATCATATCTGTTAATATGTTTTCTACTACAGATTAAGGTTAGTATGGTAATTAATCATTTTGGCTGGGTGAAGAGGTTGACTTTAATTGTCCTCTTTTCAGATGTTAATTTTTGCACCTGGGGAGAAGAACTTGCCTGGACTTGTTTTAGTTTTCAGTTTCCCTTCTGTGTAGGCATGTAGAGAGTTAAGCAGCTCTCACTGAGAGCCTGTAAATATGTTTGCTTTCTGTAAATAAAATTATTTTTATAGAAATGCCTGGTGTGTGACTTTTCTGATCTCTCCTGGGCCAAATGCTTTCCTAGCAATCTGCCAACAATATCCCCATTCATTAGGATTCCTCTCCTGGCTAATTAATCTATTAGAAGGTCTCAGAAAGTGTGATTTTAAAGCATGCAGGTATGTTCTTCTGATCAGAGGATCCCACCTTCAGAAGTGTTGGAAGTCCTGGCAAATCCAGCATGCCTCATTAGCATGTGAATTAGCATGTAAATTGAGTTGTCCCACAATGCAACTCTGAGGAAGCTGTTTGTTGCCACTCCCACTTCCTCTCCCTCTCTTCCTCCATCTTCCACCCAGGGAGAAGCAAGCATGCTGCTCTGCTCTCCATTCATCAGGGCCATGTGCTTGGGCCTTGATGAAGAATCCTGCCCCTTTCTTCCACACAGCTCTTGGCAGCTGTACTGCTGAGAGTTTAGGGCAAACTAAGTATTTAGAAAGAAAAGAAGAACAAAGGAACTTCATCTTTTCCACCAAGATGGATGTAACAGAAGCAACAATAAAGTCAGTAAGGAATTCCCTTACTTATCTTAACCTGATCTGTCTAAGCATGTGATTCTTTATGCTTGGGAGGGCTGAGTGTGTAAGATCCATAACCTGTGTTTCTCTGACATGCTCATTGAAGCTATCTAAGATAATTTTCTTTTTCTGTGCCAGCTTCTCAGCTGTGTTATAAGCTCTGCTCCATTTCAGTGGTTCTAGCAGGCCACTAAATTGGCTTCAGAAAGAATGTTTGTTTCTACCAGCAATTGCACATTTCATTGATGGCCTTAGTCTGAAACTGTGAGTCCTCAACAGTTGTCAGGGTCTGCTAGATCTATCTTTTGGAGCAGATTCTCATTTCCTTTTCCTTTTAGGTGCTTGGATAGGGTGGCTTTTTTTTTCAGGTTCATGTAGGAGTCTGAGAAACATCAAGTTCCCTTAATGAGTATTTGAGAGGTACTGCACCCGTTCCAAATCATTTTTGAGGCATGGACTGCCCTATTAATAGCATCCCATTGTATATACTCATAACAACACATTGTGAAGGTGAAAGGTCCCCTGTGCAAGCACCAAGTCATGTCTGATCCTTTGAGGGGGATGCCGCTTTTGCAACGTTTTCTTGGCAGACTATAGCGGGGTGCTTTGCCATTGCCTTCCCCAGTCATCACCTTCCCCAGCAAGCTGGGTCCTCATTTTACCGACCTCAGAGGGATGGAAGGCTGAGTCAACCTGAGCCAGCTACTCATAACAACACATTAGATCAGTCCATATTAAGATTTATTTCAGATTTTCAAGAGTTTTGGGTAGAGTATTAAGAAACTTAGATCATTTATTCCCTTTTTTTCCTGGACTCAACCTACTTTTCAACATAACCTCCCCGCTCAAAAAGCAGGGCAGTCAATGAAACGCTGAGTACCCCAACACCAGAATGTACAGATTGGTCTGTACATGGCAACAAGGACATTTGAAGTGATGAAAAGAGGGCTTAAGAGTTAGCAGTTCTATTCATATTCTATTCCTTTTGGGAGATGGGCGGTGATAAATTTGATTAATAAATAGATAAATAAATATTATCAAGACAGAATTGCTTGAGAAGAACAAAAATAAGTCATGTCTTGATTTTTACCAAGAGCCTTAATTCTTTGAAACTCAGAGAAAACACAAGTCAGGACATCTTTTACCCTCTCCCTGCCTCACCCCTATATATTTCTCCTCTGGAAAAAAAAGGCTGCTATGCTTGTTTCAATAACTTTTCAGATAATAAAAAAACATTTGAGAATTAACGTTCTAGTTCTGCATAGGTACTATTTTATCTGACTGTCTTTGTAGAGGAGAAACTCAGAAGTTCCCAATGGTAATACATTTCCAAGCAAGTATATGCATGTGAGAAGTATTAATTTTCATTATTTAAATGAAGAATCATTGAAGAGTGCTCACAATGAAATACATTCCATAACTTAAGGCCACCACGTTTAGCCGAAGAGTGTATTATTGCCAACAAAACAAGCTTTAGAAGAGTCAGCAGAGCTGCACACATGCATATTCCTAGCCCAGTATTAATTGCCTCCATTAACATTCATTACTTTGTCGACGGCATAAAGTTTAGCCTATGAAGGCAATAAAATGGGAAAGCAGGAGGGCAACACACAAGCCTTTGAGTGTCATGCAGCTCAGACAGGGCCTTCTGAAATGCAGTGTAATCCCCCGTATTGCAATAGGAGATATATTGAAAGCGTTACTTTGAAAAATAGCTCCCCAAGTGTCTATTTCAGCACTTCCATTTGGTTGTATAATACCCGAGAATAAGAATAATCTCACATGAAAATCAGGCAAGGGGGAGGAATCTTCAAAGGAGACCAAATTATTTATTTCCACACAACACTTAAAACTACTTAAAACTTGTAGCAGTGGGACTCTACGTGTTAATACCTATAGCACATTTCCTCAGTCCTTATGATAAACTGGCATTTTGAGATTTGTCTGTATTTTCACATTAGGGAGGGAGGAATTATAGCCAGATACAATCAAATCTATCTCCCTCCCCATGACAGGTAAAAGGTAAAGGTTTCCCTTGACGTAAAGTCCAGTCGAATCCGACTCTAGGGGGCGGTGCTCATCTCCGTTTCTAAGCCGTTAGAGCCGGCGTTGTCATAGACACTTCCGGGTCATGTGGCCAGCATGACGACTCGGAACGCCGTTACCTTCCCGCCGAAGCAGTACCTATTGATCTACTCACATTTGCATGTTTTCGAACTGCTAGGTGAGCAGGAGCTGGGATTAACAACGGGAGCTCACCCCGCCACGCGGTTTCGAACCGCCGACCTTCCGATCGGCAGCTCAGCGGTTTAACCCACAGCGCCACCGCGTCCCCATGACAAGAAACAACAATATAGAGAAGGACTTTCTGTCAGGCACTGTATTTTGGATGGAAATGCTATAGGTAAGCTCTTTCTCTGGCACATCCCTTAAATAGCAAAGGGGGGCTGCTATTCAGTTACTGCTTAAGGAATTCATATTCTATATTCTCTAGCCCAATGCATTTACTCTTTCAGAAGCACCATGTCTGTGAATTAGCCTCAATTGTCAACTGAATTGGTAAAAGTAAAGTTTCCCACAAATCAAGTCCAACCCCTGGTCATTTCCTGGGCATGTCCACACTGCTTTTTTGTCAGAATAACAGCTGCCGCCTCCTCGCCTGTAAGCCTGCTTAACTTTTTTAGATTACTTTTAGATTACACCTTCCATTTTCCCTTTCAGCAGCGCATTGGCATGAATTGGATCAATTAGCCTGTGATCACAACTGCAGTACACAGCATCTGGTCACAAAAGGCTGGCCAGGCCGGCAAAATTTTGGAGAAGGTGTTTCCAGTGGATCTTCCAAATAACCACAATTCTTCTGTCTGCCTCTGGTTCACTTTCCACTTCCCTAGCAACTCAAGACATGGACATCTCAGTGGGACTTGTGCTTTCCAAGGTTTGACAAAGAAAAGCTCAACCACCATTGTCTTAGTTTTTTTTCCCAAAAACTGGTTTTAATGAGCATAATGCCTTCTTTCAGGGCAATCCTTGAATATTCACTTGGCTCATAGTAGGAACACCTCAGATTTTTCACCATGGCTGTGCACTGAAAGCAGCCAAAAATAGGACTGCAAAGAAATCCATGATTTATTGCCAGCCTTTGTGAGTCACCTCTGAAGCATGAACTGGTGCTCTCACCACCTCACTGGCATCTGTAGGGATGAAAAAGCACAGCAATCCTACATCTATAAAATTTGATCATGGACATCTAGAAAAGCTGAATGCCACAGAACAAGCAGCATATTTTTAACTCTCTGGATTTCAAAATGCTAAAGAGAATTCCTTTAAAAGGAAAAAAATGTCAAAAAGAGAAATAGAGTTGTGATAGTTTTCAAATGTGCTTTGGGGCTTGCCAACATTTTTAGTCAAATGTGAGAAGATGGACAAACTAGTAAATCTTATTTCTTACAGAAAAGCGTAAGTTACTCTCTTATGTCAAGTAAAGTATTGGTCCACCTAAGTTCAATGAGTGTGCTAAGCCATGGTTTGTTGGACAAGTTGGAAACAAACATCTGTATGGTTTGTTTGTAGTTTCCCTTAGGGTTTTTTTTTTAAAAATTCTTTTCCTTTGTAGCTCTGTGATCTTGTTAGAGACTTTGATGGAAGACAAAACACATACCAGTAATGAGCCAAGAAGTAAATAATACAAACCCACGTCTCCATTAAGACATTACGGATAGCCATAATTTTGTAGCTAACCATGTTGTTGTTTATTCATTTAGTCACTTCCGACTCTTCGTGACTTCATGGACATGCCCACGCCAGAGCTTCCTGTCGGTCGTCAACACACCCAGCTCCCCCAGGGACAAGTCCATCACCTCTAGAATATCATCTATCCATCTTGCCCTTGGTCGGCCCCTCTTCCTTTTGCCCTCCACTCTCCCTAGCATCAGCATCTTCTCCAGGCTGTCCTGTCTTCTCATTATGTGGCCAAAGTATTTCAGTTTTGCCTTTAATATCATTCCCTCAAGTGAGCAGTCTGGCTTTATTTCCTGGAGGATGGACTGGTTGGATCTTCTTGCAGTCCAAGGCACTCTCAGAATTTTCCTCCAACACCACAATTCAAAAGCATCTATCTTCCTTCTCTCAGCCTTCCTCATGGTCCAGCTCTCGCAGCCATATGTTACTACAGGGAACAGCATTGTTTTAACTATGCGGACCTTTGTTGTCAGTGTGATGTCTCTGCTCTTAACTATTTTATCGAGATTTGTCATTGCTCTTCTCCCAAGGATTAAGTGTCTTCTGATTTCCTGACTGCAGTCAGCATCTGCAGTAATCTTCGCACCTAGAAATACAAAGTCTTTCACTGCTTCTACATTTTCTCCCTCTATTTGCCAGTTATCAATCAAGCTGGTTGCCAGAATCTTGGTCTTTTTGAGGTTTAGCTGCAAGCCAGCTTTTGCACTTTCTTCTTTCACCTTCATCATAAGGCTCCTCAGTTCCTCTTCGCTTTCAGCCATCAAAGTGGTATCATCTGCATATCTGAGATTGTTAATGTTTCTTCCAGCCATTTTAACTCCAGCCTTGGATTCCTCAAGCCCAGCATGTCGCATGATGTGTTCTGCATACAAGTTGAATAGGTAGGGTGAGAGTACGGTGTTCTGCCGTACTCCTTTCCCAATCTTAAACCAGTCCGTTGTTCTGTGGTCTGTTCTTACTGTTGCTACTTGGTCATTATACAGATTCCTCTGGAGGCATACAAGATGACTTGGTATCCCCATACCACTAAAAACTTGCCACAATTTGTTATGGTCCACACAGTCAAAGGCTTTAGAATAGTCAATAAAACAGAAATAGATGTTTTTCTGAAACTCCCTGGCTTTTTCCATTATCCAGCGGATATTGGCAATTTGGTCCCTAGTTCCTCTGCCTTTTCTAAACCCAGCTTGTACATCTGGCAATTCTCGCTCCATGAATTGCTGAAGTCTACCTTGCAGGATCTTGAGCATTACCTTACTGGCATGTGAAATGAGTGCCACTGTTCGATAGTTTGAACGTTCTTTAGTATTTCCCTTTTTTGGTATGGGTATATAAGTTGATTTTTTCCAGTCTGATGGCCATTCTTGTGTTTTCCAAATTTGCTGGCATATAGCATGCATTACCTTGACAGCATCATCTTGCAAGATTTTGAACAGTTCAGCTGGGATGCCGTCATCTCCTGCTGCCTTGTTATTAGCAATGCTTCTTAAGGTCCATTCAACCTCACTCTTCAGGATGTCTGGCTCTAGCTCACTGACCACACCGTCAAAGCTATCCCCGATATTGTTATCCTTCCTATACAGGTCTTCTGTATATTCTTGCCACCTTTTCTTGATCTCTTCTTCTTCTGTTAGGTCCTTGCCATCTTTGTTTTTGATCATACCCATTTTGGCCTGGAATTTGCCTCCAATGTTTCTAATTTTCTGGAAGAGGTCTCTTGTCCTTCCTATTCTATTGTCTTCTTCCACTTCCACGCATTGCTTGTTTAAAAATAATTCCTTATCTCTTCTGGCTAACCTCTGGAATTTTGCATTTAATTGGGCATATCTCCCCCTATCACTGTTGCCTTTTGCTTGCTTTCTTTCTTGGGCTACTTCTAGTGTCTCAGCAGACAGCCATTTTGCCTTCTTGGCTTTCTCTTTCTTTGGGATGTATTTTGTTGCCGCCTCCTGAACAATGTTGTGAACTTCTGTCCATAGTTCTTCCGGGACCCTATCTACTAAGTCCGGTCCCTTAAATCGATTCTTCACCTCCACTGCATATTCCTTAGGAGCTCATATCTAGCTGATCTGTGGGTCTTCCCTAATCTCTTTAGTCTGATCCTAAATTGTGCAAGAAGAAGTTCATGATCGGAACTACAGTCAGCTCCAGGTCTTGTTTTTACCGACTGTATAGATGTCCGCCACCTTTGGCTGCCGAGGATGTAGTCAATCTGATTTCGGTGTTGTCCATCTGGTGAAGTCCACGTATAAAGCCATCTCTTAGGTTGTTGGAAGTGTCCTGCTTCGTTTTGTTCTCCCAGGACATGCTTACCTGTAATTGCAGGTGTCATTTGACTGCCCACCTTAGCATTCCAGTCTCCCGTGATGAAAATAACATCTCTTTTAGGCGTGTTGTCCAGTAAGTGCTGCAGATCCTCATAGAACTGCTCTACTTCAGCTTCTTCAGCATCTGTGGTTGGGGCGTATATTTGGATCACTGTGATGTTAGATGGCTTGCCCTGAATTCGAATTGAGATCATTCTATCATTTTTTGGATTGTATCCGAGCACTGCTTTAGCCACTTTACTATTAATTATGAAGGCTACTCCTTTTCGTCTGTGGTCCTCTTGTCCACAGTAGTAGATCTGGTGGTGAAGTGGCCCATTCCAGTCCATTTCAGTTCACTGACGCCCAAAATGTCTATCTTTAATCTTGACATCTCACCAAGAACCACATCCAATTTGCCCTGGCTCATAGATCTTACATTCCAGGTTCCAATGGTGTGTTGATCCTTAGAACATTGGATTCGCCGTTCGCCACCAGCACTGTCGGCCGCTAGCCATCCTTTTGGCTTTGAGCTAGCTGCGTCATCACGTCTGGGGCTAGTTGAACTCATCCTCTGTTCCTCCCCAGTAGCATTTTGACCATCTTCCGACCTGGGGGTCTCATCTTCCGATGGTATACCGACATATCTCTGGTTGTACTGATCCATTTAGTTTTCACGGCAAGAATACTGGGGTGGGTTGCCATTACCTTCCCCAGGGATCGCATTTAGTCTGACCTCTCTGTCATGACCTTCCCGTCTTGGGTGGCCCTTCACGGTTTAGCTCATGGCATCATTGAGGTGCTCAAGCTCCAGCACCACAACAAGGTAACGATCCTTTGCTGAAGAGCTAACCATAGTCAGCTACAAATCATGATTTCATGGTGGGGCTGACTACCCTAACAAGCCATGATTTCTTCCCTGACCCTACTCTCACATAATATTAAGCAAGCATTAGATTAAGGTTTAGCAGAGTGTTGTTTGCATCAGTATTTGGACAGTGTGTCAAAGTAACATCTTTCCTCGAATGATCCAGAAATGTCTAAGATCCGATCTCAGGAGGAAGGCGTCACCATCTCTGCTTCAAGCTATAATTAATTTCTATATTTAAAAATAAAATAAAATACTTACATAAAAAGACCAGTAACAGTCTTATTAAAGGAAAACAAGAAGCAAACTTCTGTGCTGCCTCTCTGGAATTTATAGAGCATGGACAGAAATTCTAGATGGACTGGCCGTAAGGCAGAAACCTATGGCACAAAGCCAGCGTGTCAAGAATTGGAGACAGAGCCATTGTTCTGCAAAGATTATGGATGCAATGTTTTCCCATGGGTGAGAACACTTGCTGCACCTCACTTTGTTGCAAAAATGCTGTCATGTTATCATTTCACCATAACAGTTTGCTTTTAAATGTAGCAGAGCAACGGTGTGTTTGCGGCCAAGAAGTTTCCTCTCAAAAAACCTCTCAGAGTAACTACTCAGGGCTGGCTTTTTGGAGCACACAATGCATCTTGTTAATTTATCCATTTTATTTCCACTGTGTTTGGAATGGGAAAATAAGAGTCTGCAGTAGTAGTTCACAGGGTAGAAGTCTCTTGGCAGTTTTTTATTGGTCAGGTGAAGGTAAGCCCGGATTGGCCCACAGAGTGACTTGAGTGTCCTCAGAATGACTTTAGCCTTTGGAAACCCACACATACCCTACCAGTTTTGCAATATCAGACCGCACTATCTTATCTTCATTTAGATTTCAATCTGCAGGAGGTGCTTAGAAACCTAGAGACTTCCAGACGTTGTTGAAATACAACTCCAGGCCACAATAGCTGGGTTCCTTCAAGTTGTAGTTCAACAATATCTGGATGGTCACAGGTCTCTCATCTTTGAGTATCTCCTTGATCTCCTAGAGGAAAGGAGGCATAGACATCTGATGGAATAAATAAAAAGATAAATATAATAGCTCTCCAATTTCTAGCTATCCCAGGATAGACATTTCATTTGGTAAACATTTTTGTTTGCCACCATTAAAAACTGAATTGGCATCAAGAGGTAGAAACAACAGTACAAGATGTACATTAGGCCTGTGCAAAGCTTTGAAGGCATGCTCTGATTTGATGAAGCTTTAATCGAAATGCTGCATGGAAGCAGATTCATGCCTCAAAGCAGACTGAACCTTGCAAAGCAGTTCACCAATTGGATGGCCTTTGTGCTGGTTCTGGGGTTCTTACAAAAAATGTGCAAATCTTACAAGTTTGCTGCATGAATGGGGAATGCTGAATTGGAGGGGTTGGGCTGAGTGGTGTGATGAGTTCTCTGACCAGCTCATTCAATTATCTGCCTACCAGAGCTATTTTGGGGTGGCAAAGCTAGCATTGCTCTGAGCTTCATTCACTTTCTCACCTCTCATCCTTTTCCCTGCGGTCAACCACAAGCCTTAGCATTGTGCTTTCTTGTCCCAGTGGAACATGACACTTCTGGTCCTGCCACCACAAATGGGAATTCAGTGTAACTCTGCGTATAGGCTCAGTGCTGACCAGTCCAGTTTACACTGTAAAATCAAGCATATGTTTAAATTCTGCATGATCAGGGCAGGTTTAGTTCTCTTTGCAAAGAATGGATGGGCATCAAGCTAACACAAGTGCTGTGCCAACAGTTTAGTGTTTTTAAAAACAGAGTGAGCCAAGACTAAGAACACTACTTTCTTTGTGCCAGCCTCATTCTCTGTGGCCCTGCATCTCATTGTGCCAGCCTGCTCCTGCTACCGCCTCTGCTGATTCACTGTCTGTTGCCAACAAGACATACCATTGGCATAACTGGAAAAAAAAACTAAGTTCAAAAAAAGCTAAGTGTTGCCATTGTGCCCTGCTCATCTTGGCTCCACACCATAATTGTGCCAGTTATGAAAGGTCCTTCCAAGAAAGGGCCAAATTTGCCAGCCAGCTATGCCAACCTCCCAGTACCACCCCCCACCTTAAATTCAGTGACCAGAAGCAGAAAAGCTACCCTATCTCATAAGGCTGGCATTCTTTAGTTTCACAGCAGACCTGGTGCTCCAGAAAAGCAAGTGGAAAGTAAAAGTTTAAAGAGTTGACCTTAAAAAAAAATACAATAAGATTTTTTCTGTATTGCTTCTGCATAGATTTTTTACAGAATCTTTGCTGGAATGTTGAGGCTGCTGAGCTGTCCTTTTCTCATTCCTGTCTTAAAATTCCCAAATGATATTGCAGTTAAAATTTAAAAGGTATCTGGAATGAGACCAGGCAGGATTAATGTCTGAAGGGTCTGTCTGTCTTGTTATTTTCATCCTCTTTTGCCAAAACTCACAGGGTTGTTGTTGTGGGGAAAATAGGAGGAGGAAGGAGTATTAGGTATGTTCGCTGCCTTGAGTTATTTATAAAAATAATAAAGGTGGGATAGGGAAGGAAGGAAGGAAGGAAGGAAGGAAGGAAGGAAGGAAGGAAGGAAGGAAGGAAGGAAGGAAGGAAGGAAGGAAACCGCTCCAGGTGCTTTGCTGCTTTCCCATTATAACCTATGAAAAACTTTTTAAAACAAGCATCAAAGGGTCTCAGACTGAAACAGTTCGCCCTGAATTACAAGCTGGAACCATCCTCTCTTTGAATCTTGAGTCCCCATCTCAAATCAAATCAGAGCTGACTCATAAAGGCTCACCCAGACTCACTGCAGCTTTTCCCCTTGCAGGTGTATGAAAGTCTCTCTGCAGACATTAGAAGACCAAATAAAGATTAAAACATGAGAAAGAAAACAGAGAAGATAAAATGCTCCAGTACCAAAACCCACTCAGTGACAACCAACTGAACATGCAAAGCTAGGCCTCCAAATGACAGAGAGTGAGACCAGATCATGAATGTGTTTCTGAAATTGGCTTTACACGAACACCCAAATGTAAGATGTGAAAATGAATCAAAACGAGAGCAGCCCGGCAGGCTTCCGACAGCTGGCACAGCTGCCTTTCAAGTTACTGATCCTTCAGAACTCTGAATGTAACTAGATCAGCTTTAGGCCAGGAGATCATGACAGATGAGTACAGCTCAGTAGGGGTGGGCGTATCGCAAGATTGTCCTGCTGCGCTTCTATATGCTTCTATGGTTCTAAAGCAATCTATATGCTTTAGAACCACTACATTCCGCACAGATTCTTGTGCTGTTTCATAATCATGCAGCTGTTTCAGAATAAACCAGCCTATTGAACATTCCTTCTCTCTTCTATCTCATCTTTCGCAGATTGATTTTTTTCAACCCCAAAGGAAAAAGAGGGCAGCCACTGAACCTCCCCAACCCCAACCTCCCCCACAGAAACCTGGAAGACAGTGTCTCAAGGGCCAGTGCCTTCCATAACAGAGTTATCCAAAATGTGTTGGGCTTTGCTGCAATGAATTATTTCTTAAATTTTCCTTCTTTTTTTAGAATTTGAACCTACAACTGTCTTCATTAAAATATTTTCTAACCAAGGTTCTTTACTATTATTTACTACTTCATTCTTGAGGCCTCCCAACTCCACAGTGACTTACAGCTTACTGGTGAAAATTAAAAGAAAACAAAATATATCAAGAACAAAAGAAGACAACTGATGGAGACAAAACCCCAAACAGCAAAAACAAACAAACGAACAAACCAAGGGCTCAACCACCATCCAAGTCCAGGGCCTGGGAAAACCACCAGGCCTTAAGCGGTCGGTAGGAAGTCAAAAGGGCAGGAGCAGTAGGAACCTCTGGGGAGATACCACTCCACAGGGTAGGACCATTACCAAGAAGGCAGGCTTCCTGGACCCTCCAAGCTGACTCTGCTTAATTGACAGGACCTGGAGCATGGCCACCCTCATGGATGAGCAGAAACATACAGAGACAGGTGGTTCCTCAAGTAACCAGACCCTAGACCATGAAGGACTTTATAGGAGATAACCACCACCTTGAATTCACCTGGAACCCACTTGGCAGCCAGTGCAGCTCACAAAGGAGCAGGGATGCATGTGCATACCATGACAGTCCATGGTGCAGCTGCCACATTCTGGACCAGCTGCACCATGCATAACTTGCCACGAGAAATGTTCTCCAGATTTTGAGAAGGAATTCAAAGGTTTGGGTACCAGAACAAGTGAGCCTTGTTTCACGCTTTGACAGTTTAAATTCACAAAGCAAGAAAATGTGGGATTTCTTCTGCAATTAGAATGCATAAGAGAAAACCTAATTTGGGAGGCAAGGTCAAGCTGTTTTGGATTTTGTTGTGATTTCTCAGCAGCTTGAGTTTTTCAGCCAGCGCAGTGGCATCAGGTCTGCCTCCTCTTAATCCAGAAAAGAGGTTGTGTCATATCCATGATTAGCTTTGGTCTGGGTTTACATGACAGACTGAGCCAAAGCACACACCAAACAACCACAAGGAACCCCAGTTATGACACTGGAGCCATCCTGAGTTCAAGAGCCAAATCCCCCAGAGACTGGCCAAGCAGAGTTTCTTCCAGCTCCTGGAGAATTTATCCTCATCAGGTCTGCTGCCAATTTTTCCAACAATAGAGGGAGCTCTTTCCCTCCCTCCTAGGCCATCAGTAAGAAAAAGAACATCCTCCTCTTTTACTTAGATCCTCAGGAAACAACATACTGGTATATGAATAGTACACAAACTGGTACAAAAGGAACTGTATACTAAAGTTGTTGAATGAGCAGTCCAGTAATCTCCTCCCCAGCTCTCCTCCCCAACCTTTCCAAAACAACCTCACTCTAACATCTCTGCCCATGTTTCCTATAGCTGGTTGCTCACTGCTGCCTTCACGGGTCAGGTCTAAGTCACTTTTCTCATCTCTCTCTGGCTCTAGCATCTTTCTTCTCTTGAGCAAGGTCTCCCAACAGTTTCTCAGCTTCTTCCCACAGGTGAAACTTTCAGCTCTTCCCACCACATTGACTCAGCTGCCAATAGTCACTTGGTATGCCTTGCACAAAGCCTCATGCCTCCTCTCCTTCACCTCTTGCTCATGAGTAGTCTTTCTGCCAGCAGAGGGGGGCTCTCCCCCATTCAAATATTCTTCCTTTCCTCTTTCCCACTCACCTCCCCTGCCTCACCCACCACTGGGGTCTTATATATGCTTGAGCTAACTCTCTCTCCCCTGAAGGTAGCTTCCCTTCCTCCAGACTATGAGCCTCCCATTGCCTGATCTTTAGGGTTGGGGCCAGTTAACTGTAACCTGGCATCAGCAGCTCTTGCAGGAAAATCCTATTTCTTCCCCAAACCTGTATTGCTGTTTACCTACTTATCCACCCCCCCCACCCCCCACCCCCCAAAAAAGCCTGCTTCAGCATCCTGCAATTTAAGCAAGTAGCTTATACTTCAAATCCTTCCTGCCTTGCACCCAACTTCCTGGCATATCAACTGAGTTGCACAAGTTTCAGTCTCTCACCCTGTATGAATCCAGCCCATGAAGTTAGTTTGGTAACAAAAGTGTGGCGATAACCCTAGTTGAAGAATTTGAGGCCATTCACTAGGGTCCATATTTAGCAGAGTATACATGTGTGAGTAGAACCAGTCTCCTTATGAGTTTTTGATGAAGATGCCTAAGATCCAAAAGGACAAATGACAATTATTGAGGAAGTTTATGACAGAAAGACTGCAACTGTGAACCTTCAGTTCTATAGGTGGAGGAAAAGGAAGAGAAGGAAATGCTCAATTTTTCCTGTAAGAAGCAGCTGAAGAGGTGAGTAAGAGTATTGGTCTTCCAGCTGGAGGAAAGCAGAGCAGAGATAAAGGGAAGAAATGGCTTGTTTGCTATCTGGACTCTGAATGCACCTAGTGGTCAGTAGGATAAAAGGGTAGGATAAAATTTGGTACTTCTGTAACTGCATCCTGAACAAGCTTATGGTTCATTGCAACACTGAAAATCCATGGCTACCTTAATCATGGGTAAACAGATCTTGAAAACAGTGTCTCAAGAGTTTTAAGGGCAGTTTATTACATGCATCACTCAGAACCAAACTCAACTGGTTTATCTTGCCCTATTTGGTTGACCTGCCTTATATTAGTACAATCAAACTTGGTAAGAGTGAAACAATCATACAGTTTATATTCTTCCTTCAGCAGAAGATGGAACAATCATTGGGCTGGATTTTTGTTGTTTATTCGTTCAGTCGCTTCCGACTCTTCGTGACTTCATAGACCAGCCCATGCCAGAGCTTCCTGTCATGCATCGCCACCCCCAACTCCCCCAAGGTCAAGTCCGTCACCTCTAGAATATCATCCATCCACCTTGCCCTTGGTCGGCCCCTCTTCCTTTTGCCCTCCACTCTCCCTAGCATCAGCATCTTCTCCAGGGTGTCCTGCATTCTCATTATGTGGCCAAAGTATTTCAGTTTTGCCTTTTTTTTCCCATGAATCTTTATTAATTTATTTAAATAAACATAAAATTACATACAAACAGTAATATCTTGAAGTACAAAAAAGAGAAGAAGAGAGAAAAAAAAAGAGAAGAGAGAGGGAAAAAAAAGAAAAAAACAAACAAATAAATAATAAAGGGGGGATAAAATGAAAAATAAATAAATAAATAGAAAGATTAGGGTTTCCAACTTTCTAGATGGTACAGCTTAGTATCCTAGCGTGTTTTTTTTCCTTAATTCTCTAAATTGCCTTCATTAATTCTAATAAGAGATTAAACAATTAAAGTAATTTGCTATTTACATACTATATATTCATATTAACTTTTTGAGTCCATTCCACATATTTAAAAAAGGGTGTCCAGTCCTTTTGAAAATCTTCCATATTTTTATCGTTTAGTTGGTCCGTTAGTTTTGCCATTTGTGCCAAGTTTAGGGATTTAAGTATCCATTCTTCCACAGATGGGATTAATTCTCCTTTCCACTTTGCAGTGTAGATAATTCGGGCTGAAGTAATCAAATACAGTAGAAGTTTTCCATAGTTTTTTTCCAAATCTTTGTTCATAAAGCCCAATAAGTAGAGTTCCGGTAATTTATCAATATTAACTGCCAACATTTTACAAATTATATTATGTATAGATGACCAAAATTTTTTCGCTTTTTTACAGGTCCACCACATATGGTATAAAGTTCCAATTTCTTTTTTACATTTCCAACAAACATTTGAGGTATTTTGAAACATTTTCAATAATTTTTCAGGGGTAGTATACCACATGTACATCATTTTATAAAAATTTTCTTTTAAATTATAATTTAATGTAAATTTTAATCCCTTAGTCCACATTCTTTCCCAAACATCGTATTCAATATTGTATCCAAAATTTTTCTCCCATTTATTCATACATTGCTTAATTTGTACATTTAGTATTCTCATTTGTAATAACATTTTATATATTTTAGAGATCATGTGGTCATTATTAGCATAGATTTGTTCATCCCACCAAGATAGTTTTTTTGTAAATGTGTAACTTTTGGCATCTATTTTAAATTGTTCTTTTAATTGAATATATGTAAACCATTGACATGAATATCCTTCATTTTCCAGTTCTTCTCTTGTTTTCATTGTAAATTTGGTCCCTTCAAATTTTATTAAATCCGAATATTTTAGCCACTTATGGTTTCCTATTGTTTCTCGCTTTACAAAAGCTTCTTGTGGGGAAATCCATAGTGGTATTGTCGATGTTAGAGTAGATTTATATTTTTCCCAAATTTTAAGAATAGACGGTCTAATACAATGATTGTTAAATGTTTTATTTACTTTCAATTTGTTATACCATAAGAAGCCATGCCATCCAAATTTTAAATCATGCCCTTCTAAATTTAGTAATTTATGATCTTGTAGAGTGATCCATTCTTTTAACCATAATAGACCACATGCCTCATAATATAGCCTGAAATCGGGAAGACCCAAGCCTCCTCTTTCCTTATCTTCTTGTAGTAATTTAAATTTAATTCTTGGTCTTTTCCCTTGCCAAATAAATCTTAAAAGATCTTTTTGCCATAATTTAAAAATGTTATCAGTTATAAATATTGGAATAGTTTGAAATAAAAATAGCATCTTCAGCAGAATATTCATCTTAATTGCAGAGATTCATCCCATAAGTGATAAATTTAATTTTTCCCACCTCAATAAATCTTGTTTAATTTCCTTCCATATTTTAACATAATTATTTTTGAAATAAATCACTAGTATTGGCTGAAATCTCTATCCCTAGATATCTAACATTTTTAACACTATTAAATCCTGATTTAATTTCTAATACATTCTGATTATTTTGTGGCATATTTAAATTTATCATCTTCGTTTTTTGATTATTTATTTTAAAACCAGCTAATTCTCCATATTCTTATAGTGTCTTTAATAAGTAATCAATTGATATTAACGGGTTTTGTAAAGTGATAACTAAATCATCCGCAACGGCTCTTAATTTATATGTTTCTTGTTTAATCTTTATCCCTTCAATTCGATGATCCTTTCTGATAGCTTCTGTTAGAACCTCCAATACCAATATAAATAATAAAGGAGATAGCAGACAGCCTTGCCTTGTTCCTTTTTCTATTTGACATTCTTGTGTTATCTCTTCATTGATCACAATTCTGGCTTTTTGAAATGTATAAATTGATTTTATTGCTTTTATAAATATATCGCCAAAATCCATCAATTCTAAAGTCTTAAACATAAAATTCCAATTTAGGTTGTCAAAAGCTTTTTCAGAATCTAAAAATAACAACATAATCTGTTTTTCATTATGAAATTGAGCATACTCTATTATATTTAAAACCGTCCTTATATTGTTTTTTATGTATCTTTGGGGTAAAAAAACATTTTGGTCATAATTAATTATTTCTTGAAGAATTGTTTTTAGTCTTTCAGTTAAAATTAAAGTAAATATTTTATAGTCATTGTTTAATAACGCAATAGGTCTATAATTTTTGCATAGTGACGGGTCTTGTTTTTCTTTTGGGATTAGTATGATATTTGCCTCTGACCAAGATTTTGGTATTGGATTTCCTAACAGAATCACATTCATTAAATCTTTAAGTGGTAACAACATTTGATCTTGAAAATATTTATAATAACCTGCTGAAAATCCATCTGGACCTGGAACTTTGCCTATTTTTAATTTTCTAATTGCCTCTATAATTTCCGGGGTTGTGATGGGATTATTAATTAATGCTTTTTGGTCTTTAGTTAATTTCTTTAAATTTTGTTTTAATAAATAGTTCTCAATTTTATCAACTGAAATTTCTTGTTTCTTATATAGATTTGTAAAGAAATTATGAAATGCCTTTTTAATTTTTTCATTGTCAACTAATTATTTCCCATTTTCTCAAATTTTAGTAATATTTTTTTCCTTTTCCTTTCTTAATTTGTATGCTAGCCATTTTCCAGCTTTATTAGCATATTCAAAATTTCTTTGTTTAATATATCTCAATTTTCTTTCAATTTCATCTGTTGTAAGTATTTTTAATTGCTGCTGTAAAATTTTTATTTGATGGTTTATACCTTCATCTGATGGACTTATTTGAAGATTTTTTTCTTTTATCTTAATTTGATCAAGAACTGTTTGAATTTTTTGTTGTGTTTTCCTCTTTAAGCAACTATTTAAATACATAAAATATCCTCTCATATATGCCTTGCTAGTATCCCATACTGTCCCAATGCTCACTTCATTATTTACATTCCATTCAAATAATTCTTTCAATTTCTTTTGGCAATCTTCTACAAATTCTTTATTTCTCAACAAAGTTTCATTTAATCTCCACCTATAACTTTTCGGGTGGAGTTTTATAGCCAATTGAACTGGATTATGGTCTGAGAAGGATCGGGGGAGAATTGATATGTTTAAAATTTTATTTGCCAAATTTTTAGATACCCATATCATATCAATCCTGGAGAACAATTTGAATCTGTCTGAATAAAATGTATAATCTCTAGCCGTACCATTTTTATATCTCCAGGCATCTACAATAGCCAAATTTTTTGACATATCAAAAAAAGATTGGGGCAATTTTCCTTGAATTTTTTTTTATTTGTTGTTCAGATTTTCTGTCAATAATTGGTAAGGTAACTCCATTCCAATCTCCCATCATAATCCAATTGTTATAATATAATTCGGAAAGTTCATTTAATAAATTTTGATAGAATTTATTCTGATTATCATTAGGGGCATATACTCCAACCAATATTGCCTTAGAGTTTTGTAGTTCTAATTCTATTATTAAATATCTCCCATTTTTATCAACACTTATTAATTTAGGATTTAGATGGGGCTTTACATATATTGCAATTCCATTTTTTTTTTTCATTTGCTGCTATAAATTCATTTCCTAATTTGTTATTTACCAGATATTTACTATCTTTTTTCGCAATATGAGTTTCTTGAAGACATATTATATCTTGTTTTAATTTGTATAAATAGTGAAAGACTTTTTTCCTTTTAGCTGGGGTGTTAGCTCCATTTATATTCCAGGAAAGGCATTTTAATTCACTCATTGGAAAGGAGCATTGCAAATTCTTTAGAACTTGAAGCTAGTTCCTCTGCACTTTGTTCCTCTGTATTTAAACGTTTCACTTTACTTTCTTTACTTTTTGGCCTTTCCCTTCTATCTGTTTCTGATTCTAAATCTTTCTTATATTTTCTGAGAAATTCCTGAGCCTTAAAAATAGTATTCAATTTATATCTTTGTTGTTGGAATGTGACATTCACTCCTTCCAGTACTTCCCACCTAAAGGGGATTTTATTTCGTTTAAGGACTTCGGTAAGAAAGAAATAATCTCTTCTTTTTTTTAATATTCTCAGTGGTATGTCTTTCAATATCATAATCTCCTCTCCTTCAATATTAATTTTTTCCCCCAGGAGGCCTGTATTATCAAATCTTTGGTCTTCTTCCTCGCAAATTCAATTATTATATCTCTTGGTTTCCGATTAATTTTTGCATATTTCGAATTAACTCTGAATATTTTTTCTATATCTTCTTCTAGCCTTTCTTCCTCCCATTCAATTAAACTTGCAAGCATTTGAACCACTATTTCTCTTATTTCTGCCTCTTTTTTTTCAGGTACACCTCTAAGTCTAACACAATGTTCTTTTTCTTTTAACTCTAACACAGTTAATCGGTCTAATTCTATATCATTTTCTACTTCTAATTTCTCCACTCTTTCTCTTACCTCTTGAATATCTTTATTATTCTTTTGTCCATTGTCTCTAACTTATGATCTAACCTTTTTTCAAAGCCATCTATTTTCTCCTTTAATAGTTGCGTTAAATTTTGAGTAATATTTTGAATTGTTTTTTGCATAAAATCTTCAAACATAGCTTTCAACCATTCTCCTTCCCCAGTTTCTGAGTCTCTCCTGTTCTGTCTCCTTGTGTTCATTTTGTCCTTATAAAAACCTTTATTTACCTATCTTAATCACTACACCTAATGTTATATTTATCTATATAAAGCAGTGTATAATATTTATATCAAAACATACAGAGCATACAATTCAAAATAATCTTATAAACATCTGCAATATAGTCCAATATGGCATTAGAAATTAATTAATTAATTCTGTTCCTTTTAAGTGAGGACTGGCAGTAAAGTTTTTTTGTCTCCAAAGTATAGAAAAGTTTTTTTTTCCTCCTCCGCTTAGAAAGTTTCTTCTTTTTCACTTTTGTAGTCAAAAGTTGTTGTTTCTTTTACTAGAGATGAAGGGGGCTGCAGAATTGCCTAGATGACTAGGCTACTCACGCGGGTTCTACCGATGTGCCTCCAGGCTTCCTGGATGCTTTGTTGTTGCGGCGAAAGTGAAGTATTGAAATAGAAAGCAAAGCTTTCGCCTGCCGCCCCGAAGCCGCTGGAGTCTTTCGTCAGCAGCGCTCCTTTTCTCGCGCTGCCTACGAGGTCTGCCCGTCTCTCTCCAACTCCGCAGAACTCTCAACCTCCGCGTGGTAGATATTAATTTCTCCGAGCTGTTACAAGGCTTGACCAGCTGCCATACTCCTTCACCGGAAACCCCCTCAGTTTTGCCTTTAATATCATTCCCTCAAGGGAGCAGTCTGGCTTTATTTCCTGGAGTATGGACTGGTTTGAACCTCTTGCAGTCCAAGGCACTCTCAGAATTTTCCTCCAACACCACAGTTCAAAAGCATCGATCTTCCTTCGCTCAGCCTTCCTTATGGTCCAGCTCTCGCAGCCATATGTTACTACGGGGAACACCATTGCTTTAACAATGCGGACCTTTGTTGTCAGTGTGATGTCTCTGCTCTTAACTATTTGATCGAGATTTGTCATTGCTCTTCTCCCAAGGATTAAGCGTCTTCTGATTTCCTGACTGCAGTCAGCATCTGCAGTAATCTTCGCACCTAGAAATACAAAGTCTTTCACTGCTTCTACATTTTCTCCCTCTATTTGCCAGTTATCAATCAAGCTGGTTGCCAGAATCTTGGTTTTTTTTAGGATTAGCTGCAAGCCAGCTTTTGCACTTTCTTCTTTCACCTTCATCATAAGGCTCCTCAGTTCCTCTTCGCTTTCAGCCATCCAAGTGGTATCATCTGCATATCTGAGATTGTTAATGTTTCTTCCAGCGATTTTAACTCCAGCCTTGGATTCCTCAAGGCCAGCTTGTCGCATGATGTGTTCTGCATACAAGTTGAATAGGTAGGGTGAGAGTATACAGCCCTGCCGTACTCCTTTCCCAGTCTTAAACCAGTCCGTTGTTCCGTGGTCTGTTCTTCCTGTTGCTACTTGGTCGTTATACAGATTCCTCTGGAGGCAGACAAGATGACTTGGTATCCCAAATAACCTAGTGATTAACTTATATTCTAACAATGCTTGCTTTAAGGGAGCCACCTTTGTCCTGGAGACACTACCTTTCAAAGTATATGACGAACACCAGAGAAAATGCATTTGTCAGCACCATACAGCTGCAAATCAAGCTTTCTTACTGGCACATTAACTCCCCCCCCCCCCTGAAAAAAGCAATTTCTGACAAAGCTGTTAAACCATGCTGAGCCCCTTTTGAACCCATGAGGCCCCTCCTGTAATCCAGAAAGCCATTTACACCCTCCCAGGGGACAGGCCAGGGTTGCCTTCCCAAGGCAGTGACAAGCTCCCTTCCTAGTCTCTGGGAATTGAGGCGTTTCTGTGGTTCTTGCCGGCAGCCCTTCTGCTGGGATGCCAAGAGTGACATACTTATGGCCACATTAAGGCTCTAAACTGTTGGAAAGAAGCCATCAAGCTGCTTGCAGATGACAAATGAGGTATTCTTCAGAGCAAAACAAGGAAGGAAAATGATCGATCATATATTCTCTCAGAGTGTTATACGTAGTTGAAGTCATGCCTATCTGCGCATTTTGCCATGATCAATTTTGCTGCTTCTTTTTTTTTTTCAATCTGTGCTGCTGGCTAAGAACTGGCCTTGCTGGCTCCCTGAATTCAGATGCCCCAACAAAGAGAAGGGCAAACGCACATACGCATCATCATCATCCTCATCCTCTAATGGCCAATAACTTCATTTCTGCAGGAACAATACGCTTTTGAAAGGAGAAGAAGGTAAGGCATTTGGGACCATTTCAATGCTTCCACTAGAACTCATCTCAGCAGGTGACTGGTATTGATGTAATTTAATTGGATGGGAGAAGACAATAAGGGGATGTTCTTATCGCTCCTCTGGCCCACAGTACAGTAACTTGATGCGCTACCCTGGGCTCCCAGCTGGTAAATCTTTATGTGGAAGTTGGCTATGTTTATTTAATCTGTTGTCTTAAAGCTGTTCAGCTCCATAAATATAAGCAGTATTTCAATGGGTATGTTAACTGGGAGGGAAAATCTGTTTTAGAAGGGAATGTTAAAATGAGAATCGAAATGCTTTATAGAAAGAGTATAAATGGGAGTAAGCGATTGACACTGATTTCCGTATATCTTTGTTGTAGAAAGTCGGAAGTCACTTTGTAGTAGTTTGTTTTGCATTTTCACACCTTTTTAGTTCTTTTCTTTTTCTTTGTCGGTTCTTTTGTTTCATCCTTTTTAGTTTTTATGTGTATCTTGAAAAATATTAATACAGCTTTTAATTAAAAAAAAGAAAGGAAGAAAGAACACACAGCCTTCTGAGACAGCCCTGCCCCAAACAGACCATTACTGTGACTACACTGCTAGGCCCAGCTCTGGAAGACACTGCAATGAAGTCCACGTGGTGGGCTAACAACCTTCAGTGGAACTGAATCAGATGAATCAGCTGATTTCCCACCATCACCTTCTAAATCAGACCACCCAGCAGAAATGTGGTGTTGGCAGTGTGGAAAAGCAGCCCCAGAGGAAATGCTTTCAGACTTTTAAGCTCAAGACTGGAACCTTTTGGGAACTTGGCAGTATTTTCTAATGGGCTTTACAAGTTTACAAAGTACTCAGGAGAAACAGTACAGAATATAAACAAATGATATCAAAGCTGGAAAAATATATGACATTTAGATGATGGGGGCAAAATAGTAAACAAATTCCAGGCATTCCCAGTGACAGACAGCAGGTGCTGAAATATTCATGGTTTAATTTGATTATCCTCAATAACTCCAGGTGTGCTAGTTGAAAAGGATGGGCACAGAAATTTTCACCCAGCTCACCATGTAGGTTCCAATTTGGGAAAGCTTATGTTGCAGTCTTGTCCCTAAAAATGGGCATCGCTAGGATTGTTAAGGAAATGTAGCATTACATTGGATTAAGTGTCTTGTGGAACCACTATTTCAGCTCTATATCAAATTGATAATGGAAGATAAAACGCACAGGAGTGGCCACTGTCTTTTAATGGAGGTAGCAAAGTTGGGATTTTTTAATAGTAGCTTTTGGAGAATTAAGCATTAGCTTTCCAGAATCCACAACATGGAAAAGCCCAAGTTTTCTTGTCACATGGCCTGCATGGTCTGCTCAGTCAAATGGGTGCCATGTGTTTTAAATATCTGGTCTGAGACAACGTCCAAAAATGCATTGCAAATTGCATTAAACAGATGTGCAGTAGCCATAGAAACCACCAACTACACAAAGCAAATAAGTGCACATATCACCTACAATTTGATTCATGCTGCTTCTGCTGCAATTGTTGAAAGAATCCTTATAAGGGAGACTTGTGAAAGACCTATTGAGTACAAATCTTGCAGGGTGGAGAAAGCCATTTAATATCTAATGTTGCTACAGCAATTTTTAAATGATCTCATAAAGAAATATGTGGGTTGTGTCTTTATCACAGAATTAGAAACATAAAGGGAGAACTGACTGTTATATCATAGCAACCTGGCTTGACAGTTTTCTTTTTTAATCGTATGGCTTGATAGTAGTAGAGTATTATTACTACAGCAACTTATGAACTTATCTTAATGAGGCTGCTGGTTGAAACTGTTGTTAAGCAAAAGGGCGCTTTCTGACATGAAAGTTACCTGTGCTCATTATCATCATTTCCCCACTAGCAACATATAGCATCTTCTAGAGTCACCCAACCCTTGTAGGGGCAAAATAATCATCATACAGACCCAGGATCCTGACTCTTCAGTCTCCCCTTCTTTCTCCCACAGAAGGAGTTGAAAACACCTACTAGGACCAGTGCAGAGCTTTCAGGCTAGAAGAACAGGTTGTAGTTCCCAGTCTGCAATTCTACTAACCTATCTTGAGACCAGATATGCACTTTCCAGGATGGGTAAAGTAAGCATACTGGCATATCAGTGGCGGGGAATCACATTAAAAGGTTGCAAGTTAAGACTTTGTTCTCTGAGCTTTAACAGATATAGTAACCTGGACCACTGAGACTGCAATTTAATTAATAGTTCTAGAGGTGAGTTGTCTAGCACCCAGCTGGAGCCAAAATTAATTCCTTAGTTTTCTTTGTTGGTACAAAAGGATATAGTATATTCTGCAGTAACTTTTTAGCCTGGTCTGATTTATTGTGCAGTTCATGTAGAGGATTTTATTTGTCAACTTATTGATAGAACTGTGCAGATCCAATTTTGAGGAGGAAAGGATGATTGAAGCATGTGAAGTCAGGAAAACATCCAGCTTCTTTGAGGAAAGGCCAACAGATGCTATGTGAGGATCACCATTCTCCTTCTAATCCAGATCACTACATGTTTGTGATGTAGTGGCACTCTTCACCTTGCTATGCCACCCCCTTGAATCCCAGAGTTATAGATTGGTGAGAATTCTGATCAGGAGTCTTTAGATCTCTTTTCCAAACCAGTTCTTAGGAATCTGTGGAGTACTATTAAAGCAGATTAATACTTCTTAGACCAGGTTCCCACTCCTCAACATACCCATTTTGTCTTTCAGATCATTCTTAATCAAAACTGTCCCTTACAACCACCATTTCAGGTGGACATTTCAATTAAAATATAATGTATAAACACAGAATCATATATAATCATGAAACTCTTGTTAATTCCTATTTGTAATTCCTATATCTCAGAAAACATCATATATTGGATGAAATATAAATCCTACAGAGAAAAATTGCACTCTGCTTTTGATCATATAGAAGCATAAACAAGAGATATGTACTGGGTTGCTACATTTTGAAAGTGGATTTAGTTGGAGCAAACAAAATGAGCATCTGTCCAACTGCTTCATGTCCCTTTGTTTGTTTGTTTGTTTTCCCTAGCAAACAACCCTTCTGGCCATTTTGCTTAGATCAGCAAAGATCTCTGTCTCTAACACTAAAATTACCTTTAAAAAACGGAACTATTTATGTGGATTCTTGACCTCTTTTGACATGGAAATTACAATAGAATTTATTCTTTGAACAATGTAGGTCTTAAGCTGAACTGTAGAAGAGCTAGAAGGTGCTAGTTCCTGTAGGAAAAGCATCAAGCAATTGCTTAAAGTTCCACATAGTCTAAAAATATCTAAATGTCAGTTTGTCAAGGTATCTTTAAAGAATTTTTGGAACATACTTTATTTCAAGAAAGGGTTATGGCAGACTCTGAGATAGTTTCAGTCCTCATTAATGAGCCTGAATTGCATATTTGAAAGGTGTTACTAACTCCCCTGGAATTTTGTGATGATTACTGAGGATTTATAAATAATTCTGCTTGCACTGTGAAACCCCTGAATAATGTCAACAGAAGACATCAAGCAAGCTCTATCCAAGAAAGATAATCTCATATAGATTACTGTGTTTCTTCAGAGAACTTTAGTTCTATATAGAATGAAAATGAAGAAAGAATACTGGGTTAATGGCCCGACTTGGAGAAGTACTATGTCTTTTTCATGTAATTGCCTGTAGAGCAATATGTCCCTGGGTACATACATTGATTAATCTATAAAATTCAATATGATTTTTAAAATAAGATTTCTTAGGAATCAATGCATAGATGAATCTGTTAACTTCCATTATGTTCAGATTCTCATATTGCTAAATGTAAATATATGAACTCAGCAAAAAAAATCCTCATAAAAATTCAATGATATTTTCATGCAATTTTTCTCATGTTTGTCATTTTCGTAACACATTTTTCTAGGGTACACACCTTTTCAAGCAATTTTTAATACAGTGTTTTTATGTATCATTTCTAATTTCAGGTTACTTATAGATCAATGCAGTAGTTATCAGAAGTCAGCACAGAGTTGACAAGGGCAAGTCTTATCTCTTTTTTGGATCAGATCCTTAGGAGTCCATGGCACTACTATAGATGTAATAGATTTTGATTCCAGCAAAGCATTTAATAAAGTATTGCATAATATTTCGATTAGCAAGCTAGTTAAATATGGGGTGTATGGCATTACAGCTAATTGCATATATAAGCTGGCTGAAAAAACATACTCAGAGAAGACCTAGCAATGGTTCCCAGATGTGGTGCTGGTTACCAGCTTGGCTGGCTTCAAAAAAGGGTTTGACCAATTGATAGAAGTCAGAGGGACCAATGGCTATTAGCCTTGATGGCAGTGGGTCTGCCGCTGAAGGCCATGTGCTGGGAGACTAGTGGGCTTCCTTGTGCAGTTGTTTGGTCACTGTGAGAACAGACTGCTGGGCCAGATGGGGCAGGGTGCTGGTCCAGCAGGCCACTGCTTATGAAAAGATATTCAGTGAGGTTCACATAGCCCAGTTCTGAGCTTGGCACTCTTAAACATTTTCATTAACTATTTGGATGGAGAAATAAAGTGGAAGCATATCAGATCTGCAGATGATACAAAATTAGCTGAGATAGCTAATACCCTAGAAGATAAACAAAATGCAAAAGTATATTGAGCACTTCAGGAAATGGACTGAAAATAACTATGAAGTCAGTATAACATTGTTTACTGAGAAGACAAAAATCAAATGCCCAGATATGGGGTAGGAGATGCCTGGCTCCAGCATAGTTCTTCTGAAAAAGACTTTAGAACAGTGGTAACTACATTGCTGATTAATATGCCATTTCCAATGTGGCTGCAAAAAAGGCAAGTGTAATTCTAGATTGCATCAGAGTCCACTGGAGTTGGGTGGTTAATAAATTCAAATAAATAAAAAATAAAAATAAATCAACAGATGGATAGATCCCAAATCAAAGAAAGTAATTGTTTTTCTTGTGTGTTGGTATTGGACCATGCAGTTTAAAGGAGAATTTAGACCAAATTCAGTGAAGGCAATGAGGATCATGTGAGTTTAGAAATTCAGTCCTATAAAATGGAATTGAACCAACTGGGAATATTTTTGGCCTGAGAAGAGAAGAGTGGTGCAAATATGATAATGCTCTTCCTACAACTGAAAATAAAATCACAGATAAGAAGGTCAAGAGCTGTCCTCTATCATGATGGAGAGCAGGACATGAAAGAAAAGATTTAGGTTACCAGAAGGCAGATTGTTATTGAATGTTAGGTGAAAAAAAGTTCCTAATTGTATAAGCACTTTGTGTCAGCCAGGCTGAGGAATTCTGGGAGTTGAAGTCCACACATCTTAAAGTTGCCAAGTTTGAAAAACACTGTTGGAGGTGTAATAATAGAATCTTGAGAGCCTGTTCAAGTTTCTCTCTGTCCCAACTTTCCCTAAACAAAATCAGTGTGGGATTATTTTGAGTTTCTTTTTCATACTTCATATTTCTTCTCAGCAGTCATCCAACAGAAACTTATAAAGGTCTCTGAATTGGCTTCACTCTGGAACAGAAAACCAGGCAATACGCTGCTTATTCTGTCACATTTCATTTTTCAACAGGTCAAAATGCCACACAGGCCTGGTCAGTATTTGTAGCTGTGTTTGCACGCATAGTTTTTGTCTCCCTTTTATCTTCTTAAGGAAGACAGTTCTAAAGTTACAATAGGTATAACTACTGTATGGTGACCATATTTTCTTGCAAAAAATAAAGACTAGCCTAAAAACGGGGCAAATCTGAAAGAGGTCCATGAGGATAAAAACTTTTAATTATTTATGTGCATAACTGCTTTACAAAGGAAAATTCAAGAGCAAAACCAAGAAAAACTTTACAAAAATGCACATTCTAATAAAAATATCTAAAATCAAATAGTATATGTAAATTTATTTTTAAAAAGTCAATTCAACTTCCATATTTTTCACATGAATGTGAAAGACTGTGCATTGAGTGGTAGCATTTGTGGGGTAAAAATTAAAGGACCAAAATAAAGGACAAAAGTGAGTTTTTGAAAAAAAGATAAATCTAAAGGACAGCTTTCTGAAATAAAGGACTATCCTTTATTTCAGAAAGCTGTCCCTTAGATTTATTTATTTTTGGATATAGGGTCACTGAAGGTACTACTCAAGCTTGAGAATCAAAGTCTAAAATCTGGCCAGAATATTTCTTCTTCCTCCTCCTCCTCCTCCTCCTCCTCCTCCTCCTCCTCCTCCTCCTCCTCCTCCTCATAGCAGCATATTGTTTGATGGAGACTTTTCCTCAAGTGCCTTTGGAGAAGAAACATGCTGCAAGACAAATCTGAGAAAAGCCTAACATGACTAGGAAATAGTTTGAATTCATTATAACCAGACAGATTAACCTTATTTTTGCTTTAACTACAGTACTGCAAACACCAGTCCCTTTGCATAGGACTCTGCAGGTTCAAAGAGCCAGAGAAATGGACCCAAAGATCAGATGGACTTGCTAGAAGAAAGGAAGAAGTTTTGGACTTCTAACTCCAATGACTTTAACAAATCCTCTGCTTGCTTTACTGCAGCTAAATATAGCTGGGAAGGAAGTCCTGCTCATGGCATCTGTTTTATTCTGTTTTGCTTTGGGTGATGTCTATTTCATAACAAACCCTGCTGAAGTTATTACTGTATTAACGTAGAACATGATACTCCAGTGATTAGCTAAGTAACAACAAGGTACTTACGCTGTGATATCCATCTGTGTCTCCTGGATATTTGCACTGTAAAAAACAGAAAGCAAGGCCAGCGCACTTGGATGCGCATACCCAGGCATAGCAAACCCAGCTTGCCAGAGGGTAGGACTGCCGCCATTCTTGAGCTCAGTGAGGGAGGCTGCGTGATACATTGCCATGAACCTGATCTAAATGAATTGTCTGAGGAAGAAGCTATGTCAAAGTGTACATCTCAGTGACTCTCTAAGTGAACAGAAGTCAGCCTATCTCAGCATAGTAACAAACCATCAATACAATTCAACAGGTGAACAAATATTCTGACCCTTTTAACCTCTCAGGTTGTCATGATTGATCTATCTAGTTTTAAGAGCCATGGGTTCCTCTAAGCAGGTGTCTAAGCATTTGAAAGGAAGACAATTCCTTCTTTATAAGCAGGGGAAAGCTATTTAAAAACCTCTAAGTGCTTCCATATAGCAATTTCAGCAGTAAGAAACATTTTTAAGAACTGAAGTTACATGGAAGGGTTGAAGTCAAGGCAAGATTTGGAAGACCAAGGAAAACCTGCGCTGGAACAGTCTGAAAACTAGTCAGATCTGCAAAACAGAACCCACAGATTATGGCAAATGATCTGCCGGAAGAATTAGCTGGTACTAGAGTAATCATCTATAGATTCTTAGTATAGTGCTGCTCACATAACAATGATCTGCATGGGAGAAGTTGTCAGAAAGAAGCAAACTTCTTCTCTGACCTCATCACAAAAGACATTGTCTAAGGTATGCAGAAGAAAATCTTGATAAGCCTGAAACATTTTGGAACAAAATGTAATGGGTAGAAAGAATGGCCTTGAGGGACAGAGGAAGAAATGCTACCAGACAATGGTCAGATAAAAGGGGCCTGAGCCGGTCCAAGAAAGTAATGTGAGTAAACATCCAGAAGCCCCTCTTTCGTTCACACAAAAATAAAGGGAGGGAGGGAGTGGGTGGGGGGGAGACAGTGCATTCAGACTTGCAAGGTTCTGTTACTATAGCTTTACAATAAAAGTTGTGGTGACCTACATGACATTGGTTGCCTAGTCTGGTCAGACTTAAATGGCTGACAGCTTTGGACTGGTGAAACAAAAATTGAACTGTGGCCATAACTACAAGACACACTTGGAGAAAAAAGGGCAACACATTTCAAGAAAAGAATGCCTTGAGAACCTTTATACGTAGTTGTATAGGAGCCACTGGCTCCTATACAGGAAAAAATGTACATGTGGAAGGAAGAAAAGATTCAACTATACTGACCTATTGAAATTCTAATATTTCACAGTCCATGAACAAGCTGAAGCTGAACCAAGATTGGATAGTTTAGCAAGAGAACAATTCAGAGTATACCTCCAAATCAGCCATGAAATACTTACAGGAAAAAAAGATCAAACCTAAGGAATTGCATTTAAAGTCCCTAGACCTGAATATTATTGAAAATCTGTGGAGAAATCTCAAACAGTTTATGCAAGGAGACCTAAAATATTTCTGAGCTAGAGGACTTCTGCAAGGAAGAACAAAAATACAAAGATCCCTACCTGGCTGCAGAAAAAGGTTGGAAGCCTTTATTCCTGTCAAAGGAGGCATTATAACGTTCAAACTTTTGCACTTACTATGTTTTGTTCCTGATGTCCCTGTTGTCTTCAAACTTAAAACCTCATTCAAGGCTGCAGTTCTGATACGTTTTGGGCTCTGTTTTTCTCTTGTTCTATCCATGTGAGCACATGAGTTTTAAAATCCGACTGTTCACAGGCTGTTATGTGCTTCTTATGACTCTGAACTCTATTCAGCCTTGGGCATGGTCTGCATACTTTCTGAGAAGCGAGTGAGATGAAAATTCTAATCAATTGGGAGTCTGTCAAAGTCACCAACTTCAGATTCCAATATAAGCATGGCATGGGCTTGGGGAGCTCATCAAGCACAAGAAATTATATGAGGTCTACGATCTCCAAGATTTTTCTCTGGCTTTGATTAAAAATTGATTCAGAGGGGAATTCTTGATTTCACTCCCACAGTCCCCATGAGGACTATTCTGTGCTGGTTAGACTACACCTAGAATATTGGATCCAGTCTTAGGCACTGCAGTTTAGGAAAGAGCCTGACAAATTAGAGCATGTCCAGAAGAGAGTAGGGGACCTGAATGAAAAACTTACGTGGGAAGATTAGAGGCACTGATGATGTTTAACCTGTGAGAGAGCAGGTGTGATAGCTCTCTTCAAATATCTGAAAAATGTCACATAGAACAGTGTTCCTCAACCTTGGCAAGTTTAAGATGGGTAGACTTCAACTCCTGGCTGGGGAATTCTGGGAGTTGAAGTCCACCCGTCTTAAACTTGCCAAGGTTGAGAAACACTGATATAGAAGACAGGGCAGACTTGTCTGAAGTTCTTAGACAAGACGAGACCAATCGGCGTAAATGACCAGGAGGCAGATGTTGCTTGGAAATCAGGAAAAATTACATAGTAATGAATGTACTGTCTGTGAGCATTGGTTTATCTATTTGAAACTGCTTCACTGGCCATTTCAGTCACTTTTTTTAATGTATAGTACAACACAATAGTAAATAATATACAGGATTGCTATATTTCAGCAATAAAATAATTGTTATCATCACGCAAGTACAAACAGTGGTTGGTTAATTGTAGGTGAGTCATCTGATAGGTCCTTTGTGGAGGTATCTTATGGTAGAGTTTTTTAATTGTCTAAGGAATTTTGCATTCCAGGTCTTTTCATGTACAATGCTCCTCTCTCCAAAAATTTTTGGGCCAGCTATTTATATTTTGATTGCTTCTCAGATCTTCCCTTTGTAATTATTGGCTTCAAAGGCTATGATTTTTGTGTTTTACCTGTGTAGTTTGCTGCAACACTTTCTGCTATGTTCAGCAACTCCACATTTTTTAGTACTTTGGTTTTTCAATGTGTCCTTATGTTCTGCTAACCTGAAGTAAATAAATGAAGGGATTAGAGTTAGAGATCTGGTTTCAAATCCATTTCTCAGAGATAAAGTGTTGCTTATTACCTCCTGCACTCACAACAATTTTGCATCTAAATCTAAAAAACTAGGATAACATCTGTGCCATGAAGCAGAACTTCGTATCTCTATCCTACCTTATCTCTACTTGTTTACAACCAACCATTCAACACTGTTTTTTTAGTCAGGCACATCCACAAGAGGGGGACCAACCACGCACTGAAGCCCCACTCCTCTGCATGTGTGTACAGCACTAATGTGTGTAGAAAGGGGAGCAGCTTCAATCCATAAGTGGAGCTGCCATTTTGGGCCCCTTGCTTGTAAGGGCACTTCTGCTACCAACTTTGAATAGTCACAGCAAACACCTGAAGAGAAGTGGTACGGCTGTAATCGTTAAGGGCGTTTCACTCCAGAACTGAAAAAGAAACACCAGGAGCAAAGGAGTCAGCAGAGAAGAACTTTATAGGAACAACGTGTTCTAAATTACTCTTTCTACTTTCCAGCAGTCTCCAAAATACTTTTTTGACTCACTGAGAGAGGTGGGTTGTATGAAACAATAGCAAGCATTTGTTACCCTGTGTTTAGAAGTGTCAGTCTTCATGTTGGAGTAAGGTCATTTAGCTGCTGTGACCTTTAGTTGTTTTTTTTAAAAAAACAAGAAAAAGCAAAATTTGGAGGCAATTAGGGAGAATGAATGAACCTGAGTGAAGAAAACATGGCCTTGATTTGGAATGACAAGTTCTCCAAAGCAAAACAATAAACAGCCATGATGTGCCATCACCTAGCAATCTTATATATACCCTCAGCAAAAATAGCTTTTGTGAATACAGAATGGAACAAGAAAAATATAGGGCAAATAGAAGCTGCCTGAACTGTGTGTGCAAATCCTGAAAAGGTTTGTGCTGAGTGCCTAATTTTAGGAACAGAAGCAGGGTTTTTGTTTGTTTTAAATTCAATATATTGTACTATAAAGCTCTGTGAGCAATGTTATTATGAAGGCCATATGAGGACAGCAGGAGGAGTTTTTCTTTTAATGATCCAGATTAAGAATTCTGTAAAATTAGCTCCAATAAGACCAACATGGGATCTCCAGATCAGGAGGACCATAATCACCTGCCCAATCCCTTAAGAAATCAGATAAGAGAAAGTTACTGCTGGTCAATCAAAAACCCAAGTTGAGGATAAGGTTCATGTTCCAAACAGCAGGTCTGTGGTTTGGGAGAGCTGTTGGATCCTTAGCAGTCATTAGAATCCTAGACAGCAGCTATACAAGGAGCATGGACTATTTCTGAACTGACCAGCTTTGACAACTATATCCACCTTGGTTACATCTAGACTGGAAAAGTGTTTGGAAGCTTTAAGCAGTACAAAAGGCAGCAACTAATACGTTAATTTGTTCACAATAGCGGAATCACGTGATACCAGAGTTGAAAGATCTGCTTCGCTTGCCAGTTGTTTTGCAGGTCTACATTTATCTCTAAAGCCTTAAGAGGCTGATGGCCTAATTGTATCTCCCATTATGAATCTGCCTAGCCATTAAAACCTACAGGAGAGACTTCTTTCTGAGTCCCACCTATTAAGCACAAGAAAACAAGCTATGCAATCCACTCTGTTAGGAGTTATGTTTGGCGTCCACTGTCTAAACCTTTAGAAAATCAGCCAAAATGCATCTCTTTCACTGGGCCTTTAATTACTAACAGCACTAGCTTTTAATGTGTGTGTGTGTGTGTGTGTGTATTTCATACTGTAATCTATTTCATTGTCCTTAGCCGCCTTGAATATTGAATTGATTAGAAAAGTGGGATGTTAGTCTAATAAATACATAAATAAATAATCTCAAGGAAGCTGCATCAGAGAAGGTTATTGAATCAGATTTCTGATGGTTGCTCTTCCAAGGTTTCTGGTCATGGACTTCACTGAAATTGTTAGAGGTTATGCCCAATTTCTTGCACACCAGGTTTCCACTTCTTGCATATTGTGGGGAAAAGTTTTATTGAAATAGCAAAGTTAACTTAATCTGTTCAAGTGTAAACATTTCCCACTGGGAAAGAGCCAACTATTCTAAATAATTCAGTGAAGGGTGACCTCTTGTCTGGGAGTAAGTCTCCTACACTAAGTATTTCAAGGTCTTTCCCATTCTACATTTTAATGAAAAATGCACTGAACTGCATTGGATAGTATGTCAACTATAATCTGATCCAACATGCCAATTTTTTATAGCCCCTTCTCACCTGCCGAACATGTCATTCTACAATGACACCAAATCCCATCTATGTGCATCGGTATGATGTTACTAGGCAGCATTTAGGTGTTCCATTTTCTCTGTGCATTGGCCTAGATTATCCTGTCTGGCTGTTAAAGAGATATCACTTTTCAGTTTTAGCTGTTTTGTGACATGATTCTTTACTTTTTTAAAATCTGTTTTTACTCTAAGGATCTCAGGCTGGTAGACTAACCTCTTCTCTGCTTCACTTTACTGTCATAATAACCTTACATAGCTTAGATGGGCAATAATATCTACTTGTAGGACAATCAGTAGATCTCTCTGGATCTGGATCTCTCAAGTTCAAGGTTGACACTCTTAGTTTGCACAACATGTTCTCAGCTGGACTGCTGTAAACCAATAGCTCACATAAAAAGCCAACATCTCTGTGTAGGCCCACTCTTCACAGTAGCGTAGCTTGGTTGAGAGCCTCAAACTGGCATCAACAGATTTCAATGAAAAGAGACAACTATGGCTGTGCTCCTAAAATGGGAAGTCCTCATATGTAAATGGGACATTTCTCTTCTCCAGGGCCTGCAAATTGAGTTGAGCATATAGTTTAAAATGATGTCTTCAAGCTAGTGCAAATTCATTCTGTGCACTTCCAACTTTCTGCTAAAGCATTTGCTTTGGGAAGAAAACTTAAAAGAGTTCGACCAAATTCATTCAAGTTTAACCATCTAGGGACTGCTCACTTACCCAATGCTGTAACCAAATGAAATAATATACTGTATGTTGCTGTAGCAAGCAAAGAGCAATTCCCTTTATTCCAGCTCCCCTTCTGAGAACCAGAAGCACCTATCTTAGGTGTTTTATGTCTTCTAAGTAGGTCAGTGTTGCTGTTTAATGTCATAGTGGGCTATTGATAAAGCTTTATGCCTGCAGAAAGACTGGAAGTTACTCTTTCAGAATCTGTTCTGCAGTGATAACACAAAGCCAGCTTCTAGTAAAATATTAGTCCATTTTAATTAATCAAATTAATTAATTCCCAGTGAAGGAAACCTTTGCATACTGTCATCATTTGGGAAACAGAAGAGACACCTAAAAGACAAGGTCTTTGGGGACAGTGATTTTCTTCCCTCAATTTTTCCTCTTCCTTCTGTCAAAAAGAAATATCCTCACCAAAATGCCTTTCTATATTGGGAATCCTCTATCATGGCCAGCAATGTGGCATTATCTTACTTAGTCTGCTTAGGAGGAAGCATTTTGCAAGCTAATGATAAGTATAAATGGAGGTAAAGCAGAGATTGTGTCAAAATGATGACACTTCTGTTGTGACATCACAACAGAAACTTGTTTTGTACTTGTGCTCTGATGTTTGGTAAGTGTCTGCAAAGAACAGAATTTGAATCACAACTTCTCAGTGCACATTGGACCCTTGACATACCCATGGCCAAGGCTTCATGTTAAATGGATGCCCAGTTGATTGGTTTATCCAAATGAAAGGAAAAAAACATTCGGATTGAAAAAAATGGATTTCAAACAACAATCAACGGTTGCATATCTGAATACAGCCTCTAAAAATAAGCATTTAAAAAACTATTTAGAAAATTATATCTAAGTCCTCCTCCAAATCATGCTACATCCTTCCTTTTGTCCATCCATAAACAGTGGAAGAACAGAATCAAAAACTGAGAAAGCTCTAAGGATTGGTGGCTTAGTCCTGAACATTATAAAGTGTTAGTTAAATCCATATTAGTACTAGTTATATTATGACATTCTTAAAGGATATTAAAGGGAGTCATGGAAGCAAAGTTGATTAGTAATAATCCCTAAACTAAATAAGGACCTCAACAGATGGTATCATATACTGTTTACCTATTGCATTGTTAAATCACAATAAAACAAAATACTGCACTTATGGCCAAATGGTTAAACACATTTATCAGGTATAATTACTAATACAATTCAAGCAGGGTTTTGTCACTAACAGAACTATAAGTGCTTTATTCTGAAGAGTGTTAAATGAAATTTATTATGCGAAGCATACCAAATCTCCACAACTCTGCATTTTACAGATGTTTTTATGGATACAAATTTATTTTATAAACAATTATCTAGTACATGCCGTAATAAGTATTAATCTAAACTATTAAATTCAATTCAAGCATTTCATATTATTAGAACGTTTAAATTACCATGGATATAAACAGAAATGGCACTTGTCTTTTCTTAAGTTAGAGGTAAGCCATTTTATCTGGATGTTAAGCAACTAATAAAAGCTTTATAAGCCCCTGTTTAAAACTGTTCATACAAGTTTGGATAAAATGAAAACATATTTGAGTTCCTCATAAGAGATCCAGTTTGGTCTGGTGATTGAGGCTCCAGGCTAGAAACCAGGAGACTGAGCGTTCTAGTCCTGCCTTAGGCATGAAAGCCAGCTGGGTGACGTTGGACCAGTCACTCTCTCTCAGCCCCCGATGTCAGGCTCAGGCGACAAGCTGGTCAGTCAATTCCTGTCACAAGCAACAGATCAACATTTGGTTGATCCGGAAAAAAAAATGGGCCCTGCACATGCAGGAAAAAATGCTAAGAAGAAGAAGAATTTGGGTTCCTAATCTGAACTCCTCTTATGCTATTTTTTGATCCTCCACTCTACAAGTGTGAGGATAAATTTGATCAATTCAAGAAATTTATTTATTTTAAATATTTGTATGCCTGCCTCCCGCATCTTAAGAGCACAACTCTGGGTGGCTCACAACAACAAAAAAAGCCAGAAAACAGTTAAAACAATGCAACTGGGAGAATGGAGCCAGTGACCTAATTATAGAGAATAAACCTGTTATCTCTGAATTTGTATTGCAGGTGGAATGAAAACAAGCTCCAAACTGTTTTCAGACAAAGCAAGAACTATCCTTTTTACAAATCATATCATCATTTTACATTATTATTATTATTATTCAAATTTAATTACCGCTCATCTCCCCCAAGATAATATTTTTAAATCAACTAAAGCTTCTTTGAAAGTCTTTAAAAACTTTAGAAACCAGATTTAGACTTCGAACTTGATAAATCTGGGTCAAATGTTTTGTGGCATAGAATTTCTTTTAAATCCATTTCAGCAAATCATCAATTTCGTACAAAGATTAACTTATCAGTAGCATTATATTCCATTAAAACTCCATTAAACTAATTATAATCTTTCTAAATTGTTTTAGAATTTGTTTAGAATTTCTTTTGGTAAGAATGTAGACAAATCAGAACACGTTTTCATCTTTGGTGGTGATGTCCAATGAGCCAAATGTTTTAGTCAAAAGTTTTAAATGAAACAAAAAATCATACAACAGCCTTTTTAAATGAATCCCAATTGGGTTTACTGCTGATTTTCCCTACAACAGATGAAAAACTGTTGCATAAAAACATGATGGTTAGCAACCAGAATTGTCATTGCAAAGTATTAGAAGCACAAAAGTCATTGCTTCAATGACTTTAAAATATACTGACTTTTTTAAAGAAATTGTCTTACAAGCAAAGGATTTAATACAGATCTTTGACTGGAGAAATATGGATGCTAGTTCAGCAAAATGCTACGATTTGTGTCACAACAGATTCTATTTTGGTGGGTCTTGAATAGAAATCTACGTCCAACCCAGGAAACAGTTCCAACATGGAGATCCTCTTAAGAAGCCAATTATCCAAATTGCCTCAGCACAGAGCTAAATATAGTGAATCTAGACTGAGCAGGAAGCACATTTTACTTGCACCAAACTACAGTGTTAATTGACAGTGTGGGTGTCCCAAATATTCACCGTACATGTCTCTCACAGAGGAACTAGAAGGAACTGAAATTTAACAGGAGTTCACCTATCCCTATAATGTTAGTCAAGGTACAATAATAAACCATTTTATTTTATTTTATTTTATTTTATTTTATTTTATTTTATTTTATTTTATTTTATTTTGTTTTATTTGTTTATTTATTTATTTGATAAATTTATTCACCGCCCATCTCTCCCCTATGGGGGGACTCTGGGCAGCTTACAATAAAACAGGATTAAAATATAAAACCATTACATTACAAAATACAATAAAAACATAAATATAATAAAATCTACATAGCGAAGAGACCTTAATCAGTCCTTCAGTGTGGCAGGTCCCTCCGAATCACTTCATGGCGCTAGCCATCCCCAGATGTAATTATTTGCCCTCCCATTCCAAGCCTGCCTACAAAACCAGGTCTTTAATCTTTTGTGGAAGTCCAGGAGTGAGGGGGCTTGTCTCACCTCTGGGGGAAGGATGTTCCAAAGAGTGGGAGCTACAGCAGAGAAGGCATGCTTCCGAGACCCCGCTAGATGGAATTCTTTTATAGATGGGGACAATTTATAGGAGAATTGTCTTGCTATATCAACAGGGTTACAGATGTAGATGCAGATGTAGATTATAGAGAGAGAGGAGAGAGGGGAGAGAGAGAGAGAGAAATATGCATGTGTTTGTGTGAGTGTACACACATCCACACAGACATTCCAAGTTTCTGAAGGTCCAGGCAAAAGTAACTGTAGCACATAACAAAAGTTCAGTATTGTTCTTTAGTTCTAACTTGATGAAGATTCTGACATAATGGTTTCTCTATATTGTAGGTGTGTGTGATCCTGGTGTGTGCTTTGCAGCAATGATGTTTCTCCGTTACATCAGTGGAGCAAAACTGAAAAGGATGAAAAAGCCTAGTGATAGCTCATGTTGTCTTTCCAATACGTTTATCTCACTGTTGTGCTGGCTGGAAATTTCAGATTATTCAGCACTGTTAGAAAGAGTTGCTGTTTGTTTGACATGAATAAATTAAACATTTTAGTATATTTTAATATGTTAAAGAACAATTCACAATGCACAGCAGAAATCCAGAGATTAAGAGAAATTCAATCACTTAAAATTGGTGGTGCAATTTCCCATCGTTTCTTGTAAGAAATTAAGATGGGCTTAGCTTTTAGATACAAAACTACAAGAAACAAATAAAAAACACAAAAATCCTGAAAATAAAAAGTAAAAAGAATAGCACAACTCACTGGGCATGTCATTTGGCATGATCACCCCACTATTTGTTTTTTCATCAGGAAGGAGAGAGTTAAACCATTCTTGTGATTGTTGAATCATTGATCTTACTGCTGTGCAGAAATACTATCCTGCATGTGGTGAACAGAAAACACTGGCCTCCTCCTGAAAAAGCTGCAGCAGCAGAATATGAATGTCTACAGACTCAGTGCCTGCTGAGCACAAAGGCTGCTCTGAAGAAAGAGCAGGTGTGGGGGTCAGAGAAGAAGGCTGAGGACAGATGCTGGAGGACAACAAAGAAGAGAAGCACCTGCTGGATTACTCTTACAAGCCCTGTATGAACAAACTACCCCACCCTTCTACAAGGCCTGGCTGGGACTCAGCTCATTGCCCTGGCAGAGAAGAGAGTGGGTGCCTCAAGCTGAAAAGCCTTCCCTGGAGAGAAGGTACAGCTGAGTCTGGAAAGCTTATTGAGTCTCTTGGTACGAGAACAGGAGAACAGACTTCAAACAGATCAGTTTACATCCTTGGTTAGATGTTTTATTTTGAATGTTACTTTGAGTTCTTGGTTTGGACTGCCGAAGCTCCAAGAGTGTTTTTGTTTCAACCCCTGTCCTTGAATGCTCAAAGGACTGGGGAAATGAACTCCAACAGATTCTCTACATCTTGGAGAGTCCAGGGTTTGTCTTCCCACCTCTCAGTCTACAAGGGTCTCTGCTACACTGTGGTTTTCTACCAATTCTTCCTCAATTCAGAATAGGATTTCAGAGAAATTTTCATCAGTGAAGTACAGGGCCACTGGATTGTGATAACCACAAAATGGCAGCAAAAAAAAACACAAAAAAACCCAACTCTTTACTGCCTCTAGTGGTTGGTGAGATGGTTGCATCCACATCCACTAGGTAGTCCTAGCGGTGCATCATGTCCCTGCACTTGTAGTAACCAAGTGACCCAAAGGGATAAGTGAATGTCTTGGTTTTCACTGTACAGTCATCTTCTGGCAGACTATAGTTTTCTTAACTCCCCACATTTCAAATTAAAATCCAGAGGAAGTCATCATCAAATAATTCCACTATTTGGGTATTTTTAAGATAAGAAACTGTAGGCAACCAAGAAAGCTTCACGGTGATGAGGAGATGCTTTCCCAGCAGTACCATGCCTCAGCACCTCCACCTATCAAGCCAGCTCAAAAACACCACCAAAATAAATTCCCAAAGCTTTCTCAAACTCCTTGAGAATAAACTAGAGGAACAAAAGTCTATCTCATTAGGGAAGGAAAGTGTTGACAAAATTAAAAGGCAGATTTTGGTACAACATTAAATAATCTATTTCAAATCATCCAGAATCATCCATCAGCAGATCTGAAGCTACCCTCTGTTCACCTTTCCATCAGGCTTCACAGCCATCCCCTTTATTCATTTCAGCTATCTATCAGCAACTCAGACTTACCTCTCTTCTGTGCATTGAATGTTCAAACAGAAAATAAGGTACAGAAGGAGAGAACTTGGACAAAGTTTCAGTTTTAAATAACTTAAGTGTATAAAGTGCTGCCCAGTCATATTACGGAGGACTGTGAAGCCTCCATCCATAATTTGTTGCACGGCCAATTCTCTGTTTTCCGGTGCTAAAAAAAGGTGTTCCAGATATGCAGAGGGAAAAGAAGAGTACTAGATGATCCACAGTACGGTAGAACTAGGGATGCTAATTTGGTATATGAGCACAGTTTTCTTAAGAATATTAGAGAGAGAAATATAGAAGTACTGATTTTAAGAAATAGAGCTTTCTTCCACATTTCAATAATGCTACGTTTCCCTTTGATGGATAGGATTTTTTCAAAAACGTTTGTAAAAGCCTCTTTAATAAAAAGAGAGGGAGATTAGCCCTTTGCATCTTGACTTCTGCAGCTTAATGAATACATTCTAAAAATAAGTTTGAATGGTATTAATCAAATTCATAATACATTAATTGTGCACTGTTATCCTCATCTGGAAACTTTCCTCTTTTTGTAGCCCACCCACATTTGAATCCAGAGGTGAACATTTCTACAGCACACATCCATTATTTTAATAGCCTATTTTTCAAATCCACACTTAAAATATAATAAGGGCTGAAATCTCTGCTAATAGGCTTACTATCCCCAAGTGGTAGAATGATAGATAGAACTTTTTTGATGGGCCCAACTGTATTCTGTTAAGCGCCATCATCAACAATTACATTTTCACTTATAAAAAAATGTTAAAGAACTGCAGTAGGTGGCTAAGAAGGAAGGAGATGAATAAGGAAGAACACCCATAAATCTAACCTGTAGGCAAAATTCAGTCCAACAATTAAACGATTTCCCAAGTGTGATAAAAATGATTGCTCAGTTTGATGCAGTAATGAATCACAACCCAGAATGAATATCTACTGTCACATAATTTACAGATTGATAGCAAATACTGATATTAAGAAGGGATTTGTAGAGGCAGATAATTAAAAGATAGGACTTCAGTATGTAGGACTTTCCTATATACTGAACTAGTATACATGTGAGAAAGAGTATTATATATATTATAAAATAGTGAGAAAGAGTATTATATATATTATAAAATAAATAAATATACATTCAATAGTGTCTGATTCGCAAATCACACTGAGCACTAACATGAATAGATCAATTTCTTTTGTGTGCTCTTGCAGTTACATTTTGCAAAAGAAGATGGATAATCTTTGCTAAAGAACATTTGTCACTTTTTTTTTAAATCAGTTCAATCGTGTCCAATTCTCAGAGACTGCCTAGACAAGTCCCTGCAGTTTTATGCAGGTTTTTCAGAAGTGGTTTGCCATTGCCTCCTTCCTAGGGCAAAGAGAGAGTGACTGGCCCAAGGACACCCCAGCTGGCTTTGCGCCTAAGGCAGGACTAGAACTCATAGTCTCCCGGATTCTAGCCTGGTGCCTTAACCACTACACCAAACTGGTTCTATATTTTATACAGAGTACTCTAATGATAGAATATGTAAATAACTATTCTGGTTTTGTGACAGAAGTGCTTACCCTAGTATATTATCCTCCTCAGAAGATGGTAATGGAGAACATATTATTGTTGGTTCTCCTGCACTTGTCAAAGGCTTTGATATTTGAGAGAGATATATGAGAGCCAGTTTGGTCTAGTGGTTAAGGCAAAGGGCTAGAAACCAGGAGACTGTGAGTTCTTGTCCCAGATCAGGCATAAAAGCTGTCTGGGTGACCTTGGGCCAGTCACTCTCTCAACCCAACCCACCTCACAAGGTTGTTGTTATGGGGAAAAGAGGAGGAAGAAGGAGTATTAGGTGTGTTCGCAGCCTTGAGTTATTTATAAAAATAATAAAGGCGGGATAGAAAATAAATAAATAAATAAATAAATAAATAAATGTTGTTGAGCATTGCATCCTGTTGCATCCTGTTAGGGTGATACTTGAGGGACCATTTTATGGTAGTCTCATTCCTTCTTTGCAGATAGATTTCAAAAAGTAATGCTAGGGCCTCCTGCCTACCTTTGCCAGTTGGTCAAAACTATCTCATAGGATTCGTGTTGTTTTTGATCTACAGTACATGAAACTACTAGGAGAAACTACAGGATAATGATGCCAAGATGGGAACCAGACCCTGCAAGAAAACCAGATGTCTTCTTTGCTCCCACATCTATAGCACCAGCAGCATCACAAGCCCTAACAAGTACGCCCACAAGAATAGAGGTGCCTTCACATGCTCTTCCTCCAATGTGATGTATGCCATCATCTGCCAGCAATGCCCCTCCGATTTCTACATAAGACAAATGTGACTAACTTTGCACAAAATAGTTAATGGGCACAAGCTTGAAATCAGGATTCCAAACAAGGCAAAATAATATCAGAGCATTTCAACCTCCCAGGACACTCCATAACAGACCTCAAAGTGACTGTTTTAGAAAAGAAGGACTTTAACAGCACCACCAAGCAAGAAATTGTTGAACTCACAAACATCAAAAAGTTTCAGGCAATCTCAGAAGGTCTCAACAAACATAAACACTATTGTTAATTGATAAGGTGGTTGTAATCTGTCTCACATGTAACCTACAATTGTATAACCAACCTATCTTCCCCTCCCTCTCCCCCCTTCCCCCCTTAACCCATTTTAAATTCTACATCAGTCTAGCCACTCTATGCATCTAATGAAGTCAGCTGCAGCTCACAAAAGCTTATGCCATTTAATAAAATAGGTTAGTCAGAAAAGGTGCTATCTCAAGATCTTCTTTCTGACATAGTTTGAAGATGTTTTTTTGTTTTGAATTAATGTTTGGAGACAATGAAAACTGCTTGAGAGTGAGCAACCTAAAATTAAATCAAAGAAAACAAATGCTATTGATAAAGAAGTATACCAGTTCAAAAATAGGATAAGAGCCTGTTCTGGATAGAGTTGCGCTCCACTTCAAAATCATAAGGTCATAAATTTGGAGTTTGTCAGGACCCAACCTTGCTGTTAAATGCTCAGGCTCCTGCTATGGTCAGAAATACTTTGCTCAGGTGCACCTTTTTTGGATATAGTGTCAGCTCCACCAGGTAGACCAGACCAAGGAATCAACTCCACAGGAAGGTGAAAACTACTTTTATTAAGATTGGCTATAATAACTGAATCTTGCAAATCTGATTGTGCTGTACCTCCTCCTCTTTCTTATACTCAATGAATTAGGGAGGTGTCTGAGCAGTTTCTGAACATTATCTGGATGCTCTGGACTTTAAAAATGCTCAGATAAGCTTTCTCTTTATGTTTGTTACAAGTCCATCTGGTGCTTTAACTATCTGAAATCAATTCTAAACTCCCTTCTGCTATTTTCTAAAAGTCAAATTTTTTCTTCTTAATCTTTAAACTTACAAAAATCTTCTTTCCTCAAGGATAGAAGGAAATTCTCCTGGTGTGGTGAGACTTGCCCTTCAGAAGGTTCCTAATTTTCAAAAAGATCTTTAATAAGTAATTTCCAATATTAATTAAGAGAGGAAGTATAAGCAAATGTAGTGTCCATTTGAAGGCTCCGAACCATGATTTAGGCAAGATGTTTCCCGTGACTTCCAGAGCGCTCAACCTGCTGGAGATTGCAGTTGTGCGATTTCTTCACAGGGAGCCCCTTTGCAAAGTACTTGTGAGTGATCCAGTCCTCTCTTTGATCCAGAGAGGGTTCCAAAGAGCTGATCCCTTCACTGGCTCCTCTTATCCACCATGGTCATCCTCAATCCACCATTACTTCCCTGGAAGTCCAGTAAATATTTTGTATTTTCTATATATTGAACAACATGTTTGGAAGGGAAAAATGAGATTTCTATACAAAGAATATCACAGGGGGTGATGGCCATAGCATCAAACCCTGAAGAAGACTAAGTGTAGATGCGCCTAGGTCATTCTGATTCAAGATTCCCTTCAGCCAGAGAATTATCCTGATTTTTGCAACTAAGAGGACAAACTCTCCAGCTTGACAGTCTCACTTACCTATACCACTGGGTTCATGTAGGACTTTTGATTCCTTAGCTCGCCTCTGGAAAGAGATGTACAGTACATTCCTTCTATCAAAAAGGATACTTCTGGACAAAGTCTGTGGCTTTAAGAATATGTTTGTTTTCATTTCAGGACTTTTCAATTTATCTCACTTTTGGGCATGGGGCAAAACTTCAGTGGAACACAGAAGAACATAGAACATGGTAGGTAAGTGTATTTCTGCCAGGGCCACATTCCACTGGGATAGTATTTTGGGGTCTGGATGGTGAGTGAAACTGACATTATGGCACACATTCTCTTCTTGATACCCCCATTTTTCTCTTTCTGATGTAATATTTCTCTCCCACATGCAGCAGGTTGCAGGGTAGTTTTTTTCAGAAATATGAACTGATATCTTGGAGATTTTTGAAATGAAACTAGAGTCTGTGTGAAATTAGTGCTATGGATGTGGGTTGCTTCTTCTTGACAAAGATGATTATAGGTTTGATACCAAGTATTTCCTCTGTGAAGGATCAGGTAGCAGGTGATGAGAAAGACTTTTATCCAAGATGTATCTCCAGTCAGATGAATGCTGCAAGTCAGTATGAGGTAACTTCATTCATTTTTATATAATCCACTGAAAATGCATGCCAGTCATGGAAGGAATAACCTATGTGTACATTTTCACTGCAGTATCTGTATATGATGCAAACTGTCTGTGCAAATGTTGGTCTAGGGTAACAGTTATATTAAGTATTAAATAATAATAATAATAATAATAATAATTCAAAAAGTTCTAAATTGCTGAGTGATACTGCACTTAGCTTTTATTTGTTTCCTTTTACTGTAACAGGTATTTCTCTTGGGAATCAACCAGTAATTAAAAAGAAATTGAACACGTATCTTCACTTTGTCTACTTCCCACTAGATGATGATAAAAGTGCTTCTGACAATGTTGAACACTTTCCCCACAATATCCAAACACGGTCAAGAGTGCACCAGCTCTTTTGGGAAAAAAAGGAACGTGGCTTGTTTTTTTATTTTGCCTGCTCGGGACATTTTTGCTTTTGCATTAAAAACAATTACTAGAAAAATGGCAAGAGAAGGCAGAAGAGGTTCTTTAAAACAACCTGCAATTTTGTAAGATATACGTCAGAATTTTTTTGAACAAATGGTAGATAAATGTGATCACGTGGGAAAAAATGGGTGATTTTGAAAAATGAATGGATGAAGGTTGAAAGAGGAGAGGTAAAACAAATAATAACAGAATGGAAATTTTAGCGAGTAAGTCAGAAATCCAAGGCAGAAAGTTGGAAAGAGAATTGGATAATTTAGCTTGAGAGAGAAAGAATTCTGCTTGAGATTTAGAGCTATCCCGGAGCTACCCCGGAGGTTCCAGATGAAAATATTATATATTTCTCAATGTTTCGGCAAATTTTTTGGATCCGGATGAGGAAGATATGGAGGCAGAAATTGATAAACTTTATAGAATAAGTTCCAGATTTGCCAGATTGAGAAATGTTCCTAGAGATATCTTGGTGCGTTTGGTTAGAAGGAAGACAAGGATCAAGTCTTGCAGCAGCATTTTAATACAAGATTGAAAATGCATAATACTGATATAATTGTTTTGAAAGAGATTCCTATCAGAATTTTGCATAAGAGAAATGAATATTCCTTTTTGGTTGAAAAATTAAAACGGAAAAAGATCCCATTTCAATGGGACCAATTGGAAGGTGCAATTTTTTATTTTCAAATAGCAAAAATTCAGATTAAATTCTGTCCAGAAGGTGAGAGAATTTTTAGAAATATATAAAGGAGAACTGGAGGAGATGGAAATGGAGGCTTTAGAAGGAACTTCACAACAGCCACAACAGATGGAAGGGGGATTGAAAAAGATGACACTGAATTAGGTGCTACAGATTTGGACTTTTCTAAATTTTTGAACTGATTATGGATTACAAATGTTTAACATTGAATATAAATGGAGCAAATACTCCTCAAAAAAGAAAAAAAATATTTCATTACTTGAAAAAATTAAAGCAAGATATTATTTGCCTACAAGAGACTCGTATCAGGAAAAAAGATATAAAATACTTGACCTATAAATCTTTGGGTGAAGAATTTATTTCAGCAGATATTAAAAAGATAGATGGAGTTGTTTTGTATATTAATCCTCAACTGAACCCACAACTTGTATTAACTGATGGACATGGCAGATATGTTGGAGTAGAGGATATATTATATGGAGTTAAAACAATGGTCCTGGGAGTTTATGCCCTAAATGAAGATAAAGTGACTTTTTATAAACAACTTATGGAGAGACTAATGGACTTTTCTTATGAAAGCTGGTGCTTGATTGGAATAGAGTGGATTTTTCTCAGCTGGACCGGACTTCTGAGAAAAATATTAAAAATATTCTCAGGATAAATTACCAAAAGTTTTTTAATTTGATGGACAATTTATATTGGTTGTTGTATGGAGACAGAAGAATGGTGATGCAAGAGGGTATATAATTTTATAAATTGCATGGGATTGCCCTTCAGGGCTTCTTGGGAAACACATTTACTTCCAACCACAGCCCACAAGCTGTTGACGAGATCTGGCCAGTAGCTAGCAGAGGAATTTCATTGAAAGAGCTGGCAATTTTCTTTAGAACAATATAGCTGAAGTCATATATTATCTAAGGACTAAAGACTAAGGCTCCCCAGCTGTCATGGTTTATCTCAAGGTCCTTTTGAGAGATATTCCCTAGATGTCCCTGGTATTCAAGGTAACATGGCTAGAGCAAAAAAAAAAGACTACTCATTGTGATGCACTTTGGTCCACTAGGTCCTGATATTGTTTTCTCAAGGTTTTTTTAATAGGATTGTTGATGAATTAATATGCTCTTTTTTGTATTTCATTCCTTTATCTTGTTTTTTGCAATTTGCCTGGAAACCTAGTTTGAAGTTGAATACAGCATTTTTAACATAGAGATCAAACAACCCAGCGCACTGCAGTTTGGTGTCTCAGGGAAACTACTTCTCCCAAGCTCTTATTCTTTTACCAGATACAATTGTGTGGAATAGTAGATGATGATGTACCTTGGAGAACTCTCAGACAGATGGTTACTGGTGCTAACAATTTTAAAAAATGCCCTAAAAAGCTTGTGGGGGGGGGGAGTTGTTTCCAACAAAGGAGAAAAGCATGATAACATCTTAGCAGAAAGATTTTTTAAAAGCTACATTGTATTAATAAAAAGATAGAAGGAAAGGTTATGCATCTGGTCAAATATCTGCATCTGAAGCACAGACATGACAAGGTTGGAAAGCTAGGTATATTACAAAAGACTGTTAATCAAATCAGCTTTAAAAAGTTAAATGAATACTTTCCTAATTCTATTAAATATACCCATCTTTACATCAGATTATACTGACTTGCTATAAAAGATAAAGCCTCCTTTGAGTCATTTTCTTACTATCTACTGTACATACTATATAGTATGTGTGAATATATGTGTGTGTGTGTGTATACACACAAACACATGCAATATACTGTAGATACATCTGTGCACTGTGCAGTCTTTTTGGCAACAATATGAAGACTGCCATTTTCTTCTGGGAGATACACACACACACACACACACGTGTGTGGGGGGGGGGAGAGAGAGAGAGAGAGGTTATTATTATTGCAGTATTTGATAGGCCCTTCCACCTAAGTGCAGTGCAAGCCCTATTTTTTAGCTTTTTCAAGCTCAGCTAAGGCCATGAGGTGCTTCTCATGCTATGGCTGATTTCTATACTGTTCTTTTTTTTCCCCCAATCATTTTTTACTCTTCGTTCCTGAATGGACATCATGTCACCAAGACTGTCTGTCAATAACTATTTCTTTCAGTTCTTGTAAGCTCCCGTCTGTGTCATCTGTGTTCTTATCTAACCAACTCATCCTTCTGTCCGCCTCTTTTTCAATTGCCTTTGATTCTTCCAAGCACTGGAGTTTGCTCCAGTGACTGTTATATGTCCAAAATATGCAGGCTTTAGCTTCACCCAGTGCCAGATTATTTATTCTTCTGGCAGTTCACAGTAATCTCAACAATTTTCTCCAGCCCCACAATATAGAAGCAACATTTTTTCTTCAGCTCCAGTTGATTAGAAAGACACAAGGAACGCAATTGGGTCACAGCAGGTTGCTTCACCTAACCAACTCTAAACCCTATTCTTAGTAATTACATTTATAGCCGTAACATTGCTGCAAGAAGCTTAAGCATTACACATGCTCTCCCATTGCCTGTTGTTCTCATAAGTAAGCTAGGAGACAGTTTTAGGTCACTCAGTGTGAACTGAGGCCTCCAGTACACTCAGAGTACCCAAGGAGTAGGGATATGAACCCAAGTGCCTCAAGAGCCACTCCACCTTTCTGTCTAGTACATCACAGTGGTGGGTCAGAGTTCATGGACCAAAGTTCATTATGCGGCTAAGAATGTACTTTGGGCTCAAAAAAAAAAAGATTTCCATGCACCAAACAGCCTCTTCCTCTCTTTCTCCCTAAAGCCTTACCAACAAGAAATTATAAGGTATAGTTTGCATAACTTTCAGGTTCTTAGCGTTTGCTGCCAACCAAGGATACACTTTTATTTCAATGTGAAACATAACGGAGAAGCATTGCTGTAATAATCAGACTGATCAATCATAACATTTTCAAGGGGAAAAATGCATCTGTGTTACAGTTCTTGTTAAAAGTGACATCATACACCTCAGCATGTGCACTTATTGGTAAGGACTGATACAATAAGGAGAGCTTGATCAATGGCTATGTTTTCCTTAAAAGAAGTCAGTTGCAAACACTGTGCATTAGGATACCCAAAACAAAACGTTACAGGACGATGTATTTGGTCTCTTCCTCTACCCATATCTTCATGAAGGACACAGTTATAGATTGTTTGCTATACTAGATTCCTGTATCTGCAAGCTCCTCTACTGCATAATGAATGTCACATTAAACCAACAGTGGCAAAACACAGCTACACTAGTAACCAAAGGGAATTGCCATCTCCTCATTCAAGCATCTTTTTTTTTTTCAGGTCACAAAACACACGCATGATTTACATTTGGGGAAATGCCCTGATCTTTTTGGAATTTAGGGGCACCACAGTCGGATTCAGACCCATATAGCCCTTACTTAAGAGACTGGATGCTATCAAAAACTCTTTGTATCCTTCTCAAAAAGGAATAGAAAAGTATAATATTTAAATATGTATTGATCCTCATACTTAAGTTGAATTTGTGCCCTGTACACACTTTACATTAAACTGTTGATGAAATACTGGTCTTTGACCGTAATAAAGTTTTGATGGATTGATTGATGATGAAAGAGCAAAGCCACACTGTTGGCACTGTCCCCAAATGTGATTGCCTTTTCCTACCCAAATGAAGTAAGGACCTTCTAGCATCACAGGGTTGGAAGGGAGCCGGCAGATCATCTAGTCCCAAGATGGACCACTTTTGGGATTTGGGAGTGGGATGCGCTAGACTTTGCTACCTTGGCTGAGGATCACAAGGAGTATGGCTAGTCATGTGACATCATCAAAAACAGGTAGGGCCAAACTTTTGGGATCCTGTTTTGCTCTTGGGCAGTTGGAAGAATTGGTACAAAAGAGCCAGTTTGGTCTAGTGGTTAAGGCACCAGGCTAGAAACCGGGAGACTGAGAGTTCTAGTCCCACCTTAGGCATGAAAGCCGGCTGGGTGACTTTGGGCCAGTTACTCTCTCTCAGCACAACTCACCTCAAAGGGTTGTTGTTGTGGGAAAATAGGAGGAGGAAGGAGTAATAGGTATGTTTCCCACCTTGAGTTATTTATAAAAATAATAAAGGTGGGATTAAAAAAAATAGGAAAATTGCCCCAAGTTGTTTTTTTTAAGTGGTACCGTGGGTGCCTTAGAACCTTTTAAGGTTTGAGGAATCCCTTTTGCTCCTTAAAGTTATCCAGAAACTTTCCAAAATATTACCATAAAAGTCAGCCCTCCCTGAAAAGGAAGCTTTTAAATCTCATAAAATATGACAAGCCTCACAAAATTGCAGCCATTTAATTTTTTTTTTCATTTAATTCTGGGGTCTTATGGATTCCATTTGGGGGAGGATCACATGCAACCTGTTTTCTCCCCACCCCACCCCTACTTTATTTGATGTTCCTCAAACATTTTCTATATGCTGATTATAAATTTAGAGAAGCTGGATTGGAAGAAGAAGAGGGTGGTTTTAAAATTGGAGGAAGAAACATCAATAACTTGCATTATGCTGATGACACTACCCTGATAGCCAAAAATGCGAAGGATCTGCAAGATCTAGTAACAAAAGTCAAGGAGCACAGTGAAAAACTGGGACTAAAGTTAAATATAAAGAAAACCAAACTAATGACAACAGGTAGAACAAACAGTCTTAGAATTGACAATGAATATATAGAAGTGGTGAATAGCTCCTGTCTTTTAGGATCAACCATAAAGGAACAAGCAGACTAGCACATGACTGCTCAGCCATGAAGGCCTTGGAAAAGATATTCAAATGCTGTGGTGTATCTATACCTACAAAGATCAGAACTGTGCAAGCCATGGTATTCCCTTTGTCACTCTATGGAAGTAAAAGTTGAACTTTGAAGAAGCAGGATAAGAAGAGTATTGACACTTTTGAACTTTGGTGTTGAAGAAGACTCCTGAAAATACCATGGACAACCAATAAAACAAACAAATGGATCATTGAACAAATCAACCCAGAGTTCTCACTTGAGGCATAAATGACCAGGCTCAAATTACCAACTTCATATACATTGTGCAAAGGCCTAGAACTCTGGAGAAGCCTCTAATGCTCGGGCAGGTGGAAGGAAAGAGAAGAGGATGACTAGCAGCAAGTAGATATACCAGAAATTAATCTTCAGTCCCATATATCTCCCTTGATCATCAGAGAATACCATTTTTGGTTGCAATTGTGGATTTATATACAAAGCAAAGTGGGTATACTCAGTTACAATAGCAATGAGTACACTGTTGGAAGAGCTGAAGGACCAGATTAGAGACAGATCATCATGGAAAAAATCTATTTATGTGGTTGCTAAGAGTTGAAAATGACTTGATGGCACGTAATCATCATCATCAAAAACTTTCAGTGATGATATGTCTACACACAGTAAAGAAGATTGGCAACATATTCATCAACTAAACCAGAGATGGGCAATATGTGGTCTTCTAGATCTTCCTGAATTCTAGTTCCCATCACCCTTATTCAGCATCGCCATGGTGAGGACACTAAAAGTTGCAATATTGGACATTGCAAAGTAAATATCTGTAAGATCATGTTTCCATTCCAAGGTAAACATCGTAGAGTAGATTTGCTATTACTACATGCTCCTCACACCTTCTACCATATATCATGTCTCCCTAAATGATAGCTAACATTAATTGATTAAAATACCTGTGGTGCATATACATCAAGTCTGCCAAAGTCAATTATAAGGAGAAATAGTGAGAAATATATAGAGATCTGAGGGGCTGCCAATAACAGGAAGCAGAGGACATCCCTTTGCAGCAGAGGAACTGACGCACTTTTGGATAAGATCCCTGAGATAATCTGTTCCACGGTGATATTTCCAAGGGAATAGCAGTTATTTTCACACTTTGTAGTTTTCTGCCCCAAACTCCTTTCATGAACAGGCTGACGGTATTATCTGTCTCTAAAGAAGTTCTGAAAATATCCTTTATGAGCCTGTGAAAATACTGTGTTCTTGAAGTATTCCTGGGGAACATGTTCAGCAAGCTTTTCCTTTCCAGGTTGATGTTTCGATAGTAAACTGAAGACCCTGACTTCACAGTTTTGCTTCGGCATTATCAAACCAGCTCTCTGAAAGGAAGAAAGAGAGAAGAGGATGGTTTGAAATGAATGAATGGATGAATATATGATGATCTATCAAGCAAAGCACTGAAATCTTCATGCATAATCCTTTTATATACAGTTTACTGAAACCAAATAGTTGCCAGCCTGGTCATCAAGCTCAGTTAAATCAAGGTATTCTGCACACATAATTATAACACTCATAATTAACTCAACTCCTTGTCCCAAAATCTTTCCAGAACAAAACAGTCTCTTCAGAGTTTTGCAGCAGTTTGACAGCAATTGTCACCAGGTCAGTTTCTCAGCACAGATGCCAGTATCCCAGTTTCTTTTCCTTGATGGTTTGGTTGATATTGGGGTTCCTTAAAAATAACAAGGGAAATGTGCTACCCAGTTCTGTATTCAGATTCAAAATTTCTGAATCAGGGAGGGAGGGAGGCAGGCAGGGAGGCAGGGATACACACTAGAGTCAGTTTGTCGATTATGTACAAGTGTAGAATTCCCTTAAGATCTGTTTCTGAATTTGGGCACCTTCAGGTGGCAATGCTGGCTGGGGAATTCTGGGATTGAAGTCCACAGAACTGGAATGCATCTAGATTGAATGAATAAATAACACCTTTCTTTAAAATATACAATAATTCCAATGAAACAAATTTATGATGTAAGCACAATGCAAAGCAGGAATAGTACTTCAAGAGGACTAGAGAAGGGCATTTGCAACATCTACATACTGATATTGTATCCTAGCTTCCTTTCTATTAAAGCACCCATTCTTGGATGGAAGTCATATTCCAAGACATCTGGAGGGCAGAGGAAGAGATAAAACTGAATCAAAAGAAGAGACGGTTTCTTCGTACTTCCCATATCACTGAGCGTTTGGGAACCATTCAGGGCAAGATTACTGTATGCACAAAGATGGAAAAATAATGAATACTCACAATGGAAGATTGGATTATAAAATTGATGAAGCTTGCAGAAATGGCAAACCAAGCAATTTGGTCAGGGAAAAAATGAGAAAGACCTTTTTGAAAGACTAGAAACCTTATATGGACTTTTTGTCGAAAGAAGAAAATTGATGGTTTATGGATTTTGGGACTAAAAAGGCTTAAAAGAGAAGGGGAAGGGAATTACGAATAAGAAATAAAAGAGGGAGGGGAGAGAGTAAGATGGTAAGTACTCGATAGAAAGAAGGGCGGAAGTCATAATTCTATCTTTTCTTTTTTTCTTCTTTTTTCTTCTTTTGTTTTCCTTATTTTTATTTTTATTCTTCTTTATACTTTTATTGTATTTCAAAATTCTAGTAACAGATAAATAAATCATTAAATAGTTTGGGGACCATTGAGAATGATTTACAATTGTAACATGGGGACATTGTGTCCTCCATTGGCAGGAACTCTTGCCTCTCAGCTCCTGGGCTCAAGTGAATCCTTTTGTCTTAAGGCAATCCCTGGAAAATAGTCCAGGCAGCCAGCCAGTTTGTAGGTGCTGGTCCCCTGCTGAAGGGAAGGGGAAACAGGACTCTGTCGATTTCACTCGTGTTTATCCATTCTAGGCTAGAGTGCAGGCAGGAAGCACTGCAAGGATCTACAAACAGTAACCCAGCCCAGATCCAGCTTGGTGACATTTTAAAGTGGAATTGCAGGAGCCTGTCTGCACTATTTAAGATTTAGCATTTTCCGCTCCCCACCTTAGCTCCTATAGGAGCCAGCCACCATAATTGATGATACTAGGGAAAGCATCTGGTTATACTACAGTGTAATACCACTACAGCTTTGGTTGATTTTACTTGCAGTGTGGCAATCATGGATGCTTTCTGTTTTTTTCACAAATCATCGTTCCTCATGTTGTTTCCCATCAAAGCAACGCAGAGGAAGGGCCATTGTAGTTTTGCTTGTTCATTGTTGTTGCTGCTATTTAATTGTTAGTAAGGTTTGGAAGACAGGGGATCTTTGTTTGTATGAGACCCAAAGCAGGGCTTCTTTTCCATTTTTCCATTAGTCAGTTGGAGGGAACACTGGCTGGGTCAGGGTGATATCGACATATTTCCTCTATTTTGAGGCGACAGCATGGAGACAATTACAGGTTGGTTTCCAACTTCTTTGGAGGGTTTGGGGAGGGTTTTCTCTGTAAGAACAATATGTCCTTCTACTAAGAACTGGGACCCTCCCCTCTCCCTAGCTTTCTCCTCCAAAAAAGAAATATTTTGTGCACTTTGTTTAGATTTATGTTCGTTCCCTGCTGTTTACAGTGTTTCCTTTGGAAATATCTGATTGTAAAAGCTGTATAATGATGTCCCTGGGGAATCTGCAAAGCAAATGGGGAACTCAGGTGGAGGAATGAAAAGCTATCCCAGAGCAATTAGTTTCTTGGTCTGAAGGGAGAAACATAGAGAAATTTGTGCAAGGTTAGTGGAAGCCTGAAAGAAAACAAGCATACATCTCCTCTGCCTTTTGTTTCAATAAATCAGCCCCATTTACAGGCAGAGTTAAAATTATTGGATGTTAAAAGGCCTGCCATATTTCAAACGGGAGGTGGCTTGGACCATTGATTGTGCTGAGATATGGAATCTCATTCCATCTGGGTATCACTTCTTGAGCTCCATCCTAGAACAATTGCAAGGACAGACTCTGAGCCCTGGGGATCACATCAGCTCTTCTTCCTTTCTATCCAGCCCCAAATTGATTTGATTGCAACCCATCTAGAAGAGAAATTATGCAAAACCTAGAGGGTTTTCCCCCCAATTTGGACTTTGCCCAAGAAGGCTGATATGATGACTTGTTACAGTGGCATTGTATGAAAATGCAGGGCTGGTGTATGCATGTGTAGCTCTGTGTATATAACAGAGACAGAGGGCCATAATTACAGATTTTTTCCCCCACGGTATCTCTGGAAATGGTGGCTGGCACTCCAGTTCAAAGCATACAGAAGAAGCTGTGAGCTATCAACTATCTGAACAGTTTTCCCCCTCAAAAAAAAAAACTTTTCAGAGAATTCTAGTCCAATTGTGGTCTGGCCTAAATGAAAGGAACACCTAATCCCATGCTGCCAGGAGATATGCATGAATATTCTAACCACATGGGTTGCCTCAGTTTCAGGCAACTTGGCTACCCAGTTAACACTCTAGGAAACAGTAACTCAGTTTCTCCCATGGACTACTGGCTTTCACGTAAATATTATAGCTAAATAGATTAACAGTACCACAAAGAAGCAACTTTCATGTAGATTAGCGTCTTTGAGATTGGTATACTGATGATACCATTCTACTACATTAGATGGATTACAATTTATTTATTTATTTATTTTTATCCCGCCTTTATTATTTTTATAAATAATTCAAGGCAGGCGAACATACCGAATACTCCTTCCTCCTCCTATTTTCCCCACAACAACAACCCTGTGAGGTGAGTTGGGCTGAGTGAGAGGGACTGACCCAAGGTCACTCAGCCGGCTTTCATGCCTAAGGTGGGACTAATGTGGACTTTTCTATGCCATCACTATTTCCATTCCCCAAACCCTCCAAAGCAGCTTAAAGCCAACTTGTAATCATCCTCACTTTCATCAACCTTGAAACACTGAGAACTTGTAGAAAACACCATGAGCCAATCAGTGCTGTCTCCAGCTGACCAATAGGAAAGTGGAAAAAACATTGTTCAGCCAGCATATGCTTCCTGGAGAAATTGAAAATTCCCTCATTCCCCCTTGACACCAAATGAATGAATGAATGAAGTCTTCCATCCATATTTTAATTCATGTTCTGTGTGCTTGCGTAAATAAAGGGTGTTAAAAGGGAGAGATGCAAAGTCACCAAGTCACCTTCTTCTTCCCCATTTAACAGCTCTTACAAGCTACAGTAGTAAATGGATACCATACTAGTATTTTTGCAACTAGGCACTTTTCTCAAAAGCTACAACCATGGTTATATGTTGCTAGGGATGGTGGGTGCGGGGGCAAGTAAGGGAAAGATGGAGCTTTATTTGAAATAGTGCCTAAAGACAGGTACCAGAAAAAGTCACTTTGGATGCAGGAGACAGCAGGATGGGTGGGCAAGAATTCCTGCCAGTGGGAAAAGAGGCCATACACTCCACAACAACATTGGGAAGAAGACATCAGTTGTGTCCCAGGGTCAACTGACCCCCAGCACAGTCAGAAAAAGACCAAGTCAGCTCTCAAAATATTTGCAGGGAGATTTAGAGCCAGCTTTGAAGTGGCCCAGAGTCCTCATATGAACATGCCTTATTTGCATTCCCAAATGTTGCTTCTTAGCACTGCCTTTCCTCTCTTTCACCATCTCTCTCATTAATATTAAGGGTCTGTTTACTGGTAAATTTTCTTGTTGTTAAAGCCCACTATCAGCATAGGTATATCAGTTAGGTATAAAACAGCAAAACATCCAGTGATCATAAACTAAGTACCATATTTAGCAAACCTGTCTATGCTTATATTTTCTGCAGCATTAAGGAACTGGCTTATCAATTTTTTTCCAGGTGGCTAATTTAGATTAGTCAGAGATGTTCACAGAGCATGGTTAAGATGGTGGCCAGGACAGTGTGATTGAAACTCTGCTTGTTTTTTTTATGAGTGTCACAAATAGGCAGAGCTTCAATCACACTATCGGGGTCACCATCTTGCCTTTTTTAACCATATCCTGTGGACACTCCTGAGATTAGCTGTATGGTTGGGTCTCTTTGGCTCTCTTTTAATGTTGCTAAGTGTAAGTAAATGCCACTGCAATCACAGATATATCTTAAGATACTTGTACTGCTAAAATATCATACACCTGATCTCTGATTCTTATCAGTAAAAAAAATGCAAAATTTCTTCTACTAAACATCCATGCGTCCATTTCTCTAAGCAGAAGTCAGAATAGATTTTCAGCCAACAAAGCTGCCCACCTCCATCTTCCTCACTTATCTGCACTTATTTTGCTTCTTCCACCATTCCTTGATGCCCCTTTTCCCATTTTACCCTCCAACCCTTCAATTATGTTTGTTGAGGATACATGGCAAGAATAGCAGATGCCCATCCTGTAACCCTTTGAATGGAGCCCCGGTTCCCAGGAGCATATTGTTTGCTTCTGCCAAAGCACAGGGATGTTGAAGGTAGGCTGACAGATCACCTTTTGTGTATACACTATGGAAAATATAAAGGCATAAATGTTCCATTGTGCAGAATTTCTAGCTCTTCCAGACATCCTCTGGCCACCCCTTGCATCTCCTGTTCCTTATTAGCTACAATCTGCTTCCTTTCTTCTACTTTGTACCCTGGACTGCTGCCTCTTCCTCATGTCCATGTCTAGGAAATCACCTAAAGAGAAAAATGAGGGCAAACTGGACACCACGTGGTGAAAGTTACAGCCGTTCCAGTTATAATGGAAGTCAAGGTCCTGTGTCGACAGTCCTTTAGTCTTGTACATCATGCCCCTCCATTTATTTCAAGGATTTTTAGTAACAATATAGTAACCCAAACACAGTTGTAATACTTCAAAAGGCAAGAGTGTATTGAAATCCTTCCAACCTGTCAGGTGTATGGATATTATCCTAGATGTTTTACAGATGGATGGATGCTGAGAAGGGATGGTTTCCCACAGGGCCTTCAGTGCAAATATACTTTGGCTTAAAGTGTTCGTAAACAACCAGGAACCCAAGTTCAGTGTCCTCATTTGCAGGGAGTTTCTACCGGCATTCAGCTGACGTCCATGTGTGAAATCTATGGAAGAATCATCACGTGGGGATGGGGACTTTAATCCTTTTGTGTACAGACTTGAGATCTGCAGAAAGCCTTAATAGCTGCAAAGCCAGTAAATGCACAGGAATTTATTTCTCGGGAATACTTGCCGAAATGTGGCTTCCCGCTCGAGGAATGCAAAGACCTCTTAAGTCTTCCTTCCTAGCTCTTCTGAAAGCAGTCCCGTTCTTTAAGCTAATGTACTCCTTGAGACTGTAGACCTAATTACACATCTTTAAAAAAAGGAAGCAACCATTTATGAAAAAAGTTGAAAGGATCAATCTCTGACACATAATGAATCCAACTGCCTAGCCGTTAAAGAGTATAAAATCCTAACTCAGTAATGCTCAAAATCTCAGTGGCCAATGAGTCCTATCTTTTATAAATATGGAGCTTCTGAGGGTTCTGCATATTAGGTGAATTCTGTCTGGTTATGTAAAGTTTTGGGAAGTCATAAGTGTAAGAGCAAATGTTGACATTTCTTCCAATCAGTACCACTGGCCCTTGGGCGTGAGAATTGGGGAGTGACAGTGTGAGAAGCTCTGGTGGTTGAAAGCTTGAGAGAGAGCCAGAAGACTGAAAATACCTCTTTGCTTTGCTTAATCTTTCAAGAAAAGTGTCTGTGATTGTCACTGGGATCAGCTCAGGATGGTGAGCATTTGTCCATATAGTCTCCAACTTGAGAGCACCTAAATATTGATGGCCAGAAACTGCAGGCTTCTCGAATATGACATACAAGAAGAGGTGAAAAATGTGGAGTCCTTGGTGCTCTCTGAGCCTTGTTGTTTTCTTGCAGATGTTTCATTGCCAGACTAGGCAGCATCTTCAGTGCAAAGAGGAAGTGGGCCTTGCTCTCAGGTTATATACTGTGGCTTGCCCTGCTTGTGTTGGTGGGGGTGTTGTTCTCTCCTTGGGAGTTTTTTGATTGGGCTGTTGTTTGCTGCTTGGTTGATTGCCTGAGTTACTAGTTCCTTGATTAGGGTGTATTGTGCTGTTTGATGGTTCATCTGGTGTTAATCCTAGTGTTGATTTTTGCATATCTGGGTGTTGATTGCTGGCAAGGGAGTGTATTGGTCTTTTGGCTTTTCTATTGTTCCTTTTGAATGGTATGTAAATGTTGTTTGCCTCTATGTGTCTGTTGATGGCTGCTTTGTCTGAGTGCCAGGCTTCCAGGAATTCTCTGGCGGTTTTGGATTTGGCTTGGTTTAGGATGCTCACAGTTTCCCAGTTGAAACTATGGTTGAGTCTGTCCATGTGTTGTGAGATTAAGGAGTTCTCATCGTGTCTTCTGACTGCTAGTTGGTGTTTGTGGATGTGCTCTGCTAGTCTTCTGCCTTCCTGTCCTACATAGTGGCTGTTACAGTCTTTGCATTGTATGTTGTAAATAACTCCTGTTTTTTTCTTCTTGGGCTATTGGGTCTTTTGGGTTGCTTAATATGTTTTGAAGAGTTTTAGTTGGTTTATGTGCTACGGTGATGCCATGTGGTTGTAACAGTCTGTTGGTGGTTTCTGAGATGTTTCTGATGTATGGCAGTGTTACCCTTTTCATAGTTTCCATCGGTTGGGTTGTAGTGGGTTGGGTGGTGAGGCACTTTTTGATAAAGTTGAGTGGGTATCCATTTTGTTGGAAGATGCTGTGCAGATATTCTTTTTCTTTTTTCTGGTGTTCTGGGTTGCTGCAGTGTGTAAGTGCTCGTCTGAATAATGTTCTTACACAGCTTCTCTTGTGGGAGGTTGGATTGTTACTTTGGTAGTGGAGCACTTGGTTGGTGTGGGTAGCTTTCCTGCAGACTTGTGTTTCTAACTTACCATCATTTCCTCTACTGATGAGGATGTCCAGGAATGGTAGTGAGTTGTTGTTTTCTTTCTCCCTTGTGAATTTTATTCCATTAAAGATGTTATTGATGGTTTTGTGGGTTTCTTCCAGTTGTTTCTTCTGTATTATGACAAGTGTCATCTACATACCGGATCCATACTTTGGGTTGTATGTGTGGGAGTGCTATCCTTTCCAGACGCTGCATTACGATCTCTGCTATAAGTCCTGAAACACCATGGGTGTTCCTTTGAACTGTTGGTATATTTCTCCATCAAACTGAAAGTAGGTTGTAAGGCAGAGGTTGATGAGTTGATGAGGAGAGAACAACACCCCTACCAGAACAAGCAGAGCAAGCCACAGTATATAAACTGAGAGCAAGGCCCACTCCCTCTTTGCACTGAAGATGCTGCCTAGTCTGGCAATGAGATGTCTGCAAGAAAACAACAAGGCTCAGAGAGCACCAAGGACTCCACAGTTAAACCCTGAGCTACAAATATTTGCTTCAACAGGTGAAAAACTCATAAATAGCTATGGTTACTTGACTGCATTTGCCTTGATCTTGGTTGCCACTAAGCTTTTCAACTCTTTTTACATTGATCCCTTTATGTATGATTCTCTTCTTGTTTATTTTCTTGCAGTTTTTTAAAAAATAATCTATTACCAAGCTTACGTTTAATATTTCTTTTCCCAACTGAAATATTGTTTTATATTGAGATCAAGTGAAAAATACAGGTTTCCCCATGTGCTAAAAAAGAAAAAGGAAACATCTAAAAATAAAAAAGAGAGCCCATGAAGGAACCTATGACTGTTAGTATATCATGGATATACTTCTGGGAAACCAGAGTGTATAAATCAGGCTAAAGAGAAGTATGCAGTCTAAGGAAAGACTGGAAAGACTGTTCTAACAGTAATTTTCTACAATCACCCTCCAGATGTTTTGGGATTAGTATCTGACTACAATTTGCAGAAAGCATTTATGCCTTTTTAAAAAAACAATAGTCTATAATATGTTGCACCTTTTTCCTTCTGAAGAGTGCATGCTGTTTGCAATCTAAAATGCACAGCAAATCTGAAATTGAAAAAAAAGGTGAGTTTGCACAAAATGTGTGTTCAACAAATGGCATTAAAATATGCAAGATTCATCTTAGGATGACAGCACGGCTTCTTCTGCTTAATTTATAAATGAACTGCAGACAGGTGCATAGAATATACATTTAATATAGATTATGATTTATCTCTTCAAAGATGCTAATTGAACGAGAAGATGAAGGGATCAAAACTATTTTCAAAGTTGCATATGTTTAAAAGTATCACTTTGGCTCTAGTTCTGGCAAATGGTTCTGGTAAAAATGGGTCAGGCTACCTGACCACATGGGGAAGGACCTTAGTTCAAAGGCCAGGCACACATTTTGGACATAAAAGGGATGTGTGCCAATTCACACTTGTTAGTTTGTATGTTTAGCAAGCCACTTGCAATCAAGCAACTCTCTCCACAAAAGAATTGAAAAATCCTAGAAAAAAGATGGTTGCTAATTTTTTACCTCTCTCTCCTCTCTAGTGTGTTCTGAACAATGATAGGTGAGACCAACCTGCGGGAAATGTGATCTGGCTTTACAGCACCTTGGTATGGCCTGTAGACCCGGTAGATTATGATGCAGCTAAGCAACCAAGCACCGCAATCAAACAATTTCTACTCAGATCGAACAAGTAAAAATTCCATGTGCTCAAGTGATATATTACTTTTGCATTGGATTCTTTCTATTAGACCAGTGTTTTTCATGCTGGCTGGGGAATTGTGGGAGTTGAAGTCCACACATCTTAAAGTTGCCAAGTCTGAAAAACATTGTACTAGACTATCTGGACAGGAGAGTAAACTGATCCAGTGAGAACCAGGGTAATGTAGTGGTTGGATTAAGACAAGGGAGACCTAAGTCCCCACTTGACCCACAGAGCTTGCTGGGTGACTTTGGGTAAGGCATTATCTCTCAGCCCAGCCTACACTGCAGGGTTGTCATAGAAACAAAGTGATTGGAGAATCCCCAACTTCTATATATAACCTGGTTTTGCTCCTAGAGGAAAGACATAATATAACTGTAATGCAATAAATAATATCTTCTTTTGCATCCTCCCATGGTATTCAGTACGGTTGCATCCCTCCAGTTACTCTTGGTGCAGGGATGTGGCAGATTTACAATTTGTGCTCAGAGTGAGCTTGCTTTTCACCTCTCTCCATCTCACAGCTACTTCAGTTAAGAAGGAAGACTTAGAGAGAGAGACAAAGAATGACTCCTTTGAGTAGGTGCTTGTGCTTGTGTTTTTGTTTAATTACTCTTTCATAGCTTATTAGTAAACCTGTTAGGGTGTACAACTGAGTTATGTCTCTAATTTTATTTATCTCAGCTGTCAGAAGCCTGAGGAACAGCAGTGGCTTACCCATCATCACTGATATTGCTCCTTTCTTTTCATCCTTATGGATGGAACAAACTGTCTAGGGCAGAGTTTAGAGCACCTTGCAGAAAGAAAGGTGGGAAGCAGGCACAGGAAATTGAGTGGCATGTTGAGGAAACGGAATGAAGAGTGGAGGAAAGGGCATAAAAGGCATCATTTAAATTATTCTCTGTCTATCTAAGAAGAGGGATAGTCAAACAAGCTTTTCTGGGTGTTGAGTTCAAACACTTTTTAAAATTGGAATCTAACTGCAGGCTTGGTTTAGCAGATGCAGAGTTTAATATTCACATTCCTACCTGGCATGCAGACAGTTTCTATACTTTTTTTTTCATTTAGAAACCCATGCACATTTAGTTTAATAGCAATCCTGGGATGGACTTTCTAGCCTAAGAGTAACCCCAGGCATTCTGAATTACTGCCCTGAATCCAGGAACAGATATTTTATTCATTTATTTTCATTTATTTTATATCCTGCCTTTATTATTTTTTTAATAAATAACTCAAGGCGGCGAACATACCTAATACTCCTTCCTCCTCCTATTTCCCCCACAACAACAACCCGGTGAGGTGGGTTGGGCTGAGAGAGAGGGACTGGCCCAGGATCACCTAGCCGGCTTTCATGCCTAAGGTGGGACTAGAACTCTCAGTCTCCTGGTTTCTAGCCCATTGCCTTAAGCACTAGACCAAAGATATGCCAAAATACTATACCTGGCATCCTTCTTGTCACAAAGCTGCAACTTAAAATTGTCCTATTGTTTTCACTGCTGAGAACAACTCTTCCTTCCTCTGTCTTTCCCATGGTCTGTCATCCCCTTGCATTCTCCATGAAAACAATATATTCTTCTCCTGTAACAGGGTAAACAGCTAACAAAAGGAATTATCTATAGTAATGGATAATTTAGACATTTGACATATCTTCCTTATGAGTTAACTTTCCAGGTTCCCAAGGAAAGAAGTGATTGTTCCTGAAGAGTGGTTAAAAGAATAGAGGTATTTTCCCCACATGTAAGCATTTAGTAGAAACTCTGTCTGAAAATGTCTAAGGGAACCAATTTTCCTCTCCTCCCATTTATAAAACTGTGCATCAGAGTGAGGCCTTCTGGGAATGTGGGCTTTTACTGCAAGAACATTGGCACTTCTGTTCTGCTCCAGAGTCCTCAGAAGCTCCTTCTCTGATAATATTAAGCACATTCTAAACTAATTACAGGCACACAATCCATAAAATTTATGTCAGGGAAATTTCATGGACACCATACCCAGAAGGTAAAATAAAGCTATTTGCTACTGTGAAATAATAAGTGTTTTTTTTTTCAGTTTATGCCCTACTTCCATTTTCAAAGAGATATCCATGTATCTTTTTCATAAAATGGAGAGGAATCTGTGAATTCACTGCACCAGGAAGTTAACAGATAACATGCTTTAGCCTAGGCCATTGTTTCTCAACCAGGATTCTGTGGCACCCTAGGGTTCTGCAAGAGGTCACTAGGGGTTCCCTGGGAGATCACAATTTATTTAAAAAAATATTTTAAATCTGGGCAACTTTATGTTAAAGAGGTAAGTTTCATTCTTTGTTTTTAGTTTAAGAACGCTGTTAATGCATATGTACAGGCCTACCTATGAAGGGAATATAATAATTCTGTAACTTCTGGCCTATATTTGAGCCTGAATGTGCAGGGGTTCTCCAAGGCCTGAAAAATATTTCAAGGGTTCCTCCAGAGTCAGAAAGTTGAGAAAGGCTGGTCTAGGCCAGGGGTTCCTAAACTTTAAGCCATCACCCCTCCCTTTAGTGTAATCATAACATACACAGCTCTCCTAAAAATCCAAACACCAAAATGAATACAAATCAGCAACAAAAACAATATCATGAAACTTGGGAAAGGTGGATTTATTGTACTAACTAAAAGGTTCTTCACACCACCTCTGGACTCTGTCTGCACCTCCCCAAAGGAGGTTCACCTCACAGTTTGGGAAACCCTGGTCTAGGTATTTCTTGTCCAGCAGGGGATTAGTATGGAAGGCAAGACAAGGTTTCAATGAGAAAGAATATCAGTTCTCTGCTGCACAGCTCCTTGTTCCTTGCTCCTCCTTGTTCCCATTACTCCTTCTCTCTTCCCTGGGGTATTTTCTGGGCAGATGGGTTTACTTCCAAACTGAGCATTGGGTTGAAGCCTGTATCATAATTTGCCAAGAATGCAGAACAATTTTGAAAATAAAGACTATGCTTGAAGTTCACACTTCACTTTATAGCATCCTAGCTGTCCATTTATTTAGTTGTTTAAAAAATGAAAAGAAACTCAGATACAGGTTGTCTTCTCCAGGTATTCATTCTTATCCAGCAGTTAGCATGTTTCTCTACCTTCCTTCCTCTCTTTTTTGCACAAAAATCTCCAGTTATTTCATAACATTCATATTTAGCCATATCCATACTTGATTCCCCTAAAATAGTACAGTTTGGGGTAGAGCAGGGTGGGTGTCCACTAGAGGGCAAGGGGAGGGAACAAGGGCACATTCATGATGACAACATGCAAACACTGTGACTTGAATAAGTGTCGTAACACAGACAGACAATTGAGGCATTTTCACAATGAGGTCATTGCATACATATCATTTTGCTGTCATTGTAGCTTGTTATGGACACTGCTCCTTCCATGCTGCCTCTGCTCCCTGTATGTCAGTTGTTGACGTAACCACAGGCCAGGCGATCTGATGGCTGATTATATGCCCACTGGCTAAGCATATGCTTATGTATGCTCACAGGGCTCCTCCGCGGCCAGAGAAATTAGGAATCCCATCCACTCATATGAAAACTGAACACTGCAGGCTCTTTCCCTCTAACATAGAAAATCTTTAAGGCATCTTGTATAAATTCTCCAATAATGCAGAAATTAGTACAGTATATTCTTGGCTATTATTCAGCCATGACAAAAATGATTGATCTTCGAAATGTACAAAAGAAAAGATCCTCACAGGTACAAAAGAAACCAATTCTGAAAATGCTGCCCTTTGAATTTCTCATTCTTTAGGAGGGCAGACAGTATGTGCATTATGTACCAGAGTGCTTAAGGACCATACAAAGGTCACTCAGATTCATTTTATCTTCACTTATTACTGTCTGACCAATCTGACTCTGTCTCAGTGGAAGTTGCTAAATACTGTTTTGTTGTCTAGTGTTTCACCATAACATACCAATAAGCAGCTTTTAGGTGTCCTTTTGCCCAAACAAGCTGATTACTCATTTTTAGTTTTTCTAAATAGTCAGCCATATATAGGTTTCACAGTTTTGTGTCCTATTGTTTGTTATCAGTACTCATTATTGGGAACTGTGTTCTAATGTTGAATTTATTTTGAACGTGTCTATGATTGTAATAAAATAAAATAATATAATATAATCTGGCATCTATATATTGGAGCTTCATAAAGCATCACTTGTCTCCTAGGAATGGGTGAGATTTTTGTTTAATTCATTTTCTGTTAGGAATTTACCAAAATTCACAAATCTCTTAATAGATAGAATGGCAGGAATTTGGGGTTTCTCCCCCCACCCCACATACACACCATAAAATTGGGACATTTGACAAATTCAATAATCTAAACATAAGGAGTTGAAATGGTCTGAAAAGTCTGGATAGGCATTACTGTGTACTTCATTTTTGCAGTGTCGAGGTAGGGAATTTTAATCTTTAATAGAGATACAACAGGAATATCTTTCTCTACAGAATTTGATCATTACAGATGAATGAAAATTCCATTCAGTACTATTTAAAAGAAAAAAGAAAAAGAAACTACAAACTCATGTTATTTCATAAACAAAACAGAAAGAATTTGGGAGAAAAAATAAAACTTTTGCTAAAGCAATATTGACAGATTCTTTTTTCCATACTAACTTGGCTCTTGGTATGTTTTTTAAAAAGGATCACTTTAGTTATGCCAGCTGGTAATGATAGTAGAACTTTATGATGTAATGTAGATGCTTTTTACCTCTTTATTCTTGTACTAATTATTGTACAAGGACAAGAATAATGGCTCTTGAAAGAGAGAGTGGAATTCCACTACTGGTCCTGATAGCCCTGATAATGAGTCACTAGGATCCTGGCAGTTCAGGAATTGTTGACAAAATAATTAAAGGGTCTCAAAATAGGGTTTCTACATGTTATAATAATAGTGCTGCCTGCATCCCTACAGAACCTGTAATCTTATATTACTGTGGGTTGTGAACGTACATGTGTGCAAAGATTTATCTCTCTTTCTTTTTTATGCTTATTAGATGTATGACAGACATGACACTACAGTAATGAATTTCTTCCACATATTGCAGCTCAGGTTGGTTACTTGTCTGTAAGCAATGATAGAGCAGGTAGAACTTCCAGGCTAAAATATTGTTCCAAATGAAAAGAGAAATGGAACAAATGTAAAATCCTTAAATAATGTAAGAGAACAGTGTACAACAGAGAGCTTAGCTAGAGAAAGTCCACCCATAGTTAATTACGTGGAGTCTGCCCTAGACTTTTGGCAACATTTGGAAATTAATTCAAAGAAGTTCTTTGTTGATTTCTAAATGTGGAAGGACAAGTCATGATTTCAGGAGCCCTCACTATCACATACATTCATTTCCCATTTAATGCAACCTCTGCCAACAAACTGGTTTACACGGCAATTTGTAACTTGTTTTTCTGTGGGAGGAGGGGACAATTCACTCTGGAAAAATCTTTTTACTCCACAAATGGAAATTACTCACCCAGTGGGAGGAAGACATCCCTTTCGCAGGAATTTCAAACGCCTGCAATTTCAAACCAAGGTCATACAAACATTTACAGGGATGAACTTTTCCACATAAAATGCAAGCAGCAGCATGGAAAGAGTTCTTAACTATTGCTAATGTCTTTCTCCTTGGGATTTCAAGCATCAAAAGAAGCATTATTTTGGCTAGACAACTAAGTGGGACTCAAACGTTCTGATAGAACATTCCATATTCAGGTAGAAATGCAGTTTTCTGACTTCAGATACATGGTACCATTTGGGCTTTTGACATTGGAATTGGACCTGTAGTCAATATGGAACTTCCAGTTAGGGTTGAGCTCTCTTAACAATATGCGGAAATGCTAACAGGCACTTTGGAAAGCCGATTTCTAATACAGGTAGTCCTCGGTTAATAACTGCCCTGTTTAGCAACCGTTCAAAGTTATGATGGCACTAAAAAGTAACTTCATGATGGGTTCTCAAACTTACAACCATCACAGCATCCCCACAGTCACATGATTGCCATTTGTGAGATTCAGAACCAGCTTCTGACAAACAGAGTCAATGGAGAAACTGGCAGTAAAATCACAAGTCACAGTCACGTGATGTCTCACTTAATGACCACAGGTGAGTCACTTAACGACCACAGAGGAACTGACATCATAAGTCCACTATGGTCATGTGATGTTTCGCTTGACAGCCATGTCGCTTACCAACAGAGTTGCCGGTCCCAAGTGTGGTCATTAAACTGACTACCTGTATCAGACAGAGTAATGTAGCCTCCTGCTTGCTTTTGTCCATAAAACCTTGCACAAAACTCTGCCAAAAGAGCCTTTCAGATGGGCTAGCAGAGGGCCAGTACCAAAGTACACTCCACAGGTTGTTTTACAATAGTAGTAGTAGTAAGTCAGTCATGAAACCCCCCAATTAATGGAGGCAACCATAAAGGACAAGGAAGAGGGCAGCAATCAGTAGGAATTAGAAACTAAGTAAATAGTACCAAGGGAAAGGAAACTCAATGCAAGAGGTCCAGGATTCACATGCAAAATATCCAGAACTTGCTTGACAAACAAGGTACAAAGTGGAGCAGCAATGTAATGGTACTGTTGCCCCAACCCAGTCTGTTATAAGTTTAACATATTGATGCCCATGAGTGTCCTCATGGGGCAGGTGTGGCAAATGATAAAACATGGCACAATGTATGTGCTTTGCAATCCTGCGTGCAAGTACATAAAAGTTGGAGCTTGTACTGTCATAGCATTACATACATGTCATCATTGAGATGAAATCATGGCTTGCTGTGAATGCCTCTGTTTATGCCCCTGCTTTCAGAGCACACCCAGAAACTGGCAATAAGAGGTACTCATAAGCAAGGCCTGGTTCTTCAGGGGACCCATTACTTCAAGGCAGCAGTCTCTTCTATACCCACCAGTTGTCTCACATCTGCATTCTCAACTTCTTAGTCATGAGTTGGATACCATCAACACCACAACTCTGATAGTAGCAAATGTAACTCCAGTATTACATTCCTTGCAGAATGTGGGTCATCTGGTTCCAGAGGGTCTGCCTTCCATGTCAGAAAATCAGCTGAATGGAGGACGGCAGTTGTGGCCCTAGATTAGTTGCCACAAATGGGCACTCCCATCCCACCCTGAAAAAAATGGGTTTTTTTTTTGTTTTTGTTTTTAAATGTTTTGCCCTGCATAACATGATGTCCTAGGCAACAGCTTAGTTCATTTGTGTATATGTCCCACCCTGGAGGAAGGTCACACATCACAAAGCATTTTGATAAAAAGATCAGTATATTTATCTTAAATGTGACATCAGTCCCTGAACTTGTTAATTCAGTTATATCCTTCTATTCATCCCATTCTGCCAAGAAAACCAAGGCATCTTTCTCTCTCTCTCTCTCTCTCTCTCACACACACACACACACACATTTGCTTTCTCTGCAAATCCAGTCTAAATTGACTGTTTCCCTGTTCCATTAACTTTACAAGCACTTTACATTCTTGGGATTGTTTGCCGTTATTTACTTGCAGTACAATGCAGGGCCCAAAGGCCTTGATCAGGCTCACTGGGCTGACCCTCCTCACACAATGGAAAACGCTGTCTTTGCTTCAGAGAGTTTAATGTCTAGGCTCAGCGAACCTCAATATTTAATTTCAAGCAGCCTGAGAAATACCCACACTTTTATAAATGTAACTGTAAGCAGCATAAACAAGGTTAAAGTAGAAAAACAAATGATAGCTATCCACTTCATCACTGAAGAGGCTGGTTAAACATGTAATTTTAATTGTGGGGGTTTTTTTTTCCTTTCTCTCCCTAACATTGTTAGGAAGATGCTGCAATAGGTTTTGTTTTGAACTATTTGTATATATGTTTTGCAGCAAAATGTATCACAAAATATGAAATTGGGCCTATGGGTATAGAACTGTAACTGAAGTCAAATCACACTGTCACCCTGACATCCATCCCCTTTGGCAAATATCAAAACATCCCAATAGGCACCTGTTCCTGCTTCTTGGAAAGCACAGCAAAAACAACACTAGTCCCATCCAGTCAGAAGGCATAGTATACCCCCAAGGGAATTTATCTTGCCCCCCAGTGCTAGGGATTACCCAGTCCTCATAAAATACCATCATCCTGATGCCAGCTCCCTCACAATCCCCAGCCACCTCTGGAGCAGGCAGCAAACCAACAGGACTCCATCTTACCCACCCACCCCTGTATGCTCTTGTTCATACAGAGCATCATGTCAGATAAGGGTGCCTAACCCTCACAGTCAATGTCTACAAAGGAATTCCTCCTATCCACAGTACAGGGGAAGTCAGGGAAGACCAGGGAAAGTGCAGAGACTATCTATCTGGTCAAATTCCTTGTCAATTAAAAATCCATGGAATAGCAATGATCAAAAAAGGCTTCCATGACACCTACCAAAAGTGCACAGACCCATTGAAATCATCCCTTAATCTAGTCAGGGTCAGATTTAGCCCAAAGCAGACCTAGCCATGCATAGTTAAACTAACTCCACTTATATTGTGGAATCTGCTGACCATGAAATTAGCTAAGACTTATTTTGTCTGAGATCAACATGCGCTCAGATCAATATTGGCACTTAGTCTGTATGACTATTTCAGTTTTCTCCACTTCCACCTACAAGCACATGGAGGAATTGAAAAAAGAGGAGAAATGGGTGGGAAGTTGATAAGACTCCAGATCTGTGCATAATGACATCAACTTGGTGGCACTGCAATGGATTTCTTTCTTTTTTTCCTTTTTGCTCCAGCTTAGGGGAAAAAAGACAAAAGCGGGGGAGGGGAAATGGGCAGAAAGTGACAGCCTCCTTTCCTGATTTGCAATGGTTGCAAGTCTCAAATAATGGCTGTCAGCACAGAGACCAAGTCATCCCTGATCATATACTGCCAGCACATGATAATGAATCTACTGACTGGAAGAGGGGATGGCTGGGTTCTGTCAAAAGACAATATGTGAAGAATCTCAATTGTTGAGATTGAAAATGTGAAAAATATGATTGCTCAGGAGCCCTCTGGGTTTGGTCTGGAGATTTCTTGGGATTTTCTTATTGGAGTTCTCCCTCATACCAGATCCTAAGTTTTGTGTCAACATGAATATCCTCTACCTCTTCATACACAAATGTATACAGATTGTTATATCTGGCTTATGATACTTCTTTCAGTCTACAGAAAACCTTTGCACAAGGATTAGAAATTCTTAAGGACCCAGATGTCCTCTTCTGTCCTGTTTGCCCGGATTCATATCATTATCTCCTTCTCCTTGACTGCCCCAAACAGCTGCTATGACCCAGCAAACTGTCCATTCACAGAAAGTAAACATGGATGCTAATAATTTGATCAGCAACTCATTTCTCAATCACATCACTGCCTTAACTTTACAGGTTTTTTGAGAGTTGAATGATATGAGAAAGCCAGTCATTTCCTAAGCAAGTTGCAAACCCATAATTTAGAATTATACATCCTTGTCACTGCTCTTTTAATAAAAAAATGTGATTTATTTTTTCTTAAGGGGAATGTTTTCCCCTAGGAATCTATTGGCGGCCAATGGCAGGAAGGCAATGTCTTCTTGAAGTTTATTTTGCTATCGTAATGGTGAAGGTATTTGCTTGCAGCTGGTTTGTATGAAAGAAAGATCATGGCTGAGAACAATATGACTTTGTCTCCTTTCAAACCCCTGGACCACTGCTAGGAATAACAATATTAAAGTATCTGTAAGAAAAAGATACAGTGCGCTAAGCGATCATTGCAATTCACTTCCGTTTATTTAGTAAGTATACATGATGGATAGTGTTGGGCTAAGAGTTTCTCTTTCTAAAAAGCAATAATGGAAGGACAAAAATTGGAACAGGAGGTTAGATAGCTTCAATAGTAAATTTATCATTCTTTATTATTCCTCATGACCCCTTTCAAATATTTCATTACTTGGTGGCAGAAATGTTACAAACACCACCAGTTACATTCACTCCATTAATCCTGTAACATAAATTGAACCCAGAGAGAGAGAGAGAGAGAGATAATGAACAATTAATAAAGTAAGTTATTCCTCAAGCTATCTTTCCAAAAATCAGTCTATCAAAATCAGTGCTGGATTTTACATGCAGAAAGCTGTACAAGATAACAGGTGTTCCTGCAGCTATAACAGGATGGTAATTATTTATTTAGAAAATTTATATGCCCACCCATTCTAAATACATAACCCTGGGTGGCTCGTAACAAACATAATAATAATGATAATAATGATAATAATGATATAAAAAGCCAGGGCAATATACTGAGTTCCTACTCAAATCCCAATTTAGGATCAAATAATCTCATTTCTGGACAACAAAACTGCCCACTATCCTCCAAATGATTAAATAAGAACTGGTATATAATAGAGCTCTTAGATCTATCCAAGTAACCTAAACTTTTTCCTGAATTTTCTTTCAAAAACTTAACATCTTATAGCAAATAAAATGTAAATAAAAGTTTATTTTAATCACAACATGACATCTGTGTGAACTTTCAAGAGATTTTTTATTCTAGCTTTATTCTCAGACCAAGAAGTCCACATGAAGATGCATTCCTACAGTGTAGGAAGAATATAAGAAATTACAATTGATCCATCCAGCCCCGTACTATAGACTTGGATTGGTAATGGCTCCCCCAGATTTCAAACAGTGATTTTCCTAATCTTAACCAAATTAGGGACTATCTGCCATGCAAATCATGTTGTTTTACCATGGATTTAAGACCAGTTCCCAAATTATACCATTCATTAGAATGAGTAGGAAAGCTTCTTGAAATGTGCTTATCAGATTTTGAACTGAAAATGTATTAACATGCAGGTTGGGGGAAGGGAGTTTAAACCTATTAAATTCAAATACTAAAATTACCTACCTGTACCAATAGCTATACTGACTAAAATATTTGTTTATTTTTTCATACGATGTGGAATTTCACCATAATTGTACTCCCCACCACTACCACCAGCAACAACACACGCATATTCAAGTTGACAATTTGACTCAAAGAGGATGGAATGAGCTATGTTTTGAAATAAACCATGAAGCACATTTTCCCGCAATATGTCTAGCACTGTATTATTGGAAAACAAAACCTTCTAAACTAAACTTTGTAAAATAAAGGGTAATCTTGTAAAAAAAAAATTGTCAAGCTTGTCAGGGACCTGACAATAACAGTGATCATATTTTTAAAAACTAAACCTTTTAAAATTAAAGTTCAAGGGTGTTTTTTTTTTAATTTTCTGTTGGCAGAATTCGGCTATACATGTCTTGATAGTCGAAAAGAAAACACACCCCCAAACCCCAGGATAAGGTGGTTGTTTTTTTGCGCACAATCACAACAATCTTTTAGACTGTCTAAAAAACTTCTAACTTTGAGAAGATTTGTTTTTACCTATTACTGTCATTCTTCTAATTCATTAAAACTTCTGTTGTTGTTGGACATGACTTCTTGTTCTAATCTAGGTCGCCTTTTCAAAAGAGAAACAAAGTCAACATTTAAAGGTTAAAATCTGCATCCCTACAAATGCCACCTGGTTCTTTGAGAGTTGAAGCTATCAAGAGAGACATTGTATAGGATGCTGAACAATTTTGGTAGGATTTGTTCAGACTTTTGAGCCTTGCTGAGATGACTTAGTTCTGATATCTAACAAGATTTGTCAGGACATTTTTAAGACAACGTTCTGCAGCAAGAGGATCTCAAAAGTTACAATATATATTAACAAGGCTCAAAAAGTCAACTTTCAGGTTCTTGTGAAACCTTGGGTATTCATGTGAGAGAGAAAAAGAGAAAGAGAGAAGGATGAGACTTTCATAGTTGTGGAAATAATTTGCTTGTGGAAATGATATGTGAATTAACTGGTGTGATGTTTTGGTTGGTATTTGTTTCAGATTTTAAAATTCCCCCTTCACCTACTTCACTGGATGGTTGTAAGGATAAAATGCAACACATGAGTCCCTCAGAAGAATGATATTCTATCTGGCTTATGGGTGGGCTAATGCAGATTTATGGGTCAGTCTTCACCTTTAAATCCCCTAAATAAATTCTGTATATAGCCTTGCTGTATTCACACAGTAAGATTCAGTTCCTTCCGAGTTCTACCACCATCACCACCCCTTAAAAAAATTAATGGAACTGGATTTGGTTTCACCGTTTTGGTTGGGAAAATGTGAATTAGTTCCATAATAGATCAACTCACATGCATGGTTGAAGGCTTGATAATTTATAAATTCCTTTATGAATGGGGAGGAGGAAGTGTGTTCCTGAAGAATTATGGAACATAATACTCCTTTCTGGCAAGAACACAAAGAAAGTGGGACAAGAATAATTAATTGTCTTTGGCTTTCCCCCCCCAAGATTAAGGTGAGTTTTAGTTCTTCAGTTGCAATTACATTAATTAGAAAAACTTCAGTAGAAAAAAAGTGAGCTTTTATTACTTACTTACTTACTTACTTACTTTACCTGTATGCCATCCATTCCCAGAGGCTCTGCCAGCTTACAACATGAACATAGAATAAGATATTTCCCAGAAACCTCAAGTACATATTAAAAAATAACACAATCAGTGCAAGATATCAGTGTACACAGCCAGTTAAAATTGCTGGAAACTTTTCACAAGAAGAGAACAAAACAGAAATGAGAGCACTGAAATTGGTCCAAGATGAAATCATTTGAGCAATAATTAAAAAATATATACCCTCCATAATTATTTATGGGACAACTAAAAAGAGAAGAGGTTCCACATATACAAAACAAATGAATACATTTTAAGTCAGGTTCTTTTAATGCCAAATGTTCAGAAAGACATTTTTGAAGTAAGGAACTAGTCCTGACAAGTTTACAGAAGAGAAAACAGCACTGCGTTTCAGGCATCACCTTTGCCCACGAAGTAAGGACTTCATGCAATATACAAAGAACCCAATATTGGATGGTTCCTTAAGAAGAGGGAAAGATATATCTAAAAATTGGCAACGGATGAAATTGTAGCAAGGAAGACTTCTCACCAAAATGGCCTTGACCTACCAATGCAGGTTTGTATAAGCTTTGGCCTCGGGCTATGTCATCTTTGGAATACCACAACAGGATGAAGCAGAGTAAGATGCACATGATCCAAACATTTTCTGGAATGAGATGGGAAAGTGAGCTGATCAGTCCCTCTTATTCCTTAAGCCTATAGCTGTAAGGTTAAGAATTGAATAATGGAAGACGAACGTAGTCAAAACTGCTGGACAGGTTTACCTACAGTATATCTGCAAAATAATTAGTATTTTTTAAAGAAGAGTGGTCTAAGCAGGCAGTCATGCTACCAGGTTGAGAGATCCCCAACACATGTTCCCGGTGCAACACCTTCCTTCGCTCTTCTTCCTGGTTCTCCTTCTTTCCCTTCAGTTCCCTCTCTTTCTTTCCCACCCTACTTGTGCCCTTTTTTTTCAGTCTTTTGTATTTTTTTCTCCTTATTTCCTATTTACAGTCAGTGGTAGGCACCCCTGTCTTTTCTCTTTCCTTAAAAGAGTTTGTTGGGCATCTTATACAGCAAAAGTGCATTCTTATGCCAACACCTTCATTTCTTCTTCTAACCAATACAATTTCTATGTCTCCTTATGAATGGGTTTCAATATAGGAACAAAGTGATAGGCAAGGGGCATCGGCCCATCGCTTTTTTCTACTGTGTCGAGAGGTTTGCCCTTTAGATAGAAAAAATAAACAAAAGGGCAAAAGAAATCCACTTGCTGTTGGGGGAAAAATGTAATTATTCCATAGGCCTGATGCATTTCCAGCTGAACTGGTCATTCTTCAGAGGCATCATATTTGTAATAGAAAGCATAATATAAACTATTGAATGAAATGATTTGGGATTTTTTTTTTTTTTTTGGTCTTCCCCTTTTTCCCTCAGGCAGCTGTTTGTTCCCACCCAGTTTTCTGAATTACATAATCATGTGTCTCTGTATTCATATTATTTGACATGACACACAATCAAATATGAAAGTTTATCGATTTGACATCAAATTAACCACTCACATCTATTTTTTATCCATTCATAGTTCTTGGGGAAAATGTCTCTTGTTAATCTCTAGTCACCAATGGAAATAAAGGCTTAGAGGTGCCATTGTGAAAAAGCAGGCTGCTGGAGAAAATGGTGGGCTCCTTCCCCTCCCATTTGAGCCTTCTCCCCAGGTCAGCACAGCACAGTTGCCAATGAAGCACCAACCTTGACACAGGTGTGGGAGGAGAAGGGAGGCCCAGCCTGGCCCGGCATGTTTTGGGAGCTCTGCAGCCACCAGTGAATGGGGAAGCCAAAAGAAAGAAGGTGTTTTTCCTTCAGAGGGAGTGGACAGTCCAGAGAAAAAAAGGACGTATAAAAGCCCAGCAAGGAAAAGCACAACTTGGAAAGCTGCAAGAGCTCTACATGCTGGCCATTAAAAAGCAACAACAGAGAAGAAAAAAGTAGTAAGAAATTCCAGAGGGAGGAAATAAGACAGAACAGGCTCTGTAACAAAACACCAATGTATAATAGTAATAGTATAGAGCAGTGCTTCTCAACCTTAGCAACTTTAAGATGTGTGGACTTCAACTCCCAGAATTCCCCAGCTAGCCAAACTGGCTGGGGAATTCTGGGAGTTGAAGGGCCACATCTTAAAGTTGCTAAGGTTGAGAAACACTGGTATAGAGTATAGTATAGAGGTTATAGTAATAATAATAGTATAGAAGTAACAGTGATAGAGTATAGTATTAAGCAAATTGTAATCGTGATAGAAATAATACTAAAGTAATAGCACTAGAATATAGTATAGAGGTAATTGTAATTGTCATAGTAATAATATAGAAGTAATAGTAATAGAACAGAATATAGGATAGAGGTAGTAGGAAGCCCTCACGGATATATTTGTAAGTTTTACACATCAGTTTTATAAAATACCTTTGTTTTACAAAATAAAAAATCTCCCCATTGCTTGTAGGGTGATATAAAGACACCATCTGGTCCAGGGTCCAATGCTTTTTTATCTCTCTTGAATCTGGGTCAATCTAATTGGGTATGGGTTAAAAAGAACCTGTGATGGCCATATCAGGCAATTGAAATGTGACCATTTGTTGTTGTTGTTTACAGGTCTGCACTTATTACTTTGGAAAGCAAATAGATTGGGTGGTTACTCTGAACTTCTCCAATATCATGCTATTCTGATATTTTGGGAGTGAAATTCACAGAACTGGAAGTGGCAGTTTGGATACTTTTGGTTGGAAAAGTTTCATAAGGACACATATATGCACTAGTACAGCTTTAGCAAATGACACTGAAAAACATAATTGGCATAAAACAAGAGATCGGCATAATTATCTGAAATTATTTTCCAGTGTTATCCAAAGCAATCAATTAAAAAGGAAGATAATTAACCTCAGCAATTAAGTCCTGAGGCATTATTGAACAAATAGAAGAATCTAACAATAATCATCAGTGTTCTTTCTCTTAATGTTGTAGGAAAGTGAAAAAGATGTAATGAGCTTAATAACTGCAGTACAAACAATGTCATTTGTCAGTAAACACTAAATAAATCTAGTTGGCTTAGCACTATGTGATACTAACCCAAATTCCATCATGGCATTTGGTTTAATAAATATTGGATGAATATGTATCCATATTTAATAAATATTGGATGAAAATTGTAATTGTAAACTTTTAACTAACTACTGAGCTTCAGAAATGTGTTCATTAGTACCCCAGCTACTAGCCTACTAGTATCTGTACTAATTAAGAAACAAAATGCAAAACTACTTATGCCTCAGAATTTCTTCAAGAAAAGGGTGGGTAGAGGAGACAATTGCCTCAGAGATACAAAGCTGATGGAAAGAATGTCAATAGCTGAGTATAAACATGTAAGTATAAAGAATATAAAGATCTATAAATCCTACATTGGCATCACTTTGCTCCCTGAATGCCTTACTCCACAAATTAAAATTGCTTCTCAGTTTGAATAACACACTTCCAATTTGCAACTGCACATTTCAAGAATAATATCCTGATTCCCAGATATTTTTCTTTATATGATTAGGATTGACACCTAGAGGCTTATGAAAAAACAGAATAGCATAACATAGGATGTAAATCAAAACAGTTGTAGACATTAATACTATCACAACAACATCAGTATGCTACTCTTTGGAAAGACTTGAAGATCTTTGACAGGCATCATATGTAACAAGTTGTCTTTGGACATTCTCCATCAGATTTAGATAATGAGAGAACAGCGGAACAGTTCTCTATGTGATGTCTCCATCTTCAATGTCCAGCATGGCTCCCATCCTGATGGTCTTCTGGAAGTCTTTAAAAACCTGGATGTTCTCCCAAGCCTTGGAACAGGGTGGCTGCTGAGTCCCTGTCAGGTGTATTTTTTGTAGTATATGCAGTTTGTCTTCTCTAGACATACACCGTTTCTTCTATTATTGTATTTTACTCTTTTAAAATGTAAGCTGCCCAGAGCTGCTTTGGAGCTGGGTGGCCATTAAATCTAATATAAATAAATAAACAAAATGTAATTGTACCTGGTTAGATCTACTTCCAGCTTGACTTCTTTGTGAGAGAGACAGCTTATACTGGTACTTGCCATGCAAAACATTCTCCTGCATTTTTTCCCTCTACCAATTCTCATTCAACTTGATGAGAGAACTTTCTTCAAGGTTGTTTCAAAGAAGAAATTAATATCAGTTACATTTTTACAGCTGGAATGTGCATCCATGTAAATGGTCAAAATGGATATGTGAAAGTACTGTTTTTTCATTGTACAATAATCTCCCCAGCAGTCTGCAGACTCCCTGGTTTCTCATAGTTAAAACCCAAAAGAAGGCCTCATGATGGAACTCAAACATTGGGTCTTTTCAGATTAGTAGTTTGTTTATTTATTTATTAATCAAATTTGTATGGCCGCCCATCTCACAGAGACTGGAAAACCACCCAAGTGGAATGCTAATGGATAGAGCTGTGGTACATAAATATGAGCAAAAAATAATAACATAAAATCAACTTGAAGAAGCCCTTGGGCTTTTCAGTTTTGAAGCTCCACAACATTTTCACAAAAGAAGGAAAACAATGGGACAGATGGTTGGGTCTCATCCCTTGACCAATGATAAGTCTGTTCTCTTTTGATCAGGTGGCACCAAAGAGTTCATTTCGCTTTTGTGTGAATATTGTGATGAACTCTTCTGTATATCCTCCCATCAAGGGGGACTTGGGTGGTGAGAACACAAAATAGAGTTTTTTCTGTGGTGGCACCATTTTGCACAAATTTTCTCCTAAGAAAGTTAGATTGACCTATTCTTTGTTTAATTTAACATATACTACAGAAACTTCTTGTAGATGGTGTTCTTGGCCCTATGAAGAGAAGAATGTTTCAAAAATCAAAGTATACTTTTCTTGTTTATACATAGCAATTAAAATTCAGCATTCGAACTCTGGCACTAAAATCTGACATAAACATTCAACTGTTAGTACACTTTGTCCTGTTACTACTAGAAGCGGACTGCTAGATATTATTGAGATACCAACTATTATTACAAATCAGCTGCCAGAATGTTAATTGCTATTGCAAATTGGCTCTCAGGATGCTGACTGTTGATACATGGCAAAGACCATCATATGTTTACTATACTGTATGAACAATGTTGGGATTTATTGTTCTCCCCCCACTATTTGACTATTTATTTATAGCATGCTGTTTACAGTCACTTTACAGAGTTTCTCAGGAGACATGGAGATCCCAACAGGAACCTTATTTATGCAACCTAATAATCAGAAAACAACAACAGAATGAAGGGAGAGAGAAAAGGAAGACCATATCACAAAGGAAGACGATATCACTGATGTCACTGAAACTTAGAATTTGGTTCCTATAAATGGAAAAACAGGATCAAGAAGATCATTTTGAAGCTGTACAGGAAAAACAAGGGGATTTTTCAAGAGGGAAATCAGCAGCAAAGATATCCACACATCCCAACATTCAGACAGGAGATCTCAAGGAGAGTTGTACCTCATTTGTTTGGTAAGTTAATGCTTTTTGGGTATCTGCTTTGCTCTGTGCCTGAATGATGATACATAGAGCTATTCTGGCATTCAAGCAAACACAAGCACAGCTTCCATATAGACTTCTGCCTGAACATAGTTGGATGAAGGTTGGAGTGGGACTGTGGGCATGTCCCTCTTCTCTCTCTACTTCAATCTCTCTGGGCATTTGGCAAATGCTGTTGACATCCCAGTGATGCCACAATATCTACAGGACTTCAGTCCAAGTCAGGATAAGATAAAGCTGATAATGCTTCTCTAATCATAAACCAAACAAACATTTAATCTAATAACTGTGATTTTTCCAGTGAAAATTGCTATAGCCATCTGCATGAAGTATTTGTTTAGACTGTTTTTTTTAACTTACTGTGTTATTTCATTTATAATAGGATCTTACTGTTGCACTCTCCACCTACATTTACTTCAGATTGTCTCAATTTAAAGGTATCCTCCTGGACTATGTGATAATTTTACCATATCTTCCTGGGTTGCTTGCCCACTACTCAATTCTTCTGGTAAGAAAGATGAGAGGCAGATGACATTACTTCCCTAGAGAGCCATGGCTCTCTGTTTTGCTTTATCTAATGGAAAGTCACATGATATTATCAGGTGGGGCCTCAGGAAGAGGGGGGCTTTGGGTTGTCCGAGTGAAGTCATTGCAGAAGGGGTGTGGAGATCAACTCAGCCATTGTAACAGATTGCGCTTTCCCCCTTTGCTTTAACATCAAAATGTATTTTCCAGGCAAAATAAAACTGTACGTACAAATCCATAACAGAACTGCATTTCCTCCTGTACAGCAAATGATATGGCCTAGAAAGCTGTATTATTGCTTTGCTTGCTTGCTTGCTTATTTATTTACTAACTTAGTGTAGCTTGAAATCCCTAAAACATTTGTAGGACAAGCAATTCAAGTCCTGAAAACATGTACAAATCATATTTTTTTTGCTGCTCAAATTACAGGCTCTGTAATAATTATATTTTCTATACTATGATTTATATAAAGATGGGATTTATGACATTTTTCACAGAAAATGCTGGATGTACAACCAGAGCAGAATAGGGTGGAAATTTACTACTTAATCTCATACAGTTGATTTTAAGAGGGGAATGAAAACATTTATACCATAGATACTGTATATCACTGGCAAAAGACAGGAAGCTTTAACAGATTCATCACTAGATTAATAACAAATGTCTTATTTATTTATTTATTTATTTATTTATATATATATATATATATATATATATATATTTCAAATTTCTATCACTGCCCATCTCTCCCGAAAAGGGGATTCTGGGCGGTTTTAGATCATTAAACAGTGAAAGACAATTTTAGCCCTTTCAGAGATCTTTTGGAATCTCTTCCACTGAAAAAACACTAAGCATCACTTTTGAGCCATTAGCTTTTTGTTGGCAGTTTTCAAATTGTGGCCAAAACTTGTCCTGAAGGCATAGTAATAGCCTCACCCCTAATCAAAGAGCACTTTTCATCAATGGTTTCATACAAAACAAAGCTGCAACAATAAAAAAAAATTAAACAGAGCATTTTGTTATACAACACAGAAATGTCAATAAAGAACAATTAGAAAAAGTGAGTTACAGTGTCTATTGCGCATGACTCAGTCTGGCAGATTTTCACTGCCTATGGCAGATTTTCTGCCTGTGGCAGATTTTCACTGCCTGGGTTTAAGAAGGCCTTGTCCTCCCTCCATCAAATTCTTGATAATGAGATTCAGACAGGTAGAAACGTCTGCAAAAAGAGAATCAATAGTTTCCTTCCTAGTCATCCAGTTCCCTGTCTCAAACCATGTTCACCTGCAAAGAGATCAGAAGAGAGATGGATCTTCAAATACAAATCCTCAAATAGAGTTTATTGAACTGTTATTTATTGATTTCTTTCTAACAGAACCCCACGCTTTTTGGAGATAAGATTTCCACTTGTGAGGTAAGCTGAATACATGGGCATCTGGGTCTAGATCAGGAATGCCCTAGACCCAAGAAACTCCCAAGATGTTTCAGCTCCCCTGAAAATAAAAAAAAGAAAGAAATCTCACCTATTATATTTGTGAAACACATTGGGAAGAGTCAGTCTCCCCTCCAAAGCCCATCCTATTCAGATGCCCATCTTTAACTTTCCCCTCTCCTGCCCAGCACTTCCTGCAGCAGAGAAACAGCAGCTCTGACTGCTGGGAGTGGGGAGGGGTGAAATTGCAATTTCGTCACCCTCCCCTTGACACTATATGCCAGTGTTTCCTATATCCGATCTTGAACAAATGTCCAGGTAGGGGGTGTGATATCTATTTAATGTTTTTTCTTTTGGACAAGAAAATATCTTCCCAAGTTGCCCAGTTTTGTGCTATCATCTGTACAATACGCCACACCATTACTTAGGTTTGGAATTTCTTATAATAGTATTTTATTTTGATTTATTTTAGTATCTCCTGTTTAAACTGGGTTCAGAAATGGAAAAACACTCATAGAAGCTGATATACAAGTGACGTCATATGAGCTATGTGAACTATCTTGGGCCCCTTTTGAAGATTATCAGATAATTAAATATAATTATAAATAAATCTCTGTTCAAGAATCTTTCTATTTTTACCATAAGTGAAGATTTGAAAGATTTTTCCAAAGATAATCCAACCTTTCCAGGAGAGAATACCATAGGCATAGAGTTATCTAAATCTTTTTTTTCCTTTATCAATGAAAATGCAAATGTTCAGTGAAAAAAAAGCTAATAATAAATTGCAACTGCCCTAGAAAAATGAAATGTTCCCATATACACTATTTTTTTTTTAAAAAAGGAAAGATGATTGGATATAAAGGTTATATTCACACAATGCTAATCGAGGATTTTTAAAATCTTGGTTGTTTAAAAAAACTATAATGGCCAAGTTCATACGTAACACTGCCCTAAGAGCTAAAGACGGATTTGCACACTGCACTCAGCCAAGAAAAAATAAAACAGATTATGTTTTAAAGTTTTAAAATGAGGACTCAGGAAATATGCAGTTGAACGTTTTCAAGCATAGTGTCAGGAACATTTCTATTTATTTGTTAATTTCTCTTTAGGTGGAATTAGACCATCCATCAGCATCACTGATAATACAAACTTTTTCTTGTCCCATATTCACAGTAGCTTCTAGCTAAAATAACCCTAGCTAAAATAACCCTAGCTAAAACCCTAGCTAAAATATAGTGAGATTAGCAAATGCTGGAAGTAAAGTACAGTAAAAATGCTATTTTTACTTTACTTCCAACATTTGCTAATCTCACTATAATAAGAAGTCTCAGAGTGATATACAGTAAAAATGCAATGAAAATGAACAAAAGAAGAGCTAAAGATAGCTGAGGTGCAGCTGGCCACATACTACTGATTGGAATCCATTTGTGAAGATGTAGGAATCCAAGGCTGGAGTTAAAATCTCTGGAAGAAACATTAACAATCTCAGATATGCAGATGATACCACTTTGATGGCTGAAAGTGAAGAGGAACTGAGGAGCCTTATGATGAAGGTGAAAGAAGAAAGTGCAAAAGCTGGTTTGCAGCTAAACCTCAAAAAAACCAAGATTATGGCAACCAGCTTGATTGATAACTGGCAAATAGAGGGAGAAAATGTAGAAGCAGTGAAAGACTTTGTATTCCTAGGTGCAAAGATTACTGCAGATGCTGACTGCAGTCAGGAAATCAGAAGACGCTTAATCCTTGGAAGAAGAGCAATGACAAATCTCGATAAAATAGTTAAGAGCAGAGACATCACACTGACAACAAAGGCCCGCATAGTTAAAGCAATGGTGTTCCCTGTAGTAACATATGGCTGCGAGAGCTGGACCATAAGGAAGGCTGAGCGAAGGAAGATCGATGCTTTTGAACTGTGGTGTTGGAGGAAAATTCTGAGAGTGCCTTGGACTGCAAGAAGATCCAACCAGTCCATCCTCCAGGAAATAAAGCCAGACTGCTCACTTGAGGGAATGATATTAAAGGCAAAACTGAAATACTTTGGCCACATCATGAGAAGACAGGACACCCTGGAGAAGATGCTGATGCTAGGGAGAGTGGAAGGCAAAAGGAAGAGGGGCCGACCAAGGGCAAGATGGATGGATGATATTCTAGAGGTGACGGACTTGTCCCTGGGGGAGCTGGGGGTGTTGACGACCGACAGGAAGCTCTGGCGTGGGCTGGTCCATGAAGTCACGAAGAGTCGGAAGCGACTAAACGAATAAACAACAAAAAGACACTCAGTGAGGAATATGAAGCCATGGGATGGAATGGTCTACTGAAATAGCCAGCATTTCCCATAATGCCTATTGGCATCCTGATACAGGTATAGTTCTGAATATACCATTCCATTTTTGGAACCAGAAACATTTTTAAAGAATGTTAAAAAAATGTTTAAATCAGAAGTAGTTCATTTTTACTGGGGAAGAAAACAACATGGTAACTCAACTTCAGCAATTCTGAGGCTGATTTTTTCCCTCTTTTATAAAAAATGATCCGAACGTTGTACCATTTTGGTATCAGTACATCAATATTAAAAGCCTAGTGCCAGCAAGACAAATGCTGTTTCCAAATATAAGGTTCTTTCTTTTAATCTAAGACTGCATGCAGAATAAATTCCTTCTTAGACAAATTCTCTTTTCCAGCAGTTACCCAGCAGAGGCATACGTTCAAGAATGAACTATGCAGATCTTCAGCACCTTTCCAGGGGGTATGTTCTTATGCAGATGCTTTCCTGAGGGCAGAATGAATGTAGGGCATCTTCAGGTGGCTGTTTCCTGCAGTGACTATAACAACAAAGTATAAATGGGGAAAATCCTTAACAGAAGGGGCATCATTACTGTTTTTGCACAGAGGCCACTGTTCTATCCATATTGCTACTATAGGTAGGAGCTGACACCAAAGATTGAGTGTTTGCAGATGGCTTCCTAGCTCCACCAATTAAGTGAATCTGTGTTGCTATTCTAGTTTCCCTCTGTAACCAATTTCAGGCCCTTTTTAAAAATGGGAGAATGAAAAAAAGCAGTACAGAATGTAGGAGGATTACAGGTAGAAAACGCCATGTTTGGGCCCTAAGTAAAATTCCTTGATGAGGCAGATACAGACTTTATCTGAAAGCTGCCATTTAATTGGTTTAATTGTAGAAGCCATTGCGATTATATTACTGTAAAGGAAATATTTCTTCCCCACTTATTCATATACTTTTAAAAAATACAATACAGGCAGCCCTCATTTAATTATGCTAATTGGGACTGGAAACTCCATCATTAAGCAATGCAGTTGTAAATTGAAAAAACAGGTGACTGTGGTGCATGGTGACAGCAGTCCCAGTTGCCTTCATTAAGTGAGGACTGCACAGGTTGTTAAGCGAGGACCTGTGATGGACTTCTATAACACTGCTGGTTCTCAGGAAGGAGGGAGCGCATTCCAAGGAGGGGAGCGAGATAAGAGAAAACACAGTCCAGAGATGGAACGTGGGAAGACTAAGAGGTTCAGAGAAGCCCCACCCTAGAGCCTCCCAGGTTATTTCCCCTTAGGTTAGATAGAGTAGCCTTTGTCTGGCAAGATTCTGTCTGTATAGTGAGAGCAAATAAAGAACTGGAGTTTGAATGGACTGATTCTTTGTCATTTTAGGGCTGGGCCTGACAGGACCTCACATGACTGATTTCCTGCTGGCTTGCCCATTGAATTTGCTTGTGGGAAGCTGGCAAGGAAGGTCACAAATCATGGTTATGTGACCGTAGGATGCTGCGACATAATCGCTATCTGGGCGCTGAGTGTCCGGATCACAATCACATGACCATGGGGACGCTGCACCAGCCATAAGTACGAGGTTCAGTTGTAAGTATCACTTGTTCAGTGCCATTGTAAGTTTAAATGGGTGCTGAACAAGTGGTTGATAAATGAGGACCACCTATACAGTTTTAAAGAGAAACAAAGCATGCAACAAATGAAATGCTGGAAACTAGTTGCAGCTAAGAGTTTTAGAAATCAAAAGCTTAAGAAAACAGGACAGTCTTCTAGGTGCTTTGCTTTCAGCTCTCCTTTTATACATAATCTGGTGGACTTCTGGGAAGCTATTCAGGTGCAATCAGTGAGAAAATCTTATTTTTTGTAGTGTATAATGAGGGAACATTATACAGAACAGGGAAATTTGTTTTATGCCAATAAAATGTTTGTAAAACTGGTATACATAGTAATAATAGTTCTGATTCTTGAGCCAACCTATTCAGGACTTCTTTTCACATGTATGGTGTCTTCATAGGACAAATCTTCACAGGAGTTGTTGGAATATGCAGGTTTAACATATAATATTCAGAAATTTGCAAATTGGTTCTACTGTAGCTCTGACTTATCAGTGGTGGAACCTGGATGTAAAGCTAGGAATAACAAAAGTCCCATTTGAAATTTAGGAAATTTAATTATATTGTCAAGCAGACCTGAATTCATATATTATAACCCATACTTTTCTTAATATGGAATAAGGTTCAGTATCCCTGATTCACATATTCTGTGGAGCCATAAATCATGGTCCACAAATCATAATAGTTCACACAATATACTAAGGCAAAACCAAAAAATCACATTATAGTATGTGATAGTGTATGAACTCCACCATCTCACCTAATATCTACCCTGACAGTAGCTCTCTAAGATCTCACAAAAAGAAGTATATCTTAATCCAAGATGGCGACTGGGAGGGGACGCTGATCGCGGCTCCTGGCGGGAGCAGGATTCGGGTCGCTGAAAGCCCCGCGGGCCTTGTTACCAGCCCCTTCCCTCGTGGGGGGCTTGGGGAGGACAGACAGACCCTGTTGAAATTTTGGATTCTCTGGCCTTGACGCCTGCAGTCGGCATTGGAGGCAGCGGGAGGGCCCCCCCCCCCGGTGGAGCAGCAGAGCGCGATGGAGCGGAGGAATGCAGCGGATCTTTGGGGTGGCCGCTGACTCTGTGGAGCCTCCGTGGATGAGGGAGCCTCCCGTGGATTCGGGGAGACCTCTGCAGACCCGGGTGGACCCTGGATGCCTGGTTGGACTTGGAGGCCCTGGCGGATGCCTGATAGAACGCAGCAGTGTGTGCAAGATTCTGGAGAGAACGCGGCAGGCCCTGGGGCGGTTTTCCTTTGTGGGAAACGGTGGACACGGCTTCCTTGGGACAGCGGTGGGCCCAGGTTGACAGCAGGAGATCTATGGTGGGCCTGGGTGGACCCTGCCAGACCCGAGAGACCCTGGCGGATCTGGACGGCCTTCACAAGGTGGCAGAAGACTGGAGGCCTTGGAGGTGGAGTCCCATGGTGTGGACCAGAGGACCGCGGGCCCCTGGGTGGACCTTGTGATCTCTGGCAGGACTCTGGTGGAACACTCATAGACATTGGTGGACTGGGGATTGTCGGGGTTCTCGGGCTCTGTGTCTGGGGGATGCCCGTTTGTTAGAAGTGGCAGAGTGGTTTGGTGGGCCCCTCAGAGTGAGTGTGGGCTTATCTCCGGGGTGAGAGTACACGGAGGGAGCCCAAGATTGAATGGGGTGTGTAAGAGTACCCACCCCTGAGTGAGAGACAGGAGGTGGGTAGGAATGGGTGGGGTGCCCCCCTGTGACCAGTGAGAGTGGTGGTGGGGTAGACACAGTGAGTGAGTGGATGGGGGCGGTAAGCTCCAACAGCGCCAAGAGCAGGAGCTGGTGCGTTGGAGGGCCTGCCTCCACCTGAGGTTGACTGAGGGTGGGAGGATGTGTGCATGGGGGAGGGGACCCAGGGTGGCCGGTGGTTTGGGAGTGGAGGCAACTGGGCCTGGCGACTCTGGGGGTTGTAGGGCGAGTTGCACTATTGAGGTGGTGACGGGCTGGGGATGTTACGATGGGAACTGGAGGGCAGGCCATTTCTGAGGAAGACGCTCCCGGTGTCTGTTACCAGTAGTGTGTTCCAGCCCTCCAGGTTCATACCCAGGTCCTGGTCAGCAGATCCCTGAGGGCCCTGGTCTCTGGCTACTGCTTCTGAATGCCAGGTCAGTCAACAACAAAGCCCCCCTTATAAGTGACTTGATCGCAGAGGAGGGGGCAGACCTGGCGTGTATCACCGAGACCTGGCTGGGTCAGGAAGGGGGGGTAGCCCTTTCAGAAATGTGCCCGGCCGGGTTTCAGGTGTGTCACCAGCCGCAACACCGGGGCAGGGGAGGTGGGGTGGCAGTTGTCATCCGAGAATCTCAGGGGTGCTGCTCCACAGGTAGCCAGTTGTGAGACCCTGTTTCTCAAGTTGGGCACCCGAGAACAGTTGGGAGTGTTGCTGCTGTACCAGCCTCCCTGCTGCGTGGCAACCTCCCTGCCTGAGCTGCTTGAGGCTGTCTCAGGGTTGGTGGTGGAGTTCCCCAGGCTTATGGTCTTGGAGGACTTCAACCTACCTTCCCTGGGGCGTGCCTCGGATGCGGCTCAGGAGTTCATGGCTACCATGGCAGCCATGGGCCTGTCTCAGATCATTCGGGACCCAACTCGAGACAGTGGCCTCACTCCGGACTTGGTTTTCTTGTCGGAGCAGTGGCAATGTGATCTGAGGGGAGAGGTAGATCTGTCCCCATTGTCATGGTCAGACCACGCCCTGGTGGCCCTGAGATTCTCTTGTGCTGCCCCCCTCCACAGGGAGGCAGGACCCATTCAATTGGTCCGCCCCCGGCGACTGATGGACCCAGTGAGGTTTCAGAAGGAGCTGGGGGTTATACCTGGGGATCTACTGCACGGGCCAGTGGAGGTCCTGGCTGCAACCTGGAATAGAGAAGCGGCAGGACCTTGGACAGGATCGCTCCTGTGCGGCCTCTCTTGCCCACTCAAACCCGGCACTCCCCGTGGTTTATGGAGGAACTGTGGGTTTTGAAGAGGGTGAAGAGACACCTAGAGCACCGCTGGAGGAAGACAAAGACTGAATCTGACCAAACACAAGCTAGAGCTGCTATTAAGGCCTACCTTGTGGTGGTAAGAACGGCGAAACGTCAATATTTCTCCACTCTTATTGCATCCGCAGAATGCTGCCCAACGGCCCTGTTTAAAATTACACAATCGTTATTAGGTAGTGGGGGCTCTGTCTCCCACCTACAGGGCCGTGCAGAGGAATTTGCTGAGCATCTGCAGGGTAAAATTGCTCAGATTCGGTCCAAGTTGGACTCTAAGCGTGGAGCAGAGTCTGGGGAGATGCTGAGGGAATGTACTTACCCAGTTATCTGGGAACAGTTTGATCCTGTTGGGCCTGAGGAAGTGGACAGGATCCTCCAGATTGTGAACGCCACCACGTGTCTTCGAGACCCATGCCCTTCCTGGCTTGTGAAAGCAGCCCGGGAGGTGATATGTGGTTGGGTCCAGGCGATGGTTAATGCATCTTTGAGGGAGGGAGTGGTTCTGGTTGCCTTTAAAGAGGCACTGGTACACCCCCTCCTCAAAAAGCCATCGCTGGACGCTACTGTCCTGGACAACTTTCGTCCAGTCTCCCACCTCCCCTTTTTGGGGAAGGTGGTTGAGAAAGTGGTGGCGTTACAACTTCAGAGGATTCTGGATGAAACGGATTATCTAGACCCCTTTCGGTCAGGTTTCAGGCCGGGATATGGGACAGAGACTGCATTGGTCGCACTTATGGATGATCTCTGGCGGGAGCGGGATGGAGGCAGTGCATCCATCCTCGCTCTCCTTGATCTCTCAGCGGCTTTCAATACCATCGACCATGGTATTCTTCTGGGACGACTCAGGGAGTTGGGGGTGGGCGGCGTGGTTCTGCGCTGGTTCACCTCCTTCCTCCAGGGTGGTCCCAGTCGGTGGTGATAGGAGATGAGAGATCCGACCCTCAACCCCTGCTTTGCGGGGTGCCGCAGGGTTCGGTTCTCTCCCCTCTCCTATTTAACATCTATATGAAACCGCTGGGTGAGGTCATCCATCACCACGGGATGAGGTACCATCAGTATGCTGATACTCAGATATATCTCCATCCTGGGTGAAGTAAGTGATGCGGTCAATGCCCTTTCTCAGTGCCTGGGGGCTGTGGAGTCCTGGATGGGGAGCAACAGGCTTCAGCTGAACCCTGGTAAGATGGAGTGGCTGTGGATTGATGGCTCCTTGGTATCCAGGAAGTTGTCATCTTTAGTTCTGGATGGGGTTGCACTGCCCCGTTCAGAACCCGTGCGTAACTTGGGGGTCCTCCTGGACTCACGACTCCTGCTCAAAGAGTAGGTGGCAGTCGTGGCTAGGAGGGCCTTTGCACAACTTCAGGTTGTGCGCCAGTTACGCCCTTTCCTGGATCGAGATGCCCTCCGGACAGTCACTCATGTCCTGGTCATCTCCCATATAGACTACTGCAATGCGCTCTACATGGGGCTACCCTTGAAGAGTATCCAGAAGCTTCAGTTGGTCCAAAATGCAGCTGCGTGAACAGTGATGAGTGCTCCAAGATCAGCACATGTAACACCTCTACTACGTGAGCTGCATTGGGTTCCAGTTTGCTTCTGGGTCCAATTCAAGGTGTTGGTTATCACCTTTAAAGCCCTACATGGCATGGGGCCGGGCTACCTGAGGGACTGTCTCATCCCTATAACATCGACCCGCCCCACCCAATCATGCAGAGACAGCATGTTGCGGACCCCATCTGTAAGAGAATTTCATCTGGCGAGGTCCAGGAGGGCCTTCTCTGCAGTGGCGCCCGCCCTGTGGAACATTCTACCCCCCAAGGTGGGGCAGGCCCCTTCACTCCCGACCTTCCGGAGGGGCTTGAAGACCTGGTTTTGCCACCTCACCTGGGATGGGAAGGGCAATAGCTCTTCCTGGGGGTGGCTGGTGATGTAGAGTTCTCCTGACGGAATGGAAATCTCCCACTTGGAATTTATATTTATATTTTTATTATTTTAATATTGGTGATTTTATGATGTTAGGTTTTAAGGTGAATTTTATTGTAAACCGACCAGAGTCCCCCTTTTAGGGGGAGATGGGTGGTGATAGAAATGTGAAAAATAAATAAATAAATAAATAAATAGTTCTTTTCCATTGCCTGTATCTATTCAACTGTAGGTAACCAAAGCTGAAAATGGGATCATCTGCATGAATATTATATTCTTTGCTTCTGCTCCTTTCTGTTGAGCTTTCATCAGCATCCCAAACAAAAAACAGCATATGGGGCTGCATTCCTATACCCACTTACTGGGTGTATGAGCCACTGAACTCAGTAGGCCTAAGTAGACAAATAGAGGATTTCAGGACTGGCATTTTAGAAGTGGCTTCCATATCATAATTATATATGTCTATACATCATCAGCTTCCATTTATAACTCTTCCTCCTTTTTCACTTTAAAACACTTAAAGGGGAAATTGTGTATCGTCTTTTTATTAGTAGTAAAAGAAACTGGAGAGCCAGTTCAGTGTAGTGGTTAAGGCACTGGGCTAGAAACTGATCCCACCTTAGGCATAAAGCCAGCTGGGTAACCTTGGGCCAGTCACACTCTCTCAGCCCTAAGAAGGAGGCAATGGCAAACCACTTCCGAAAAACCTTGCCAAGAAAACTGCAGGGACTTATTCAGGCAGTCTCCGAGAATCAGACACGATTCAATGGAAGGAAGGAAGGAAGGAAGGAAGGAAGGAAGGAAGGAAGGAAGGAAGGAAGGAAGGAAGGAAGGAAGGAAACTGACTATAAATGACTAGGTGCATATTAGTTCCTGAGGTCTTATGCTTTTATTGTTTGTTTATTATGTTGCAACAGATTTACAAGGTTACTATTCTAGCAATTACTACATCAGCATCCAGGTTTTTTGTTTTGTTTTGTTTTGTTTTGCTTTCTTTTTTCTTTTACCTGTTCTGTAACTTTTCTTCTCCCATCTTTTCTTCCCTATTGGCGATGCAGCTGGAAGAGAGAATTCTTTGGACTCTGATTTGTTTCAGAATTTACTTCTCTCTCATGCAGTCAGCATGATGGCCATCCAAGTCAGGAATGATGAGAGCTATAATTTCTAGAGAACAGAGTGATACCAGCAGTAGGAAGGTTCTTTAATGATACGCTCATGAGCATTTATGTCTGCAATTTGTTCTCACCCCTCCCAGGCATGAATTTCTTTGTCTTTTAAGAACTCTAAAGATGAAGCAACCTCAAATGTAGCTTGACTCTTGGTGACTAGCTGGACACGTCCATGCAGTTGATTTGGAAGTGGTTTCCCAGTGCCTTCTTTCAGGATTTTTTTTTTAATTTCTCCATCTAACCCCCAGGTGGTCTTCCTTGCAAGTATTAACTTAGCACATAAACAAAAGTCTATCTTTGCCCACTACATTTTTTTTAAATAACTAGGGCTTTCTTCTCCAGTTCAGAGAGTAACAGTTAAGATTTATTGAATGCCATCTGGTTAATTAAATGTCTATTTCCTCCAGTGTATGTAAAAGAGATCATAATGTAGCAAGTCAACACTGAGGAGAGTAATTAACGTGCACCTAAAGTGCAGAACTAAGCTTGTAGTTAGCAGTAATTAGAAGCAAAATGGGAAGAATGTGTTTAGATAATTGCTTTTTTTCTTAGGTTGCCAACCACAGAAACCTGCTGGTGCGACTGTAACCTTATTTTCCAGATCTCTGCCAAACTCCTTCCCATCTGTGCAGGCCGAACCTCATTCTCTCTACAGTGAGAAATAATCAGCTCACTCTTCTGGACCCGTCCCAGCTCCAGAGATCTAGAGCATGGTTGCATTCACATAACAGACTTATTCCAACTCTGTACTCTGTCCAGGAATCCAAATTATAACATCCCTGACTGATGGTAAAATACATTACTTGAAGGGAAGCTCATCATCTCCAATTCCACTGTCACACTGCTCTTATTGTTAGGAAGTTTTTTCCTAGTATTCAGTTAGAAAATCATTTTGTTTAACTGAAATCTATTGCAAAGTATCCAGAACTCATGGGTTTAAGAAAATAGGTTTTGACCTAGAGTTCAAAAATCCTATCATATTTCCCCTTAGTCCTCTGTTCTCATGGATAAATATTCACAATCTCTTCAAACTCTCTTCATGAGACTTAATTTTTAGTCAACTGATCATTCTTGTTCCCCTTCTTTGAATTTGTTCCAGTTTGTCCAAATCTTTCTTGAAGTGTAGTGACAACTGGATATAATATTTGAAGTGGGGTCAAATATTCAAGGTACAGACATAATTTTTGAGGCCAAAGAAAGTGGAATAATGATTTATGGAAATCATATTCTTTTTAATGCAGCTTAAAATTGTGTCTGCCTTTTTTGCAACCACATCATATTGCCAACTTATGCTCAATTTGTAACCAACTACTGTTGGATTAGGGTTAATTCAAGTATTATTGCCAAGCCTGATATCCCTCATTTATACCTGTGCATTCAATTTCTGTTTTCTAAATAAAGGATTTTCTATTAAATTTCATTCTGTTATTTTTTAAATCTATTTCTCTAACCTATCATTTTTATTATATTTCAGTCTTTTAGATATAATTTCTATAATACAGCCTGCTGGAGGTCAGTTACTCTCTCTCTGTCATGTTCACTGATTCAATGTAGTTTATACATCGTAACATTTCACATGCCATGGTGCTGACGCGTGTTTCTGTTTGGGAGGGAGCTGCTGTGAGACCTTGTACCAAGCTCTGTATCTGTGTTCATTACAATGGAATGGTGTTTGGGTTATGTTCTCTGCTCAAGGACTTTTCCCGCGGATCATCAGAAGCCGTTAGGAGCACCTGGGATTGTGAGCCTGGGAAGATTCTACGGGGGGAGGGGTTTCATTTGCACCGAGGGTTTTTAGTTTGAATTTGGCGCGCTTTCATCATTCTCAGCTTTCTCTGTGATCCTGAATACTACTCTTTAATAAATCAGATATCTTTGAATTCCTGCTCATGAGTCTGATGGTGTTTTAGAATAGGCAATCATTACACTCTCAGACCAATCCACCTCACAGGGTTGTTGTTGTAGGGAAAATAGGAGGCAGGAGTATTAGGTATGTTCACCTACTTGAGTTGACCCAATATAAAAAAAGGTGGGATAATAGCAGTAGTAGTAAAGGAGATTATTTTGATAGAAATATTCTACAACTGATACATAAGCAAAGAGGGCTGAAACATTATTTAAGTCCTGTGAAGCAAGATAGTATCCAGAAGTAACTCAGGCAGGCTCCTCCCTGATTCGCTAGGTTATAAGAAGGTGGGGGTGCAGGGGAAGCACCATCAGGCTTGTAAGATTCTGTTATTATAGCCAATATCAATAAAGTATCATTGTAGTCTTCCTGTGGAGTTGATTTTCTGGTCTGGTCTACCTAGTTGGGCTGACAGATGGCTTTCAAGTTATATATCAACTCCAAAGAAGTTAAGGAGAAAAGTAACTCTTGAACTCAGCTAAAATTATTAAGAATGCCTTACTTGCTCAGAGGCATAGGAATCATCTTCCCAGCTCAGGCACAGAAACATCTTATTCCATGTCCCTAGAGGGTTTTATTTTTAAATGAATCACGTTTTTTCTCTATCTAGGAGGGTTGAAGAAATCTGCCTCTTGCATACATGATAGAAACAGCATCTCTCCCTCTGCATATTGATTGAAAGTCAGATGCTGGCTAGCATTTAGATCGGCAGAAAGGCTGCAATATTATGAATGCAGGATGGTTATTCACAAGATAATTATTCCACACAATTTTGTATTATTTGCAAATTTGATTAGGATTCTATCCACATCCAAATTATGAATAAAATGTTGAAAAGTAGAAGAACTAGGTCTGACTTTTGTGGCAGCCACCTGATACCTTTCTCCAGTTGAGGAACTATTGATGATCACTCTTTAATATGATTTATGAGCCAGCTATGCATTCGCTTATATTATAACATTATAATGACATGCAGGCCACACTTAACCAGCTTGGTAATCAGAATTCTATGGTGTTCTTTGTCAAATGCATTGCTGAAATCTCTTTATGTCTACAGCATCTCCAAAATTTATCTGATTTAAAAAATGGAAATGAACTTATTTTAGTAAAAGCTATTCTTGACAATGCCATTGTTTGTGGATCATTTTCAAGGTGGGTACGGTTTTATGACCTACTTCAACATATTCTCACGTGTAGATACAAGACAAGTTCCCTGGATTCTCCTTTCCCTCTTTTTGAAATATTGGGACATTTGCCCTCCTCTGATCATTTGGCAATTCACCATTCTCCAGTGTTTCTCAAGGATAATGCATAAAGTTTTATGTATACATAACTTCCCTCAGTGCCCTGGGGTGTCATTCATCTGCCCCTGGAGATTAAACTCATTCAAAACAAATAAATATTCTCTGATTATATTTCTATCAACTCTCAACTTTCAATTCTGCCCTTTCAAACTGTTCTTTGAAATTGGAGCTGAATACTTACCTTCTTCATGGAGAAAATTTTGGCAAAGTAAGAGTTGAGTAGCTCTGTCTTTTTAAAAGGATGGTGGAGAATCATCCCATCAGAAATGGCTATATAAGTCTGGGCATAATTTTAGAATTTTTTTCCCAACAGTTGAGATATATCATGCTCAACCAATAAACAGAAGGACTTTCAACAGCACAAGGAAAGGTGAATACCAAAAAATCTGCTCTTGGTAACTACCACCACTGAGAAATTCTCGCCTGCATATGCATGGAGATTACTAAAAGCATGTCAGGGAGTAATGGAAAATTTATTCTCAGATTGTTCACCACAGCATTTTCTAATAGTACTGAATGGAAAACCCTTCTGGAAATCTTAATTTTAATTACTTTAAAAAAAATGGAGGTGAGTTTTCAGTTCAGAGCCCCTTAGCTGCCTTAGGACAATATGAGGTATCTTAAAATATTCTAGAATTGTTCTGTGATAAGTGGTTTGGGTATGATGGAACATGGTTCATGAAAAAAATAAGACATTTTCTATTTAGCAACTAAAACAGGAACTATAAGGAAGTAAAAAATCAGACTTAAAATATGTAGAAAATGTTCTAGAAAATGAACAGCACTAAGAGATAAATTTCCATCTGCCAGAGCAGGAGATTGAAAAGACCTGGCTGAAGAATGCCATTAACAATCTACTGATTCAAATTTGTTTTAACCCTTGTAATTAATCACTTTTTGACACTTTTCAGAGGCATACCAAATGCTTTGTGTGAGGTCCTATGTACAGCCTGAAGTTTATGAGAGAAAAGATTTTGTAATTGACCTTGAGGCATCAATCTTTAAAAGAAAAAAACATCAATAATTAACTTTCCAAGAGCCTGGTGTGTTTTGCAGGAACTTGAATGTTTTAAACCTAGCCTTTAAATATGATTGTTATATTTTTATCTGGTCAGCCTTATAAAAATGCCCTCCTTTGACGTCCCTCTTTCTTTGGGTCTGTGTATGTGTGTGTGGGTGTGAATCCTGACATTTTTTAAATTGCCAAAAGTTCAGACATATAGCATTCAAATGTGTACTATGTACATAATTCTGATTTCTGTTTGCAATCCACAGCATTATACCTCTGTCTCTTCCAAGGGGCAATTTAAGCTTTTAAATAATCTCAACCACCATTATAATTTTAATAATAAAGTATTAGAGATGTGCATCAGATTCAACCAAATCCTGAAATCCTAGACTCCCAGGGACAAGAAGGTTTCTCAGAAATGTTTAAAGAGATAGAATGGTATCTGTGGACCGGGGAAGAGTGCAACACTGGGTGCTCTTGGCACACACAGCGAGGTGTACATTCTCCTCATTCCTGTCTGAACTCTGCAAAGAATAGCTCAGGTTAGAAGCAGGAATGCACAAACAAGCCCACTGAACTCCAGACTCCCTGGCAATTCTTACATAGTATATTCTAAGTATGTTTAAGAGATCCATGTTTTATTTCCAAACATACTTTTTTAGAAAAACTGAAATGTGGCTCCTGTGAATTATGTGTTTTTGTTTTTTGTTTGTAGGAAACGACCTGAAGATCAGGGAGTTTAATCATTTCTTCATGACACTTAAATTATTTTTTCCAAACTGCTAGATGTCCTAAAAGAGGAATATGCATGCCGAAACTCTCTTTCACTTCCCACCAAGGCAAACAGCATCACTGGGAAAGGTTTTGACTGGGTAACAAGTAGAGAGTGAAATCTTTAAATACCCTCCCCCCACTCCCACTCTGAGAAAAGGTGTTTTGCAGCAGTAGCATTACTGACAAGTGGTAGCTTTCCCATAGAAGGGGTGGTTTGTGGTTCTTTTGATCACAGATGACAACTGCCATTGCTGCCAGTCTAATGCAGGAAATGTCCTTCTTGGAACAGCTGTGTCTACCAGGCATTATGCAAACCTGGCCAATCAATGGAACACAAATGGTAATAGTAACAGAAGACATTTTGTCCCCATTATTCAATTCACTGGATAGGCATTTATTTAAATTATCCATGGAAAATAACCATTTGGTAATTTCTGCTTCTATTAGAAAAAAAGGGTCTCCACACATACAAAATTATGCTGTGCATTCAAGAAAAAAAAATAGGAAAGACACTATAACAATAAAAGTCAGTCTGACAGTGGATTAGAAATGAATGGTAATTTGCATAGATATTTATGAGAATGCCATTATGGCTCAAAAAAATACCCATCCCAAGAAAAGTGATTTATTCCATTTTAGCTGTGAAATTGTTTGTGTCTTTCTCTTTTTTTTCTTTTTGAAAGCCCAGATAATGTAAAACTTAGAGGATGAAAACTGTCCAATATAGTAGGATCCAGCAATGGCTTCTTGAGAAGTGGGTAAAACAATGCCTCCTTAAGAGATGAATTAACCACTGCCAGAACCTAGCCACATGTCCCTTCCTGGGCAGCCTTAGCCAGCCAGGAAGAGCATGGATCTAAGGAGCAGGTGACTGAGCTCACAGTCATAAGGACCCAGTCCACTTTTTCAGGCCCAACGGGTTCAAAACATTCCCAGATAAAAGGGCAAGACTCTGCCCCAGGCATCTCCACCAAACCTGTACCAATTCTGGCATCTAATTGGGAATGAATTCGACTGATTTTATCTAACAGAGCCTATGAAAAATTTTCCACCTGGCCTTGCAGATGAATCTCCAGGTTCCCCTTGCCCAAAAGGCTCAGGTCACCCAAAATAAGGCCGCCGGATGGCAATCCACAGACGCAATAAGGGTGGAGAAGTACTGTCACTTCGTCACCCTTGCTGCCACCAGGTAGACCTTAACAGCAGCTGTTACCCATGTTTGGTCAAGTTCATCCTTTGTTGACCTCCAGAGGCACTCTACACATCTCTTCTCCTGTTTCATTTCCCTCAGCTCCTCCGTAAACCACAGAGAGCAATGGTATCCACAGGGAGGGAGAGGTTGCATGGCGCAATCCAATCCAAGGCCATGGCTGCCCTCTCATTCCAAGCAGCGACTAAGGCCTCTGTGGGACCATGCAACATACCCTCTTGGACTGGGCAGCAGACTGTTTGTGCCACATGGTCTGGTCCTTAAACAGCTTAGGGCCCAAATACCCAAATGAATGTTGTTCTGGTATCTTTTGATGAAGAACCATGTAGAAAGTTGGACAAGGTCTGAACCATTTAAATCCTACACTTGGTGCTAGAGGATGCTGGTTTGCAAATTTGTTGTATAAAAATTGACTTCATGCACACACACACCTCACATATTCCTGTCTTTTGCCTGCTGTGTTATCCCCTTACAGAAACACGATCAAAGGCCTAGTACTTACTTTGTTAAAGATTTTGCACACCTCTGCAAAATTAACTTTATTTAGCTATGTATAAAATTGGTGCTGTGTGATTGCCAATTGAGAGAGAGGAACCGCCTGAATAAACTGCTCAGTTATCACAAGAGAATATTAGATAAAGAACTGCCCAAAGAGTGCCTAGAGTTACTTCTGGGAGGTTATCAATTAAAAAAACAAAATCAAATAACCCCATTAAAATTTTAATGAAAACGTAACCTGGCCAAGCCTGGATAATATCAAAAACATTTTTGAAAAAACAAGCAACTTCATTATTATCTGTTTCAGTGGCATAATGCTGGAACACATTCTAATCTCTATCAAAATTGAGGGCAATGTTCTTATTAACACTTTCTATTAATGCATATGATAAGCATATAGATGTAAATTCCCATCCTCATGTCACAGTCTGGGAGAAGCATGACAGAAGCCACATCCGAATATGGGAGCTCTGCCAGCACATCCAATCCACCCAATCTGTAAATACATAGGTTTGCATTGTTACTGCCCTACAGCCCCTCCCCTGGGCCCAGATTTTATCCTCATGGGGAAGAAATAAACTCAGATGAGAGAAACTTGAATTATGGGAGCACTATTTTTCTTGCAAACCTCTACATTGTGGACATTTGCTTTATCCAAGGTAATATTTTTATTCACCAATTTTCTAGTCTTCTTTGAAGGACTAAGGATCCTTATTTATTTATTATTTATTTGCCCATGTCCATGAAAACACCAATCCTGAAATATTCTTTGGTTCCCTACCTCTTGCAAAAGTAATAGAGTAATGTTTATAGTATGGACTGCCTAAAGGTAAACATAGATTTATTACAAGTAAATGATATGATAAAGAGTTATGTGGCTTAGGCCCTCAGAACTGGCCATTCCGTAAGACTATTCCTGAAGACTCAGCTAGTTGACAGCATCTAGGTGGCCTTGGCTGATTTCCAAAAGTAAGCACAATTGGTCATAGTTAGTACTTGGATGAGAAATAGCCAGGGAATTCTAAGTCTGGAGGCTACATTGAGAAGTTAGGGTTTCTCCAAACAGCTTGCCCTCTTTGACTGGGCCTGATATTTGTATCAATTTGGATTTAGAATCTACAGCTGTAGTCATCTCCTAGAGGCCACTCTGAATACCAGCCTCTGGTTAAGAACTGAGCACTGCCAAATGAAGGTGGCAGAATTGGCCGGTTTATTCATTTCCTGACTCAGTTTTCTATGTTCCAAGGTATGAGCTGAATCATCTGTTTGGCCTAGAGGACTGAAGCCCTGGCAAAGACAGAGTTAGCACTCCCCCACAAGGGACACTCCAGAGGATTTAGGCATAGGGAAGCAGACAGGAAATCTGTTGAACAGCATTTGCTTACAGCGACAACAAGACCCACATGTCAGGTTTCCCCCATAGGATAGCTGTTTTGCAATGGCTGTTTATATTTTCCTCTCCCTCAAAGGGAAGACATAGTGCAACTTCATCATGTCCGGTACTTGGGGGAGTTTTCAAAATGTTGCATATTTTGCTCAGACAGTCCTTGTAGTCAAGGGTGAGAGCAGATATCAATGACTCTCTATCATCCTGTCATGTCTGTTGCTGGGCCAAGGCCATTATTGCTAATTCGGCCAGTTTGCTCCATTCACTTCCCTCTCCTGCAGAACCATGGAACACAATTTCCCTGATTGTACTACTGCTTTTTCATATGTGCAAGGTTACATGACCATTTTGGTGGTAGTGGACCTGTTTACCAAGATGGCTCATTTTATTCCATGCAAGCAGCCAATATCCAGACCACATTTTTTGGCACAGGGCCTTAGTCGATCATGTGATCTCAGAGTATGGTTCTCAATTTACATCCAGGTTCTGGAAACTTTCTTCTGCTTGCTGAATATTCATATTCATTTGTCATTCTCTCATCACTGTGGAATAAAATGAGCAATCAGAGAAAGCTAATGGTATGTTGGAACAATTTTTGTTTTGTGAGGTTTCCTAACAACAAGACAATTGACCTGATTTTTTTGTCATTTGCAGAATTTGCATATAACAACTCTCTGCATTCCTCAGTTGCCATATTCCCTTTCAAGCAGTTTACGGCTATAAACCCCACCTTTTCCCTCTAAAACTGCTGCCTCATGGTTCCTTGAGTCTCTGATTTTCTCCAAGAGAGACAGGTGGCACAGTTGTTCTTAAAAGAACAATTAGGTTTAGCCAAGGCTGAGTACGGATGTACAGCAGATGTGTATAGGCAAGAAGGCACCAAGACTGCTATAGGGGATTTGGTATAACTTTCCACTAAGTTTTTACCTTCCTCCTATCCATCCAAGAAACTCATAGCCTCAAAATTTACTATTCCATTCCTTCTCAGAGATAGATCAATCCAGTGGCCTTTCATTTGCAACTGCCCACCTCAGTGAAAGTACCACTTTCTCCTTGTGCAGAATCAGCCTGCCTGTTCTTTACTTTCAGCACCTTCCCCTCCCCCACCAGTTCTCATAGGGAAGAGGAATATGAGATAGAGTATATTTTGGATTCTTGATACAGTAGGGAAAAACTTGAATATTTGTTTAAGTGGAAGGACTAGCATGACATGGAGCAATCCTGGGAAGTAGCAGAGGATATTCATGCACCACATCCATCAGATCTATCTGAAATACCCATGCAAGCCCTGTCCCTCTAAACTGCCTCCAGACTCACCAGACAATGATGTGAAAAAAAAGACAACTCTTTGCTTTCTGCCACACTGATCTCTCCAGTTGCTGCTCTGGCTGGGCAACAAGGAGGGTGGCACATTTCAATTTTGTCTAAATCTTGCATCTCAAACTTATCCACTGACCTTACCAAGCTGCTTGGCCTGTCTTTGCACACAGGAGGGAGTGACTCTTACAGGGGAGGTGGTATGATGGAGTATGGGTTTGACACTGAGAATGGGGAGGGGAATGCTGAATCTTGCAGAAGGGTCCTGGGAAAGTAGAAAATGTAAGAAAGAAATTCAGAACAACTCCACTTTGGTTGTGTTAGGAACTACTAGAAGTAGAGAGGGGCTTTGAAGGCTTCCAAGATTCTGTTACAGTACCCTAACCACATTAAAGTACATTCCAAGACTCTTAATAATTCTTCTTTCCTGACCTTGCCTACCTAAAAAAGCTGATACCCTCCTCCCTATCTATCTAGTCCAGTATCTGAATCAGGTAAGATAGAAGGAGGGGAGACTGTTTGCTCCACTCCAGTGAGCAGTTTGGGTTTTCCTCTTGCAATGGTGACCTCTGCAGTGAGGATTTGGAGAGGAGGCTTCTGGTGAGAAGAAGAGGAGAGGATTTGGGTAGCAACACTGTTTTCCTCTCCTGCTTCTGACCCTCTGTGCTGTGATCCAGTTGGGGAGTCCCAAAAATAAATTTCTTGGGGTTTTTTTCTCCTCCATAATGTGGTTGGTCACAGATGCAGCCCTGATCCAAAGAAACAGTGGCCCAACTTGGAATACTATGACCTTTCCTGGGTGTCTCTGATGAGTAGAAGGATGGGGGGGGGGAGCTTCAGGGAGGGAATGGAGCCATTTGAGAAGGTTGGAGGGCTTCTTTCCCTCAGTAAAGGGCTGTGGGAGAATTCAGGGCCTTGCAGTGCCAGTTCCCAATGTTGCCCAGGCTATTTGGCTCCCTAGAGGAGTGGCAATGACTGGTGGTAACAGTCATGCAAAACTAGATTCAGCTAGACTTGGCAGTCATAGATTGATCAAATGAAGAAGCTGAGCATTGAAAGGTTTGTTTGTTTTATAATTCTTCCTTAAATTTAGGGTAATCTTCCTTTCAAGTATAATCATTTCAATTGAGTCCCAGTGACATATAAAAAATCTATGAGTTCAAAATTGCAATTTCACCAAATGAGGTTATGCTTTGCGATTATCACTGACATTCCCCTCTAATTGAAGCTTCTGCTCCTAGCCTCCCATCACTCAAATACATTTCACCCATATATACCCATATATACCATATGGTAGGACAGTTTGGCAAGAGGAAACCTCTCATAATGTTCATTATTTATTGAGTTCCTTAATAAGAGTAGGTCATGTTCAAGAAGAAGGCATCACAAAAATATAAACTGAAGATGTCATAATTACTGGGACAGCTGTATGGTTTCATGTTGAAGAAGACTCCTGAGAATACCGTGGATAGCTAAGGAGACAAACAAATGGATCATCAAACAAATGAACCCAGAGTTCTCACTCGAGGCAAAAAGGACTAGGCTTAAATTATCCTACTTCAGACACATTGTGCAGCTCTCTGGAGAAAGCACTAATGCTGGGAAAGGTAGAAGGAAAGAAGAAGAGGATGATCAGCAGCAAGGTGGATGGACTCAGTTACAGGGGCAATGGGTGCATGATTGGAAGACCTGAAAGACCAGGTTAGAGACAGCTCGTCACAGAGAAAATTTAGCTATGTGGTCACTAACAGTTGATACTGACTTGATGGCACATAATTGATCAATCAATCAATCAACCAATCAAAAGCTATGGTTTCAATTTTCACAGATGTTTTGGAGCACCCAAAAGTACAAACACAGCACCTTCAAGTAGCCATCCCTTTTCACAGGTGATCCCAGGAACAAATGCATCTCCCTTAAGGTGCTGAAGATAGATGCCATGTTCACCCTCCCCTGCACTCCAAAGCACTTGATGGAGATGATACCCAAAGCTCTGTGCAGTACCGGTAGCCATAAGATATCATGCCACCTGAAACTTTTGCAGGAAAAGCAGAATATAAATGCAATAAACAACCCTTCCCCCTATGAATGTATGTTATTTTTGTTTGTCTTTGTCCAAACTATAGAATTAATTTATTTTTTAGAGCGTGCTTCACATTTTGAAGAAAAAGAGAAGAATAAAGTTATATATGATACCATATTTTATGGATTAACATCTCCAATAAATATAATTTCACATTGTTTGAATTTCACATCAATAGAATTAAGTGTACCTTTTAGACCCAAATGAATAAATTCATGTTATTAATCTACTCATAAAACAGTTTCATTCTGTTGGAACAGACCTTATGGAATACAACTAGATTCATATCTTTGGGATATGGGTTTTTGAGATTGTCTTATAAATCAGAGCTTCCCTGAAGCATACCATTTCTTCCAGAAATACTGAATTATGTCTGCTGATATTGCAATGTATTTTAGGACTGGAGATGTTGCAGGGCCCAGTAAGATTCTAAGAATGGTGGATACCATTTTGTCTCTTCCAGCAGAGTTAGATCATCTTTAGGTGATATTCCTGCTTCTGGGTTTTTTTGCTTTCCAGAGGATACCAAAATCATTGTGGGACTTGAGAATCAAGGCTAGGTTTGACCTGACCCTACAAACTGTGGCCCTGGCAAGGAAGAGGGATCTCTGGGTGTCACCTTTTTGATTCTTTATATATATATGATGTATCACCTGTATTTGACAGATACCTCCAAGTGATTTATTACCAACAGAAACAGGGAAAATTATTGACAATTGTAGCAGATCAAAGATGTAAAAATAACAGAGCCATCAGGTAAAATAGTAGGTTTTTAAATATTTTTAAAGTTTTTTTTTAAGTTTCAGAATGCAGAAGGTACTTTACCTGGCACCTAAAGGAAAATAGATTTTATGACACCTGATAAACATGTCAATGGAGTGAATTTCTCAAAGTGGGCACCACTGTAGTCAGAGCCCTATCTTCAATCCTCTTTTCCTTAACCTCAGAAGGCATGCATGCATGGAGGGAACTATTTGCTGAAAATCTCAACCACAGTGACAGCAGTAATTTTAGGCGCCATTAGCAGGAGCAGAAAGGCTATTATGCAGATGATAAATGAGTTGAGGATAGGTGCGGTGAAGGAGACTGGGTGGCCGACATAATTATAGATTAGGTATGTAATATAAGAATCCACAGAGGTGGAACTGAGCTTCCTATCCTACTCTTTTCGCTTGTGTTAGCATTAATCTATAGCGTTAAGAATAGGTGGCTGCTAGTTTATGACTATCATAGCCTAAGGCACTCAGTATGACTCGTTGTTAACATAGTTGCCATTTAAAATGCATTTAGCTTTTCCTGCGAACATGGCATTTTATAGAGAAGGCATCCATAAGAACATAGGAACAGTCCTTCTGGACCAAGGCAAAGCCCATCTTTGTCCAGTCCAGCATTTAGTTTCTCCTAGAGGCCAACCAGATGCTTCTGGAGTGCTTGCAAGCAGGAAATAGAGACCCACCCATCTAACCCACATCAGCCAAATCTCATTTCAGTCCCCTTCACCTCTGGAATTTAAACTGGTAGAGGGTGCCCTAGGTTGCCATTTCTCTAAGCAAACAGTTCTAATCCAGGTCATTGCAATGTTCTTTTTGTTTCAACTATCTAGAGCTTAGCTCTGAATCATTAAGCCAGCCATTATCTACTTTCCCATCAGAATTGCTACCTACAGGCTTCCGGTGGGAATATGGCCAACTGAACAGCTGTGCCCATGAGCTCAGCAGGCAGACCTGGCAGCGTTGGGGATTTTTTGGGCAAAGGTAGGTTTTTCCTGATGACCTACAGCATTTTCATTTACAGAAAATGCTCAGAATTATCCCATTTGTACTCCTGAATGTCACCTTGTAGCCTGAGGATCGCCCACAGCGTTAGTGCTAATCTGGTAAGAGATGACGGGGGTCGGGGACACCTCCATTTCCGGACCGCATTGCAGCCTTAATGGGACACTAGATCGAGCCTTCTCCATTTCTAAATCACCTAGCTCATATAATTTTAAGTTTATGTACCCCAAAAGAGGCTTTTTACAACAACAAGAAGTGAAATCTCTTGGTGCTTATCATTATTTCTGGATTAATTTTAAAACCTTTTTTAAATTTCTGGCTTACTTCCCATCTAAATATTAAGGAGGACTGAGAATAATTATCTCTCCATTATTATTTTTGTATTTAATTTGAAGGATTTAATGTTTTCCTACAAGTTGAATCTACTGTTTTGAGTCTTTTCTGTTCACTTTTCTCGAACGCTGCAATTGTTGGTTCCTATACTTTTTCTTTTGCCAATATCACTCAATAACTTTTGGAAGCCTTTCATTAACCCATTAGCTTCTATCAGCACTAGCCAAGTATCCAAGGGGCACCATAATCTACTGCCTGAAACATGGACAACCTTAAGGAAATTTTCTCAGAGCTTCAATCTGGGCTTTGTTATGATTTCAAACAAATTCTCCATGATACCTTTCAAGTTATTCTACAAGACACTCAGGATATCTACTCTAAAATGTGTCAACTGGTTGTGGATGTTCTGGAGGGAAAGAAAGAGTATTATCAAGAGGGAGATATTTTTCCCAACAGGGACAATGGATTCTCTGAAGAAAAGCCAGGCGACAAATACACTTTGGTGATGAAGGAGTTACAGTCTGACTTGCAAGATACTGATGTTGTTTCTCTAACAGATTGTTTGGGGAACGAAATAGCTCTGTTCTGTGAGAGGTTTTCTGCTGAGAAGCTTGATTTATTAAGGGGGGCAGTTGGGCTGTTTGATGTCTTTATGAAAAATGCCTTAGGTGTAATATGGAGACAAGTAAATGTTCTGGTATATTTTGATCTGGGATAAAAAATTAAGAATATGTATTTGGTTTGATATTAAGGCTTATATGATTTCATTTTTCTTTAATGATTTGACTGGAGTTTTTAAAGGTTTGTTTGATCTATAAGATTTGTAAGGCATCTATAAGGTAGAATAATAATTGGTTTTTAGGTTTAATGGGGTTAAGATTCTTGTAGTATTATTAATTATAAAAGTTGTTGTTGTTTATTCGTTTAGTCACTTCCGACTCTTCGTGACTTCATGGACCACCCCACGCCAGAGCTTCCTGTCGGTCGTCAACACCCCCAGCTCCCCCAGGGACGAGTCCATCACCTCTAGAATATCATCCGCCCACCTTGCCCTTGGTCGGCCCCTCTTCCTTTTGCCCTCCACTCTCCCTAGCATCAGTATCTTCTCCAGGGTGTCCTGTCTTCTCATTATGTGGCCAAAGTAGTTCAGTTTTGCCTTTAATATCATTCCGTCAAGTGAGCAGTCTGGCTTTATTTCCTGGAGGATGGACTGGTTGGATCTTCTTGCAGTCTGAGGCACTCTCAGAATTTTCCTCCAACACCACAGTTCCAAAGCATCAATCTTCCTTCTCTCAGCCTTCCTTATGGTCCAGCTCTCGCAGCCATATGTTACTACGGGGAACACCATTGCTTTAACTATGCGGGCCTTTGTTGTCAGTGTGATATCTCTGCTCTTAACTATTTTATTGAGATTTGTCATTGCTCTTCTCCCAAGGATTAAGCGTCTTCTGATTTCCTGACTGCAGTCAGCATCTACAGTAATCTTCGCACCTAGAAATACAAAGTCTTTCACTGCTTCTACATTTTCTCCCTCTATTTGCCAGTTATCAATCAAGCTGGTTGCCATAATCTTGGTCTTTTTGAGGTTTAGCTGCAAGCCAGCTTTTGCACTTTCTTCTTTCACCTTCATCATAAGGCTCCTCAGTTCCTCTTCGCTTTCAGCCATCAAAGTGGTATCATCTGCATATCTGAGATTGTTAATGTTTCTTCCAGAGATTTTAACTCCAGCCTTGGATTCCTCAAGCCCAGCTTGTCACATGATGTGTTCTGCATACAAGTTGAATAGGTAGGGTGAGAGTATACAGCCCTGCTGTACTCCTTGCCCAATCTTAAACCAGTCCGTTGTTCTGTGGTCTCTTCTTACTGTTGCTACTTGGTCGTTATACAGATTCTTCAGGAGGCATACAAGATGACTTGGTATCCCCATACCACTAAGAACTTGCCACAATTTGTTATGGCCACACAGTCAAAGGCTTTAGAATAGTCAATAAAACAGAAATAGATGTTTTTCTGAAACTCCCTGGCTTTTTCCATTATCCATCGGATATTGGCAATTTGGTCCCTAGTTCCTCTGCCTGTTCTAAACCCAGCTTGTACATCTGGCAATTCTCGCTCCATGAACTGCTGAAGTCTACCTTGCAGGATCTTGAGCATTACCTTGGTGGCATGTGAAATGAGTGCCACTATTCGATAGTTGGAACATTCTTTAGTGTTTCCCTTTTTTGGTATGGGGATATAAGTTGATTTTTTCCAGTCTGATGGCCATTCTTGTGTTTTCCAAATTTGCTGGCATATAGCCTGCATTACCTTGACAGCATCATCTTGCAAGATTTTGAACAGTTCAGCTGGGATGCCGTCGTCTCCTGTTGCCTTGTTATTAGCAAGGCTTCTTAAGGCCCATTCAAGCTCACTCTTCAGGATGTCTGGCTCTAGCTCACTGACCACACCGTCAAAGCTATCCCCAATATTGTTATCCTTCCTATACAGGTCTTCTGTATATTCTTGCCACCTTTTCTTGATCTCTTCTTCTTCTGTTAGGTCCTTGCCATCTTTGTTTTTGATCATACCCATTTTGGCCTGGAATTTGCCTCCGATGTTTCTAATTTTCTGGAAGTGGTCTCTTGTCCTTCCTATTCTATTGTCTTCTTCCACTTCCACGCATTGCTTGTTTAAAAATAATTCCTTATCTCTTCTGGCTAACCTCTGGAATTTTGCATTTAATTGGGCATATCTCCCCCTATCACTGTTGCCTTTTGCTTTCCTTCTTTCTTGGGCTACTTCTAGTGTCTCAGCAGACAGCCATTTTGCCTTCTTGGTTTTCTCTTTCTTTGGGATGTATTTTGTTGCTGCCTCCTGAACAATGTTGCGAACTTCTGTCCAGAGTTCTTCCGGGACCCTATCTAATAAGTCTAGTCCCTTAAATCGATTCTTCACCTCCACTGCATATTCCTTAGGAATCTTAGTGAGCTCATATCTAGCTGATCTGTGAGTCTTCCCTAATCTCTTTAGTCTGATCCTCAATTGTGCAAGAAGTTCATGAGTGGAACTACAGTCAGCTCCAGGTCTTGTTTTTACCGACTGTATAGATGTCCGCCACCTTTGGCTGCCAAGGATGTAGTCAATCTGATTTTGGTGTTGTCCATCTGGTGAAGTCCATGTATAAAGCCGTCTCTTAGGTTGTTGGAAGAGAGTGTTTGTTATGCAGAGTGAGTTGTCTTGGCAAAATTCTATCAGCCTATGTCCTGCTTCATTTTGTTCTCCCAGGCCATGCTTACCTGTAATTCCAGGTGTCATTTGACTGCCCACCTTAGCATTCCAGTTTCCGGTGATGAAAATAACATCCCTTTTAGGCGTGTTGTCCAGTAGGTGCTGCAGATCCTCATAGAACTGCTCTACTTCAGCTTCTTCAGCATCTGTGGTTGGGGCGTATATTTGGATCACTGTGATGTTAGATGGCTTGCCCTGAATTCGAATTGAGATCATTCTATCATTTTTTGGATTGTATCCATGCACTACTTTAGCCACTTTACTATTAATTATGAAGGCTACTCCGTTTCTACTGTGGTCCTCTTGTCCACAGTAGTAGATCTGGTGGTCATTTGATGTGAAGTGGCCCATTCCAGTCCATTTCAGTTCACTGACACCCAAAATGTCTGTCTTTAATCTTGACATCTCACCAATAACCACATCCAATTTGCCCTGGCTCATAGATCTTACATTCCAGGTTCCAATGGTGTGCTGATCCTTAGAACATCGGATTTGCCATTCACCACCAGCACCGTCGGCCGCTAGCCGTCCTTTCGGCTTTGAGCTAGCTGCGTCATCACGTCTGGGGCTAGTTGAACTCATCCTCTGTTCCTCCCCAGTAGCATTTTGACCATCTTCCGACCTGGGGGTCTCATCTTCCGATGGTATACCAACATATCTCTGGTTGTACTGATCCATTTAGTTTTCATGGCAAGAATACTGGGGTGGGTTGCCATTACCTTCCCCAGGGATCGCATTTAGTCTGACCTCTCTGTCATGACCTTCCCGTCTTGGGTGGCCCTTCACGGTTTAGCTCATGGCATCATTGAGGTGCTCAACCTCCAGCACCAAGACAAGGTAACGATCCTTTGCTGAAGAATTATAAAAGTAGGCAATTTATATGTTTTTATAATTTGATTTTTGTTATAGTGGACAGAAATATATAGAATAGTGATAGGAAGGAAATAATAAAATAAATGTTCTTTTGGCGGGGGGAGGGAAATTGATTTAGAGATTTATATGTTATTTTTGTTTTTTCTATAAGGGGAAGGAGCAATTGCATTAGTGATTTGTATATGTCCCAGTGGAAGGATTTATAGAAATAATTTGATTTTGGTTTGATATAAAGTAAGGGTTTGAATATTGGAATTGCTGTATATTTTTGTTGTTGAAAGTCAGAAGTCACTCTGTGTAATCCCCAAAATGCTTTTTTCTTGCGTTTCACACTCTTCTTAGTTTTTTTTTTCTTTTTGTAGTTTTTATCTTTTTCTTCAAGCTTAATAAAATTCTTATTAAAAAAAAGAATTGCTACGTATAGGTTTTATTTCTAAAGTATAGAGCACAGAGTATAAATCATTATCATCACTACCATCATTGAAATTTTGGCTTGAAAAGGTTACCCTGTGATTGATTCTGTTCCTCATATACAGTTCCTTAATTTGTATCGTATAAGCTTTTATTCTAGCACCAATCAGCCTGTTGTTTTAAAAACAGTGTGATTCCATTATGAGTGTATTACCCTGCCACTCGAATACTTATAATTTTTCATGGTTTACATATGTGTATAAATGACAATTTGCATGCTTCCAGAGGCAAGTGGTGGACATGACCAGTCAATGGGAACCCTGCTCCTTTTTAACATGTGTTGCACACCTGGCATACATGTAAAAACGAGCAGGGCTTTGATTGCCCCAGTCATGCCTGCCATTTTGATGCTCTTGACCCTTTCTGCAGGCATTCCTGCCCATGGCCCATTGCACAACCCCAGCAGAAACTCATACTAACATCATTCAAGCAGTGGTTCCTGGCCAGCCTTGGAAAACCAGCTTTTAAAAAAAAAATTATTTTCTTTGCTTCAGGAAGAGATGAAAAGTGCATTCACCATGTTTCTCCTGTACCCTTTTTCCTTCCTTGTAGACCATGCCTAACCATTCCAACTCTTGTTTCTTTCACTCAGCAGAGCCTGGGGAGAAGCCTTAAATTAGCATTTTGTTCATCTGCAATATCATAGCCATAGTTGGCATTTGTCAACATTCTGCAGAGTTCGCAGATCTGACATTATGGTAAAAGGAAGAGTTTGGGAACTTCTCAGGGATAGTTTATTTGGTGCCATGGTGAAAGGAACCCTTTTGAGGTCCCTCTGTACTTGATAAGTTTAACGATTCAAACTTCCCTTGTAACCAACACTACTTTTTGCAGACTACCAAATACATGCATACAAATACATATGAGCAAATGCTTACATGGAGCGAAAGGAATGAGAAACTGTTTTGCCTTCTTATAAAGCCTGGAGGAATGGTTCCTTGTTAATGGTTCCTTGTTAAGCTGCAAGGCATAGAACTCAGCAGTTGGCAGGTTTGAAGCTGATGGGCTTGCATTCTGTATTCAATTATTGGCTAGCTTGGGCTGAGCAATGATAAGCTGAAGGTGCTATCTGCAAGCTCCAGACTTGCAGGTTTATAGACAACATCATGTTTTTGATCTACAATTGGTGAGGATAAAGTGGAGAAAATGTTGGATTTAAAGAACACTGGGAATTATTTGTAGATGGAATAGTTGGTTGTGTGGCAGAGTTCATAAAATCCATTAGAGTGAACCCCTGCTGCCTGTGCTTGCATTGCTTGAAATTGCTTTCCCCATCAATATCTTTTCTTGAAAATCAGAAAAAGAAAACAATAGGACAAAAAGCCTTTGGAGTGTAAATGTGTAAGCTGTAATTCAGCAATCATCTACCTGCCCATTATCACTGCCTCATTCCCTCCCTTCCTCTTGCAGTTTTTACCCCTAGAGTTTTGAGACTGGTCAGGTTACACACCCATCTCCTAGGTAGGTTGCTCAGGAACTCCAACTTAGTAATATCAGTTTGCTCTTGGCATTGCTCTACAGCTACTGAGAAGCCTTTCACCATGTCTCTTTTCTAATTATAGAAACCCAATGTCAACTAGACATCTGTCAAGAAATCCAAAAAAACCTGGGTCTCCTGTTATTTTAAAGAAAAAGAAGCTTGCATGGAGTGGGAAGACCTCATGCTAGATCAAACTCATGGTACTGGAAGAAAAAGGGCTAGTGTCATGCGCTGCCTGCCTCTGAATAATACTCAGACACTGGTTCGTGGATCAGGCTCTGGTTTATTCACAGCGCAGTTACAGCGTCGGAAGAAAAAAGCTGAGAGTGACAGGAGCGCGCCGGTGCGGGGTTTAAATACCCCGCGCCGGTCAGCGCCCCCTCACTCGCGGTCACGTCACCCCCCTTTGTCCAATACGTTGCCCTGCCGGTGGGTGAGGGGTTGTGAGGCCCCGCTGGCGTTCCGGGATCGCCCATCATCGGGTTTTCTATTCATCCGGTGATTGCTGTCAGCTGGGCGATCTCCGTTGTATTGGCGCTGATGGCTCGGGTGTGCTCCGTGATCCGTTTAGTTATTGTTTGTTGGCCGTTAGTCGTTGTGAGTTGATGGCTACTTATCTTGAGCCCCTTCTCCTATTTCCTTGCTATTGTCATGTGTGCCATTGCGCTGATGACTTCAGCTCAACGGCACTCATGACAGCTAGTATGCATCAGTATTCCCTCCCCTCCATCAAAGTACCTGCACATCTCCCAACGAACCCTAACCCTAACAAGATAACAATATAGGGGGTGTATTAAACCTTCCCTCCCTATCCTTAGCCTTGCACTGATTTGAGTCTTCTGTTTTCTTGAGGCTGGCTTGATTCAAAGTGAGACTGGGAAAGACTGTTTAACTATTCTTCAGATGACTAGCACACCAGTCCTGTTCTTCTGGTCATTCTCTTCTTCCTTGGCCTTCTCCCTTCCCTTACCCTCTTTCCCCCCCCCCCATTCCATTTTCTAGACTGGTTCTACAAAATGGTCCCAGCTCCTATCTGTTATCCTGGGGAGAAGAAAATTGTACCATGGGTTCTAGTTGATGCTATTGCATGCCAGGTCTGCCTGTAATAAACCTATGCTCATCCATGATTCAATCTTGGATCAGAGGGTAGATCTGGCATCTGACACCAGGGGTGGGAGTGGGAGGTGGCATTCTTCTCTCAGAGATGTGCCCATCTGGGTTTTACTGGGTTTCTCACTATAAAAGCAGAGCTCTTCAGAAAGGCATTTGGGGGTGAGTAAGATCATGCTACTCCAAATGGTGATCAGACTGATAGGTTATAATTGTATTAATTTATTTTTTAAAAAAATCTTTGGATATTAATACTGTAAGCCACTTATAGTCTCTGGAAATGGAGTGGCATATAAATTGTATGAAAGTATGTATGATAAATAAATAAATAAATAAATAAATAAATAATGGGAGGAGATGGGTGGGGACAAATTAAATAAATATAAATAAATAAATAAATCAGGAGATGCTGCACTTATAGGTTGTAGGATCAGTCTCCTGATTCTCTTGTCCCCCCTCAGGTTCCAGTGCATTGGCTGAATATCTACATTGTCTACTGATCGTTTTATTTTTTGCCATTCTATAACTAATTGAGGGAGATATGCAAAGTGGATGACTAAATTAGTTGCAAATGAGCATACCCTCTTATGCTATACAGTATCTTTACTGCTGTAGCTATGATAAGTAAGCTGAGAAAATGACACTCTAATATTAGAATCCAAAGGTTTTCTTTATTAACCAATTTTCAATAACAAACAGAACCACTAATGTGCACTATCAAGCAAAAGCTGGTAAATAGGCCACATCTCCTACTGGGATTTTTGTTTCAAAAAAGGAAGAGAAGTGAATTGCAAACACAGTGACTTTTGCAGCTAGAAGAATGATTCAGGGGTAATACTGAAAAAGCCTAGAATGTTCCAAAGACAGAGGTAACATGTCATATGCTGGAAAGCTTGATAGGATGTTTGTTGGGAAGGAAACCAGCATATTTCCTAATGAATGAATGTTTGTTGCTCACTTCTAAATACCAATCGAATGTTTTCTTACCAACAGTTTCAGTGTACTGTACAAACTTTTCATTGATAGTACCACTCATTCTTACTGTCTTAACTGCATCTCCCAAAATGTGAATAGTGGTCCTCTGGCTGAATCTCCAACTTCATTGGGAGATATAAAGGAATACCAGTCAGTTTATGAGTATTAATCTGCCAATCCCATTAAGGTAAATTAAAAAGAAATGAACCCTAGAGAGGGGATTTACTCCAAATCACCTTAGCCCCAGTAGTAGAAACATAGTTAAAATAAAGCGCACAGTCCTGAGCAATGGCAAATCTCTGGGAAAAAAATAATCCCAGTTTATGGGGCAGACTAAGAAAGCTGATGCTTTATAAAGAAAAAGATACATGTCACAATATTAAATGGAGTCTCTTGTTTGATCACGATCTTAAAGAAGAGAAGGTGTCTTTTTAAGAATGTTAGACCACCAAGACTAATTAGACATTATATACCCAAACAAACCAAGTTATGGTAAACGTCAATGCATTCATTGAATATTAGGGGGAGGGGGGGTTAGTGACACCCACCTATAGTTTAGAGATTTCTGTATCTCTTTCCTGCTATCAATGGTTGTTCAGACTTTGTAGCCTGGATCTAGTAGCCCTACACTTAACATTTTATATTTTATATTTTTTATATTTTATATATATATATATATATATATATACACACACACATACACACACATACATATATATATACATACACACATACACACACACAGAGTATACACGCACAGAGTATACACACACACCCTGTGTATGTATATTGTGTGTGTGTGTGTGTGTTTGTGTAGATCAGGGTTTCTCAACCAGAGTTCTGTGGAATCCTTGGGTTCCACAAGAGGCCACTAGGGGTTCCCTGGGAGATCACGATTTATTTAAAAAATTATTTCAAAGTTGGGGAACTTCACATTAAAGAGGAAAGTTTCATTCTTTATGTTTAGTTTAAGAACACTGTTAGTGCATATAAGCAGGCCTACACATGAAACGAATATAATAATTCTGTAACTCCTGGCCTATACTTGAGCCTGAATGTGCAGGGGTTCCCCAAGGCCTGAAAAATATTTCAAGGGTTCCTCCAGGGTCAAAGGGTTGAGAAAGGCTGAAATCTATCTATCCATCATCTATCTATCTATCTATCTATCTATCTATCTATCTATCTATCTATCCATCCATCCATCCATCCATCCATCCATCCATCCATCCATCCACACATTCACACACATACATTATATATACATTATATATATTCTATATAATGTTCCATACCAGTGTTTCTCAACCTCAGCAGCTTCAATCCTCCCAGCACTTTTCATTTTCTCCCTTCCGATGCCACCTGCAGCCACTGCTGCTGGTGTCATCATACAACACATCCCACTGGCTTGCAGGGATATGCCCCCATCCTTGCCACACCAGCAGTTACCAGGGAAACTACTCAGCTTTGGCTTTTCCCCATTTGGAAGCCTCTGAATTGCTTCTGCCCTGAACCACATTTTGCTTCCTATCCAAAACAAAACAACCCTGTTTCTTTCCTTCATGGACCAAAATATGTAAAACACACACTTCAGTTTGAGCATGGGCCGCTCAATAGCAGTAGTTCTGTGCAGCAAAACATTTTGTACATCCCCAATAAACCACAGCTGGTTGATTCATGTAGGAGCAGCTAAGCTATTAATCATGGTTTATGAATGAATATAGATGGCTTCAGATACCTACAGACAAATCTCATTATGGCTTAGCATAACATGCAAAGCCGTATGTATTTTATTTCCCCTTTGTTGTATGCCTGTTTGCCCCATGTGTATTTCTTCTTTGTTGTATACCTATTTGCCCCCAGCATTATTTCCTCCTATCTGATGAAACTGACAAGTCATGTTATTTTCACCAAAGCGTTGTCAATAAAATTCATAAATTCAGGGGAAAGGTCATGCTCTCCGAAAAAGAGTCCAAGAGCCAAGACTCATTTTGCACCTGTTATCATAACTAAAGAGATATCTCTTTCTCTAGGGAGGTGCAGTTTAAATACAGGATGGGGAGGGAGGAAATTATTCCCAAATTATTGGGAATAATTTATAAAATATATTATATTATATTATATTGAATAATATAATCATTCTATAAAAATAGAATTCCATATTCTATAGAAAATATGGTGGGGAAAGGAGAACATGTGTCCATTTCAGAAAGGATGCATAGGTTCATCAGACGCATAAAAATATTGGCACCTTCAAACACAGTATTCCGTAAATCCATCTTTTAAAATCTAATAAAAGTATTTACAACTGAATTTCTGTCCTTTCCACAAACAGACCAGAAGCAAAGAAGCTCAAAAGCATTTAAAATGGAAGTGTACAAAATTGGTCTGAGTTAAATGCTGACATTTGCCATGAGTTCCTCTGAACAGAACTAGTTGCTTCTTCAACATGAAAATAAAACTGCAAGTTGATGAACTAGCTAAACAGAGTCATTCACTTTTAAAATATAACATGGAAATGTTTCCTTGGGGTGATTTTTTTAAACCACCAATTTATTGCTATTCTAGTTTCAGGCTTTGGGCATTTTAAACAGTTTCTGTAGCTTTACCTGCATTGTATACTTTTGTTTCCACCATGGCTCAAGTGTACAACAATTTGTAATTTATCAATTATGGATTGATACGGGCCATCATAATGTTTAAGCTATGCCTCTTTGGGTAATTTAATGACCAAAGAATAGATATATTTGTCAGGAATAGATTAAATGGTCACCCTTTGATGTTTCCCAGCCTACTGCCCTTCATCCTTTCTAGATTGCTACTCTCATAATCACAGCCAACACAATCAAGCACATTTAGAGAACCCCAAGCTGCAGAAAGCTATTCTACAGGCATAAAAACTATGCAACCTAAAAAAATGTTATCTGTATAATTACTGGGGAAATGGATGAATGTTTTGTCAAATGGGAGTATCAGGCATTTAATAAACTTCAGGAGGCTCAATATAGAAACTATTGTCCAAAATAAAGATTTGTCCCAGGAGCTGAACCTTACTAAATGGCAACTAGCAAATTAACTACAGTAATTGAGCTTATTTTTACCTCAGACTTTCCAATATGTTCCATTGTTGGTGTGTTCTCTTCAGCCATGAAGAAAAACATTCCAGATTTTGCCAGTCTGAAGTGTTCATACAGATGTCATTTTCACCATGAGAACCAGTGATAGTTACCAAACCTCAAGACCTTAGATGCATCACATAACATAGCACTGCTGTATAATAGAGCATAGATCCATAGATATTGACCTGACCTTGCTGGTGTTTCTGTAATAACTTATGGAACTCACTGCTGGAGGATGTGGGAATAGCCATAAACTTGATATAGCTTTAGAAGAGGACAGTACAAAGAATAAGACTACCAGGGAAACTTTCCCTTATGCTAGGAAACATCATGCAAGACATGATAATTACATGCAGGCTGAAGATTCAGAGGTAGAATATGCTAGCTAGGTGCTGGAGGCAACAAGATACATCGTTTGCTTCCATCTGCTGCTTGTAGACTTCCCAGAATTATATAATTAGTTACTATGGGAAACAGGCTGATGGATTAGATAGATCATTGGTCTGATCTAGCAGCCTCTTCTTACTTCCACCAAAACATTTTAATTTCTTATAATTTATGAATTGCTTCCCAGACGTTTCACCCAGCTGTTAACAGTGCTATAGATAAAATGTACATTCTATGACAAGCTTCCATAAACTTAGGAGCAATTCTGTTAAAAGTAGAAGTATAAAAACAGCAGTGGATCTTAAAGTGCAGACCAAACGGCTAACTTCAGATTGCTAAAGTGAATCTGTACTTAGCAAGCTCTAAAAACTGATGATTTAAAGAAAGAAGACTACTACAGCTGGGGAAAAACTGCAGAATGTTACATTGCTAGAGGAAATGAATTATGAGAACAGATTGAAAGTCTAGTAAAAGCAGATTGGATCAAAATGTTAAAAAGTTGTAAATAACAAAGATAACTACAAAGTCCTCTCTTACTTGTCTGCAAAAAAAAAAAAGTTAAATAAGGAGAACATCCAAATAAAACTTGGAGAACACATATTGGAGAAGCATTAAATGCATTGCTTTTATCTCCGATAATAGGAGATAGGGTGAATAACCTGCCTGTCAAGCTTTTAAAGAGTTTGCCGTGGCTTATTCCAAAAGCAGCTAAAGGCTAGCCTTCAGGAAATTTTGAGGAAGTGAGACAGCTGCAACTTGTCATGGACAAATTGGGGAGCAGGGCGGTGCTTCAACCATGTTCATGTATTTCTCTTGTCTGACTCATTTTTCAAGTTCTACAGATATAAAACCTGTGCATGAAAGATGGAGATCTGATGAATTTTTGGGACACTAACTAATCTGTAGTTGTAATGGAAGATTCAGTCATTGAAATGCAGGTCTCCTGTTGTGATTTAATTTTTGAACAAACCATACGTGACTCCCCATCACACTGTTTTGAATGACTACCGAGCATTCTTTATGGCAACACAGAACAACTCCCAGTTTTGCTGCAACAGGCAAGAGTGTATCTCCCTCCAAAAATTACATGCTTTTTATACCCCATACTATGCTGGTCTATGACCGTAATAAAGATTTGATTGGTTGATTGATTGATTGATTGATTGATTGATTCCCTGTTTCTTTCAGTGGGAGAGAGAGAGTCAATGGCTGTAATCCTAGTGCAGGAGAGGACAAAGACATCTCTCAGGAAGCCAGAACAACCTCACCTGCCCAGCCACAGCTTTTCCATTACTATACCGCTGCCTCAGCCAGACCCTGGCTTTAAATTGGGGCATCTGAAATTCAACTTCTGGGTAGCCTCCCGAGGACTAAGCCCCAGAAGCAGCCCAAGATAATTTACTGCCAGAGGCAAAGGACCGAGTGGCATCCTTTCCTATTTAATGTAAAAAAGCCAACCAACCCAATAGTGGAATCTTGCTTCTTTGCTGGTGACCTTCCATTTCACCCAAAGGCAGCGGGTGTCTAAAGAACACTGCCCGGCCCACATAGGTCTGCTCCCAAGATGGCACGGCTGCCTTCCAGCATATGTATTACCAGGTGCAGCTGCCTAACCCGGTCTAACAGCAGAACTGCCCCTGCTAGGCAATGGCTCTTGACTCAGCTTCTATCAAGAGCCACCTTGCATCAGGAGGAGGAGACAGCTGGGCGCCCTAAAGTAGAATATGGGCCCCACCACAACTAGGCTTATTCAGGCTACCAAAGGAGGGGGATGCTGACTAGATGGAGGAAGGGGAATGCATCTTTGCAGGATGGAGAGGTGCTGTTGGACTTAAAGGAGGTAATAGTCTGCCCATCTCTGAAGATACCATCTCCATATCCTGAGGATTTTGCCAACTGACCCCTTTTCCTATTTTTCCCCTCAGCAGTAACCCTGTTAGGCAGTTGGGCTGAGAGAGAATAGCAGGCCCCAAGACACTTGATAAGCTTCCATGGCTCAGGGTGGATTAGAATTTGGATCTCCCTGCTGCTCATCCAATCCTTAACTGCTATACCACGTTAACCCTCTAACTGCAGCTATTAAGAGCTTGTAAATATGGGTCTTCACAAAGGCCTTCCTTACATGCATGTTGCATGTATGGGTTTGGTTTGGTTTGGTTTGGTTCTCCTCCTTTTCCTCAGTTTGAAACTGATTATGTCCTTTTCTATACTGATTGATACTGGTTTAATTCTATTGTTTTCATTTTGGACTTTACCTGTAAACTGCTTTGATATTTGTAAGCATGGGAAAGCAGAGGAAGGAAAGAAGGAAGGAAAGAGTGGAATGACAGTCTAAAAATGACTGGCAGGAAAGAGGAAAAGAATCTGCTTTCTTATCAGAGCCATTTCACTCCCTGCTCTACTCACGCAGAGTACAAAATAGCAGCCAAAGAAGACCATCTCCAGAAACTTTAACATGGAGATGAAAAGAGATGACAAGGGCCATGACTGAGATGGATGTTGTTTGGCTGCCTGCATTAGATACAAACATGCTTATCTGGTAAATGAAGAGAAGAAAGTAGAATAATCTGAAATATTTCAGAGCCCACCTGCTGCTTCTCACTTATTTCATGGAGTCATTCCTGAGCCAAAGTGTTTAATCTTGCTACTGCTCTTTCAAAGCGGGACTTAACAAAAGCTTCAAACCAATAACTGCTCTGTCTATGGCTTCCTTTTTAGCGCCCAGTTTGTCAAAGTATGCATTTGGCTTAAAATATTATGCTTCTGGATTTATGCAGAATTGCAATCAAATTTGTCTGATTTGAAGATTCCAATTCTTTCAAGTAACTGGAAAGAATTTATAGGGAATCCCTTGCTTTACACAGGATTATATAGAAGTCAACAAAGTATCAGTCACTTGTGTTTTATTTTAGTCACTGCAGCCTTGATTTTTTTACTTCTTTACATGCAATGTGAGTCATCCAAGATAAGAACAGATCAATAGTTTGGACATTGTTTGCTATTTGGAAAAAGCCCACAAAGCTCATAATATATCTGCTATTGCATTTTGCTTGTAGCAGCCAAATTCTATAGCTACTCAGTGAATCAGATACCATTGAGCTCAATTAGGCAGTAATTCAAAGAATTGGGGGAAAACAAGATATAAAGAGGCCTACAGAATCATAAATCGTTGTTTAATCGTATCATACATTTCCACCCAAAGCATTCCCAATTGCACAGAAATACTTCTGTTTATTTGTCCTGCCTGCAAAAGCAAATGGGAGACTTATTCAAATAGGAGTCATGTTTTCATCTACTATGAGCTCTGGATCAAAGGCAGAATATAATGCATTGGTCTTCAGCAGAGAGGTTATAGGTTCACTGCTTGATCTAAAGTGTATCCAAACCACAGCCCTTCCATCCTCATCCAAATTAAGAAAGGAGTGCTCACATGCATGTTTGGACTTCAAGATTAACCCAACTGAAGAGAAGCTGAAGACTATTTCATTTTAAAATTAAAAGTATATCCTGCCTTCCACCAGGAATTCAAGGTAACAAAATTGTACTTTGTTCTCCATTTTATCCCTACAATAATTTTGGTGGGTTAAGTTGGTTTGGTGGGTTAAGAGATAGTGACTGTCCCCAAATCATGGTTGAGAATGGACTTGAATCTAAGTCTACTTGATCCTAGCCCAGGACCTTAACCACCATTGATCAACATACTTTAAGTCCACATCTAATGCTAGTGCATATATTAGAACAGTCTTAACCTTCATGCCATTTCACCAAAGCTAAGATTAGATTAGAAATATGATTTATTTTGGAGATAGTCTTAACATTTCTCTTATTATTTGACTCTTGAAAAATGTATGCATTTTTCTAACAAGCATTGGAGAAGTAACTCTGCCTCCCAGAAACTGTCTTTTATCTGATTAATGGAAGGAGCAGGTAAATCTCCCCCTTGCCATGTTATTCTTTTTGGGAGATAGAGAATACAATCTTCTCGTTGTCTTTTAGCTTCCCAGTCTCAGGCCGTTAGATGGAGATGAGAACTCTTTGTAGAGAGATGGCATATTCACAAAATATGCAACCCACCTATATTTTATATAGGTGTAAGCATACATATGTAAACTGTATCAGTTGTGTGCCAATACAAACATATATACGAAAGTGTGAATAAAAATGCCCATGATGTTTCCTTTTTATAGTATATTTAATGTGTATTTCCATTTGCAAAACACATATTTTTAAGAAAATCATATTCATTTCCTCTTTAGTTTTAAAGGCATTTTCCCATTTATAGCAGGTTTTAAATCTAGTAAAATAAGAGTGTATGTATTTTTCTGAAATATGTAAAGTTAGGGCACTTATCTGACACAATGCTACTATTAAATCACATAATCAAATGTACTCTGTGATGATTTGAGCCCTCTCTTTCAAACAAAATGATTTATTATTTCGAGTATAGCTGTAATAAACTGAAATGGTTTTGTTTACTTATAAGAATGCACTTCATTAATAACTTCAACTAATGTTTTTAGCAACTTTTCCCTATTGCCTGCTGATGAAAACTAATGTAAGATTTTCCTATTAACTCCATATCTTTTCCTAAACCTCTCCCTTCTCACCTGAACTTCCATTAATTTTCCACTGGAGATGTATTTCCTCATTTCTATTATAACTTATTATTTTCCAGTAATGAACTAAAAATCTCCCCACATTTACAACTCACAGATGAAATATGAAAAGTAACATGATATATCTCTCTTTCCTCTACTAGTCCCCAGCTGAATGAGAGAAAAGTATTAATTTAAAATTGTTTTGTGATATGATTTTAAAGGAAATAAGTTTTAGAACTGAGGCTACTACATCTATAATCTATTTATTCCACTGGAGAGTAGTTAAGTAAGGGCTTCTAAAATCAAAGGTGTTTTAAAAGTTGACATTTGGGGCCAAAATGCGGCTTCAAGACAAAGCTTTTTCCATGAATTTTTGAAATAATAGCGTACTGGGGTCTATAATTTATGACTGAGGATAGAATTTGCCTGTAGACCATTTCTGGTACAATCCCTGCCATTTTAGCTAAAGATTGCAGAGAGAGTAACAGCAATGCTTGAGACTTGGACAAACCAAGGTTAGGCTGTAATGATTGCCTTATCCCAACGAAGTCAGTCTCACCAGAGTTTAGTGAATAAACTGATTTATTGAAAGGATAGTATGCAAATACGAAGAAAGCTGAGAATGAGCAAAAGCACGCCAAATACAAACTAAAAACCCTCGCCTCCAAGCCGATCCCACCCCCACCCCACCCCACCATCGCAACCACCCCCTCCCAGGCCTGGCAAGCGTCACACATCTGCCTGGGAAAGTAACCTTGAATACATGTCATAACCCAAACACACATTCCTTCAGTGCAACAGAAAGATAACAGCCTGGCAGGGCTGAAATTCCCCACCCCGCAGGTGATAGACACGGATCAGCGACATGACATGCGAAACGTTACGATGTATGCAACTCATTGGAACGATGAACATGACATAGGCAAGCTGATGTTCTCCAGAAGGTTTGGACTTCAATTCCCATCAGGCCCAGCCAGCAGCTTCAGTGAGAAGAGATTAGAGGAGTTGGAACCTGTATCAGCTAGAGAACATCAGGAACAAGCAATATTGTATTATTGGTCAAGGTTCTGACTGTAGATAAGGCTGTTCTGCAGAATCTGTACTAAACTGAGGAACTCCAGGAGATGAAGTGTCAGAATCAATACAGGGAATGAGGATTGTGGAGAATGAAGAGTAAATACAATCAAGCACAGATATAAATTGGGCCTGTTCCTGGATCAGCAGACCCTGCTAAAAGTCACTCAAGTTTTGCTCACCTCCCATTTGGATTACTGCAGTGTGCTATGAAGAGGATTGCCCTTAAAGCTCACTTAGAAGCTACAACTGGTCCAGAATGCAGCAGCATGGGGAGTTATGGGCACACCAGGATATGCCCATGTGTAGAGGAATGTGGAGATAACTTTGACAAAGTAATGCAGGAACAGTTAAGGGAAGATAAAAGACAACTTAGTCCTGGAAAGGGGAAGGCATGAGAAAGAAGCTCAGAATAACCCTGCCTGGATTCAGTTTGGTATAAGAAGGGGCAGCAGGAAATTCTGGCAGACTTTCAAGATTCTATTATTATACCAACAACAATACAGTAGAATTCTTGTAATCCTTGTGCTGTCACTTTCCTGACCTGGCCTGCCTCAAAGGTACTATTTGGCAAGCTGTGCTGGCTCTCACTAAGCTTCTGAGTGCAATTTAAGGTGCTGGTTATCACCCATAATGTCTCAGATTGCACAAGGCTGGGTTATTTGTGGGACCCCTATCTCTGATCATTTCTGCCCATCCCACAGATTCCTACAGAGTAGGCATGTTCTGAGTCCCTTCAATAAAACACTGTTATCTAATGGGACTCAGGAAGTGTGCCTTCTCTGTTGCAGCACCTCCCTTGTGGAACAGCAGACACCCCTGAGCTTTAGATGGTCCTGACCCTGTGGTATTCCCATAAGGCACTAAGGTAGGGCATTAGATGAGGCAGTTCTGTATGGGTTAAGAGAGTAATTAAGGGTGGCTTTTGATGTGTTTGTCTTTTAATTTATTTTTGTTACCTTTTCTCTATTTGCTTTTAACTTGATGTTAGCCATTGTGAGGTTTGAGTCTGACCTTGACTCTGAAAACGAAACTTATCTTGAGCCAGAAGGGGAAAACGAAACTTATCGGGAAAGAGCTGGGGAAATAGAAACTAGTAATGACTCAGCAGAGCAGGAGAATTCGGAGACGCTGATTGGGCAGAGTCCAGAGGGAGGTTTGAATCCTCCAATTAGTACACAAGAGAGGACAGCAGAGAAGTATATGAAGCAAAAGGCAGCCCGATTGGCTACAGAGGAGAAATAGTGTGAAAAGGATCGCGTAAAAAGGCACCAGCACCAGGAGAAAACTGCCAGACACAACCGTTCCACTGCGCTTACAGCTTCTACAGGAGAATCCTCACCAGGAAACGGAGCCTTGCCTGTAGCCGACATGGAATCAGTGCCAGCTCCCTCTACCGACACGGACCTACTTCCTTCGCACCCGGATCCAGAGGAGTCCAGCCTTGCCTCCGTTCCAAGTCTCGTCTTGCCAATCCAGCAACGCCCAGCCTTGCCTCTAGTTCCAAGCCTTGCCTTGCAGATCCAGCTGAGTCCAGCCTTGTCTCCAGATTCGAGCCTTGTCTTATCACTCCAGCAGAGTCTTACCTAGCCTCTGTGGTCAAGCCTAGCCTCACCTCTGTGCCATGTCCTGCAATCAAACCTCTAGCTACCACCTTGCCACGCACTCTAGCCATAGCCAGTCTTGCTGATTCATTGAGACAGTTATCCAAATTCTGTCTTGCTGGTTGCATTTTCCTCCTGCCTCAGCATGGCTGAAGTAGGCAAGCCCTCTTGACAGTCAAGCTGCAAATCAAGCAGGGAGCTAGAAAAGTCAGTGCTGAAGATACTTCAGTGCCAAAGCTATATAGGACTTCCTAGGTAATTTCCAGCACCTTCAATTGCACTCAGATGTCAACAAGGAACCAGGACAGGGCTCAGAGTGCATGTGTAATATGTTTATGGTGGCAAGTGCCAGCTAATAAATAGGTCACTGCATTCTGGACTAACTGAAGTTTCTGAGTAATGTTCAAGAGCATCCCCATGTAGAATGCATTGCAGTAGTCCAGCCACATGGTGATAGGGGCATGAGGTACTGGCGTGAGGTCCATTCAAAAGTTTGATAGCCATGTTGAGGCATCTCTAAGGAAAATAGAAGGTAAAGGGAGGAAGGATTTACACAGACCCTAGAAACAATGCAATCTCTGAGATTTGTATTGATAACGCTAGGATAGTGCAAACTTATACACAAAAATCAGCCCAACTGCCTTTAATGGGACTTGATTCCAAGTACAATATGTATAAGATGCACCCTGCGAAATATAAGACTGATGAATAAGCTTCAGAGTATAGTGTAGCATCCCTTCTCTTTTTTGTTTACTCTAGATCAGGTTCTTCATGTGCAAGAGAGGTTAGAAGCCCTCACCAGACACCTCATTTTAAAAAAAATCCCTCAAACATAATGTAGTTTCAAAACCATGGTAACAACAACTTAGCTAGTGCCAAGGGAAACAGAAGAGACAGCAGGTCTCAGGACACTTTATGAATGAAGGAAAATAAGGAAGTAATGTCCTTAAAAGCTGGAGCTTGCAATAAATTTTGAGGGCTTTGAGGGAGTGCAAAAAGTGAAGTTATTTGGACTCAGTGAGAATAGAAGAGTGATGCAGAAGAAAAAAAACACTATTCAGGAATAGAAAGACTGGCCTTTGTTGGATATGGTGGTTACAATAAATGATGGCATCAGAAAGAGAGAATAAGATCAAAGCATACAGGTGTCCACAGGGAGGGTGGTCCAGAAAGTCAAGATAGTGGCCACAACTATGTGATCAAAGTCCCAGCTCTTTTTACATGTGCCACAACACACATTTTAAAAGGGGCAGGGTTGTGGCCACCATATTGACCTTTTTTTGAGCCCCTCCCTATGGACACCCATAGATAAGCAAAATATTTTTAGTAATGGTTTGATAGCCATCAAAACTATTGGATGTAGTCTCTCTGGTGATGTTATATTTGAAACTTACATTTATTTTCATAATGTGTGCATAACCACAAAACTGAAGGCCATTCATTTGGCATTTGGGATTCATGCATTAGAATTAAATTCCTAGGTAGGGTAGGATTTACAAGAGAACTACTTTTGTGCATGTTTCGTTCTGCATTTACAAATGTGTGAACAATATGTGTTCCCAACAAGGAGAAAAAGTTTATTTTTTATTACACATATCTTTGTATGAGTGGTGGATAAGTTTCACCTTATTTAGTTGTCAATCTGAATATCCTAACAAACATTTAATTTAATGCTCGGTTTGCTATGACAAAGTTTAGTTCTTTGGACTTGCCTCTGAATCCACGTTGCCTTTTTTGGATTGGTTTGTCTTGCCCAAGGGAAAATAGTAGATCTATAAAGTGAAGCTAAAATTAAACATTTCATCCAAACAGGCCAATCCATCTCCAGGATGCTGTTCCTATGGAATGACCTGCAGCCCTTAAAGAGATTGGATATAGCACAAACTAGAACATTATGTTAACCTTTTAAAAGTTTAAAGTAAATGTGGGTGTTATCATCATATATTCTTGGGTATTCTGAATTGTGTTGCTGTTTGTGGATTCTTTTATGTGTAAAATAGTATGTGGTGGTTTTAAAATAGTAGAGGTTTGTAGAAGACATCTAACTGACTTTAGGGATCTGATGTATTGTTCCAGGAATGTCCTTGCCTGGGATGGAATGGGATGCAAATTGCAGCAATAGTAGCCTCTTTGGTACCAATCACCTATACCAAATTTCAGATAGAGGTTTTGTGCAAAGGGAAGCCATGCTTAGGAAGTGCAGTTATGCCCCTTCTGAAATGCAATGGAATTGATTGTTCCAAGTGGTACAGAAAGTAAATGGATTGAATTAATTTGTCTTTTCAAAAACATCAGCTGGTTGCTAGCTCAGATCAACCAGCATATGCCACCGAACTAGGACTATCACTCAAATGCCCAGCATGATGGGCAAGATCATTCTGATTTGAAGGCAGACAAGCACAGGAACACATGATTCCTCTCTTACTTTCACACAATGAAGTTTTATGGGAATTCATTTATTTATAATGGGGCTATTGCACTTTTACCTTTTAGACTGTACTGGAGATTCAGATAAACAACCTTGAACTGGAGTTCAAACATAATTGAACTACTCTGCTTCACTTACTGAATATATATTAAAGGAAGCTGGATTGGAAGAAGATGATCATGGTTTTAAAACTGGAGGAAGAAACATCAGTAACCTGCTAATGTCGATGCCACTACCCTGATAGCCAAAAATGCAAAGGATCTGCAAGCTCTAGTAATAAAAGTCATGCAGCACAGTGAACAAATGGGACTAAAATATAAAGAAAACCAAACTAATAACAACATGTAGAACAACCAGCCTTAGAATTCACAATGAAGATATTAAAGTGGTGGATAGTATCCGCTTTTTAGGAACGACCATGAACAGTAAAGGAACAAGCAGTCAAGAAATATACCACAGACTAGCACTTGGTAGATCAGCCATGAAGGCCTTGGAAAAGATATTCAAATGCTGTGATGCGTCTATATGTACAGAGATCATAATCATGCAAGCCATGGTATTCCCTGTGACATTCTAAGGAAGAGAAAGTTGGACTTTGAAGAAGGAAGATAGGAAGAGTATTGACACTTTTAAACTTTGATGTTGGAGAAGACTCCTGAGGTTAGTGTAGACAGCCAAGAAAACGAACGAATAGTTCATTGAACAAATCAATCCAGAGTTCTCACTCAAATGACCAGGCTCAAATTATCCTCCTTCAGACACATTATGCAAAGACCCAACTCTCTGGAGAAAGTTCTAATGGTGGGAAAGGTGGAAGGAAAGAGAAGAAGAGGATGACCAGCAGCAAGGTGGATGGACTCACTCACAGTGGTGATGAGTGCACCGTTCCAAGACATGAAGGACCAGGTTAGGGACAGATCTTCATGGAGAAAATCTATCTGTGTGATTGCTAAGAGTTAACAACAGTTTGATGGCTCATCATCATCACCACTACTCTGGAATTATATTCATATTTTATGAATATTTAGTAGAGACCAAACAGCATCTCAAGTATTTCTATTTGGTTTTCTTCAGAAAGGAGCCATAGAGTGGTAAGGACTTAGAACCATGCCCATGAGCCTTTTCTTTATTTCTTTACTGCAGTCCTAATGAAAATCCTACAGTAAAGCTGTTTTTTGCATGGGGGTAGAAATCCTCATTTGTACCAACCAGCAATGAAAATACCATTGATAGAGAGGAGAATTTTCATTGGGATTATGGCATAGGAATAAAGAATTAAATCAACTTTAGCACTGTCTGAATATTTAATTGGGCTGTCCAATAACTCAGATTTACTGTGTGTGCACATGTATGTGTTCAAATTAAACCCTGAATTCAATTAGCATGATTTGGAGCTAAAAGGAGAAGGCTGGTGCACAATGAATATTAGGAAACATTTTAATATCAAGAAATTAATTACTGTTCCATTTTAATGTTTTAATGAAACAGATATTACAGGTACTAAGATAACTTTTATATATATATATGTGTGTGTGTGTATATATATGTGTATATATGTGTATGTGTATATATATATATATATATATATATATATATGTCTTCAATATAATTATATTAAATGAGCTGCGATAATTCTTTTAAAGTGTGGTCACAGAGATACCAGGAATTGTTCCATTCCTGGTTGATTACTGTGAATCAGTGTCTCAGGGGACAAGTGGACCCACTGTACTTCTAGCAATATGAAGCTACAAAAGAATGACAAATAATTAATTTGTTGTTGTTGTTGTTGTTGTTGTTATGCTGTATTAGTTCCCAGCACCTAATAAAAATTCATCTCATTTTACAAGAAATTAGCAAATTCAAAATTAATTTCAGTTATCTACATCTTCAATTGTGCAATAAGCACAAATTGATAAATACAGCTTTACTTTTTTTTCCCCAGAAAATAGTAAAATTACTGGTAAGGAAATCCCAGAATAATCAAATTAACTTTTATAATGCTGCTTTCTTCAGCAAAGGATCGTTACCTTGTCGTGGTGCTGGAGCTTGAGCACCTCAATTATGCCTTGAGCTAAACCATGAAAGGCCACCCAAGACGGGAAGGTCATGACAGAGAGGTCAGATTAAATGCAATCCCTGGGGAAGGTAATGGCAACCCACCCCAGTATTCTTGCCGTGAAAACTAAATGGATCAGTACAACCAGAGATATGTCGGTATACCATCGGAAGATGAGACCCCCAGGTCGGAAGATGGTCAAAATGCTACTGGGGAGGAACAGAGGATCAGTTCAACTAGCCCCAGATGTGATGACGCAGCTAGCTCAAAGTCGAAAGGACGGCTAGCGGCCGACGGTGCTGGTGGTGAACGGCAAATCCGATGTTCTAAGGATCAGCACACCATTGGAACCTGGAATGTAAGATCTATGAGCCAGGGCAAACTGGATGTGGTTATTGGTGAGATGTCAAGATTAAAGACAGACATTTTGGGCATCAGTGAACTGAAATGGACTGGAATGGGCCACTTCACATCAAATGACCACCAGATCTACTACTGTGGACGAGAGGACCACAGAAGAAACAGAGTAGCCTTCATAATTAATAGTAAAGTAGCTAAAGCAGTGCTTGGATACAATCCAAAAAATGATAGAATGATCTCAATTCGAATTCAGGGCAAGCCATCTAACATCACAGTGATCCAAATATACGCCCCAACCACAGATGCTGAAGAAGCTGAAGTAGAGCAGTTCTATGAGGATCTGCAGCACCTACTGGACAACACGCCTAAAAGAGAAGTTATTTTCATCACCGGAGACTGGAATGCTAAGGTGGGCAGTCAAATGACACCTGGAATTACAGGTAAGCATGGCCTGGGAGAACAAAATGAAGCAGGACATAGGCTGATAGAATTTTGCCAAGACAACTCACTCTGCATAACAAACACTCTCTTCCAACAACCTAAGAGATGGCTTTATACATGGACTTCACCAGATGGACAACACCGAAATCAGATTGACTACATCCTTGGCAGCCAAAGGTGGCGGACATCTATACAGTCGGTAAAAACAAGACCTGGAGCTGACTGTAGTTCAGATCACGAACTTCTTCTTGCACAATTTAGGATCAGACTAAAGAGATTAGGGAAGACCCACAGATCAGCTAGATATGAGCTCACTAAGATTCCTAAGGAATATGCAGTGGAGGTGAAGAATAGATTTAAGGGACTGGACTTAGTAGATAGGGTCCCAGAAGAACTCTGGACAGAAGTTCGCAACATTGTTCAGGAGGCAGCAACAAAATACATCCCAAAGAAAGAGAAAACCAAGAAGGCAAAATGGCTGTCTGCTGAGACACTAGAAGTAGCCCAAGAAAGAAGGAAAGCAAAAGGCAACAGTGATAGGGGGAGATATGCCCAATTAAATGCAAAATTCCAGAGGTTAGCCAGAAGAGATAAGGAATTATTTTTAAACAAGCAATGCGTGGAAGTGGAAGAAGACAATAGAATAGGAAGGACAAGAGACCTCTTCCAGAAAATTAGAAACATTGGAGGCAAATTTCAGGCAAAAATGGGTATGATCAAAAACAAAGATGGCAAGGACCTAACAGAAGAAGAAGAGATCAAGAAAAGGTGGCAAGAATATACAGAAGACCTGTATAGGAAGGATAAAAATATCGGGGATAGCTTTGATGGTGTGGTCAGTGAGCTAGAGCCAGACATCCTGAAGAGTGAGCTTGAATGGGCCTTAAGAAGCCTTGCTAATAACAAGGCAGCAGGAGATGACGGCATCCCAGCTGAAGTGTTCAAAATCTTGCAAGATGATGCTGTCAAGGTAATGCATACTATATGCCAGCAAATTTGGAAAACAGAAGAATGGCCATCAGACTGGAAAAAATCAACTTATATCCCCATACCAAAAAAGGGAAACACTAAAGAATGTTCAAACTATCGAACAGTGGCACTCATTTCACATGCCACCAAGGTAATGCTCAAGATCCTGCAAGGTAGACTTCAGCAATTCATGGAGCGAGAATTGCCAGATGTACAAGCTGGGTTTAGAAAAGGCAGAGGAACTAGGGACCAAATTGCCAATATCCGCTGGATAATGGAAAAAGCCAGGGAGTTTCAGAAAAACATCTATTTCTGTTTTATTGACTATTCTAAAGCCTTTGACTGTGTGGACCATAACAAATTGTGGCAAGTTCTTAGCAGTATGGGGATACCAAATCATCTTGTATGCCTCCTGAAGAATCTGTATAACGACCAAGAAGCAACAGTAAGAACAGACCACAGAACAACGGACTGGTTTAAGATTGGGCAAGGAGTACGGCAGGGCTGTATACTCTCACCCTACCTATTCAACTTGTACGCAGAACACATCACACGACAAGCTGGGCTTGAGGAATCCAAGGCTGGAGTTAAAATGGCTGGAAGAAACATTAACAATCTCAGATATGCAGATGATACCACTTTGATGGCTGAAAGCGAAGAGGAACTGAGGAGCCTTATGATGAAAGTGAAAGAAGAAAGTGCAAAAGCTGGCTTGCAGCTAAACCTCAAAAAGACCAAGATTCTGGCAACCAGCTTGATTGATAACTAGAGGGAGAAAATGTAGAAGCAGTGAAAGACTTTGTATTTCTAGGTGCGAAGATTACTGCAGATGCTGACTGCAGTCAGGAAATCAGAAGATGCTTAATCCTTGGGAGAAGAGCAATGACAAATCTCAATAAAATAGTTAAGAGCAGAGATATCACACTGACAACAAAGGTCCGCATAGTTAAAGCAATGGCGTTCCCCGTAGTAACATATGGCTGCGAGAGCTGGACCATAAGGAAGGCTGAGAGAAGGAAGATCAATGCTTTGGAACTGTGGTGTTGGAGGAAAATTCTGAGAGTGCCTTGGACTGCAAGAAGATCCAACCAGTCCATCCTCCAGGAAATAAAGCCAGACTGCTCACTTGAGGGAATGATATTAAAGGCAAAACTGAACTACTTTGGCCACATAATGAGAAGACAGGACACCCTGGAGAAGATGCTGATGCTAGGGAGAGTGGAAGGCAAAAGGAAGAGGGGCTGACCAAGGGCAAGGTGGATGGATGACATTCTAGAGGTGATGGATTCATCCCTGGAGGAGCTGGGAGTGTTGACGACCGACAGGAAGCTCTGGCGTGGGCTGGTCCATGAAGTCACGAAGAGTCAGAAGCGACTAAACTAATAAACAACAAAATGCTGCTTTATGCAAAGTGGACAACAAAAATAACTTGCAACTATTACTTCTAATGAGTTTCTTCTCTTTCCTCTCCCCCCCAACATGTTGTTCTGCTTCTTCCTGTCCCTGTTTTTTTCTAGTTTCCTCCCTTCTTATAAAAAAAAATTATTGTGATGCCATTCGTATGTCACAATGTCATCCTCTCTTGTTGATTTTCTATTTCTTAAGGAATAGAAATGTTCAGGGATGTCCAAGGGGTGTGGTCAAGTCAAGATGACAATGCACATTATGACAATAGCATTGAAGCCCATTTTTAATATGTGTTGTCATAGCTGACATCTTGACTTTTTTGACCACATCCTGCAGACACCCCTGGAAATGATCTTAAGGGGTCTATAGGTTTTGTTGTTTCTGTAAGGATGAAAATGAGCTTCCAGCTTTTCCCTTCTAGCTTCCACTTCCTATTCTGCTTCTCTCCATGTTATTTGGAAATTCTGGGTTTGAGTTCCCATACATTGGAAGGACAAGAAGCAGAGAAAGGCTATAGGTGTGAAAGACTGTGGGAAGGAAGCAGAGGAGGAGTGCACTTTAGGGGAGAGGATGCAACAAACACAGCCCAGATGTGGGAGAACGGAAAGCAAGCATTTTAAAGAGGCTCCACCTAATTAATTAATGACATTAAAGATGCTTCCTCAAAACCCATGTGGTTTTGCTTCCTTGGTTTGCCAGCAATGCAGGACTGGACACTAGGCAATGGGAATTAATTGAAGACAATTAATCTAGTTATTTTTCTAATCATATGTAAAGTGAAAAAATATTTATTTATTCATTCATTGTATTTGTACACTGATTTTCAGATCAGTGACATTCTAAAGAACAGTTCAAAAAATTAAGAATTATGATATTAGCGAAAAATAAAGGAAGAGGAATGGAATATAGTTATTTTTGCAGTTTACATGTTTTTGTTTGTTTGTTGAGGGCATGTATTATATATTGACATGGATAGCTAGCAATCTTATTTTATAATTACCTACTTCAGCAGAGTCCTTGGCAACCACACGTCACTTAGTTGATAATCTGTCATTAACCTGACTTGACATGAAAAAAAATATTTACATCTGTGAGCATTTTAGGTAGAGCTGCCAATTAATTTCAGCTAAAACAAACTTTAAGGTGTATTTTGAAACTTATAAAGGCAAAACGTCCATAGAAACTTTGTGGAAGGCTAAATATAGTCCAATATTCTTAGTGAGCAGCATAGGCTGAGTTCACCCATTTCTTAACTGTTGCCAAATTTCGCGGGTAATAAAATCCAAAAGGCATTCAGAGGATTTCATTCATAGTTTACACTCTTCTTCCTGAAGGGAAGATAACATAGCTGCCCATACATGATTAATTTAAATCACGCTAGAGGAAACATTACATTTTTAAAAAAAAAAAAATAGAGTACCTACAGAGACATCAATAGATTTCAATCAAATAGGAATGCATTATACAGAAAAACTCACATTATGTTTTCCTGTATTATGTACTGTGTATGTATGTTTGTGTGTGTGTGTGTGTGTGTGTATAATATCCTGTATATGTATATAATCTATATAATGTATATAATATCCTGTAATACAGGATATATACTGTATCCTGTATTAGAAACATCACTGGAATTTTTTTAGTAGTGATATAGACATAGACATAGACATAGACATAGACATAGACAGATATATAGTCAAAATATACATTTGGATTTTTTTCAGTTACAGGTAGTCCTCGTTTACAATTGGGACCAGCAACTCTGTCATTAAGTGAAGCAGTTGATGAATGAAACCACAAGTGTGCTTATGATCTTACTTCAGCTTTTCATTGCTTTACAGACCTGCAAAGGTCGTAGTTGCAAGGATTGATTGCAAAGTTACTTTTTCATTACCGTTGTAACTGCGAACAGTTGCTGTATAAGGCCATCGCTAAATGAGGACTACCTGCATTCTAGGTCACCTATTGTTACTTTTCAATGAAAAAGGATCCATTCTTGCTCAGAGGAAGCTAGAATAGCCATTTGACTATGAGTGAAAGACAGATTCAACTCTCCATCCATTTTCCCAATTTCATCATAACCCCTGTTCCACATAGCCTTGAAGGCAGAGTGAGAAGCTCCTGAATGAACATAAACATGTGTACATGCCTAACATTAAGGATTTCCCTGCATCTTAGTGGAATGGACTTTATGTAATTCCCGATCTTACAAAATGGATCTTAAAATTACCCCAAACCTTTGGTGAGAGCTGCAGAAAACGTGAATGCCTCCGTGAGCATTTAACATCTGTGGCTTCCTAGAGTGGTGAGATTAAAATTAATTAGAGGTAACCAAGACTGCTTTCAACAGTCTTTCACGCAGAACAAATGTGAGGAAATTTGAAATGAAAAATGTAATTGGCTCTAATAGGCAGCCATTCAGTTATCTGGCCCAGCTCCCATCCTGATAACACGATTATCAGCCCACAAAGGTCTCCCATCTCAACCAAATACTGACACACTCTTCTAAACACATTTCTGTAATGCACCATGATGGAGTAAGTAATTTTGCTTTAATGCTTCCTGCTCTCCCAGCAGAAGCACCTGAGCCATGAGCAATACAAATCAAAGAAAGGGCACAGCTGCTTGGTATCAGAAGACAAGGCCCGGGACTTTCTCATACAATAAAGCAATAACTGACTCTTGCCCAGAAGTGCTTTGCTTGTGCTTATCTACTGGCACAGATAATACTAGAAACATTATTAGACCATCCCGGAAGACAGTTTAGTTGAGGCAAGACACTTAGAACTATTTTGTTTGTTAGGCTTTTATCACCTGGGTAGGCTTTTTCTATTTTAATGGGGGGGGGGAAAGTATACCAAACTTCATAGATAATATTATATAACTGATGAGCAACCCGAGCCGCCAGATTCACCTGCCATCTCAGAGCCCATTTCTGTGCAGCCCCCAAATCCCCCACTAACTACAGTGGGATAAAATTAGCATCAGGTCCCCTATGAGAGGCTTAGTTTATTTAAAAAAGAAGAAGAAGGAAGCCAAAAGCCCTCATAATACCCTCCCCAAGTAATGCAGACTTTATAAAATTCCTGGCTTATTCCTCACCAAAAATACCTCCACAGAGGACACTTCACCCTCATAACTGTTGAAGCAGCATTTGGAGAGACCCACATTTTGAACTGAGCAAGAGCTGAAGGGTTTAGCCTCAAATATTATCACTCATCAAACCATTCAGGTGCAGGCCAAGAATCTGGTGAAGAGACTCAAAACTTTCGTTTCAGTGTAAATAGCATCAGGGCTTGGCAGAGCCCTCTCCTGGCTCCATATCTCAAAGGCAAATGAGTCCAACCCCCTCTCTTTCCCCTACCCCCAACCCCCAACCAGCTCTGATTAAACTTACTATTGGCAAATGTGCAAAAACTTTGATAGAAGGAGCTCCTTGTGAACCTCCTTGCGGGGGAGATGGGCAGTGATAAATTTGATAAATAAATAAACTTTAGTCGTCTTGGTTAGCATACAAGATACAAGCAAAAGGAAGGGCAGCAGGAAAGCAAAGGGGAAAAGTCTCCCTGAATTCCAGTCATCCACACTGTGGGAGATGGCGATTGGTTCCCGCTAGCAGGGGAGAAAGTGGGTTAGGGCAAGGGACCTTGTCAGCTGGACTGATCCTTCTTGCCAAGCGCCTTGGTTACTTGACCACACTGCAGCTAAAGCAATAACCATTCTAACAAAACACGTCTATCTTCAGTATAGGAGATAATTCCGTTATCACCAAGTTTCTTACTAAAATTAATTGGCTTTCATCTTAAAAACAAACTGTTCTCTTCCCAATAACGGGAACAAGAACGATGATGTCATCCCACAATGGTCAACTCAAAACACTTAAAAAGCAATATTTTAAAATTATTATATTAAATCCATGGGATGGAATGCTTGTTATTTATCTGGTTCAATTCCTACTTGTTTTAATCCTGTTTATGCATGGTAGGATTGAAAACTGCACAGTTGGTCAATGACTGGAACAGCATATAAACCCATTAAAATAAATAAATAAAAGTAAAAAAATTGCCCACAGCATTTTTCAACATATAAAGGGGTTTTGTGAATTTCCCAGTAGTAGAAATCTTTTTTCGATTCCTTCTATTGAATCTGAGGGTGTGGGGTTGTTCCTTTATTCTCCACCTGTTCCACCTTTTGTCTCTTCTCAGTAGTCATCAATTGGAGATTTGATTTCTAGATTTCTTCATATAATTCATCTAAATGTCTTCATTTAATTTCATTTTACCTTTGCTACATTACACATCTGAATTTTGTAAAGATATTTGCATTATCTGAATAATGCAAGACATTATGCCAGCAGCTGACACTTCAAAAAAGATACAGCAAGGAAAAATCCACCAATAATAGCAAATATTTGTGTATATACAGTATATTAAACCTGAGCATGTGATCTGCATCTGATAAAACACCTCATTTTTTATTATTATTAAAGCCATTAGACCAGGCACAAATTCAGGGCTAAACTTACCCACAGCTGGAGTTATCATCAAGACTAGACCCTACAATATGCAATATTAACAGAGTGTGAGAATTGTAATTATAAAGGAAATAGACCATAGCAAAAAGAACTTTAATTTTTACATTTTTACATTTTAAAAATTAAGTATACTGAAAGCCTGTAACTTAAATTGATATTCAAGGTTTTGAGAAATCCACTGGTCAAATAACAGGAGGAAGTGCCAAGATATTAAATTGCTTGTAGTACAGGATACTAGACTTCTGCTGGAAATGGATAGGTATGTATTAGGTAAAATTTTGAATGAGATGTTGAAAGTAAATGTTAAAAAATGACAAAAATAGTATTAATTATTAGTATTAAGGAGATAGTATTTTGTTATGCTAGCTTTGCATACTGCTTGAGTCCAGGGAATTGATTCATCAGAGATGCATTAAAAGAATCAGATGTATAACACATATATGTACATTGCTGATGAGAAGATTAATTCATTTTGTTGGTAACTATCCATGCTCGGCATGACAACATAAAAGTAATATTTAAATGATACATACTGAAAAAATAGATATGATGGCCTTTTAATCTGTTGAAAAAATGTTACATATTGCTTTTTAAGCTCCCTCTTATCAGTATTTATCCACTTTGAGTTTTTTAATTTCAGAGTTTGGTCTTTGGCCATTAACTAACCAAACCAGAACCGTTTCACATTTCATGAATGCCTCCCCCAATTTTTTGTAGATGCCTATATTTTCAGAGGTGACTGCCTCATTTGATTAAGACAAAGAGAGGCTGGTTAAAGGCCTATAGATGCACTTCAGAGGCTCAACATTAGATTGAGTAAAAAGGGGGGATTGCACTGAAATGAGAAGTGTCCCTATTTATATTGTAAATAAATTGTTGTCCTTAAAGGGCACCTATTTTGCAATAAATAGGAAAGGTGTTCCCACAAAGTCCAGTTCATCTTCTGGGGGCTATTGGGACAGCTCATACTGTTTTCCTGGCAGCAACATGGAAGTGACTTGCCATCACCTAGAGCCATGGGATTTCCTGGTAAGTCCCCATCCAAAACTGACCTATAAGAATCTGCTTAGCATTTCTGAGAGCGGCCAAACTTGGCCAGGTGTAGGGTTACCAGATATCTGAAGAGGCAAAGGAGGACATGGACAATTGGAAAAGAGGACAAATAGGGAAAAAGGTGGACATACTGTTTAATTTTCTTGGAATCCATGAAAAGAATTACAGCAAAAAACTGCAAAAAAAAATGTACTTAGGCCTACATGCATATAAAATTACTTTTTCCAGCATCAGAAAGAATAGTTTTTCAATTGCAATATTTTCCAACAAATCTATATTTTCAAGAACACATGGTAACCATAATAAAAATGGGCTTTTCAAATTTCACCATAGAAACGTATGAGGAATCATGTGATCTACCGACTACATGATCATAGATTTGAAGGGGCTGGATTGAAGCCGATTGCTGGAATCAGGAAATAAATTAAATAACATTAATCTAGGCTGTTGAGTCTGTTGACAGACAAGGGAAACAAAGGAGCAGACAATTTACAAGGTCACAATACGTTAAAGTTTAAATGACTACCATTGTGAAAATACTCAAAAAAAAACCCAACCCCAACACAAGACACTCAAAAACCTGGACAATATTTCATTTTGTCGAACACAGGTTAGAGCCTTGTGGCAATAAAAGCGGCGAAGCATCAATACTTCTCCGCTCTTATTGCATCCACAGAATGCCGCCTGATGGCCCTGTTTAAGATCACTCGATCCCTTTTGGGGAAGGTGGGTTCGGTGACCCACCTACAGGGCCGTGCAGAGGAATTTGCTGAGCATCTACAGGACAAAATTGCTCGGATCCGCTCCAAGTCAGACTCCAGGCGTGAGGCCTGGTCTGGAGAGATACCAGGGGAACTGGCTTACCGAGTTATCTGGAAGCAGTTTGATCCTGTTGGACCTGAGGAAGTGGACAGGATCCTACAGACAGTAAATGCCACCACGTGTCGTCTAGACCCATGCCCCTCCTGGCTGGTAAACATGTGGTTGGGTCCATGTGATGGTTAATACATCCTTGGGAGAGGGGTGTTCCCGGCTACCTTTAAAGAGGCATTGGTGCACCACTCCTCAAGAAGCCATCGCTGGACCCTACTGTTCTGGACAATTTTCATCCAGTCTCCCACCTTCCCTTCCTGGGAAAGGTGGTTGAGAAAGTGGTGGCTTTGCAGCTCCAGAGGGTCCTAGAGGAAACGGATTATCTGGACCCCTTTCAGTCAGGTTTCAGGCCTGGTTATGGGACGGAGATGGCATTGGTCACACTTATGGATGATCTCTGGCAGGAGCAGGATGGTGGCAGTGCATCCATCCTCGCTCTCCTTGATCTCTCAGAGGCTTCCAATACCATCGACCATGGTATCCTTTTGGGGTGGCTCAGGGAGTTGGGGGTAGGCAGCGTGGTCTTGCACTGGTTCACCTCCTTCCTCCAGGGCCAGTCCCAGTGGGTGGTGATAGGGAGCGAGAGGTCTGATCCTCGGCCCCTTCTTTGTGAGGTGCCGCAGGGTTTGGTACTCTCTCCACTCCTTTTCAACATCTACATGAAACCGCTGGGTGAGATCATCCATCACCACGGGGTGAGGTATCATCAATATGCTGATGATACTCAATTGTACATCTCCATCCCGGATGAGGTAAGTGATGCTGTGACTGCCTTCTCACGGTGTCTGGGGGCTGTGGGGGTCTGGATGGGGAACAACAGGCTTCGGCTGAACCCTGGTAAGAAGGAGTGGCTGTGGGTGAATGGTTCTTCCATATCTGGGACATTATCACCTCTGGTTCTGGATGGGGTCGCACTGCCCCAGACAGACCTGGTGTGTAATCTGGGGGTCCTCCTGGACTCATGGCTCCTGCTCGAAGAGCAGGTGGCAGCCGTGGCCAGGAGAGCCTTTGCGCAGCTACATGCTATGCACCAGTTACGCCCTTTCCTGGATTGGGAGGCCCTTCGAACAGTCACTCATGCCCTTGTTATCTCTCAGATAGACTATTGCAATGCACTCTACATGAGGCTACCCTTGAAAAGTATCCGGAAGCTTCGGCTGGTCCAGAATGCAACTGCGCGAGCTGTTTTTGGTGCCCCCAGAAGGGCACATGTAACACCGCTGCTGCGCGAGCTGCATTAGGTACCAGTTTGCTTCTGGGTCCAATGCAAGGTGTTGGTTATCACCTTTAAAGCCCTACATGACATGGGGCCAGGTTACCTGAGGGACCGCCTCTTCCCCATTACATCAACCCGTCCCACCCAATCGTGCAGAGAGGGCATCTGCGGACCCCATCTGTAAGAGAATTCCATCTGGCAGGGTCCAGGAAGCGGGCCTTCTCTGCAGTAGCTCCTGCCCTGTGGAACATGCTGCCCCCGGAGGTGAGATTGGCCCCATCGCTCCTGGCCTTTCGGAGGAGTCTGAAGACCTGGTTCTGCCGCCTTGCTTGGGGCGGAGAGGGGAATAGATCTACATGGGGATGGTTGCTATAGACCACTCCTCCCACACTTGGACTGTTTTAGATTTTTTCGCCACTTGGACTTTTTATCTTTACTCTTATTTATATTATTTATTATTGTAATTTTATATTGTGGATTTTATGATTGTTGTTTTAATTTGATTACTGTAAACTGCCCTGAGTCCCCCGAAGGGAGGAGATGGGCGGGGACAAATTGGATAAATAAATAAATAAAACAAATTTTAAGGCCAAGACTACACATTGTGGTCATTAAGCAAGGACTACCTGTAAGCACAGTGGTAAACTATCCACAGCCTTCCCCATGAGGGTAAGCTGCAAGGTATCAGATAGTGTCCACCTTTGTCCTCTTCTCGGGGGTGAGAAGAGAAAGAAGATTTGGCAGTGATGCCTCCACTCACTATCCTTTTAGCACTGAATGGAATCTCAAGTACAAAGGAAGCTTTCGCCAGATTAAAGTCACTTTAAGAAGTTTGAGCTTTCAAGGTTTCAGAATCTCTATTAGGATGAGTTTTTGCTGGGAAATAGAAAGGCAGACCAAGAAATGTCTAAAAGATGATAAAGCTGATAGAGGCATCATCATACAAAGGCTAACCAAGGATATTTCACACCCAGTAACCATTAAGCAACTGTCATTCCTGTCAGTACAGCAGTCTCAGTTAAGGGCTTACCGGATGGAAGTGGGCACGGACTATTTCATGATGTCCTTTAAGGGACATTTCTCTAGCATTTTCATCAAAAACATTTCATTCTGTAGAGGTTATCTATTGTCAGATACATATTAGTCATCTTGCAATTGAATTATAAACAATGTTAAGCAGCTGCCTGGGAGAGATACTCAAAATGGGGACAAGCCAAGCTTTTAATGCAAAGTTATGGAAAGCTTTATGATTTCCCTTTAACACTGATTTGCTTAAATCTATTAATAACCTTCCTGTATGATTTTAAAGCCTGCATACAGCAGGCTGATGACAATTTTGCTTGCATAACTAAATTGTATTTTACTTCTTCAATTCAGGCAGTCCACTGGAAATACATGGACATGTCCCTGTTGTTTTTTTGACAGCAAAGTAACTATCAAGCTTCTTTCCCCCATCATCTTCATCTTCGCCATCTTTATCATCATCTGCCACATGGCATCATCATAGCAGTGAAGGTTTCATGGTTCACAATTGTCAATCACTGCCATAAAGTAATTCTTAATCCACTGACTTATTGATATTAAACACAGTGGAAGAAGACCATTAAGGATAAATTGGATTTATGGCCTGTTCACTGAGTTGCAGTAGCCTATGGGTTACAACTCTGCATAGAGTTGATGTAAAATGGGAGTGGGCAATGAATATGGCTTTCCATCATATTTAAATGTAGCAGTAGGAGTTCTCCAGCAGATTATTATCTATCTTTAGAATGGTATACATAGTCCACCTACCTTTTCATCATCTCTCAGAGAGGTATAGATGTGATATTTTGTCGTGCCCTTATTTTTCAAGACTGTGTAAAGAAAGATCTGTGGCTATATACCCCTGACGAGTTCCAAATAGAATTAAACCAATTGTGTGCTGCCTCCTGGTGGTCAATATATGCAAAAACACCACAGCAGATTATTGTTACTCCCTATCAATATCTAAATTCCTAAGGACATACAGTATATCCTGGTCCGCTATAATGTAGTATCTCCACAGTAACAGAAGGAAAATATTAAGAAGATACTGGATGTGAAATATCATTGTCTTTGTGGGGAGAGGACAGTAGAAAACATCACCTATCTCATTTTGCACTGTATCTTTTCTAAAGATCTGAGGACAGATTTAATTTCCTCCATTCTGCTCCCCAATAAAGAGAATAAAAGACGCTATTTATCTATTATTTGATCCCACTCTCCTTCCCATATGGGACGCGGTGGCGCTGCGGGTTAAACCGCTGCGCTGCTGAGCTTGCCGATCGGAAGGTCAGCGGTTCGAATCCGCGCAACGGGGTGAGCTCCCGTTGCTAGTCCCAGCTCCTGCTCACCTAGCAGTTTGAAAACATGCAAATGTGAGTAGATCAATAGGTACCGCTTCGGCGGGAAGGTAACGGCGTTCCGTGTCGTCATGCCGGCCACATGACCACGGACGGGTCTACGGACAATGCCGGCTCTAACGGCTTAGAAACGGAGATGAGCACTGCCCCCTAGAGTCGGACACGACTGGACTTTACATCAAGGGAAACCTTTACCTTTACCTTTACTCTCCTTCCCAGTAGTCCAAATAGCTAAACTGTGTATTTGGTAAAGTTTACTGAAATGTTCATAACTAAACATGATGGTTTATTTATTTATTTATTTATTATTTATTTTATTTATTTATTCTTCAAACTTCTATTACCGCCCATCTCCCCCCAAAAAGGGGGACTCTGGGTGGTTTACAATAAAACCAAGATTAAAATCATAAAATATAAGTTACAATAAATGCACCAATAAATAAGAATGAGATAAATATCAAACCCAAGGGGCAACGTTCTTATTCAGTGGGAAAGATCCATGGTGCTAGCCACCCCCAGGATGAGCTATTACCTCTCCCACCCCAAGCTGTTAGTTCCATTACATACTGGTGACTGTAAATAAATTCTTAACATTATGAGAGTTTAAATCATTGCTTTAATGGAAAAAACAATATATATGATATGAACTGCTAAAGGTTTAAGTAACAAAAATAGTTAGTTTACCAAACAGTATTACTATGTTTCGTGCAATAACCAACATAAGTCTTTCTCTGGATCTAGTTTGTATAAAGTTATTTGAAATAATTAAAATCTGAGTAATGTTGGTGATTATTTTTGGACAGGCATGTGATTAGTCTTTTTTCTTGTTCATTAGTTTCATTTGTAATAGTAGAGCAGGGTACTTGAGGGAAAATACTGATCTTGATGGTGGGTTATCTTTTGACTGACTTGGTGTTTTTATTTGTAATTCAGTTAATTTTATTTTTTTTTTAAAAACAAACTCATGATATATCACGATGACAATATTTATTATTCTTCACATATTAAACATTGGTTTAATTGAGACTGCAATCCAAACACATTTACCTGGGAGCAATGCCATCTCATGGTTAGACTGCTGCAATGTGCTCTACATAGGACTGCCTTTTTTGATGACTCAGAAGCTTCAGTGGGTCCAGGGAACAGTGGCCTAACAGCTAATAGATGGTAGTAGGTTCAGCCACATTACATCTATGCTGTGGTCACTGCACTGCCCGATCTGATTCAAAGGCTGGTTATCCCCTTTAAATGGTGGGGCTCCAGAACAGCCTCCCCCAGGAAGATTCAGCCCACCCCAAGCTTTCTTGCAGAGAGGGCTGAGGGTTCCCACTCCTTGTCAAGTGAAAGGGTGGGTGGGGCCCAAGGATGTGCCTTCTCGGTGATTGGCCCACAGAATGGTGGGTGGGTGGCCTTTTATATTTAATCTGGCTTCCCTCTGATTTTATTGAACATATTTTTTTGAAACTGCTTCAAATCAGCGGAAATGGGCGATATATAAAAATGTGTAGTAAATGAATTCCAGTGTTCAGCTGGATTTATTTTAAAGTTGCCCTATAGAGGCTTTATAAACACTTTAAGTATTCAAATATTACTCCACCCATTAAGCAGCAAAGATCAACACTTTTGATCCACATATTTTGTGGATTTGTGAGCTTTGTTCACACTGAATAAAAACCGGAAATGCTTTGCCAGGTAAAGCATTTTAGATACTATCCTTACCTGGATAGTATCTGCATGGTGGCTATCAAATTGCTGGTGAGAGAACATCCAGAACAATTTATAATATATGTAGGTATGTTCTGTTTACAGTTGTGTTCTTTTTTTGTATGTATTGTCTTTTTATTTGAAATTTATTTATCTAACAATGATTCACTGGAGTGTAAAAAAGTTGAATATAGCCCAAACTAAAAATGCCCCCAAAATATGAAGCCAACTGTAGGAAAATATGAAGTATTTTTACTGGAATTGTTAACAAAAAGAGGGGAACATTTTTTTCCACTATAGCACAACTTCTGGTGATTGAATGGACTTATCCATGGTTGTGTGATACTGCAGTCCAAACATACCACATTTTTCTGGTGTGTTTTCTTGACTTCAGTCTAGCCTTCAGCCCTAGGATTCCATGGTGGTCTCCCATCCATGTACTAACCAGATCCAATCCTGCTTAGCACTTGAACCCAGACAACATCAGCCAGGTGCTATTAATTAAATTACAAGATTAATTACTCTGGATATTTATTAATTAAACAAATGGCTCCAGATCCCTCTCTCTCTCTCTCTCTCTCTCTATATATATATATATATATACACACACATATATATACACATGTATATATACACATACATACATACATACAGTGTTTTAAATTGTGTTAATATTGTATACTGTCCAATGTCATGATGGACCCTAGTGGCCTTATAAATTTAATAAATCAAAATGGGCTGAGATGTTCATATCAGAATTTCCAGGATAGTGTAACAATGGAATAAGATTAGATAATGTTACTATTTTAAAATTATTTTAACATTTTAACTTTAGAAACTCTTTAAAAAGTTTTAATTACAAAGACTAGTTTACAGTGCAAAGTTCTGGTAGAAATCCATTTTATTTTGGGAAGTTCTGTGTCCTCAGAAGGGCCATTTCTTGTGTTTCCTTCAAAGTTCCTAATAGGTTTCTGGAACAGATGATATGAGAATGACAGCAAAAGTGACAGTTCTATTAGCTGTAGAAACAGGACAAGTCAATAAAAGGATCTCACACTTATGGATCATGAGTTCAGCTTCGGAATAATGTTCTGGTTCTTGTAGGAACAGCTCTGACATGACAGAATACTTGCAGCTATGGATAAAGGAACGTATTCTGAGGAATATTCATTAAAATTATAAATTTCAGGCTGCCATTCTACTTACCTCTGAGTAAGAACGTGATGCAACATGATGTTTGACTACTAGCCTAGATATTTAAAATGTTCTGTGCAACCAGTCATTGAGTTTGCCACCCAATCTTATCATCTGTGTGATTTTCATTTTTCTTATTATGGTTTCTTTTTGAAGGGTGCAGGGTTCCTGCCCTGCACAAATGTGCATGGTTGAACTACCGTGCTAAACACAGGACACCCTATCCACACACATGAAAACACACAGGCTGTGAACAAAATATATTGGTATACACCAAAAAATGCACAACTTTACAACTGATTTAAGGTATCTGTGACCCACTTGCAACTCTGGCTGCACCATGTCTAAATTAGAAATGTTCCAGAAAGTGTGTAAGCATTTGAGATATTTTGAAGGAAGGTCTCACATATGTGGAGAAATAGTAGCTGTTACTGCTGACAAGAGAACAGGCCCATCACAGAATCAGCTGCCAATGAGGAAAGAAAGGATAGATGAATGATACTCACTTGTAACACTGCCACTGAAAACCAGGATTTTCTATTCTTTCTTGAAGTACAGGTAGTCCTCACTTACCAATTGAATTGTTCAGCGACTGTCTGAAGTTATGACGGTGCTGAAAAAATAACTTTATAACCAATGCCCACATTTATGACCTTCGCAGTCATGTGATCACCATGACAGTCAGTATGCATTGTCCTGTGTTTGACCTGTGCTTTTTCTTTTTTCCCCCTTGCACAGCAGAGAGATTAGAGAGGAAAGAATTACAAGAGAGTAAGCAGGAACACAATGGGGAATACACATTGAAAGCAATACGCTGGGGCTAGCAGCTATGATTACACTACACAAACAGCCCAATATACTTCCCATTGTGTGACTGCTTAGTCTCTTGTAATCCCCTCCTCTCCAATCTCTTCACTCTCCGAGAGTGGAAGCAAAAAAAGTAATTTCTGTAAGCAATCTCTCCTGTGCCTGACCCATTTCCATCCCCTCGCAGAGAGATTGGAGAGGAAGGGATTACAAGAGAGTAAGCAAATGAAAGCTACCTGTAATATAATCAGGCTCAAATCTACAAATAATGAAGGAATGTAAACCTGCCTTTGGGAATGAGGAAAGAAGAAGCAAACTATTAAAGTGTGTGTGGGGAGGGCTTTGAGAAAAAAATTCCACTACCAAGATGGTAATCAGCTTAAGTTCCTTGGCCTTGCCTTCAATCTTTTCCATGGGTCCTCATTCCCCAGCCTCTTATCCCCTATATCCCATAGGTCCTCCCTGCCATCCAATAAAGGAGGATTCCCACTGCTGAGTCACAGTGCTTCCTCCAGATGGACACAATCCTTCCCTGGCCACAGTGGATTTGCAAGGCAAAAGAACCAAAAAAAATAATAAACGGAGGAGAGAATAACTAGCCACTGCTAGAGAAGAACAGCAAAGCCATCCCTTGAATCAATCGGGGAGGATAATGGCAGTGCCATCCATCCAGTGCCAGAGCTACCAGAGTAAGGTGGGAAATTGCAGGAGCTGGGAGGCCCAATGGAGCAGAGTTCCCACTAATGGGAACCATACACCCCGCAGCTCCAGAGGGTTCCAGCTCCAGAGGGGAGAAATGGTGAAAGAAAATACAGAACTGCCTTGGAATTCACTAAAGCTTTTTTTTAATTTCGGTGTAGCACATTTTTGCACTGAATGACTAGTAAACAATAAAATGTGGTAAGAAGCTCTGGTGTACGTTTAATCCATGAGCAATGGTGAGAAATCTTCTAGAGAATTTCAGCCTGTCTGCTTCACATAATGAATTTCAGTTCCTCTGCCACTTTTGAAATGAGGAGGGAGAATTAGTATATCAGGGAAACTGAACTCTCTACTGATTTGGGAACATTATTTTTTCTGATAGCAGATGTATGTCCATTGGTAACCTACATTTTATCAAATTATGAATACTACTGGAATCCATCAAAAGAGAAATGCAACGAAATATTTATTTTGGTGTTTCATCATGTGGCATAAACTGCAAATTATATGAGAAATTGTAATTGAGAGGAAAGCATTAGGCACAATAGCTGAGTCATGGATTTCCAGGTTATGGAAATACATGAAAACAGTAAGATATAGTGAATCCTTAGCATCTGTAACAACATTTATAGGATTAAACCACTAGAATCAAACCCATAAAAACTAGCACTTGAAGGTCACAACAACTTACATAAAAACGTTGTAGCAGAGGACACTAAAATTGACTGAATTGCAACTGTAGGTGATCTTTTTATGCAGATTCAAGTTATGTCAAATGCAGGCAACTGCCAGTTATAATTCTTGAGACTGTCATAATAGTAATTACACAGAATAAAAGACTGATAATTAAGTGAGAGTTTCTGGGCTTCAGGAGCCTTTAATGAATATATTTTAAAAAAAGCACTGATGATTTATAGACACGAAGAATTCACCATTTCTACAGGTATACAAATTTTTCTTTGTTTAGAAAGGGACTTAAAAGAAAATATAGCAGGCAGATAGTTCGAGATTTTTCCCCTGATTTTTTAAGAAGCTAGTAAATATATAACCTCTTACCACCACCTGCATTAATTGATTTCAATAGTTATAAGGCCTGTCTTCATTAGAACATTATACGTTGCATACATTATTGTGTATTGATTTTTCTATGCTCCTTAACACATATTATAATAAAGAATTAAACTCAGAAAGGTGTCATAGCAGCTTTTAAACTGACTTCCTGAGGAAAAACTGAAAAACAGCTGTGAATCCTCTGAAGTCTAATCCAATTTTAACATTGTAAAGGTTGTAAATTAATATGAATCTTGACGTCAATTGCTAGAAACTTCAGTTTGGCTTTTAGTTTCCTTGAGAAAAATTTCCCAAAATTTCTGAAAAGCATTCCTATTACAAACTTAGAATCCAGAAAGCTCCCTGTTTGAAAAGCACATTTTGGATTATTGCCTATATGCAATAATGTTCTAATAAATCTGTACTTTTACCAGTGTTGAATAACTAACTGTAGTTGCTACGTTAAAAATCACAAATAAGTATATGGAAGAGTGATTTAGCTAATCAAGGTTTATTTATAATTTAGCACCTGGCGAAGATTTATAGAATTTATAATAATGTATAGAATTTATATATAATAATTCTATAGAATTAAAGAATTTAACACCTGGTGAAGATTTATAGAAACAAATTTATTTATCAGATATTTCACCAACTACAGATAGATTTAATTTTCATTGGCTTGGATCCAGCAAAGCTCATGTATAGCCCTATACCAATTCTCTTCTAGGAACTGAATCAATCACAATTTTCACCTTCTTCGTCCTTAGAGATGTACATCTACCTGAAAATTCTATTTTAAGTAGCTATATTAGCATCTGTATTTGCCAAAGAAATAGATTGATTGGAACATTAAATGTTTTCTTGAAGCAACACACAAACACTCTCTGTCTGTACAGCTGCAACCAATTTGTGGTCCCATTTTATTATGAGTTAACCATAATTTTCTAGCAAAGTGAAACTTATTAAAGGAATACAGGAATAGAAACAATAACTGCATTGAGGAATTCCTGGTTAATCAGTTCAAAGCAAGGGCTTCTACTCTACCAGTGTTTTTCAACTTTAGATCTCTAGGTATTGTTGGACTAAAATTTTAACAGCAGCTTTGATCACAATTGTGCTTATAAAATCCTACTTTTTTCTATCAAAACATTAAATTAAAAAATTATAGACACAATACAGATTTAACATTAGGATTTAAAAAGAGATGATGAAACTAATGACTGTAACAGTAAAAAAACAGCCTTTCAGCCATTACAAATGAGCCATGGATGCCTCAGTAATTCTCTCAAATGCCAAGTTGTTATCCCATAACCAGGCACTAACAAGATGAAATCAGGAATCCTTTGGAAGCATATTTTACAACTGGGGCATCACAATAACAAAGACTTTGTTTGGCATACCCACAGATCTTGAGCAGTTGAACTAATCAAGGAAGTTCATATTGTTCATCATGTCTGAACTTCTTACAAAGAATGACACAATCTCTTCTACCATGTGTTGCCAGATGATCAAATGGAGATTCTTTTTGGCCATTTTAAGAGCAGTGAAAGAGGAAGCAGCTTTGTCTCTTCCAAGCTTGTAATCTATCCTCTCCTATTCTCTGCTGATTTTGACATATGTGGTTTTAGATTCCTCTTTCAGATTCTTCTCCATGGAAAATTTTTCTAGAACAGAAACTGTCAAACTAAGTTGTAAAATAATTACAGAGAGAATCCAACATGCCCTTCTCACAGTCACCCACACCCTAGACACCACCTGTTTGGACAACTGTAACAGGCTCTACATGAGGCTGCCTTTGAAGAGTATCCAGAAGCTTCAGTTGATTCAAAATGCAGCGGCCTGCATAGTCTTGTGCAAGTCTAGACTTGCTCATGTGTCCCCTCTTTTGTGGGAGCTGCATTGGTTGCCAACTTGCTTCTGGGTCCAATTCAAGGTGCTGGTTACCACCTTTAAAGCCCTACATGGCATGGGTCCTGGTTATTTGAAGGAGTGCCTTTCCCAGTTACATCTACCAGGCCCACCAGAGTGGGGAGGCAGGGCATATTGCGGGTCCCATCTATGAGGGAAGCACATCTAATGAGACCACGAAGAAGGGCCTTCTCTGTGGTGGCTCCCTCCCTATGGAACATCATTCTCCTGGAGATAAGATTGGGCCTCATCTTAATGATTTGCCGAAAGGCCCTGAAGACATGGTTCTGTAAGTGGGCCTGGGGACCCCAGATAGAGACGGAGTCAATCAAGTGGCTAATTTGATTTTTTAACCAACCCGGGGGGGGGGGAGTTGATGGGTTTTTTGTACTGTGGATTTTAATTTTGTAAGCCGCCCGGAGTCACTGTATGTGAGTTGGGCGGCCATATAAATTTGCTAAATAAACAAACAAACAAACGAATAATTGCATTCAGGAATTTTAGAGTCTGCATACAGTATTCCCTCTGCATAAGGTAATGCTAAATGACTTTAAAGCTAAATGAGACCCACTGGTACTTATGGATTATTGCAAGCTGCATTTCTTAATTTTAAAAAGGCACCCCTACAGCTATGAGCAGATGCTTGAACTATCAGAATTCACAGTGTTTAGTATGCTACTGCAATCTCTTCTAAAAATGCAAATCAGCATGTTTCAGTTTACAGTCAAGTAATATTAAAGCTAAGCATTTCTTTCAAATATCCTGCTTTGCAAATCACCCTCTGAGGATTACATAAATATTTGTTGTCACATTATAATTCCTGGAAATGAGAGATGGAAAATATTCACTGAAGTAAATTTCAGCTGGTAAACCATAGTCGCAGAGGGAATCCATGTGCCATTGGCACTTCCCATTCCAAAATGAAAGAAAAAAATCATTTTGAAAAAAATATATTAAGGAAGCAGATTGCTGTGAAGGGAAGTGCCAGGCTCCAGCATCATCTTTATTTACAAGGAAGCTTCTGGGCCCCAAATTGACCTCATAAACTTGATGAGAGGCTGCTGCACTTGTATTATAATGCTGTGTTTGTAATACAAAGATAAATAAGGATTAAGAGGCATTCTAGTAAGTCTGTGCTATATATACACCAACTATATGGTGAATGGGCAAGGCTTTCTAGCATCCACAATCTGTTTTCAGCATTCCAAATTTGCCTACCAGGCTAAAAAAAGGTTGGAGATCCCTAGTGTGGCACTACGGAGTCTTGCAAAGCATGTGGATCTGTTTCATCAGGATGGGTGGAAAAGAAACTAAGACTCAACAACGTATGCAGTAAGTTTGATTCATCACACCAATACGGGCACTCTTATACAAGGAAATTTCAGAAGGAGCACAGTGGTCTAAGAGGGAAATTGCTGAACTAGGCAATAGTGAAACCAATTACTCATGTTGCTGTTATTACTATTATTAAAAATAACAGCAAACCAGATCTCTTAAGAAGGATTTTTAATTTTCTTATAATAAATGCTTAATACATTTTTAAAAAGAGACTTACTCAGACTTACCCATTCTTCACCCAAGTTAAAAAATAAAAAGTTCCCTGTGATCATTAAGAAAAGTGTTATTGATTTTTCAAAGGTCAACATACATGTTAGAGTTGGAAGATAGTCAAGAATAGCTCCCTAATTTCTCAGAGAACGTAGAACCACCAAAATAATTAATTCATTGCAAAGAAGGTCCCCCTGGATTTCGCTGTCTTGCTTTTAAAAACCTATGTGCAATGTCAACTTAAAGAAGCACTGGTCTATTGTTCATAATTACTACCTACCCCTATCACAAAAATTTCATCTCCATCTACAGACAATTGGAAAGAGCTTCTAGAGCATTTAAAATCTGCGAAATTATCATTGGAAAGCTGAATAAAGTTTATTATCAGAAAGCATGAGACACTGCCAATACCAATTTAAGTATTTACCATCCTTCTAGGCAGAAATCCACCTTAAGAACATTTTTAGAAGTAAAAATAAACTATCAATATTAAAATATTCAGGAATAGTATAAAACAGCAGCAAGATCATTATTCTTCAGCAACAAATTAAAAAAAACCGAAAACCAAAATACCAGGTGCTGAGATTTTGTTTGAAAGCCATTAGTCAGAGGTGCATTTCATGCAGGGTGAAGTTTCCAAACGACAAGCTGCAACCAAACAGGGCCAGTCTCTTTTCTAGCAACCTAAGGGATCTTACTGGTAGGCAGCCAGAACAGAGCCTGTGTTGCTCCCTGTCAGGGTAAGATTTTAATTAACTTTTAAATTAAATTAAAAGTTAATTCAACTTTTAATAAACAATGTATTAATAATGTGGTCACTGACATGCAGAGATTGGGGCTACACTCCCTATTAGTTTCAGCCCCTGAGGTTCTGAAGGATGTAGCTAATAAGGCATGATGTCACTCAAGTGGGCTCAGCTGAGATTCACATGCAAACTTGCTGCATCTGTAATCAAAGCTAAGACTTGGGGATGTCACCCACAGCTACCCCAAAACCCACCAGCCGCAATTCAAAGAACTCTTCTAAAGTTTTTTTTTTCCTGGCTTGTTTTCAGTTTCAGTGCCTCGGGTTTGATGAGAAACTACTTCCAAAGTTCCCAGAGAAAGCTTACTTGGAGTGAGAGACGCATTTTCCAAAGGCTAAGCATATGCAGTTTCTATCTTAGTGTCCAGTTGTTTATTCATCCTCCCTGTCTTCTCTGCAACTATTCAATTTTTTTATACTGTCAAAAATTGGAAAAAACACTTGGGGTGATATCTGATCAATGCAGAATATATTACCTTTTGTGATTTGGAAACTACCCAAATCTACTGAAGCAGCCTAAATTATATTTGTATTCTTAACAGCTGTGGTCATATTACTGACTTACACTAAGGTTGTGATCAACTACCATTTCAAGTCGCACTGAAGATGTTGCCTAGTCTGGCAATGAAACCTCTGCAAGAAAACAAGGCTCAGAGAGCACCAAGGACTCCAAAGATCTTTTTCATATCTACCGTTCCCAAGTCAATTATACCCCTATCCTATACCTATGTATTTGACTTCTTTCTCCCCAATAAAGAACTCTGCATTTGTCTCTGTTCAATTTAATTGTTATTTCCAGCCCCCGACTTGATGGCACATAATCAAATCTCTAATCTGTCAAGATCATTTTGAATTTTCTGTTTTCTAAGGTGTTAGTTATCTCACTCAGTTTTTGCCAGGTGCAATTAAGGTGAACATTCTTTCCACTTCTTCATCAATTATTAATAAAATAGTTTGATGAAGAACCATTGATGAAGACTGGAAGTAAGATTTTTAAGAGCTATATAGCCACTTAAATCTTACACCATCCAATCTATACTTAAGAAGCTTGTTGATCATAATGTCACTGGGTGTTTGGTCAAATGTTAACACTGAACGTAAAAGACAACATTATTGGTTTTCATTTGGATACTAATATTTCAAATCTCACATTATCTTCATAGTGGTAAATGGGAAACAGCATACCTGCCCTTCTGCTCATATGAGTAACGTTGACAATATGTCTGTTTGTAGAGGAAAACAGAGATAAAGTTGATGAAGGTATGCCAAAACTATTAGCAGATACAAGAAACGGTAAATGGCATCCCAGCCCTGGGAAAAGAGGGAGTGTGAGAAAGAGACTCAAAATAACAACAGGGTTTCTCAACCAGGGTTCCGTGGAGCCCTAGGGTTCTGCGAAAGGTCACTAGCAGTTCCCTGGGAGATCCTGATTTATTTAAAAAATTATTTCAAATTTGGGCAACTTCACACGAAAGAGGTAAGTTTCGTTCTTTATTTTTAGTTTAAGAATGCTGTCAATGCATATATACAGGCCTGCCCATGAAACCAATATAGTAATTTTGTAACTCCTGGCCTATACTTGAGCCTGAATGTGCAGGGGTTCCCCGAGGCCTGAAAAATATTTCAAGGGTTCCTCCAGGGTCAAAAAGTTGAGAAAGGCTGCCCTACAACAACTGAGTTCCAATAGTCCTTGCAGCGTCTATTTCCTGACCTAGCCCTACCTTGAAGGCTGACAATAGCTGAACTAGTTTCATGGACAACCTATACCTACAAAACATGTATATTATTATGTGTGTCTAAGCAACTTCAAAATCAGGTAACACTGATTTCTGAAGGAAAAAAAATGCAAAGGTGTGGTGAGTTATTTATGGTTCAAGGAGAGATTTCTGATAGAAGGAGATGCTGGGCTAAAAAAAAGCACTGAAAGTTGGTAATACAGTACATTTGGATTGGATATGATTTGACAAGGAACAAGTGTTCCTAGATGCAAGTCCAGGATGTTTTTGGCAGGTAACAGCTCCCTGAGTATAATGGGAATACTTGAATGTGGGAGACGGTCTGACCGGCTGTGCAACATGAACAACCTTGCCTAAATTTAATGATGCCAAATCAGTTTTTACTTGACAGGGATCGTTTTTCATTGCAGCCCTCCTATCTGACAGCTCTTGCCAAGCAGCTTTAACTTGTTCAGTGCATTTGGGCATGGAGTTTCATAATAAATAGAGAGAATAATCAAGTATGCTAATTCTGCAGAATTGTTTTCCTTAAAATAAATCACAAAAAGAAAAATGAGTAACTAGTCAGGACAGATGGCCCTCATTTTCATAATAAAGCACCCTGATGCTTTGCTCTAGGCTTGCATTTCTTTATAATCACAGTAAAAAAAAAGTTATTAATTAGTTTTGTGTTGTGTATGTTTGTTTTTTTGCTGGATAATATCAAGATTGCATAATCTTTTTTGTCAGATCTTATCAGGTCAGATAATTTCCCCTTTTTTGGCGAATTGTGCAAGCAATAAATTTTTTTCCCTTTTCTGGTGATTTGTGCTGATGATACTCAGTTGTACATCTCTGCCCATGGTGAGTTAAGCCAGTGGTTCCCAACCTTTTTGGCACCAGGGACTGGTTTCGTGGAAGGCAATTTTTCCACGGACCAGCGGGAGATGGTTTCGGGATGATTCAAGAGCTTCCTCTTTTTCCCGACCTTTTATTATTTTTTCTTCACACTGTTTGGAGATAGCAGCCAATGGGCTTGCTTTCTCTGACAGGAGGCGGAGCTCAGGTGCTAATGCGAGCAATGGGGAGCGGCTGTAAATACTCAGGCTGTAAATTCGCTTGCTCGCCCACTGCTCACCTCCTGCTGTGCAGCCCAGTTCCTAACAGGCCATGGACCAGTACTGGTCCACAGCCTGGAGGTTGGGGACCCCTGAGTTAAACGATGCCGCAACTGCCCTCTCCCGGTGCCTGGAGGCTGTTGAGTTCTGGATGGGGAGCAACAGGTTGAAGTTGAACCTTGGCAAGATGGAACAGCTGTGGGTTCAGGGCTCTTTGGTTTCCAGAGAATTGCCATCTTTGGTCTTGGATGGGGTTGCACTGCCCCAGAGAGACCCTGTGCGTAACCTGGGGGTTCTCCTGGACTCACAACTCCTGCTCAAAGGGCAGGTGGCAGTTGTGGCCAGGAGAGCCTTTGCACAACTGTGTGTTGTGTGCCAGCTATGCCCATTCCTGGACCAACAGGCCCTTCTCACAGTCACCCATGCCCTAGTCACCTCCCGTTTGGACTACTGTAATGCGCTGTACCTGGAGCTGCCCTTGAAAAGTATCCAGAAGCTTCAGTTGGTTCAAAATACAGCAGCCCGCATAGTTTTGTACAAGCCTAGACTTGCACATGTGTCACCTCTTTTGCGGGAGCTGCATTGGTTGCAAATTTGCTTCCAGGTCCAATTCAAGGTGCTGGTTATCACCTTTAAAGCCCTGCATGGCTTGGGGCCAGGTTATTTGCAGGACCGCCTTTCCCCAGTTACATCCACCCGACCCACCAGAGCGGGGAGACAGGGCATGTTGCAGGTCCCTTCAGTTAGGGAGGTACATCTAGTGGGACCAAGGAAAAGGGCCTTCTCCGTAATGGCTCCCTCCCTTTGGAACATCATTCCCCCAGGTATAAGGTTGGCCCCCTCCTTCCTCCTTTTCCGGAAGGCTGTGAAGACGTGGTTCTGTCAGCGGGCCTGGAGACCCTAGGCTGCTTCAGAGCCAATCAAGTGACTGATATGAATGTGTTTTTTAATGCCGCCAGGGGTGTCTATTGTGTTTTTAGGATTTTTAATTCTGTAAGCCACCCAGAGTCACTGTGTGTGAGTTGGACAGCCCTATAAATCTGTTTAATAAACAAACAAGCAAATAAATAAATCTGGGCCCATCTGGATAAGCCTAAAAAAGGATTCTGAATTTAAGAAATTTGGGTGTCTACCAGGAGCCTCTTGTTTGGCTCTCATCTGTGAACTCTAGGTTTGTTTGTTTGATTTTTATCCTGCCTTTATTATTTTTATAAATAACTCAAGGCGGTGAACATAGCTAGTACTCCGTCCTCCTCCTATTTTCCCCACAACAACAACCCTGTGAGGTGAGTTGGGCTGAGAGAGAGGGACTGGCCCAAGGTCACCCAGCCGGCTTTCATGCCTAAAGCAGGACTAGAACTCACAGACTCCTGGTTTCTAGCCCAGCACCTTAACCACTAGACCAAACTGGCTCAGATTATTACCACCATATTACCAATTACCATCTGTTATGGCCAATATGCTTCCTCACATCCATTACAAATATTTTAGCAGAACTAAATGCATGGGAAGATTTAAAAGCAAAGATTTTACTATACCTGCAGAGAAGAGTAGACCCAAGCTCCCTGATATAAGCCAAGTACAGCCTAAAATACAAGAATGAACTGCCTAAAATATAAGAATGAACCTTGTCTTAACAGAGATTAGAGCCTGTTCACAATGAAACACAAGCATTGAAAAACCTATTGGACTCCTTGTCCACTTCTCCTAAAGGCTTATTCCCGGACAAGTACACTTGGACCTTATCTATCTCCCAACTTTTGTCCCTGGGGCCACAGGGCAGCAATGAGAACAGACATAAAGTAAAAAAATAGAATAATAGTAAATAGTAAAAAGTAAAATAGTAAAAAATAGTAAATAGTAAAAAGAAACATAACTAAAACCATCTACCAAAGAGAGTGAAATATGTCAAAAGAATAGCCAGTACAAAATGCCTTCAATACACAAAAAAACAAGACATTGTTGCTTGGCAGGAAATTTAATAACATGGGTACCACTCCTAAAAATGCCCTCTTTCCTTGGAACCACCTGCTGCTCCTCCCCTGGAGGGCCACAGAGAAGGGCCAGATAAGATGATCTAAGCAACTGATAAGGTTCAGATGAAAGGAGAAATCTTTTTCAAACTAGCTGCTGTGTCATAATGAGTCTGACAAATGATAAGGGCTAACAAATTACCAAAGACTGACCTTAAGAGACCTTAAGCAGAATTAAACAACAACGGTAGTAACTATAGTAACATAATATAAGAAAATGCGTCTATGGATGCTTCAATTGACTCAAGTGCATATCTGGAGATCTTTAAAAAAAAACACGAAAATCCATTGGTTGTTAGTTGGCAGGAAAGAGGAAAAAGGGAAGAGATTCACCCAGCTGCCCACTCTCCCATCCGGACGGTGAACTTACCGTCCTACCTGGTGAAATCTGAACAATTCAGATTTCTAGTTGCTGAATTGTGTATTGATAGCATTCAATATACAGAGAAACTGTTTTTGTACCATTTCCCAGTGGAATACAAGGAAATATGCCAAACTCTGGGGTAAATGTCTTTTACTAACTGGAATATATTTGGGGCCAAGAATTGGCCTGGCTGGAAAATCTACACTCATAAAATTTGTAGGACAGCTTTAAAATATACAATACTACCCTTCACAAAATTAAATGTGAGAACAATACAGAGAGTTAACAAAACGATTCACAAATGCTGGTATCTTTACAGCACTCTCCCTCTGTGAGTGTATGCATTTGATAAACATACAAAAATATTTAGCAAGGGAAACTCCACTTAGCAAGGAAAACTCCAAGCTACTGTCTATAAACAGGAGCAAACCCCACACTCACTCGCACTGATGATGTTACCTAGTTGGGTAATGAAACGTCTGCATGTAAACAACCAAGCTCAGAGAGCACCAAGGACTCCACAGTTCAACCCTGAGCTACAGATATTCTCTTTTATTGAAAACTCCATTGCCAATGTTAGCTTTACAAAGAACACATTACTTTCCAGAGACTCTGGGGGGATCTTAAGTATTTCTTCTGAAGTTCAGTTAATTTGTTTCCTTCATGGGAAGCAGAATTAGTGGGATTTTCTATTGTTTGTTTGCTGAATAAATGGAGGCCTGCCAATGTGCCTGGACTACTACAAATCCATTTGTAGATGGGAAAGGACATCTTACTTCACAGACTGAAGAGCAGAATGGGGAACAGCCACATTATGTTTATAAGTCACAGCCTCAAACCAGGATTTTAACAGAAAGCAAGAATGAACTATAATAATGCTCAAGTTTCTCCTTTAAGATGCCATTAGTTTTTTTTAAAGCTCTTCTAATAAAGTGCCTGAGGTATATTTCCTCAGCTATTTGCAAAATATCATTTTGCAGCTAAGCACACTGTAAATTGTTCTATATCTACTTTCTTTTCAACGCTCCAATAAAGGCCTTTCCCTGCTCTGCTCTTATTAGGACCACATAAATCAAAGTCTATTAAAGGCCAAGTCTGGTAACCTGAAAAAACAGTCAGTGCAATGGAACCGTTTTTATGTTCGCTTTTCTGCTGGCTGAAACAAAGCAAAACTTTAAAAAAAAAATCAAGTGCCAGGACACAACCATGCATATTAGAAATACCATCTTAATTTAATGATGTATACAGCAGTGTACTCTTTAAGTGTTTATACAGAATTAACAAGAAAGCCAATTAAGTAAATTTACTGAGGACCATGGTGCATGCTTTTATTTCTCGAAATCAGTGCATGTTTGCATGGATCAATTCTACACCACTTTCACGAGAGTTCAATAAGGCATTTCACTGTTCCATTTGATAATGCATTAGCATCTCTGTGCAACTACTGTAAGCCTAGGAATTCAAGTGCCACAACACCCAATGAAATGGCGCTCCTGAGATCTGCATGGCTTACTGCCTTATTGCTCTGCAATATATTTTATGGGATTTCAACACACAATGTATCATACAGTCTTTTTATATGAAAGGTAAAAGGTCCCCTGTGCAAGCACCGAGTCATGTCTGACCCTTTGGGGGGACGCCACTTTGACGTTTTCTTGGCAGACTATAGCGGAGTGGTTTGCCACTGCCTTCCCCAGTTGTCATCTTCCCCAGCAAGCTGGGTACTCATTTTACCAACCTCGGAAGGATGGAAGGCTGAGTTGACCTGAGCCAGCTACCCCAGAATCCAGCTTCTGCTGGGATCTAACTCGGGTCATGGGGAGTTTTGGTTGCAATACTGCTGCCTACCACTCTGCACCACACGAGGCTAACCCTTTTATATTCATAGATTCATACTGCCCATTGTCCAAAAGGGGGAAAAAAGCCTTAATACTTGGTATGAGGTATGGGGAAAACTAAGGCACTTTAAAAGGTAAATTTCCTTCAAGTTGATTTCACCTCCTGGCTTCTTCATGACACAATTCATGTAGTTTTCTTGGTAACAATGAAGGAAATGGTTTGGTACTGCCCTTTTCTAGTTTGTTTTATTTGTTTGTTTGTTTGTTTTTGGCTATTCAATTTAGCCAAAGTCCTGGGATTTTCCGATAGTTTTCCATCCAAGTTACAACCAAGTCAACCTGCTTAGCCTTCAAAATCAGCCAAGGTTGGTTAGGTGTTGTCATGGAACTAGGCTAAAGCACTTTGGACACTCTTAAAAGCTTATAAACATGATGTTCAGACATCTATCACACAGCTTGCATGGCTCTGCAACATCCCACTCCCTCTTATGACATGTCTAGTTAAAAGGATAAAATATTTCCAGTGAAATCTTCTTCATCTCCTTTGTTCCTGGACAAACTTCATCTTTTCTAATGGGGCACATCAGAGCATGTCCACCACAGCTCCACCTTTTTCATATCATTCAGACACAGCCCTTTACAATTGCATCAGTCAAGAAATGGTGAGAAATCAATTGGTTTGGAATGCATGCATATGGAAAGCAACCTTTACTCCAGTGGCTCTCCAAATTTTTCACCTCCTAAAATGATAAATGAATTTGTGTGAGTGCCCCCATCAAATCAAACTATTGATTTCATCAGTGTTAAGAATGTGCAAGGAATATATCTATCATTTTTAATAATTCAATTTTACTTCCTATATCACAGGGATTTTCAAACATTGTGGTATAGCAACTGCTCCCTCTGGGCTCACTCAAGCAAAATGAAGAGCAAAGCCCAAAGTGGGTTTTGACAGTGCTCTCACTTTAGCTGCACAAGCATCATCACTTCTTTTTTTTACAGAATTGTAACACTCTAGGCTGCTTGAGATTCTCCAGTGGGGAGTGGCGGGGGGGAAGGAAATTCCAACCCACACTGAGAACTCCTGTTTTAACCCATTAGCTTTGCATGGCCTATCAAAAGAACCATAGCTAAAACAAAGCTTACCACAAAGGGTTGAAGTTTACTTTTCCATTTGGACATTGCATATCCAATGCATAGTCTTGGCAGCTTTTTTATTCCTCAAAAAAGGCAAAGGAGCTGCTATCAAGCCTTCTTTGTAAAGCTGATGTTGTTTCAGAAGATAATTGACTTCTCCTTGGGGAATTAGTAGAGTGATCCAGACTCCTGACATTTCAAATTAATTCACTCTCTGAACTCTTGCTCTACAACTATGCTTGAACAACTTGCCTCTGTCAAATTTTCTGAACTTCTCAAGACTCCAAAGTCAACAAACAGCAGCTGAAATATACAGCTTTCTTTTTTGATTCAGGATCATCAGTGTCACTTTGAGAAAGATAGTCTCCACGTGAGGTCTTATATTCCATAATTCTTTACAGACAAAGGTTAGCCTAGGAGGATTTTTTCTTTACAGGTCCTGTTACAGTTTCAGAAATGCGACCTGCAAGAAAACAAAATATAACCAAAAATTAGCATCTGCACAGTTACGCTTCAACACATACATACTAAAATATAGACACCCAAACACAAATGAACAGAACCATTCTCAACAAGTTGGAGCCAAATAAAGAGTCCAGACAAGTCTTCTAATCACTTACAAAGGGGAAAGTGCTCTGAAGAAATAGCATTTTCACTTTTATCTCTTCTGACTTCAAGGATTGAAACCATTAAATGCACTGGATGTAATACAACATTTACTACTAACATAAAGCACATACAGAAATTTTCACCTCATGAAAACAAAAAAACAAAAAATGCTCTGCTCTGAGTTAGTCAAAATTCCTTTCAAAACTTAACATGCTGTGAAGAATCTCACTGAAAGAATCCGGGCATTTAGTTCCACATTCACTCATTTAATACATTAATGTACTTCCTATGATAAGAGACATCTATTTATGAAATAAACGTAAACACTTCTTTGCAATAATGCAAAGAAAATTTAATCACTAAGATAAAAATGATAGGATGAATAGAGATATAAAATCAGTAAAAGCTGATAGCTAGTGATTGCATGTCAGTGTGGTGTACTGGTTAAGAAGGCACTTTTCAGAAGCAGTGCTAAGCCATCTCCTTTGGCTTGCTTTGTGAGCTGGGGTTTAAATATGCAGGACGGCAACGTTTGATAGGATGCTTCTTAGATTTCATGTGTATGATCTACTTGAGTACTAGCTGAAAATCTTTCAAACAGGGCAGGCAGTAGAAATCTATATACATAAATGCCAAGGCAAAGATTAAATAATTTTATGTATCATTAAGAGATGGCTGAAAATTGAAGGACAAAAACCTGGGGAAATTAGTTCTAGGACTACATGAACATAGCAGGAAAAGCCTTGTAACATGGAGCCTGATCTCTCCCTCCCCCTTTGTGATTTTTGGAACAGTGATATTTTACTTCCAGAGACAATTAAAGACACAGTGCTTCCCTGTAGCCCCCGTATCAACATTATTCTATTTGCCATGTTAGAAAATTCTATGTATCTCGGTTCTTGTTAAGAGGTGCCATGAATCATGGAAAATGGCAAAGAAGGCAGCTAACTGAAGGCATCCATTGCTCAAATTGAAAATGAAATGCAAAAATTCCAAGTAGTTGCAGATGCTAAAAATACAGGAAGCTGTTTTATTCTGATTTGACCCATTGGTCCATCTATTTCAGTATGCTGTGTCTTCACTGACACAAGGTAGCTCAAAAGCAGCAGATAATGGTCTTTCTCAGCCCTATCTGAAGATGCTTAAAGTTGAGCGAAGGTTTTCTGTGTATAAAACAGGAGTTATTTCTTTTTAATGGGGTTTACATATGAATAGACATGCAAAGGATATCCGTTTCTTCCCTGAAGATGGAAACACAAGCAGATTCCCCAAAATTCATCCACAGCTGAGACATTTGAAGCTATTGTTAATCCAAGAAAATGCCGAAGCCTTTAAGTATGCAGTGCTTTTGCTACGCCGCTGAACATGGATCCTTCTACTACATGATTTTTCAGAACTCTAAATGTCCTTCTTGCATTGTACTTTTGTTCACTGCTCCATACCACTACATAGATCAACTAGTTGTTTGAATCAGTTACACATTTGATTACTGTACTACAGCTTAAAAAAAAATCTCTGCTGATATTTACCTGAACTCTGATACCAAACCTAACCTACATTTTTGGTTTCTAAACTCAGAATGTTAGTTATCAGGCAGTATCTATTTGTTTTCATATTTGTTCATATGTTTTATCAATGGGAGATTACTTTCCTCAGCTAGCAATATCTGAAATCTTCAATTAGCAATCATTATTTGCTAGCGTTTTGAAAATGCTTAGGAAGAAATCTAGTTTCAACTGCAATGGCAAATTTCACCATGTGGCAGATGCCACACCTTGTTTAGAGAAGCTGGGAAACAAAAAATTATGCTTGACAAGCACTGCATTTCAAGAAAACAAGGCCTTCCAAATTCTGTGGAGTTGGCAATAGAGATGGTTAGACACAAGAAATGAATGAGAAGGTAAGAAAAGCTCAACGTCAAAGAGAAGCCAAAGTTTCCGATGGCAAATAGAATGTCTGGTTTGAATAAGATAAAAGAAATGGATTTGTTTTTCAACCCTGCCTTCTTGGCTACAAAAAGGACAAGCAATTCAACATGACACATGAAGACCTGACATTAGCCACAAATCCACCCCCCACCAAAGAACAATGAAGCTTCCAAAGTGCCTATGAATTTTAGCTACTTTTTAAAATGCTCATAGCATAAAAGTTTTAATTTCAGGCAGGAAGGGGGTTGCTTCTTTCACGGCAGCTGACCACCCTCCACATGAAACAATCTGCAGTAATATCACTATAGGAACTCTGTTCTCTCCCCCAATTTGACAACTGATCTGTCAAGTGAATGGGACAAATCATAATCTTCAAAGGAAAGGGTGACCCGTGTGGTGAGAGGAACTTCTTTTTTTGGGAAAATGTGTCACCTGAAACGTGCTTTCATTGCAACACAATAAATCAAAGCAAAAATTCCCCCCAATCTTAAATGACAACTTTTACAATATTATCTTCATAAAGTTAACACTGCCTTTCTATAGTTCATCCCAGAATAAGAGAGCTAAAACATAAATACACACATAAACAAATACACACTTAAACAATTCTTTTTGTTGAAATGAATTTATGTTTTACCAGTCGAGTTGCTTTAGAATAGGCAACATTGAGAGTTTCTCTTCTGAATGAATGCTTGTATGTCATTCTAATTTCAACTGCTGATGGTTCAGGAGACAGAAAACCACTACAAAGTTCTATTGATTTTCCTGCTTGTATATAGCAAGAGAAAAACATTATCATCACCTCCAGCCCAGAAACCAATTCATCCACCAGTTCTTGGTTTTTGCTTTTTTCCACCCTTTTCCTACAAAAGTTCAAAATCAAGGGGAGTGGGGGAATACTGGTGGATAACCCATAAAATTCTTGATTTAAGATGTCAAAACTAGTGGTAGCAATACATAGTAAAGATTCAAGGATGCAATATATATCTCTGTATGACAGAGTAATTCCTACTAAGCTCAAACAGATCTATTTCTGATTAGACATAGGTACCAGCGCAAGAGTCATTTAATACACTTTGTAAATCCTTGCCTATTTCTGTGTGTGTGTGTGTGTGTTTAACCTACCCTAATCCGTAGACTCTGGGCAGGGTACAACAGAGTATAAAGATACAGAATAAAAGCAAAAATAAAAGAAATAGAATTAAAAGAAATTTCCCAGATGGCCAACAGAAAATTTCAATGCTAGTTAAAAGCATGGTACAATAATTTTGCTTCAACAGTTTTATGAAATCCCAGGAGGGGAAGAGCCACCTGAACTTCTGGAGGCCAGGAGTTCTCAAATATAGGGGCTGCAACAGAAAAGGCCAGCCACCTGGTCCATGACCTCCTCCTCTCAAGTTGAGGAGGTACCCAAGCAGGCTGCCTTGTGATGTTCTCACTAGACAGGCAAATTCAACTTGGCAAGATGATGCTTGATGCAACCCAATTCGTTTTGTATGAACTATGTCACTACTCCTTATAGTACAGCAAAGTGGATCAGTAGTTGTGAGGGTTGGAGCAAGAGAAAACAAAGACACAACAACCTAAGACAACAAAAAGGTCTAAATAAAATTGTTTAAAAAAAACTGACAAAGATCTGGTACTTTATAGCTGTCCTTGATTATCTTCTTTTCCTACTTTCCTATAAAGTGCTGAAAGTCTATAAATAAAACCTGTTTTCTCAAGTATCTTTGAATTTTGCCCTCTTAATTCTGCCAAATATCTATGCATTTTCTTGTGTTTTACCTAAGGGAAAAAGTAAATGTGTGCAACCATCTCTTGAGGATTTCCTTTCACTAAAAAGCAGCCATGGACACCCACTGACTCAACCAAATGAACTGAAAGTGAACAGGTTGTTGATCCAACCCAGATTTGCCCCCACAATACTTTCTGCTCCCAGTTGCAACTTCCCACTGTTGCATTTCCTGATATAATGGAAACTAAATACCCAACTAGAATTACATCATGAATCTCCAGTTGAATTTCTAGCTTGGTCATTTTATCCCAATGATTTAAGTAAACTGATATCTAACCCAGAAACTTCCCAGCTCATATTCTTTAAAACTATGATTAATTAGTCCTCTAGTAAAGGATTGGGGCTAGAAAATCTAAAAGAAGATGTTGCTTTGGGAACATGGGAAGAAGTTGTACCTAAGAAACTATGAAGAGTTTGGCTAGATTTTCTCTCTGGGTATCCCAAGCAGTTGTGACGAACCTGACTCCATTACTGCACAGCTAGATTGCATGTCTCTCATGTAGCCTCAGAATGTTGTATATTCCCTTATAAGGGCATGACTTGTACTTCCCTATTCTCTCTGTACTCACTCCCCCGCCCTGATAGAGCTGCTGAATAAAAAGGAGGTGAGGGCGCGGCAAGGGGCGGGCAGTACCAGCACCCTCCTGAAATGTAGCGTCTCTCCTCACAAAAGAATCCTGTACCTACCGTTGTCTTTTCGATCTCACCCTTGCGAGGGAATCGTTGGCTCATTCCCCCCCCCGGGGAATCTCATAGACCGAAGGTTGAAGGACTGGTCGCGCGACGCGACAACTGGGGGCTCGTCCGGGATCCCTTCGGTCTCACGGTGTGATCTCTGTCTAGAGGTGCACTGCCTTCACTCTCGTTACTACGCACCTGGTAAAGGCTCTGCAATCGTAAGTAATGGGCTCCCCACTCTCCAAAGTTTCGTCAGTTCATAGGGACGAACTTTATGATTTAGTGAAGAAGGCTAACTTTTGTCAAAAGGCTAACGGTACGACCATCTTTCCCATTTCAAAAAAATCGGTGACTCAACTCCTACTGTACATGGAGAGACACTGCCCTGTCTATCCTTCAGAGGGGTCGCTCAAAGCATCCACTTGGGAAAGGATAGGAAAATATTTTCATGATACCCCACGAGCACCCGTGCCTATTCTGACTGCCTGGAAGGCTGTCATGGCGGCCATCAACACTCTTTACCCTCCCTCGTCTTCCCCGGAAACTTGCCCTTCTCCTCCCGACCCAAAACCACCACCCCCTCTTGCCGCCCATCTCGATGCTGTCTCACCACCACCCCCTCCATACCCAGCCGTTCCTTCTCCCCCTTCAGCTCCAACGCCCGACTCCCCTCAACAATACCCCCTCGGAGGCACCATCACTGAACTCCTTTCCTCCCCTCTCTCATTGGAAATGGAGAGTCCCTCTGCCTTTCCCATGACCATCGGCCTAGGGGCGGCGGGAGGAAATTTGTATAACAATATTGAACTTAAGGTTTTGAAACAAATCAAAGATGCTGTAACCACCTACGGCTTGCATTCTCCTTTTACTAGGGGAGTTTTAGACTCTTTAGTTACTGCTAACACTGTTATGTTATTGTATGATTGGAAAATGCTTTTTTCCATGCTTATGACCCCGGCGCAATATGTTGTGTGGCAATCTGAATACGACAAAGGGGTGGAAGTAGAAATTAGAAGAGGTCTTCCCGCAGGGGTGACCGCAGATCAATTATTAGGAAAGGGACAATTCGCAACCTTAGTCCAGCAACAGAACTCCCCCCGTCGTAGTTTTGCTATCATTCACATGTGCGCCATGAATGCTCTCAAAAGAGTGGATGATTCCGACTCTCAATCCACCCAAACGTTTTTGAAAATTATGCAAGAACCAAATGAACCATACGCTTCCTTCATAAGTCGCCTTCAGATTGCTTTAGATCGACAAATTGATAATGCCACGGCTAAACAAGAGCTGCTAATGAAACTTGCTTTTTCTAACGCTAATCATGACTGCCAGACCATTCTGCAACCCGCAATCAATCAACCGGGTGTAAAACTTGCAGATTTCCTGCAACTTTGCAGAATCGTTGGCACCACCTCTCACAAAGTGAGTGCTCTCGCTGCCGCCATTACCACCTCGCTGCCTTCTATTAACCCCTCCTCTCAGCTCCATTCCCCGGAAGCCCTCGCAGTCACTCGTCATGGAAATTGCTTCAATTGTGGGAAGCCGGGCCACTTTAAGAATCAATGCCGTGCACCCGGGGGAGGTGGTGCGCCCCCTTCCACTCAAAGGGGGCCGCCCCCCCCTTCCAAACCTAAAACTCCTTGTCCCAGGTGCCGCAAAGGCTACCATTGGGCCTCGCAATGTCGCAACAACTCCTCCCTTCATCAGCCTTCGGGAAACTAGATCGGGGGTTCTCAGCTAACCCCGCCCCAAAGGCTGAATTACCCATCACCAGCTTCCCTGTGGAGTTGGCAGAGGATCTTTTGTATGACGATCCAGGGGCTGTCCTTTCCCTTCCTCTCGTTGTCACGCTGAATAAACCCCTTCCTCCTCTTACCCCTGCTTTGCTCATTCCCAACTCCTCGCTCACGCTTGAGGGAATGGTTGCTGCTCCCTATTTGTATGACTCGTCAGATCTGACACGAATTGCTCTGGCAGGAGTGGGAGATAGGTGTTTTTCCTTAGATAAAGGAACAGTTGTCGCCACGCTCATACTTCTCCCTTCTCCTGATACGCCATCATTGTTTGCCTTGCAGCAACCAGTCCACACCTCTAAACCCACCCTCCTTGTCACGCTAAATGGTCGCTCTTTCGAAGGCTTGATTGACACCGGCGCCGTCTCTGTTATTCGTTCCGCTGAATGGCCCTCCTCCTGGTCTCTCGCCGAAGCCTCCTCGGTGCAAGGGGTAGGCGGAGCACAGGCCGCTAAGGTCAGCTCTCATTGGCTTTCTGCTGCGACTGCTCATTCTAGTATCACAGCCTATCTAAAGCCTTATATCCTGCCTTTGCACTGCAACCTATGGGGCCGTGATTTGCTTTCACAGTTCCACGCTTTTATTCAACTTCCCTAATGGCTTCGCAGGACCCTTTAAGGCCTCTCTCTCTCTCTCTCAAAACCTCTGTGCCGGTATGGGTTGATCAATGGCCACTCACCAAAGAGAAACTGGACGCCTTACATATCTTGGTCCAGCAGCAGTTAATTGAAGGCCATATCGAAACCTCCACAAGCCCATACAATACTCCGATATTTGTCATCAAAAAGAAGTCTGGCAAATGGCGCCTCCTGCAGGATCTTAGGGCTATCAACACCATCCTTCAGCCCATGGGACCTCTGCAGTGTGGACTTCCCAACCCCAACTTGATTCCGGAAGGGTACGACCTCATTATAATAGACCTTAAGGATTGTTTTTTTTCCATACCTTTGGCACAAGAGGACAGAATTATTTTTGCATTTACGGTACCGGAGCTCAACAATTCAAAGCCTACTGCTCGGTACCAGTGGAAGGTCCTCCCACAAGGCATGTTGAACTCACCCACAATGTGCCAATTTTTTGTTGATAAAGCATTGCAACCCTATAGATCCCAATTTCCGCATTTTCTTGTGTACCATTATATGGATGACATTTTAGTCGCTGCTGAGGGCCCGAAAGGGACAGTTCAAAAAACTTTTCCTACTCTTCTGGCCACCCTAGCAACGGCAGGGTTACACGTTGCACCAGAAAAGGTCCAGTCTCGTTACCCAATGCAATACCTAGGCCACAAAGTTTTAGCCTCCACGGCTGCCCCGCTCCTACCTATGCTCACGCTTCCCCAGCCGACCACTTTGGTCCAATTACAACAATGTCTGGGAGTCATTAACTGGGCCCGCGCATACCTCGCTTTAACTACACCCATGTTATCACCTTTATTCCAAGCGTTAGTGGGTTTGACAAATCCAGCTGACAAGGTGTACCTTACAGAACAACAATTGCATGCCCTACAACAGGTTAATGCCGCCCTTGCGACCCAATGGGTGGACCGTGCGCTCACAGACAAACCACCCTCTCTTGCCATTCTTTCAACACATCAATTATTGACTGCCATCATTGTCCAAACGTCTGATAAAAAACATCTACACATTTTAGAATGGCTACACCTGCCACACACACCTAAGACATCCATCATCACCAGAGCGGCACAAATGGCCTCTCTTGTTGAGAAAGGCCGGAAAAGGATTAGAGCCTTAATGGGACTGGATGTTTCCACCCTGTACATTCCCTTTAAGGTTACTCAATGGGAACCCCTCCTACAAAACTCCACTGCATTGCAGGATGCCTTGGAGGACTGGTGTGGCCAGGTGTCATGCCATCTTCCCCCTGATCCTCGATTGCAACTGTTGCGAACAGTACCTTTCACACTAAGCTCGCCGTTCGTTCAACAGCCACTCAAGGAAGCTTTCACTGTTTTTACAGACGGCTCCAAAACCATAGGGGCTTGTACATGGCAAAATAATTGCAAATGGCATAAACGCCTAACAGACCCACAAGCATCCGCCCAACAGGCTGAGTTAGCCGCTTTTCTGTTAGCCTTGTCTCTTTTCCCAGAACAGCCTTTGAATGTTATATCAGATAGTATGTATGTCACTCAAATGGCTGTGGCCATGTTTGATGCATATATTTCCCCTGTTACCCCCCCCTCTCTCATGACGCTTTTTTTACAGCTTCAAACTTTCCTGAAGGACAGGACATCCCCTTTGTTTGTAGCGCATATTAGAAGCCACCAACAGCTACCCGGTTTCCTGTCCGAAGGCAACCACATGGCAGATGAAGCTTGCAAAATTATGGCCTCTTCCCCTCTTCCTCCGCAGCTTTTAGCAGGGGACAGCCATGCTTATTTCCACCAAAATAGAAAGGCCTTGGTGCGCCAATTTGGCATTACATATCAAGAAGCTACCGCCATTCTTCAACAATGTCCAACCTGCAGTTTGCAGGCAAAGTGCATCCCTGAGGGTGTTAATCCCAGGGGTGTCCAAGCTTGTGACACATGGCAGATGGATGTCACTCATTATCCCTCCTTTATACCTTGGAAGTACATCCATGTCTCTGTGGACACTTACTCGGGATTCATTCTGGCAACTTTGCAAAGAGGAGAAGCCACGAAAAACGTAATCAATCATTGTATTCGCACTTTCGTCACATCGGGATGTCCCAAAACTTTGAAAACTGACAATGGCCCTGCTTACGTCAGCGCTCCCTTTGCTGAGTTTTGCCGTAAGTGGTCCATTACCCACAGATTCGGTATACCATTCAACAGCCAAGGTCAGGCTATTGTGGAAAGGGCTAACCAGACTCTAAAGAATGCCCTTGATCGGCAAACGGGGAAAAAGGCTTTAGGCCCCCCGAACCTCCCGATGTTACAAAATCTCCTTAATCTCACTTTGTATACTTTAAATTTCCTTAATCTTACCGGTACCCCCTCTGCTACGGCCGCATCTCGACACTTCTCTAAGCCAGTAGTTCCCTCTTCCCGTCCCCTTGTTTATTTTAGGCAACTGCCCAGCCCTGAGTGGAAGGGCCCTGCGCAACTCGTCACCTGGGGGAAAGGCTACGCTGCTGTGCAACTTCCTGATCGAGTGCTCTGGGTTCCTGCTCGCTGCATCCGGCCATATCATGGGCAGCCTCCTGACAAGCACATCCTTGATCCTCCTTCTCTGTTATCTCTCTTCCATCTCTGCTCCCCTCACAACGAACCCTAAAACAACCTCTCTCATTCGAACCCATCGTTTACGCTACCCTGCCACCATCGGCCGCAGCTCAGCATCCAACGCCATGGAATGTCTTCAACGCTCTCCCATCAAAAGAAAAGGCACCTTCTGGCGCTGGTTCCGCGACAACACCCTTCTCCAAGATGGCGATTCCTACTCCATCACTTATCACTTCCGCCAAACTACCCTTGCTGTCACCAACGTACAGCTGACCGATCTAGGACAATACCACTGTGAAATAACAAAGTTAGTTAAGGGGTTCGCCACCTCATCTCGCCTTACGCTCACCTTGTTTCAACTCTCCCTTCCTGAGCCCGCCCGTTGGCGGGGACGACGCCTGCTGGCATCCGACGCCCAGGAATCGCATCGCCCTTACAGTATCACCTGGACAATCCGCGATGCCTTGGGTCAGATCCTGAATACCTCCTCTTGTTATAGCCCAATTGCATCTTGCTTCCCTAACCTGTATTTTGACTTTGCAGAAATGCTTCTAGGAGTGACAGCCTATAGGAGGCTGGACGGCACCCCATCGCCCAGCCACTCCATCGTTAAAAGGTATCCCCTGTATGTGTGCCCAGGACATGACACCCGCCCTGACCACGTGCACGACTGCGGAGGCTTAGCAGATTACTTTTGCAAATCTTGGTCCTGCGTTTCCACCGGCCACATCAACTGGACCCCTCCATATAAGACTGATTACATCACTCTCACTCGGTTGAGAGAGGACATTACGTGCACCGCAACCAAAAAGGGTGCGACAGGACAGGGGGGTTGGAATAAATGTAATCCGGTTATTGTACAATTCACTGCTGCAGGGAAAGCTCAGGGGAATGCCTGGGACTCAGGTGTAAAATGGGGAGGTCGTATGTATGCCAGATGGCCCGGGTTTCATTATGGCAACATGTTCTACATTCAACGACAGGTCACTCTCCCTCAGTCCCCACCTCTTGGGCCCAATGCCGACGACATTCACTCCACCTTTCTTAAACCCCTCAACAAACAAAGAAACCCCCTTGTCTCCCTTCTTAACTCCTCCTTTTCCCTCGTTCACACCGCTTCTAACGTATCTCGATGTTGGCTCTGCTTGTCTTCCTCTCCACCATTCTATGAAGCAGTCGGTTCTCCTGACCCTATCCGGAACTCTACCTCAGCCTCCTCCTGCCGCTGGCAAAACACCACGTTGACTATCACCTCTATAATAGGACAGGGCTGCTGCCTTGGCCGTGTTCCTGCTAACTATACTCAATATTGCCTTAATTCTTCTCATGATCACTGTGCCCTCTATCTCCCAAAAAATCGCTTGAACATCTACGGTTACACCGGCCATGGTGGCTACGGTGTACTCTATACTGCCTCTGGTAATATCTCTGCCCGATTGACAGGCCAATACTTTATCCCTGGGAACAACTCTGTTTGGGCATGTTCTTCTGGCCTCACCGCATGTGTATATGGGGATGCCTTGTTACAAACTAACACCTTTTGTATTCAGGTGCTCCTACTCCCCAAAATCTCCATCTATTCCCCTGAAGAACTTACCTCCATCCTGGAGCCCCCTCATTACCCCCTCAGGGCTAAGCGCGAAGTAGTGACTGCTGTAACCTTATCAGTCCTACTGGGCTTAGGTGTGGCCGGAGCTGCCACCGGTGTGTCAGCCCTTATTGTCAATGATCAGAACCTGCGTCACCTTACTGCTACCATTGACACTGACCTTCGCGCTATCGAACAATCTATTGTGGCGCTACAAGATTCCCTTACCTCTCTATCTGAAGTGGTTTTGCAAAACCGTAGGGGTCTCGACCTTCTGTTCCTCAAACAAGGGGGACTGTGTGTTGCTCTGAAGGAAGACTGCTGTTTTTATGCCGACAACTCAGGAGTAGTATTGGACTCTATGAAAGAGCTAGATTCCCGTTTAAAAACAAGGGAATCGGAGCGCCAACAATCCATGTCATGGTATCAAAATATGTTTAGCATTTCCCCGTGGCTGACCACACTGCTGTCCACTCTGTTGGGGCCCCTCCTTTTATTGATTCTCGTATGCACCATAGGCCCCTGTGTGTTGGGTCGCGTTCTCCGCTTCTTAAAGCAGAGACTTCATACATTGGACTCAGAGGTATCCGAGACGAAGATTGCTGTTCAACACCTGGTCACTGCTGTAGGTATGGAGAAAACACCACTCTTGGGATGGTCCTCTGATAGTGAATCGGAAATGGACAAGGACCCCCAGTCACACTACCCCCCGGAAGAGGAAGCTGGGATGGGTCTCCTTGGACTGAAGAGTCCCTGGCTCCCCGACTCAGACCCTCTGGGGGGGGAACAAAATTAAATAAAAAAGGTAGAAATGTGACGAACCTGACTCCATTACTGCACAGCTAGATTGCATGTCTCTCATGTAGCCTCAGAATGTTGTATATTCCCTTATAAGGGCATGACTTGTACTTCCCTATTCTCTCTGTACTCACTCCCCCGCCCTGATAGAGCTGCTGAATAAAAAGGAGGTGAGGGCGCGGCAAGGGGCGGGCAGTACCAGCACCCTCCTGAAATGTAGCGTCTCTCCTCACAAAAGAATCCTGTACCTACCGTTGTCTTTTCGATCTCACCCTTGCGAGGGAATCGTTGGCTCATTCCCCCCCCCGGGGAATCTCATAGACCGAAGGTTGAAGGACTGGTCGCGCGACGCGACAAGCAGTCTTAAAGAACAGAAAAGAGCATTCAAACCATCTTCTCAGCAAATTCAAGAACAATACTCCTTTGAAGATCACAGGTTGCACAATTGTGATTTAAGCTATTTTACTAATATTAGCACTAGGGTTCTATACTAATTAACATTTTCTAACCTTGATTAACATTATCATTAACATGACTTGAACTCAAAACTTCAAAAGGTCCTCAAAGGACTTTCCTCCTCTAGTTTCCTAATGATATTGCATGTGCCAATTACTGCAAAGATCTAGAAGTCTCAGCTACTGAATTTCCTATGTTAAATTATCTAAATGGCAGTAAACAAACAGAAGACTGTGCCTCAGAGCTTGTTAGTATATGTGAGTGCTGTTTACAAAGAGAAAATTAACTAGTGTCCTTTAAGCAGTGGGCTCCTCTACCTTCAATTCTTCTGACCCCTTTTGCTTTGGCTGTTCTGTTTATTTGGCCCTTCAGCTGCAGAATTCTAATGATCTTCATATTTTGGATTTCTTTTTTTAACAATACCAGGATTTAAAATCACTTTACAGCTTACATCTGGTACTTCTTGACTTTTAAAATGTGACTATGGGTATCCATGGGAAGGGAAGTGACACCATGTAAGTCATGTTTCATCATTCAGATATGTATTTTGCATTCTGTATATCGTTAATGTCATGACATGACGGATGCCTATTCATGATGGCATAATTGGGGCTTCTAATGGATGCCAAAGATTATGACTCTACTTTCTATTGTAAAAGTAGTTTAACATTGTTTTATATATACTCTTAGCTGACCTCTCTGGAGTAAAAGTGGGGCATAACTGCTGTAAACAAACAAGATTACTGGAAAGCACTGTGGCATGGCAGCAGGACATAGGCAAAAATGCAGAGATTACTTATGAACTCCGTTAGCCAAAAATAAAATTTAAAGTGGTAAAAAAATGAAAAATAATTAAAGAGCCATAGAGATGACTTTGCAGTAACTATGCAGAAATGGTTATAAAAACAAAAATATGCTTTAAGCCCAAGAAATAGAGAAAGCTTTAGAAAGAAACTCAGACTGGCTCCTCCTCCTTAATTCATAAGGAGGAGGGAAGGGAAAATAGTCATGCTTTCAAGATTCAGTTTCCATAGCATGTATCAGTAAAGTATAGTTTCAGTCAAACTTCTACATCTGTTTCTAACCTGGCCTACCTCGGCTAATAGCAAAGAAGAAAATAAAATTTCAGCCCCCGAAGATTTAAAGGAGAGAATGGGCACCTGACTGCACTTTTCAAGCCCTAGAAGGCATCAAACTGTTATGTGGGGCTCTTAATTCAGAAATAGTAATTTCTTTGATGTTTCTTAAAATCTTATTGCAACATTTGTTAAGCCCTGAACAGGAAAGCATATATCCTCAGATACTGCTGACGCCAGGTCTTTTCTCTTTTAAGAAACCATGAAAGTTATGTTATTTTAAGCCTAATCAATGGAAATTCTAAAAGAAACTAAAATGTGGAATTCATTGAAGCCAATGGAACTTGCTCTAAGTAAATACATGCATGACATCTCACATGACTGGGAGAAAGGATTCAAATTCATAGGTGGCAGCAACGTTATTTTTTTAAACAGGATTTAGCCATGTATGGACTGTAGGACATACTTAGAACCTGATGCTGGCATTATGTTTATCAGCCCCCAGAAAGTAGGTATCTGGGTTATGCCCAAACACTTCCTTAATTCTCAGGTATGTCAGTGCAGGACTTAGGAAGGGATGTTCATCATATGCAACACACCTTTACTGTATTGGCTCTGCCACTTTCACGCTCATTTTATATTACCCCAGATCAGAGAGATGGCTTTTTCTGTGCAAAGAGAGGTAGGGAGAGAATTCTCTCAATCTAGGGAGAGATTTCTCTCAGTCTTCCTCTGTGTGAAGGAATGGAATTCTGTGTCTAGGTTGAAGGAGGGGACATTGTCTGCCTGAAGTTTTGCCCACTGATGTCATCCTGCCTGGTGGGTCTGTGTATGATGGAAGTCCAGCATTTTTACTGAATTAGGTCATCAGCTCTGATATGCATGAAGTAAGCTCTCTCTCTCTCCAATAACTTTATAGGAACAATTCAGGGCTGATTTAAACAGTTTTATACTGTTATACTTGAATTATTTTATCATGTTTGCATACCATCAATATGTTTTGAAGTAAGACATCTGCATTTACAGTACAAATTTAAGCAATCAGAAAGGTTTAGAGTGGGATACAGTTTTAATGATTGCCTGTTGCATATGCTTTAAGATACCATGTGGGGTGGGAGACGGGAAGCTGGAAAATAAGTATCTGTCTCAGTCTTGTTATTCGTTCAGTCGCTTCCGACTCTTTGTGGCTTCACGGACCAGCCCACGCCAGAGCTTCCTGTCGGTCGTCAACACCCCCAGCTCCCTCAGGGATGAGTCCATCACCTCTAGAATGTCATCCATCCACCTTGCCCTTGGTCAGCCCCTCTTCCTTTTGCCTTCCACTCTCCCTAGCATCAGCATCTTCTCCAGGGTGTCCTGTCTTCTCATTATGTGGCCAAAGTAGTTCAGTTTTGCCTTTAATATCATTCCCTCAAGTGAGCAGTCTGGCTTTATTTCCTGGAGGATGGACTGGTTTGATCTTCTTGCAGTCCAAGGCACTCTCAGAATTTTCCTCCAACACCACAGTTCCAAAGCATCGATCTTCCTTCTCTCAGCCTTCCTTATGGTCCAGCTCTCGCAGCCATAGGCTACTACGGGGAACACCATTGCTTTAACTATGCGGGCCTTTGTTGTCAGCATGATGTCTCTGCTCTTAACTATTTTATTGAGATTTGTCATTGCTCTTCTCCCAAGGATCAAAAGTCTTCTGATTTCCTGACTGCAGTCAGCATCTGCAGTAACCTTTGCACCTAGAAATACAAAGTCTCAGTGTCTACTTCTATATTATCACTGTTTCTTCTTACATTATCTCTTCCTGTGTAGATAGGAATCAACTAATGGGAGATAGGTGATTTGATATTGACCTGAATGAGTTTCATGCTCTTTGCAATGCCGAACAATCCTAGTGCAAATTTCTTCCTTTGCTGCCTACCACCATTTACACGTGAGCCAAGCTATATTGTCATTATGGTATATTCATTACTGAGGTATATTAGCAAGATGGCTTATTAAGAAAAACAGGAAGGGTAGGAAAAAAGCTGGACTATACAGTTGCATCTGAAGGGGGCTTTGATCAGGGCAGGTCAAGACCAAAGTAACAAATCTGCCAGAGTGATCTATCTTCCACCCCAGAAATCATATACTGGTTCTCTTCATGTTTACCTCTTATAACTGGGGTTCTTAAACTTTGAGAATTGTAAAATTACAAATGTGTGTGACCCTCCCCCCTATGAATACAATAATCACCTCATTGGAGCTATCTGTGGGCAAGAAATTAATCTACTGCTTACTTTTAAAAATTAAAATGTAATCTATATATCCTAGGGATTCTCCGACTTTGTGAACTAGTGGGGGGCATGCACAAGCAGAAGAAAGCCCGAAGCAAGTGTTAACAGTGCACCCAGTTTGCTGTACAAGCATAAACAGGTTTTTAAAAATCTGTGATCCCTAAATTGCTTGTGACCCTACAGCAGGTCCCCACTCATTTTGAGAACTCCTGGCATATAAATATGCTAAACTAGTTCTGTGCCTCTTATGTCTAAACTTGAAAGGGCCTTTGCATGCAGTCTTGAAAAAGAGTCCTTTTAGAAATTACCTAGATTTAACAACACAGTGCATACCAAGAAGACAAATACAGATGCTGAAGAGGTGATGTACTAGCAATCAGAGATTAATTAATATCCATTCCATTAGGAATGCCTAAATCAAGCAACTTTGGAACATTTTCCTGAGTCTGCCCTATCTCTATGTAATGGGCAGAAGGAATAACCTTGAGGACAGGAGGAAGAGCCACAGCCAAGGCAACAGTCAGATAAAAAAATCTGAGTCAGGGCAGAAATGTAATTTGAGAAAGCGTCTTGACAAGACCTTCCTTTCCCTAGTTCTCACAAAAGGGAAAAGGGAGGGAGGGAGGGAGGGAGGGAGGGGAGAAGCATATTCAGGTTTGCAAGATTCTATTACTGTGACCTTATGATAAAAATAAAATTAGCATTCATAATTTTGGCTTCTGAGTCCGGTCTACCTCAGAGGGCTGACACTCTAAAAATTGTTTTTATGATCAAAGAAAATTTTACTTTTATAAATGTGAAAAACAACTGCTTTCAAATGAATATCATATCCCTAGGAATGACTCTACATTTTAAAACAGGATGTAGCAGCTTTCAAAATATATTGCTGCAGGACTGCTACTGACAGCTTTTTTTATAAAGCCAATAGAATAGTAAAGAGGAGGAGGGAAAGGCCAATTAATTTCAGAACACCTTGTCTTAGATGGCTCTGTTAAGAGATGCAAATCTATTAATTTCACTATATCTGAAAGTTAAATGACTTTCTGCACCTTTGAAATTCCCTGATCTTCTCCATCAGGAATATGAGCAGGGAGTTGTTTAGATTTAAAATGAGGATAAAACAATTTGAGGAGAAGCAGTATATACGATTTACTTACCAAAATTATAGGCAGGAAATAACTGGTAACCTACATTTGATTGACATGTGATCAGGAGGTTACATTCACAACTATTATCTACCGACACCAAGAAGCGACAGAAGCAGTGTATTTACAAGTAATTTTAGATGCAGAATTTCTGCTGCATTTGTTCTAACTGATGTACATTTTTAATAAAACTTATGGAGGCAGGAGGGACAATGCCTAGACCTTTAGCAGCAGGAGTAAAATTAAATTAGTTCATTGCTAGAAGCATAAAGCATTAACGAAATTTAACAAGAGAACTTCCAACAAGATTTATTCAGTATAACTAACACATTTTCTTCAAATCCATTATGTAGCCGTGCATACGCTAAACCATCACCGCACAATGCAATCAGAACTGAATTACAGATAGTTCTTACTTGCCAATGATAATTGGGACCAGGAACTCCGTCACAAAGCGATGCAGTCATAAGGCACAACATTATGTAAATGGGCTGACTTACGGTGGTAGTTCCAGCAGTCCCAGTTGCCATTATTAGGTGAATCCCGCACAGTTGCAGTGTCCCACAGTCATGAGATCGCCGTTTGTGATCTCTTGTAGGCTTCCTGATTGACTCTGCGTGTCGGAAGCTGGCAGTGAAAGTTGCAAATGGCGATCACATGTCCGTGGGACACTGTGACATCGTAACTGCGAGCCAGTCGCCAAGCACCCGAATCACACAATCATGTGACAATGGGGACACTGCAACAGCCACAGTTCTGAGGACCCAGCATAAGTACCCCTCATTCAGTACTGTTGTAACTTCGAATGGTCACTGAATGAGTGGATGTTAAATGAGGACTACCTGTATAAGGATCTCATTCTTTAGCATAGCAGACTGAAGATGTCAAATAAGCTTCAACTATTTGTATTCAAAAAGGAATAATGAGAAAGAATTCACTTCAGTCATTTAATAAAGTTACCAATTTTCATTTTTCCTTCTTTCAAAAAGTTTCCTAAGACGCCACTTGCTCCTCCCGTAAAGTGGGTGCGCTCCCATTTAATGTCATGATTCAGTTTATCAACAGTAATGTCTATACAATTATCTACTTCCACTGGGATCCTAAAACAAAGGAATGGAAAAAAATCGAAAAGTTCACAGGCACATTCTTCTTGGAAATGATAGTTTAGACCTGGCATAAATAACTTTAAAGATTTACTCTCACGTGTAATAGTTAACAGCACTGTAAACATGAAACAGTTGCATGAAATAGGATTCCCACACACAGACTTAAAAACATAGGTTCCCAGTTGACAATTTATACTGCTGTTAAATACTGCAAATATCAGTACTTAAGAGCCGCCATTATTTAATTAAGTTACTTTTTAAGCTGTGTCAACAAGACAATTCCTAATAGGTTATCTGCAACTTAGAAATCTATTTCAAGGCAGAAATACTGAATATGTATTTTTAAAATTATTTATCTGTTCTTAAGATTTCAAATGTATTTATGGTTGCTTCCAAACTGTTTTTTTCCCTTTAATTATATTATCTTTTTAACAAAAAAACTGATGTTTGCTTGATATAATGTTAATTCTTTAAAACAATTTAAAAATTATTCTATCTTTTCTCCAAGGAAGGACACTCGAATCAGTCTTAAATTATAAAGAGAAATACAAATTAAAAGCATAATCAAATAGGAGATAGAACCAACTTTTCTGCCTGGACATGTAGCAATAATTCCAAAGCCTGAAAGCATCCACCTGGAAGAATCTCTCCTCTCTATGCATCAGGTCCAACTCAGTACTCAGTACTTTAACTCTAAAAAGAGTTTAAAAACAGTTAAACTTTGATGGGTACAGTGAGATCTATCTAGTGCCAACAGTGGGAAAATACTTACAAAATGGATAATTTTAGAGGCAATCTTAACCATAGGTTTTTGTTTTAATGAGAACATCTCCTAATGGCATATATCCTCAAGATACCCTGAAGGAACCCAAATCTGTGATGAACTGCAGACGCCACTAGTTACTACTTGGAGGAAAAAAACACAGCTCAAAGTACTTTTATTAACTGTGGCAGAGAAAAATGCGACTAGAAAGAGAAGATTCATTAAAGTCAGTTCACCAGACAGCCTTAACCAAGTTTTCAAACCTCACTGCTGCTTTCACATGGCGTTCCTCAGATTTTCTCTTCTCTTGAGAGGCAATATAGAAATGTCGGTGATGGATGGAGGGATATTAAAAGAAAAATCTGTTTTGAAATTTTAGAAAGTTAACCCAAATGCTGTAGCTATACTTTGCACGTGCAGCATATAAGCATACATTGCATTAAAAAGAACCTCCTTGCATAAGCCAACTAAAAAGCCATCAAACTTTTCTAACTTTGTTAAAAGTTTTGTTTGTTTTTGTTAAAATCAGTTTGTAGGATATTGACAGTGAGAAGAATCTAAAAGTATATTTAGGCCATATGTTAGACAAAACTCTGTGATTCCAGTCTCCGTATTTTGATAATGGTGCTTCTTTTCATATTAGTCTTTTTCATATCAGTGGTTAAGGCACCAGGCTAGAAACCAGGAGACCGTGAGTTCTAGTCCCACCTTAGACACAAAGCCAGCTGGGTGACCTTGGGCCAGTCTCTCTCTCTCAGCCCTAGGAAGGAGGCAAGGGCAAACCACTTCAGAAATATTGCCAAGAAAACTGCAGAGACTAGTCCAGGCAGTCCCTAGGAGTCAACACTGACTTGAAGGCACTCCCCACCAAAAAAAGTCTCATTAGGGAAAAACACAGAACAAGGCTGCATCTCTCCCCCATCCCTGAGATGATGTAGTCCTGTTGGCTTACCCTGCAGTATCAACATGTTAAGGGTAGGCATTTGCACAGGAAAGCCAACACATCTGATTTTTTTATGGGTTTTTTTTCTGGCAGATGTCTAATGTATCAATGTTGGGTCAAATATAACCCTAACCCTAACTATAACTCTATTTTGGGCTTTAGCCTCAAGCTAGATTTAATTGTACAAACTATTGTCATGGGATAATTACATCAGCTGTTTGTGTAGCATGCCTGGGCTGCCAGCCCGATCGCATTGCTTTTGATGTGTAGAAGAGCAAACAGCTTGCTCTCTTGAAATCTCTTCCTCTCCAGTCTCTCTGCTTGTGGGAGGGGAAGGGTCAGGCTAGATTTAATTGTACAAACTATTGTCATGGGATAATTACATCAGAATCTACCCAGCTATCATTTGGCCTAGGTGAAGCAAGAACATTAAAAAAACTTTCCTCCCAAAAGAGGTTTCAGGACTTTTAGACACATTAGGTAAGAGAGACATTTGCACCCATCACTGCAACAGAGACAATGGTCAGAGTCAGACCAATCTCAGGAGAGCTAAGCTAGAAACCATAAGCAATAGAGGGCTTTAGCAAAATTACTTTTGTTTACACAACAGATATGGGGAAAACACATGACAAGATTTTAAACTGTAAACACTTCACTTCGCTTTTGAGAAGTTTTCAGTTTTCAGTAACATACAGGTACAGGTAGTCATCACTTAATGATCCTAATTGGGACCGGCAACTCCGCCACTTAGCAGTCGCTAAGTGGGAAATCACATGGCCGCAACTGTGCTTTACGGATGGAGAGAGACAAGACTACTCCGTTTCACACCTTCGGTTTTTGTTTGCCTCCTAACCATCCCCCTGCCTTTTGGAAAGCCTGCTTGCTGTCCTGTACACACCAAAGCAATGCGATCGTGCCGCAACCTGGGGCTGGGAGCCACAGGCATGCTATGCAAACAGCTTACAGTACTCTCTTGAAATCTCTTCCTCTCCAACCCTCCACGCAAGGGGGGTGGGGGGAAACAAGCAAGCGATTTCTGTAGGCAATCTCTCCTTTGCCTGACCCTTCCCCTCCCACAAGCAGAGAGACTGGAGAGGAAGAGATTTCAAGAGAGCAAGCTGTTTGCTCTTCCACACACCAAAAGCAATGCGATCGCACACTGGCAGCGGGAAAGGGCCAGGCAAAGGAGAGATTGCCTACAGAAATCGCTTGCTTTTTTTCTCCCCATCCCCCTTGCAGAGCAGAGAGATAGGAGAGGAAGAGATTTCAAGAGAGTACTGTAAGCTGTTTGTGTAGCATGCCTGGGCTGTCAGCCTGATCGCACTGCTTTTGATGTGTAGAAGAGCAAACAGCTTGCTCTCTTGCAATCCCTCTCTTCAATCTCTCTGCTCTGCAAGGGGGGAAAGAAAGAAAAAAAACACAGGCCAGGCACAGTATGTGTACTGACTGTAATGGCGATCACATGACTGAGCAATGCCGCAAAGGCCATAAATGGCCATAAATGGACCACAAAGTTATTTTTTCAGCACCATCATAACTTCAATCACTGAATGAGTGGTTGGTAAGCGAGGACTACCTGTAGTCCTTGTTTAGCAACCAGTCGCAGTTACGATGATGAAAAAGTAGCTTTGCAAACAATCCTCACGTTTACGACATTTGCAGGTCTGTAGAGCAAAGGAAAGGTGAAGTAAAACCGTAAGCACAGTCGCAGTTTCACTTAGTGATCGCTTCGCTTAATAACCATGTTACCGGTCCCAATTGTGGTCGCTAAACGAGGACTACCAGTTTTCAGTAACATGATTTTTGTAGTTAGTGCTTGCTTGATTTAAAACCTCACAGCTAGTTAATCTGCTATATTTGCTTCATAATTCTGTTTATACTGTTTGAATATTGTATAGCATGTAATGTACTTCTTGCAACCCCTCTCTCTTATTTTATATTATTTTATAAATGTATAACCAGCACATACACAAAGGAAGCAGCAACACACAGAAGTCTACCTCCTGAGCCAACTATAGGAACCATGGCTGCAAAATCAGAACCAAGTGGCCCCTGGTAACTTTGCACCTTTCCTTCTGGTCTTTTAACCCAAATGAAAGCCTGTGAATGGGGCTGTTATCCTGCCTCCCTCAAACTGGTGGTAGAAAACTGCTTCCTTCGTGTCTAGCAACTTCTTAGGATTTTGTCATTCTCTAAAACGGGCACATTTAATCCCTTGGATGCTTCCATTTAAGCAGCAGGCCCATTTTCAATTATTTCTTTCTGAGGTCTAACTAGCCATAATTCTTTGTCAAGAGACCATCAACTAAAAATGGGGTGGCTTGATTGGAACATGAATCCTCATCACTACCAATATGATGAAACGAAGGGCTCTGATTTCATTGAGAACAGGAAAGTTACATGTAGCTGTCAGAGGTGACATTCTGAGGCACCAAAGGAAAGGATGTAATACACCCAAGCACCTCTTGTACTTCAGCAAATACAAGACACGTCTAATAACTTCTTTTTGCCAGCCCAGTACCCTTCAGCACATCCAAATTGCTTTTTGGTTTTACAACCACAGCTTGCAGTGTGTTATGAGCTTCATTAATATTGTACATTTCCTTTCGGAAATGTCGACTCAGTGTCACTTGGTTTTTCAGAAACCAGATCATCTCTGAAACTCATCCTGTATGGGATGATATTTCAGAAAAGCTGTTTTGTCTCTTAACAAAAAATGGTAATGGGTGGGGAAGAGGGTCATGTCCTCTCTTTTAAAATCCCTAGAATCTGCAACACGTTTGCTTAGCTATGAAAGATCACCACACTTCAGTAAGACCTTAGAGATACTTATCAGTATGGTGTAGGTTTTCATTTTGTTTTTGATGCTTGATACACAATGAGCATCAGATGCACCAGCCTTTAAAACCCTACTCTATTCTTTTTCTGGGAGTTGTAACGTTCACAGATTTTTTTAAATCGAGAATTAAATGATGAGATTTTATAGAAATTACAGCTAAAGTTACCTTATAAAGCAGAACATTTCACTAACTGAAAAAGCTCTGCATGTTAACATTTTGCTCAGGGGCCACGATTTCAAGTCATTTGTGCTCAGCACTAGACAAGAGACAAGAAAGCCTACATATATGGAAATCCTGCTGCTTTTGGACCTGCACTCAACTGAAAAACAGAGTTGTGAGTTCTGCTGGCACCACACGTCTTTGGCGTTTTAGATGGGAAGGACTAGCCTTCTGCCAAATTTCACACCACTTCTGTTGAAACTGAGAAGCTGATACATGCTGAAAAAGAGCCATCCTGGGATTTGGCTGTAGAATCTCCCCTCCCAATAAAGGGCTGCACTCATGAGATTATATTCCACCTCCTTTCTGTTATAGGACTCGTGCTCGTATCCAGTTTGGCCTCACTGGGAACATTCAAGAACAATATAAAAAAAGAGGGCTTTCCAAAAGAATAATGTACTCTGATGAAAATGCATGACCTGGGATACTCCCTTTCCCTTCATTGTTTCTTGGTTTGGGGTGAAGGTTTTAACTTGCATTCAGAATTCCCCTTTCCTGGTTTGTTAATAAGCATTTAGTGAGTTTCCCAGTTTGGATATAAAGGGAATTGTGACATAATACTAGGTAGGGTCTTTGAACTAAAGTCAACAAGTAACAAATGAAGGGGAGAGAATAAGCAGTTGTCCAGACTGAGTCGGTCTGCTAAGAACATTTTAAAAGCCCAGCATTTAATCCAGGCTCCCAAGCACCTCCATGAAGTATCTCTGCCCTTCCCAGTTGCTGCTTAATTTCCTTTTTCTAATTCCATCTGTGTCTATGTGATGCATTTTTCAAATAACATTTAGTTATGAAACTTCTGTTCAAAGTAAATAAAATTTATAGAAAATCTCCATGCATATTTATCAAACTGGTAAGCTTCTCAGCATAAAAAAGCGATTCTACAGAATTAAGTTTTAGTGTTTATGACAATATAAGCAAATGCATGAAAACAACAAACAAATTCTACTGATGTTTTGCTAGCATTACCTTGACTTCTTTGACATCTGGACTACAAAAAACCACAGCAAATAAGAACTCAAGAACACAACTTTTTAGATATTGAATTTTTTTGATGATACACAGTATCAGGCAACTTACCACATTTCTCCCAGCACTGCTGTTGTGGAAAAAGCAAGCATTTCACTCTAGTATCTGTCAGACATTAACTTTGAAGGTTACAGAGTGAAACAGGGATTGCTGGAATTAAATAGACCATTGATGTTTTCTTTTATGGGTATATAAAACTGGGGGAGGGGGAGAGAAATGTAATGTTCCAAAGGCTATAATTTTGGCTTCTCTTTAAGCTGTTCATAACAGAATATATACATATACATTAGCTCTTTCAGGCAAGAAATATAAAGTCAATGCAGCCAAGGATAGCATGCAGTTTTTGTGTATGTGTGTGTGTTGGATAAGAACAGAGTTATGTATCCTAATGCTCTGCATTAAAGAAAATGTCTTATCTGTAGTTTCTGTGGTCAATTCTCATCAAGCCATAATCTAAATCAGTGTTTCCCAACCTTGGCAACGTCAAGATTTGTGGATCTGAACTCCCAGAATTCCCTAGCCAGCCATAAAGTCCACACATCTTCAAGTTGCCAAGGTTGAGAAACAATGATCGCAGAATAGATTCTAAGAGGAGTGGCAGTAGGTATTTATGTTGAGGACATATGGATCCTGTCAAATCCAGTGATTTCATCTTGCTCCTGAACCACCACTTCCATTTTTTCTATATTGAAACAAAATCTCCATGTGGCTTTAAAAATGTATTTCTGGAATAGGATTCTCCAATGGTTTAGGAAAAAAATGCTGTATTTTGTCTTTGTGATGTTGAACCTCGAGATAAAGTGATGGAATTACTTCTGATATGTTTATTTATACAGCTTATATATTTCCAAAATAAAATAAGACCCAAAAATGCAATTAAATATTGTCATTATTATCCAATTTAACTGAATGGCACCTAAGAGTGGCTTTTCCCCAACTATAGAAGACTATATTCTATTTCAAACAGCCTTCTTATTTGAATTTTGCATTTATTGGTAAAGTTCCTCCCTCAAGCCAGCTACAGCCATTTCAGCATTTTATTTCACAAGCATATCAAGGAACCTGCCTCCCTTTATATCTTCATAGCTGAACAGAATAGAGAATTCTTATTTATATTTGAAACAGAAATCATATTGACCTCAGATAAAATATCCAGAATGTATTCTCTTATTATATAAACTGGCGGTCTTAACACAATCAGCAACTTATTACTATAAATAACATAGCAATATTTGTACATTTCTCTGGTAGTTTGCAAAAGAATCTTCCCAACAGATTGCTATGAAGGTGACTGCAAGAGGTAAACTGCATTTTAAATATAGTGACAAATGCAGAGTAAAGCCTCAAAAACTTAACTTTACCATGGCGCCAGATCTGTGCTATAAAGAAAACAAGATGGCATTCTAGTAAACCCTGTGAAATTTGGTATCCCAGAAAAACGTATGAGGATGAGATGGGGCACACCTGAGACAGTCCCCTGGCTTGTTTGAGGTTTTTACAGAAGCCAGCTAAGAACAGGTATTCACAACAAATGAGGTAGGTCTGGGCTCTGGCAGAGGATAAAGCTCAGAGTAAGAAAGTACAGGCTGGATTAACACTCTACCCACCCGGTAGAATGCTGATGACTCTCCTAAAAAAGAAGAAATGGAGTCGAGCATCTCCCCGGAAGAGGAATAAACTGAGGTTCATCATACTCTGAGTCCTTGTCAGAGCTCTGCTCGGCTCCTGACTTTGGGACCCCTAGGGATACAATAGACAGTAGTACGTCGGCAAAACTGAATTCAGGAGCTTTCCCCCAGTAGCAAGGATCACTGCAGCATGTTACTAAATTGGGCTGATAACTAGGAGCACTAGTTACAGCTAGTGGCTAAATGGCTAAAAACATGGCAGATAGTCACTTCAGTGGAAAAATATGCCCACAAGTATGATGAACTCATTAGATTTTTGGGTTTCATCCGTTTATGAAGTGAAACAGAAAGAACAGAAAAGGGATTTCCCAAAGACAGTGAGTAACAGGAGCTTTGGGAATTTGCCTTCCAAAGGTGCATTAGATAACATTCCAAGACAAAGCTGTGTGACTGACGGGGGTGAGGACCACCCAAAAGGCAGAAGAGAATCACTGTCCAGAAGCACTCAACACATCTGGCACAAAGGAGGAAAAAATGTAACATTTTCAGTAAGTCAAATATGTAAATGCAACACCATCTTCAGTTTGTGCAGATATGGCTAAAAATGATTAATCCAAACCGTAACTGGGTAATAAAGGAAGAGAGCAAAGAAAGGTCAGTGTAACATCTGGTATTATTAACTATTCAATTTGGGTAAAGGTCTAGATTCTAAAGCTTATTCTTGCAATGTTAGTTAATTATGTGAAAGAGCATGCTTTCTTTACCTGGAAAGAATTCATCCAGCGAAGGGAAGGGGGCAATGAAGCATTACTCTGAGACAGAATCAACAGAAGTTCCAAACAGGTCTTTGATGGAAATGTCAGAGGAGAGACTCCACTATCTTCTCCCCATGCATCAACAAGACTGGAAAGAAACAAGAATTCTTTTACCTGTTTATGTAATATGCAGGGAATTTAAACATTCAGTAAGTGAAACACAATAAATTTTGCTTATAAGCAGGTTTAGCTGTACAGGAATAGAGTAATGGATAATGCTATCTTGTTAAAACTTTATTCAATTAATTAGCAGTTGACATATAATCATAAATGCCTAATTAGATCAGATTAAAAAATCTATTTATTTTGGTATTCCATTTACGGTAGTAGCCAACTCAATGTACTGAAGGTTCTTAAGATATACCAAAATATGTTACTCCTGGCACCCCCAGTGTACTTAGGAATACCTCTCTTGGTTTCTGCCATGATCCTTGCTCCACCTGTTCTTTTACACATAATACAGAAGCTAGCATTCTGCAAAGCCAGGTACAAGCGTTCTGTATCTTTATTTCCAATGATGACCCTTGGACTCTTAATTTTCTTAGAAAATGAAAAACAATGGGTACCTTGGAAAAGTCCCTATCTATCCAGAAAAACGTACAAAAGCAAACAGGGCTAGGACAGAGCATAGTGAATGAATAAGAGATGAGAAGTAGATTGTTCAAGAGGGCCCACGGTACATTCTCCAAACGTATCCCAGAGTTGCTGGGAATCAGGCAGCATATAAATATTATTATTATTATTATTAAATATGCCCATGAGACCCCAGAAGGATAGGAATCCCTAAGTTACTTTGACTTCTTAATTCTTGGCTGCTTTCATTCTAAGACAGCAATTCTATACATGGCCACTCATATAATGGGTAGTGTAGCTTTCCCAAACCTTGTACCCCCTAGATGTGTTGGAATTACTTTTCCCAAGACTATCAGTGACCGTAGCCGCAGTCTGGCTGAGAACCCTGGAAATTTTAATATCCACATATCTGGAAGGCAGGGAGTTGGGGAAAACTTGTCTGATATAGCCATTTACTTGGAATTTGACCATGTTTCTCTTTCCTGGCAGATCTGCATGCAGCTTAAACGCAAACTTTATACAGCTCTGTCAGCTCTTACAAATGGATTCTGGGGGGCAAGAAGAGAGAAAGTATGAGTTGAAACTCCAGTTAAATAAAGACAGAAGCTGGCTACAGTTGCTTATTAATATCCATTCAGTGAAGTTGCTCAGCAGAAAGTCAGAGAAAATCTCATTAAAGGAGACCCAAATAATTCAATTTTCAAGTGTGTTTTAAAGGGTTTTCTTCCTTTTAATTGCTTAGCTCATTGAACAAGCCACTTTATTAAAATTTGTATGATAATGAAGGCCCCAGAGATACTGGATGGAGGATAGGGCAATAACAAGTCATAAACCTAGAATATAAAAGAGAAGCAAATCAAAGGCAAGTTAGTAAGCATTTGCTACTACTTGGACAATTGCAGGTTGGCTATAAGTATGGCACACTTCGACAAAGCAACCTACTGTTGAATTTCATCTTATAGATAATAACATTCTTTTGTATTTCTAGCCTATAATTATTACATTGCAATAATTGTGTAAAGGATAAAATGCCACAGCTAAGAAGGAACAGCTAAGACAGAGAAATCCATGGTTCAGGTTTCAACCAAGCCACTTGATATTTGTGGGAGGATAGGGAAAGAAGAGTGGAATGAATCACGTCAAAAACATAGATGGGATTGAATGTTCTGTAATTCTTTCAGGGTTTGGGAAAATTCGAAAAAAACGGTGTTAAGCCAGTTTTGGTTCATTTCCTGTGAGGTAGCTTGGCCTGAGAGAGAGTGACTGGCCCAGAGTTTCCCAGCAAGCTTCCTTGACTGATGGTGGACTTCAACCTGGATCTCTCTGGTGCTAATCCAAATCTTCACTACGTTGCCATGGCTGCTGCAACCACAGTACTTTTTGCCTGGCCAATGGCTGTAATAAAATATGTTGTTGTTATTGTAACCACTGTACCTCAATTCTGACCAACTGACAGGGAAAAACTGTCCTTGCTCTGATGAAGTACACATTGAAAAACAGCCTTCAAGTATTTTTAAACAGCTTATGCTTCAATCAGATCCTTGAGATTTACGTGAGTCTATATGCTGAACCTTTTGATTAAAAATGCTTTTGTATTCATCATACTCGGGCAGCCTATCCTGTACATACAGTCCCTGCAGAGTGATGCATGATGAAAGATCTCACTTCTTTCAACGGCAGCTCATTATACAGGCTTTTGGAGCATGCACTGATGAACAGAGCCCCATTACAGTGGGATGTTGGTAGTTTAAAAACCAAAACATATCAACACTTTTGCCTCTGTTGAAAATAAGCTAATGCTGACTTTATGAAATTCATCTCCTTTGGAGAAGCGTCTAGCCCAAAGGGATTTCTAACAATAGTGCCATATTATGAATGTTAATTACTACTACAAAAGAGTGAGCATGCTTTCAAGCTTCTCAGAAAAGAAATCCAGGCTGGAAGTTAAACAAACAAGAATCCCCAGGGGAGTGGAGGAAGAGGAAGGAAAAGTTTCCCATTAGCCTTGCAGGCTGGGAGTTCAGGGAGTTTTCAGCACACGTTGAGAACACCCAATGTGGGGAAGCTGGAGGTATAAATTAAATTAGGTTTCATGAAACAGTCTCCCCCCACCCACTGATGTTCAGATGGCCCCAACCCTGTTGGCCTTTCAGAAGGCCTTAATAACCTGGCTCTTCCCTCCAGCTTCAAGGTCAGTATTTTTTTATTTTTTTATTTGGCTCTCAAATTTCTAACACCACCCATTTCCTCGCAAATAGGGGGACTCTATTGCTAGAGGAGCACAGTCTGTGTGCTTTGTCCCGCATTGTTTGACAGTTTTGATGAGTTGATTATTTTTACCTGTCATCTTCTATTGTTTTTTACTGTTTTTGTATGTAGGTTTCTGTTTTTATGCTTTGTTACTCACCCAGAGTTACTTGATTCAGATGGGGGGCTAGAGAAAATTTGCAAAATAAATATATAAAAGAAACTACTGGATCAAAATGACAATAGTGCTGCTCTTGCCCTTCTGAAGAATATATAAGGGTAGCTAAATATTCAGAACTGCCACAACACTTGGTTTCCTTTTCAGGCAGAGAGTAGAAACAAATCTGATAGTCCTTTTATTGAGTTGGAGGCTAAATTTAGGTACCTGATTTGAGGGTAGGGGAAATAAAAAGGTTTTCTTAACATTCAAAGTCAAAGAAAAGGGATGTGAAAGATTACTCCCTATTTGGGGAAAATTGAGCTGAGTCAAATAGTAAGGGAAAGTTTTGAATTAGCTTGGAAGCATTGTAATTGTCTTCAAGAAAATAGGAACAGGAGGAGGAGGAGGAGGACATTAAAGGGCACAATGGACCTTAAAGCTACAGTGAACCCTGTTTGATACAGAAACATCATCCAAAGAGTGCGCGAAACAGAAGAAAACCCAGATGACTGAGTTGAACAAGAATGGAATGGAACAGAAACCTGGCCTACCTTGAGACAAAATACGGAAGGACAAGTAGAACCTGACTGAACCTAAGACCATCCATGTCTGAGCAAAAAGTAACCTGTGTGAACATATGCAGTACATGGCTAACAAAGAGTTTAATGAAAAGGCATCCCAGAATTATCTGATTTACAAACATCACTACATGAAAACAAGGTCACACCAGAATGAATAGGAAGTTAATTCCATTCCAGACCAGCACTGCTATATCAAAGGCGAACACAGAATGGCTGGAAGGACATGAGAAATGAGACCCAGCAATCAATAAACTCTTCATTCTGATGGATGAAGCTACCGTAGAAGGCCAGTACCTGAAGATAACATCCCTTGTATTAGGAAAAAAATCACAGGTCTCAACCTCTCCCTTCCAAACAGGGAGTAAAATTGTAATAATGCTCAAATTTAAATTAAACAAAAATTACTGGTCAGAATCTAATAATAATGTTCTGCTTAGTACTATAAGAAGAGAGAGGAAGAGGGGCTAATTAATTCAGCCCTTCATTCAGCTTTCTCTCCAATGATATATTTTAGCTCCTAACATTTTCTCAGTGGGTTTTATTTTGACAGATGGAAAATATGATGTATGATTTGTTCCATTTGCAAGGAAGTGTAAATGGATAGATCACCTTACAGACTCTGCAATTTTAATTATGTTTGAGTAGGAACAATTAGACAAGCGATAAGTTTCAATTCTATTGGTGTAACCTGCAACTGAATAAGTGTTAGGTAAGCAAAACTAACTCCTTTAAGATGTGTCTTGCTAGTTGGAGTGATGCATGAGTGAGAGTGAGTGGGGAGAGTGACCGACACTTCACATAAAAGTAAATGAGCCAAAGATACACATTAATTCTGGGTGTTAGAATCCAAACAGATATTGGGCATAATAAATTGATTGGGAGAAAGCATGCTTCCTGCCAGAAGATTTACTAAAGTTCTGCTCAGGTATCAGTGGTGGCTTGTCTACCCTGGCTCTCAGTAAAAAATCTCAATAAGCATCCCTTATTAGTTATTAGATTATTTCCAAGTGGAAAAGGAAACTTGCTCTCATTAATCTAGAAGTAACTTTAGAATTCTGGGGCATGTTGTCACAGTTAACACTTATTTTGGCAAAATACATTTAGCACACATAAGAAGAAAAGATCTCTTTGATTTCAAATACTATCAAATGGTTTTTTTCCCCTACAACAGTACAGCCTTGAACTAGCTTTACTTTACTTGCCTAAACACAGACAAAACTTTTTCTCTTTAATAAGAACTTAAAACAAATAATCCCAAATCCCAGCGGGCCTTGTTAAAATTGCCTCATAAAATTTTTACACTTGTGTATGACTTTGGAGAGGGAAAACGTTGACCCAGCAGTTTGAGCTCACACTGACTAATGTCGCCTTGGGGAAGAGATTGTCAAAATTCATGTGCCTCGCTATTTGAAATGGATATAAAGCAGCCAATTACGATACATCATGGCGAACAGTAGCTAATGACAGATTATTTTCAGACATAATCATATAGTTTTCAAGTAAACAAAATTATAAAGGCAGTCCAATTATCAGGAACTGTAGCTACTTTCCTAATGAACAACACAATCAAATAAGTATCATGGTTTTAGATTCTGGAGGGCACAAATCTGTATTTCTCTTGTTTAGCCCAATGATAGATTACAGGAAGCCAAAAGGTCAGTGGTTTCATTTAGGGACTGAACTATTAGAAACTGCAGGTGGGGTGGTATTTCAGTTCTCCCCATCATACAAACTGTATTGCATATAAAATACTAACACTAAAGGAGACAGTCTCAGCACTAACACTGCTGTGAAATTCTGTAAGTCGTTGTACATGGTTAATCTGTATGTGGAAGCCACAACACCTATCCTGCGGACACCAGGAACATTCTATACTACTTTAGATCTCTACTGGCGACCAGTTCATGTTACAGTGCAGTTCAAGGTTTTCGACTGGGGATTAAAGCTCCAAATGATTTAGAATTAGGGCACCTGCTTTCTCTCATCTGCTCCTCTATTATGGTATTTGCGAAAGGTAATTTTCTAGCTGTTGTTCAGAAGGAAACAAGAGACCTTTTCAGTAATAACATTCAAACCACAGAATCCTTTCCCCAGGCATGGTCACCTATTACTACATTTAAGGCACTAGACATCTTCAGTTTTATTCATTTAGGTTAAAGGTGGAGAAGCTGCTGTTCTCAAGGTGGGATGATGATGGTTAATAATTTATTTATTTGATTTATATCCTGCCTTTCTAATCAGAAACACTATGACCACTGACTATTTCAGCTGAAGCTAATGGGAGTAAGAATCCAATAACTGGGAGAGCCCAATCACAGGTTCGTTGCTCTTCCTTGAAGCTTCTAATGGTGGTTCTTGACTTCTTAAGCTATCGCTATCCCACCCAATTATGGTTGTGTGTTGTTCCTGCTGACTTGGTGGCATCATTTTTGTCTTAGTTCTTGCTGTTGTAGCATTATGAAATCACCTTTGTAAAAATTAAAATATACACCTTAGAAATGAATAATTTCCTCATGTTTTTCACTGTGTTCAAGATAACCCAGTGGTCAAGTTCCATGGTTTATCTTTAAAAACAGAAGAGCAAAACAAGCACAAATTTACAGTAGCTCAATGCCAGCATCCAACTGTGGTGATGGAGCTGTTTTGTCATGGATAAAACATCAGGTAGCTAACTTTAATGGCTCTTGTGTACTTTGACAGCACATCCACTAGATGCATTTATTTCTATCTTTAGTCCGTCCTTGGTGGCACAACACAGCCTTTCCACTGAAAATTAAAGATTAGTGGATTCTATTATGTTCTTCTATTTTGTTGTTTTGCTATTATATGCTGCCTAGAGTCCTTTAGGACTGGGGTGGATTATAAGTATTGCCCATTAATTAATTAATTAATTTCTGGCAGCTATATTCATCTCATTGATATCCAAAGAGAAACACTGGCTTGCATTTCTAATTAATGATGCAAGCCTATTTCTGACAACTTAAATGGGATTTGGACAAAAGTGAGTTGTGCTGCATTCTGTACTGCAAGCAGATGAAAAATATCAGCTCAGTAAGAGTAACTCTGTCTTTTGAATGCATAATGTTTCAGGAGATCAGTAAATGCTTTTGAATGGATTAAGAACTTGTTATTTGAAATCCTCCTCCATAACGTCTTTTCAAATTACAGAAGTGTTTAGTAATTGCTAGGAGATTTACAAACACCAAGAAAACAAAAAGCCCATGTTCCCTGCTTAATAAGCTCAGTCAATAAAAATGAGCACTAAAGAACATTTGTCATTACATTTTGTGATATGCAGCATTGGAAAAATGACTTTCTGGAAAATCGTGAATATGCAAAAATTGTGTAGCGATTCACCTGACTAGGTCCCATTTCCTTCACTGTGCAAATTCTTGTAGAGAATCTATAAACATCCTGGATGAAATTCAAGGTAGGTCGGTTTGGGCTATTAGGCACATTTGGAACTATACAGGATTTGTTATGGGTACTCTCACAAAATGGTTATCATGTAGTATGTGGCCACTCACAACTCATTTACCAGAAGGCAAACTGGAAGATGGCTGTCTGCCCCCACCTTCCTATGTTGCTCTAACACCTCCATTTAACTTATGTTTTCTGGGCAAGTGCACACATTTTCAAACCAAGATTGAGCTGGAGTCAGCCACCATTTTGATTTTCACACAAGTATTCTTGGAAATAAAAATAATGCAGAAGGCAGTTTCCTATATAGTTTAAAGTATCTAAAATTAAAGTCAGGATAGAAAGTTAGCCCACTGGTGTCCACAATCACTAGGTTGCCTGCCCTTCATATAATCATTGAGGTCAACTATATACATTACCCCCCCCCCTTTTGTGTGTGTCAGAAACACTTACCAAGGCGCTTCTGTATTGAAAGGATTTGCTGGTGATGTCACTGCTGCCTGGGGGACTCCCGAGGGGGCTCCTTTCATGCCCGTTATTTTCCCACCGAAGTAGTACCTATTAATCTACTTGTATTTTTACATGCTTTTGAACTGCTAGTTCAGCAGGAGCTGGGGCAAATTGATGGGAGCTCACTCGGTCACACGGCTCACACTCTCGGGTTTTGAACTGCCGAGCTGCTGACCTTAATGTTCCTCTGACTCAGCACCTTAACCACTGAGCCACTGTGGTCCCTAACTACTTACCCCTAATCTGGTATAAACTAGAGGTATTGAGAATACAGTACAACTCTTTGGATCTTGAGTCAGGATAGTTGGGGCATATTAATTAGGAATTCTGGGGAACATTTGGATTTAGTTATGTACAATTCAGTAATAGCTAATTTTCTTGTAAAACTAGTTCATAAACCTTAGAAATATTTTTCACAAGCCCATCACGAATAGGAAGGAATGTTCAATATCCAGAATACATGGGGGAGAAACTATTGCAGATTTCTTGTACTTCTGAAACAAGTATCTTGCACCAATCCTACAACTACAACTTCTCCAGCTGATGGATGCCCAGCCTCTGTTTAATAATTTGAAAGAAAAAAGAGCCCACCAACTCTGAAGACAAGGTCTTCTACAACTAATTCTTACATTCTAAAGTCTGTGCCAACTTTAAACCAAATAAAACATATACTAATGTACATTTTACATAACAGAGTTTGAACTATTTGAAAACAATGCTGTCTCCACATAACCTCGCCTTTTCGCAGGAAAATATACCCAGCTTCTTCAGCTACTTCTCACTGGATATTCTGTAGCTAGCCCAGGAAGAGGCAACAAGGTACCCTCCACATTTTTAGGACTGCAACTGTTATAATGCCTGACTGACCACACTAGATGGGGCTTTGAGGATCTGTAACTCAACACACTTTGTGGCCACAAGGTACACTCTTTTTGTTCTGGTCACTATAAACTCCCTGTTTTTAGCCCATGTCATAGTTTCTCAGGTGAACCCAGATGCCCTCTGGATTAGATTTCAAGTCCATCAAGAAAATTCCTGTATGTCTGAGGCACAGTATGAAGGCAAAGAGTTGCTTGACTGCATGTTCTAAGGAGCTTTAAAACATCTCTTAAAATAACAAGAATAGAAAAAAGATTTTGCACAAATATGGATTACAGAGGATGCATTTTAAAAAAATTTAAACAGCTATCTTTTAAAAAGTTACTGACAAGAATCCAGCCAGCTATCATGGTGTTCTCCATTGTAGGTTTGCTGTCTCCAGAGGTCCAAAACAGATTAGCACCTCAACTGTCCCTTATTATATTACATACAACGTATGAGGAACAGAAGTAATCTCTTGTTGAGATCCCAGAATTCAAATATATTAAATTAAGTAGAAAATTAAGCAGAGAAAACTAAAACCCAGCAAATCAATTCATGTCCCAGCAATATCAACTCTTGTATTCATTCAAGGCTCCTAGGTCATACATGTTTATTTTAAAAAGCAACATATTAACGAATTATGCTTGAGCATCCAAGAGATAGCCAAAATAGCCTGTGGTTAATAAATTGTAGTTTTTACACACCCAACACAGAAAGGAACATTTCCTTTTTATAAATGTTTGTGAAATTAGAGTGGCTGAATCTGGGACATAGTGGTTTTCTGTAATGGCATCAATCCTGAGGAACTGTGTCCTTTTTACTAACAGGCTTGTCCCAATGCAATGGCTTTCTAGAAAGTTTTACACACTGAATAGTTCTGGAAGGCCTTTTGGTGGGTTACTGTTAGGCTGACCATATGTCCTGTTTTGAACAGGACAGTCCTGTTTTTTTAACATTTCCAGACTGTCCTGTCGTTTTAATATAAATGTCTATTTTGTCCCATTTTCTTAAAAACCTTACTTAAAAATTTGAAAGTTCCCGCGAACCTGTCAGAATGCAGTCTGACTTTGAGTGAAAGGAGGGGGAGCTCAGCAGAAACGGCAGGAAAAAAGCCGCAGAGCTCAACCCGTCAGGAAACCTAAAAAGAAAAAAAAACAGGATCAGCTGATAGGCGGTGATCAAAGGGTGAGCCGATTGGCTCCTGCCTTGAAACGGCGGGAAGAAAAGAACGTAAAAGCACAGCCAGAGGAAGAATGGCTTGTCGGGGACAACCGTTCGCTAGACACTCCAGCCCAGCCTTGCCTCTTGCAAACAAAGGAATCCGAAGATTCCCAGCCCAAGAAAACCAGAGAAGTTCCTGCCTGCCGATCCAGCTGGTCACCCAGCCCTGCCCCATTTTGCCATCCCAATGTCCCGTTTTTAACCGCGTCCCGTTTTTGTCTCAAGGAAATATGGTCAGCCTAGTTACTGTTGTATTGCTGGTGTTGGTGGATATTTAATTCTATGGGGTTTTTTTATGCTATTATCTGTGATGCATCCAGTGATGTTGATTATGATTGAATTGGGTTCTGGTGTTATTGGTTGGTGTTTGTTCTTACCATGGACATTTTAAGTTTATGGTGTTGACAATGTACAGATTTATTATGCATATTTTATTATTTATTTGCATTACACTGTGGATGTTTTAATGTTGTACATTGCCTTGAGTCTGAATGGCAACATATAAATTCATATTTATATGTACACACACATACACACACACACACATTTTTTTTAATCCGTTCAATCATGTCTGATTCTCAGAGACTGCCTGGACAAGTCTTTGCAGTTTACTTGGCAGGTTTTTCAGAAGTGATTTGCCATTGCCTCCTTCCTAGGGCTGAGGGGAAGTGACTGGCCCAAGGTCACCAGGCCGGCTTTGTGCCTAAGGCAGGACTAGAACTCACTGTCTCCCAGTTTCTAATTTGATGCCTTAACCATTACACCAAACTGGCTCTCATACATATACATACATACAGAACTTTCCTGAAGAGATTTCTGAAACAGATTTCACTGGCTTGAAGAGACGCTGGATTTCAGAAATTATACTACACAAACATTTGGAAATGAGGGTCAACTATTACAGTGCTTTTATTTTTTAAAGAAACATGTATAATCAGTACTTACTCCTTATTTCTGTTCTCAGTGCAAGGATGGTAAAGAACTTTAACAGCCTTACGAATCTCAGCAGGCCTCAAAGGAGATGACGGCTCAGGTTCAAGTAATGTAAAAACGTTATTGGAAGCTGTGTTTCCTGAAATTTCCACCATCAGTGTGTCACAGTTCAATATCCAGATCTATGGATAAGGGACATTCTTACAGGTCACATTTTATTGGACTTAGTCCACATATGGAATTATGGCCAGATTATTTATTAGCAAACACAAATGGGGATAAATGAAAGTGGAACTATCCCTAGGACTTACTTTTCTCACACAAGAGGGCCCAGAGGACACTACTGCTACACTACCCAGTTTTAAAGCTCTTGTGCTTTCTGGAAAATGCCGGTACTGGCTTTCTCTTTATAGAAAAATGTTCTTCTGGTTGTTTTGTTAAAAGGCAAAACAGAGAAAAGGGTATTTCAAGGCTTGTAGAAAAGCTTCTTGCTGTTATTTCAGAAATGTAGACAACGCACTTTCAAAATTAAAACAGAAATGATGACCTCACAACTCATGATTCAAGGCTGGAATGAGCCCCTGCTGTAAGTTGACAATGCTCCCCACCTACCCCCACCATGATGCGTAGGTTCCACATTCAACCAGCATTTTACTGTGACTGTTGGAAAGATAAAAGGAGTCTGCTTAGCCAGGCGATAACATCAAGTTATCAGGTTGGAAAACTCTGGAGTTAACCAATGGAACTCTTTATTTAAAAAAAAAAGGCATTGACTTATTTGATTTGATTGACTAGGTTTATACTCCATTTTTATACTCTGGCAAATACTCAAGGTAGCTATCAAAATTCTGAAACAAAAGCAGAATATAAAAGTTAAAAGCACAGATTTAAATTATCAATAAAAGTGTACTAAAATAATTTAAGAATTAAAAGTTGGGTGAAGCTACATTCTGCAATCAGGGAACAATGCAGGAGAACACCCTGGCTTGCCCAACTGATAGTGGGAGCTTTTTCAAAAGATTCCCTCCTGCAGATCTTAACAGCCGGATAGCTCTGTAGTAAGATGAGGCAGTTTGTTATAGACAGCGCTAAGATTTGTGACTTACCAAGATATAGACTATGCCATCCATTCCTTGGATGCTGAACCTAAATGTGCTTCTAGAAAAAGAGAGTTCCATGAAGCACCGGGCTGTAACACTCTGTATAAAGGAAGACCTGTTTTGGAGCAGAAAGGACAATCACATATAAAATACCAAGAAACATCATTATTTGAAAAACAAATAAGAACATAAAAGAAACATTTGAGGATGGAGTAACCAAACTTTTTATGTCGCAGTAGATGTATTTTCAGTTTATAACCTGCTAGGGTGTGATGCAACACATTGCTGGTGATATTTTGACATCACCGGATAATGGGAAGAAAACGTTGTCCTCACCCATTTGGGGGGGCTGAGGCTGTAAATGGGGTTCTGAGGGCCACATACAGTCAGCAGGCTGCCCATTCATCTTCTAGGGCATCCTTCTCTTGTTCACTACCCTTCAGATATACCAGAACAACATCTGTAGAACCTGTGGTCCCAGCCTAACTGGATGGCATCAGGCTGAAAGGCTATACTTGACCAAGCCACCCTGAAAGATGATTTAGCAATTTCTAGTAGCATCTCTACCTTCCTTTGGGTTCCACTGCTGTAAAAATATTTATTAAGGCTTGGGGCAGCAGCAAGTATGAAACCGAGGAAGAGAAAAACAGGGAACCTATTAGAAAAGACAGGTCAAGAGAAGAAGAGGCAGGCATAAAACTCTGCTGTGGTCAATACAAAAGCTTCATTGGTGATAAGGCTGGCTCTGCAAAAGGATTTTTTTTTTCATTTAAGACAGAATATCATTAACAAATTACTGTCCAAAGCAGTTTTGAATTCTTTAAGAATAGCAATCCATCTGTTCTCTTTCCCCTCCTATTCCCACCCTTCCTCCTTAGGTGCAGAAACACTTTTTCCCTACATCAAAATAAATTACCACACCTATTTTCCCAGAACTCAGAAAGCGTCCAAGGCAAAGTATCTTAGATCAATGAAAACACGCACCAATCTTATTAAGATCGCCTGCCACAAGTGTATATACCAGGCTCACAGCATGAAGGAAGCCAGGTGTCCAGCCACCAACTGTAATGGTTGCCCTAGCCCCAAATACTCAGACTCACAAGAGGCTGCTAAATGAAATCTGATTTATTTAGAGTACTAAAGACAAATACAGAGAAAGCTGAGAATGAGCAAAAGCGCGCCAAATACAAACTTAAACCCTTGGTGCAAACGTATCCCGCCTCCCTCGTAACAGCCCCGCCCGGCACAGGTGCTAGCAATCGTCAGAGTTGCTAGCCTGGGAAAGTAACCTTGAGCGCAGTAGATAATACAAATACATTCCAAAGCAAAGCCAAAAGATAACCGTTCCCATCCTCCCGAGAAAGATGAAACACGCATCCAATGAATGACATGCGAAACGTTACGATGCATCAAAGACATTGAAACGGCGAACATGACATACCGCCCTCCTAAAAATACACTTAGGGACCCGGTTTTGTGGGATAAGCAGAGTGGAAGCGGGCCACCAAAACAGGGGAAGCTACATCTGGTGCAGCGACCCACTCAGGATGAGGGAAATGTTTCCAACGAACTAAGTATTGCAAAGAATTGCGAAGGCGTCTAGAGTCCAGAATTTCTTTAACTTCGAAGTGTTGCTGACCATCAATCATGATGGGGGTGGGAGGTGGAGGTTGACGATGCCAGCGGTCAGAAGGAATAGTCGGTTTGAGTAAGCTGCAATGAAAAACAGGGTGTAAGCGTTTAAGGTTATGAGGCAAGTCAAGTTTAAAAGTCACAGGGTTAATCTGAGCGATAATCGGGAAAGGACCCACAAACTTAGGCGCAAGTTTCTTTGAAGGTTGGGATGACTTGATAAACTTTGTTGAAAGGTACACAGAGTCCCCCACTTGGAATGCCGGTTGGGGGGCCCGCTTCCGATCAGCATACAGTTTATAATCTGCTTGTGCATCTGCCAATGCCTTTTGAATCATTGGCCAGGAGTCAGCCAGTTGTGTTGTCCAATCATCTGGAGTGACTGCAGCAGCCGGAGGTTGTGGTAGATCAGAGATAGGTACAAAGTCCTTACCCAGGGCTACCCGAAAGGGGGTTTGGCCAGTGCTTTGATGCACTGCATTGTTGTAAGCCACTTCAGCAAATGGTAGGAGGTCTACCCAATTGTCCTGCTGGTAATTCACAAAAGCTCGAAGGTACTGTTCTAGAGTCGAGTTAAGCGCCTCAGTGGCCCCGTCCGTCTGAGGATGCCAAGCCGTGGATAGGGCTTGTTTCGTGCCTAACAGCTTGAGAAACGCCCGCCAAAATTGCGAGGTAAATTGTGTACCTCTGTCCGAAATCAAGCGGGAGGGACATCCGTGCAACCTGTACACGTGTACAAGGAATAGGCGAGCCAATTGACGGGCCGACGGAATGGACACGCAAGGGATGAAGTGAGCCTGTTTGGAGAAATAGTCTTTGACCACCCAAATGACCGTTTTGCGTTGGCTGGGCGGGAGCTCGACAATAAAGTCCATGGAGATTTCCTCCCAAGGGGAAGAAGGGGCTGCCACCGGTTGCAGCAGTCCTTGGGGCTTGCCCACCTTGCGCTTGGACATTGCACAAACAGTGCAGGAGGCAATGTAGTCTTTGACATCTTTACGTAATGTGGGCCACCAGAATTGCCTCCGAACGAGGTGCAAGGTTTTTACAAACCCGAAGTGACCTGCAAGTTTGTCATCGTGTGAACGTAGTAACACATCTTTTCTGAGGCTTTCAGGGACGTAGAGGCGGTCGGATTTCCAAGCAAAGCCTCTGTCAAAAGTAACATTGTCTTTATTTGCAAGCAACCAAGTATCCGTTTTTAGTTCTTTTAGAAACTTTTGTTGCAACTGGGAGGGAATTGACAAAGGACTTGGCTGAACAGCGCTTGTAGTGGGCGGCTGCTGCGCGCGCGTTTGGCTTCGCGTCACAGCCTGCATGCCCAATTGGGGCGCCGTCCATAGGGTGCTTACCACATCTGGCGCTGCCCCAGAGTCCTGAGGTTGCCTTGACAAGGCATCAGCCAAGAAGTTCTTTTTCCCTGGAATAAATTTAAACTGAAAATTGAATCGATTGAAAAATTGAGCCCAACGAACTTGTTTGGGGCTCAGTTTTCGAGGGGTACTAAGAGCCTCCAAGTTTTTATGGTCAGTCCATACTTCAAAGGGATGATTTGCCCCTTCCAACAGATGCCGCCAAGCTTCTAATGCAGCTTTTACTGCAAATGCCTCCTTCTCCCAAACATGCCAACGCCTCTCAGTCTCAGAGAATTTGCGGGATAAGTAGGCACAGGGCTTGAGGCATCCTGCCTCATCCTTCTGCATCAACAATGCCCCAATAGAATAATCGGAAGCATCTGCCTGTACAACAAACGGCTTGGAGGGATCAGGATGCTGTAAAATTGGCTCTTTGACAAAAGCTGCTTTCAGGCGCTCAAACGCCGTTTGACAAGCAGGCGTCCACCTCAACAGCGCTCCGGGATTCTTGACTCTCCTAGTATCTCCCACCCCTTTGGTTCGCAGCAGCTCAGTTAGGGGCAAGGCAATCTCAGCGAATCCCCTTATGAACAATCTGTAATAGTTGCTGAACCCCAGGAAACTTTGAAGTTGCCTGCGGGTGCGGGGACTCTCCCAGTCCATGATAGCCTGCACCTTGGCAGGGTCCATTTCTATGCCTTTATCTGAAATTCTATACCCCAAGTAGTCAATTTGGGTCTGATGAAAGGCACATTTCGACAGCTTAGCATACAATTCAGCCGACCTGAGTTTACACAATACCTGCTTTACCAGAGCTACATGCTCTTTCATGGTTTCAGTATAAATCAATACATCATCCAAATACACAAGTACACCTTTGAACAGATGTTCATGCAAAACCTCATTGATTAATTGCATAAATACCCCAGGGGCCCCAGCCAACCCAAACGGCAACACCTTATACTGGAAAGCTCCCAACGGGCAATTGAATGCGGTTTTCCACTCATCCCCCTCCTTGATCCGTACACGATAGTAGGCTTCTCTTAAATCAAGCTTAGAGAAGATCTTGCCCTTGGCCAGATGTGACAACATGTCCTTTATCAATGGCAAGGGATATTTGTTGGAAATTGAGACGGCATTTAATCCGCGGAAATCCGTACAAAGTCTCAATGTCCCGTCCTTTTTTGGGCGAAAAAGAACCGGCGCCCCCACGGGTGAATTCGCCGGCTCAATAAATCCGCGCGCCAGATTTTTGTCCACAAATTCCCTCAACAGAGTCAGTTCCTTCTGCGTCATGGAATAAATTTTTGGTTTAGGCAATTGGGTGTTGGGCAACAGTTCTATGGCACAGTCCGTCTTTCGATGGGGGGGCAACTGATCGGCTTCCTTTTCACCGAATACATCAGCAAACATCCAGTACTCGGCCGGCAAGCCTTCCAGAGGAGAGGCCGGGTAAGGCGGAGTCGCAGCTGCCGCAACCCCCACCATCTCCTCTGGGGCACCCTTACCCTCGGCCGCTTGATAAAACCCATCCCTAAACGTGATAGTTCGGTAGACCCAGTTTATGTGGGGGTTTTGCTGCACCAACCAGGGTACCCCCAACACCACCAATGGCCCCCCAACCGGAGCCACGACAAAAGACAGCCCTTCCTGGTGACTGCCCAGTTGCAAGGCTACACGCCCTGTAAAATGGGTGACCGGTTGGCCCCCTGCCACGGACCCATCCAGCTGAGTAAAAGCGATGGGTCGCTGTAAAGGGAACGTGGGGAGCTCCAAAGCCGCCACCACGTCGGGGTGCATAAGACACCGGGAACACCCCGAATCAATCATGGCCCATACTTCCACAGTCTTGGATTGGGAGCCCAATTTCAATTTCACCATGAGTATGCGGTAAGTGCCACTCACCGATGGAGGCTCGCGCCCATCCTCTACCACCTGCCCAGCGGCGCCCTTTAGAGCAGGTGGCTGGCGTTTCCCGCCGGCTGCGGGATTTCGGTCTCCCCCTCAATTTCGAAGAACATCACATCGTCTCCCTCGGTTTCAGCCACCGCAGCTTTTTGCTTCCTCGGCAATGCAGGGGACTTTGCTGGCGGTTTTCCGGGCCGTTCCTCCACCTTTGCCTTCGGGCATGCTGCCACTCTATGCCCCTCCTTACCACATCTCAGGCACAAGCCTTTTGCGTACCGCTTCTCCCGCTCCTCGTCCCAGGGTCGTTGTCCCGGTTTCCCCCCGGTGGTCGATGGGCGGCTGGGCTTCACCTCCCGCCCCGACTTGGCGGTCTTCCGCTGGGCAAAGATCTCCTGTGCATGTTCAGCCCTCCCCGCCAGCAGGATCCACTCATACAGCGTGTATGGGTCGTCCCTCCCCAGGGACCAGCGCAGCACCTCTGTATTCAAGCCATCCTTGAAGAGCTCGATAATGGTTGCTTGGGACCAGTCATCCACCTTCCCAGCTAGCGCTTTAAACTCCAAAGCATAATCGGCCACTGATCTGAACCCCTGCTTGAGTTCCTTCAGGGCTCGCTTTGCTCTCTCCTTTGCTAAGGGGTCCTCGAAGTGTTGCTTCAACGCCCAGAGGAACTCCTCGAGACTTTCCAGTTCAGGCGCCTCCGACTGGCACATCTGGACATACCAGTCTGCCGCCCTCCCCTTCAGTTTGGTGGCAATGGTGATGATCCTTGCCTTTTCCGATTGGAAAAACGCCCCCCATTCTTCCATATAGGCTTTCGCGTTCGTCAGGAAGAACGAGAGTTTGGTCGGGTCCCCATCAAACTTGACAGGGAAGTCTCGCATGCCGCCTCCCGCCGCGCTGCGCCCCACCACCGGTGCTGCCGCGGCTTGTGTTCCCCTGGCTTGGGGCGGCACGGGGCCCCGGGGCGATCGCCCTGGCGATGCTGCGATTTCCATCCGGACCGACTGGTCCCCTTCGCGCCTCCGCACCACCCGTCGCCGTTCCGGGGACAGCCCCTGGGAAGAGGGGGTTGAATGCCTTTGGCTTGATTCTTCCCGGACCTCTCGCAACGAGGTCACATCCAAGCTCAGCTGTTTCAATATAGCCTCCAACGAATCCATTTTGGACTCCAACACTCGGATCCGATCCGGAGTGGGTGAGCCCTCCGTTGGCTGCACCTGCACCACGTTGGGGGACAATGGGTATCTCTGCCTCCAGGAGGGACCCCCCGCTGCCGTGGCATCTCCTTGGGTCGTATCCCAGGTGAGCAGCTCGCCCGGAGAATTTACGGTGGTCTCTGGGGCCGTTTTCAGCCCCCCGGCTTCACTCTCCGACTCGGAGCTCGCCTCCTCTCGGATGGCTGACAGCTCCCCACCTTGGGACGGTCGGCCGGACTGCCTCACGGTCGAGTCCGGTTCCCCTTCCTCCATCATCATGATGTCGGGTTCAGTCATCGCGGGCTCTCTCCCTCACAGGGTTAGACGCTTGTCTTTCCTGGACAGGGGCCAGCGGAGTTAGGAACTTAGATTCTCAGCTTTATGTAATGGTTGCCCTAGCCCCAAATACTCAGACTCACAAGAGGCTGCTAAATGAAATCTGATTTATTTAGAGTACTAAAGACAAATACAGAGAAAGCTGAGAATGAGCAAAAGCGCGCCAAATACAAACTTAAACCCTTGGTGCAAACGTATCCCGCCTCCCTCGTAACAGCCCCGCCCGGCACAGGTGCTAGCAATCGTCAGAGTTGCTAGCCTGGGAAAGTAACCTTGAGCGCAGTAGATAATACAAATACATTCCAAAGCAAAGCCAAAAGATAACCGTTCCCATCCTCCCGAGAAAGATGAAACACGCATCCAATGAATGACATGCGAAACGTTACGATGCATCAAAGACATTGAAACGGCGAACATGACACCAACAGACCTAGGGTCTCTTTCGGAAGTATTTTTGTTTATATATTTATTTCTATATTTATGTATTTACAAGCATACAACTGAAATGACTCCTGGGATACACTTACTCCTGCTCATTACATTTTTGATGTCTAGTGTGGTGCAGGCATAAAACATGTGCTAGAAAATTCCCCCTTGTATACTGTTCGCAACAGACTACGTTCTGTGATTTTGCCTACAGAGTGATATGTTTTAGTTAAACGTCATCCTACAATTAAAAGGGCAAGAAACTTTAATGAATCTGAAAGCTGCATAGGCTAGAAAGTGATGGCTAGATACCAGCTTTTAATTGGCAATTATATGATGCCTGGCAAAAATTAATTAAAGCAACATTAGGTTTGCATAATGTGCTACTGATTAACCCTAACACTTGCTACAGCAGCAAATGAATGATTGGGTTGGGGACTTATTAATTCTGTTGTAAGCATACTGGAAACAATGATTTTTACAAGGACATTGTCAAGCCATTAAGAACAGTTTCAAGGGCAGAATAACCAATATGAATACTTGGGCTGGCAGTCCAGAGGAATAAAAATACTGCTGATTCTGATAAAACTGTGGATTTGGCTTTGCAGATACAGCAAGAGTAGGCACCCCTCTAATTACTTTGTTATCAGCTATCAAAGTTGCCCAAACCTTGTTTGGGAAGAAGGGTCAGCAATGGGGCACCCACATATTCAGAGCTATAAAACAGTGCTCAAGGACCTTCAAAACTTTTTTTAAGTTACACTGACATATTTTTTTTTTTCAAATTGCCAAAATCTTATAAGAATGCTAAGCTGTGCAAAATCTCTGTGTTCCTAGATGAAATCTCACAAGATTTGGGTAATTTATTTATTTATTTATTTTTAATTACGGCTTTCTTTTAAGTTAATGTTCAAATTTCATTTATTCGCTGGGGGTAACTTGCAACATTGTGCAGAATCACACAACGGTGTCTACCATCTGAAAAGATGGCTGATTCCTGCACTACGGGAACAAGCAAGCCGGTAACAAGATTCAATCTTCTCTATCCACCTCTTGAACAAAAGGACAAGATTCACTCTTTTGAATCTACAGATGCCACCAAAAGTATTGGTACCCCTTCACTTTTTTCCAAAGAATCCCAGTTTGCCATGAAGCAAGTTGAGACTGAGACAAGTAAATGGCATCCATCATTCTTTATTCCATAGAGCAGACACTTTGCTTTTGACTTATGACTTAACATATTCCTGTAAATAATAAAACAAAAAAAAAATGGCACAGACACAATTATTGGTACCCCTTAGAAATTAGAAGCCATTATTGGATCTTAGTGATAGCTTTTTGTTTTGGGAAAAAATGGAGGGGTACCTATACTTTTGACCAAGTCTGTAATCCAGAAGAGAGATTGTGCTTCTAAAATTGGCTATTTGATATCAAAGAAATAGATATACTGTTCATCTAATAATCCCCCAAGATCTCTGATTTCAAAGTTTCCATTCACTAATGTCACGTCCTATTTACACATCTGAAAGAGAGAGAAAGAGAGCAGGAAAAGCAATAAATATATTTGGCAACTACAAAATCATCATGACTTAAACCACATACAGGGTTTTAAATTAATCTTCCCAGAGAGAGCCGTATCTATGGAAAAGTTGCTTTACATGCAGTATTTGAAAAGCCACACCATTTTAATACAGAAATGCGTAACATTACCTTGGTATTACATGGAAACTGTCTTCAGATGGCTGAACAAGCAATTCTGTGAAATAGTATTTTATGACACCTAAGAGAAAAAAATGAAATCTTTGCACTATATGAATTAATGTACAATGAAAATACAACTTAAGTCAGTAAGTCATGAAAACATAATAAATAATATACAAGGACATGGATCACATGGAACTAAGGAGGTAAGACAGGAACCACAAGGAACTAGGAATAGAGAGAACACTAAAAGGGAGCAAAATATAAAACCCGCTTCCTGCTCCCAACATTGCAACAATTTCAAGTCTATCCAGATTAACACCATGTGTGCCCAGATCAAACAACTAAATGGTATTTGCTTTTGTTTCCCCGTCTCTTTCCTTCTTTCTCAAGTAGACCCACCACACACACACACACACACACACACACACACCCTTACAAAATGGGATCAACTGGGAAATGCTCAGTCTTCCAGGTAGCCTGGCCAGCCAATCATTTGGCCAGTCCGGAAGCCCCATAAGTTGAAACGACACTTTAAGTATGCTGAGAAGCATTCCAGGATCAAGAGGTTTTTCATTTTCAAAGCAACAATTAGTCACAATGATGAGTATATTAATTCAGAGCACAGCATGCCATTAAACACATCTCATATGGTTAACAGTGGGAGCAAGTTATAAATCCAATGTTCCTTTTCAATTTTCCAAAGACACCTGGTTGACCACTGTTGGACACTAGGCAAAATGACCCTTTGAGTTTGGCTCTTCTTAAGAATTACAATTTGGGGCTTTATTAAAAGTTATCCATAACAGAACTGGAGTGGCCTCTTTTCTACTAGGTAGGCCTGATCTGACATGGAGCTAAGCAGTAAAGAAAATCTTTACCTGTTAAATTTCTGCATGTCAGTAAATTATTAAAGACCTAAGACCTCTAAGAAGAGGACAAATTGGAAAAATATGTGGCGATTTCATAAATATTTACATTCTGCTACTCTTTCACATTTCAGGGATACTTATATTCATCAAATACATTATTAATGTGTATGAAACTGAAACTGTTCCCAAAAGATTTTAAAACTAGGCTTTAACAGTCCAACTAAGTGATGTGGTAGGGCAGCTTTTCTCAACCTGGGCCCACCAGAGATGTGTGTATTTCAGCTCCCTCAATTCCAAGGACAGATGGCCTTTGCTGAGAGTCCTGGGAGTTGAAGGCCAGACTTCTGAAAGTCACTAAGGTTGGGGAAGGCTGAGGTAAGAGCAAAAACTCTCAGGAAGTAAGGCTGTAAAACAACGAAATTATTCTATCAGAAACACCTGGAATTGATTTTTGGAGGGAGAGTCTATGCTCTCTAGTTCTTAACGATATATGCAAGCGCTTCTTACCTTTTCTACAGGGGCAATTGCTGACTTGAAGTGTGTGTGGGGAGACTAAGGGACTGGTCACCTCATCATTCTAGTATCTCCTTAGTGCTTAGTCCCCAGCACTATCTTTGTCTAGAACTCCAAAGTATCTGTAAAATTCCTCACTATGAGAATATAATCCTTCCACTATTTTCTGCTATAGGGGAACTGTGTGAAGAATAACCAAAATTTGCTTCGTAAACTGAAATCATGTGGAAAGAGTCTTAAAGGTTTTTGAAATGTCCCTTTAATTCACTGAACCTCTTTCCATTCCCAGCCCCACTTGCAACTGTCTTTGTTTTTCTTGTTCTCATCGGCTACATATTAAAACACAGAAGCACCCTTTGCTTATTCCAAAATAAAGTGAACTCTCCTTTGAGTCAAGATCAACAGCTGGTGACATCACAGACATATCCACATCCTCTGCTTGGCAAATATACAGAAGCAGTTTGCTGCTCCCTTCTTCTGAGGTGTATTTTTCCCCAGTCTAGTTAACAGTCTTGGGGCTTCCTGCTAGCTTCCCATCCAAGGATTAATCTCTGCTTAGCTTTTCAAGATCAGTCAAGGTTACTCAGCTGCTGCAGCCTAGCTAATCTTATTTTGTTAAAATAAGGAAAAACAAAAACAAGGCAAATAAACTGCCCCCATTAAAAAATAGATAGGGGATAGATTTCATTGGGATGGTGGGAAAAACGATGTTACTCTGTTCAGGACTCTTAGGGAAATGGGAGCAATATTTCATTCTAGAAAGAAGCTTGTGGTGAGAGAAGACTTACAAGGAACACAGTCAATGGAAATGGCAACTCTTCTCCTTAATTCTTTGGGATGGACAACTTTACTCACTTAGTAGTAAGGTACTCCCTGAATTTGCAGGAAACATAATATTCTCCCTAATTAATGTTTTTGCTCCTAAACCCAGACAAATTTTATGGCTGACTAATGAAAACATATTTAAGGTAAAAGAAAGAAAGACCTCAGCCCTTTAAAAACCATCTAAATAACAGCAATTTTAACTCGCCATTTTAAAACATCTCTAACAACAGGTGACTAAAACATGTTCCAAAGATTTTGTCTAAGAATTTGGTACCTGAGGGCATAGCTTCTCCCAACAAGGTCTTGCAGCGCTTGCAAATTACTGTACTATTTGCCTGTGAATTCTGCAAAGCAAAGAAATAAGATTTAAATGTCTCCCTGTTTAATAGGGATCTGAGGAGAAAATGTGTTTAAAATTTCTACAAATAATTCAATCTACTGGACAGTTTTACCCTGTTATATTCCAGACAAATGAGCCCATGTCTCTTTCAAACTCCCAGCATGAACATATTAAGGAAGACTATTATAATTCCATGACAATGACCAATCAACTTTTAAAAATTACTGAACCTGGTCCCCGCCATTACTGTCTACAATAAAAAGCCCACTAGCGCACAGTCATTAAAGTGCAAAGCTGATTTATTTGCAGAGAACGTTTTATTAAAATTGAGGGCAAGGGTATGTATACTCAGTCACCAAGAAAACTGAAGACTTCTAGATTCTAGAATGGTAGAAAATTCTAGATTCATGCATGGTAGGAAAGTACTAACAATTGCAGCATGAAATTACCAAAAGCACAGAAAGCTACATATAGGAGAAGAGGTAAAGTAGTCAAACCCGTATTTAAGAATGTAACATGCTCTAGTGATTTATGAGCAGACCTGTAAGTCGTGTCAGTCAGAACAATTATTTCCATTTTGCAACATCCTGGGCGGAAAAGGGAGGAGGAAAGTGCCATGGCAGGACATACAACTTCCTTTGCAGAAGACCCATGACATCTCCAAATGGTCAGGCAAATGTGACAAGCCCTTCAGCAGGGGACATGGATTGCTGTTGCCAGTCCCAAGTAGACTTAACTGAGCCAGGTGGACCAATGACATGACACTTTGTTCATAAGACATTTACCTTCAATTGATAGGTGGGGGAAAAGAAGGCCAACTGTCCACAGATCACTAAATGTACTCAAACACCTTGAAAGCAGAACTCTAGGCAGGGATGGAAGGAGCAGATGCAAAGACTTTTCACAACTTAAAGCATCCTGTTAATTTTACATAATGACAAAAGCAATAGAGCAGAGTTAAACAACTCCAGATCACTTGCTTTGTGTAGACTCACTGCCACTTAAAGTTCCACAACACAACATGTAAACCCCACTGTCTTTCTTATTCTTTCTTTTGATAAGGATATGAGCTCTCAGTTGAAAAGTGACCAAAATATGCACTAGAGAAACAAATGGATGGTTTAGCCCAAAGTCACCCAGTGCGAATCAGGACTTAACAGAGTTGAACCTAGACTGGTGCTCTTCAGACCTGTTGGACCAGAACTCTCATAATCCCCACCATCTTGACTGTAGTCCAACACATTTAGAAGACAACTATACTCATTGCCTAGACTAATAAGGTGTTATGCAGCTAAGATTCCTCAGAAGGGCCAAACGTGGATTTGAAAATATGCCTTTTTCCAAATTTTACAAGCAGTCCAAATCTAAGAATCTACATAATTCCAAACTTCTGCAAGAATGGCTGAATATTCCCAGCACCACACCTAACAAAATTCTGTGTTAAAATGAACCCTAATTCTATGGCATGAGAGAGGAATTACCTAGTCCATACAGATGGCACTCATTATCTATGGCCTCATGTTCTGGTTTCTTCATATATCCACAGTTAAAAATACGTACTAGACTTTAGTATGTGTAGCATACAGTTTTGCATATCCCCAGTTTCTATCACCTTTTTGTGAATACTACAGATACACATAATGATGGATGTTTTTCTGCAGTCTCATTATCTGTGGTTTCATTATCTCAGATTGCTCAGCTGGAAGAGAATTCCTGCAAATAACAAGAGCCATCTATATACAGTAAGCAAAAAGACCAATCTTGATTAGACTTTTGCTGAAGACCATACTAGATAATTTAATAATATAAAAGAAACCATCTGGATTGGAACATTAAGTCGATCTTATTTTCAACTGTATCCAAGCATATGGTTCTAAAAAATGGTATGTATGTATGTATGTATTGGATTTATCTATTAGATTTAGAGACTGTCTAGCTCCAGAATGACTCTTCGTGGCCTACACTAAAAATAAAAAGAATGAAAGGAAAACAATAAAAAGAAAATCCCAAGACAAACATACCCCCTTTACCAAATACATCACCAACAGGTCTCAACGAATACCATTCCCCAAGGCCCAGAACAACAGCCAAGTTTTTAAAGACTTCCAGAACATCATCAGGATGGGAAGTATACAGATCTCTGGGAGAATATTGTTCCGGGGGCAAGTGCTGCAATAAAAAATTGCATCACACCTGGAAACTCACTGGCAGCTCATAGAGCAGAGGTATCACATGGGTACACCAAGGCATGCCCAGCACTGCCCATACCTCTGAACCACTTGTAGCTTCTGGGTGGTCATCAAGGGCAGCCTCATGTAGAGCTCATTTCAGGTAGTCCTCACTTAACAATCACAATTGGGACCGGAATTTTGGTTGCTAACTGAAGCAGTCATTAAGTGAATCTGACCCAATTTTACAACCTTTTTTGCAGCGGTCTTTAAGCGAATCACCATGGCCGGTAAGTGGACCACATGGTCGTTAAGCAAATCACATGATTCCCCATTGATTTTGCTTGCCAGAAGCCAGCAGGGAAGGTCAAAAATGGTGATCACATGACAACGGGATGCTGCAACACTCATAAATGCAAACTGGTTGCCAAGTGCCCAAGTCATGATCATGGGACCGTGGGGACGCTGCAATGGTCATAAGTGTGAGGACCAGTCAAAAGCCATTTTTTTCCAGCACTGCTGTAAGTCTGAACCGTTGCTAAACAAATGGTGTTAAGCAAGGACTACCTGTACAATAGTCCAACTGTGAGGTGACTAGGACATGAGTGGGCCTGTCTGGAGGGCTTCCTGATCCAGGAACTAGAAATGTAATCTGTGGTATCTCCAAGCAGAGCTGACAAAGGCTTCTCAAACTCTGAAGAGCCAGTGCAACCCAATTAGTGCCTCCAGAATTGCCACAATTGTTTGCAGTTGGCTGTATTGTTTGGGCCACTAAGTTGCTTCCCTCTACCACCATACCTAATTCTTAGCTCTATGGGCCATACAAACCCACCTTCTGGGGCTTCTTTCTATCTTATTCCATAATATGCAGAAGCTCCTGAACTGGAAGGTTTTCCTTTTTGTTTTTAACAAAGCCAGTGTAGCTAATTGCTTTTGGCTTAGTTGTTTTTGTTTAAGTCTTATTGCCCATTAACTAACTCATTCTGAATATAAGTTTTTTACAAAATAAATATTCAGGGGTTATGTTACATTTCACACACAGTTCTGTTGTTATCACTCCGTGGCCCAATGTATTTTCTCCTGATTAGAAGTTCATGTAATGATAAAAGAGTCATGCGCCAAGAACTCCATGGTTTTGCTGGCCTGAACAGAAATAACATATTTTTGCCACACAAATTAAATCAATGTATCTTGTGTGACAACTTTCAGCTGCTGGCTAGCTGCACACTAATTTCTTTCCCCCACTTCTATCTGAAAATGTCCTTGATAATATCTGGAAGAAAACATTTTCCCCTAGAGATAAGTGTTAGAACAGTTTGCGACCTTGGGGCATCTAAAATTATGTTGTGTGATGATTTGAAGAAGACACAGAAAATAAGGTGGTGTCAGTGGCATGCAGGTTGGCACACTTGCAAGTGCACCGCTTCAGAGTTCATTATTCCGTGACTTATCACTTGCTGAGACTCAGCAGAATGGGTGAACTGCTCCATTAAGGAGTCCTGTTTCAAGTGATATGGACGGCTGGCCAATAGTCCTCTCTCTGTGATGGCTACTTCACAGATCAAGTTATTGCTTGATGTTACAATTACAAAGTGATGAAAATGCACTTCAGCATTCTCCAAGATTTATGAGAAACAATAGCCTCCAAAGGCAAGACACACATAATAATTTAAGATGTTTGTGTATGGGGAGGAAGCAAGGGAAGAAGATTAAGTTACAGGCCTTTAGCGCTTTCAGTTATAAATACAAGGGTTTGGATCCTGCTCATGATTTTACTGAATGTTATTGATTTTTATTGTTCTTGTTTTTTTCCTCCCAAGTTGCACTGGGGGAAATAGTCATCTCAGTTATAGTCCAGAACCAGCACTGACCTAAAAGAAAATTTAAATCATATACAATTAATTATATAATAAAACATCTAATATCCTTTGACTAACAGTTGACAAATAGATGCAATGATTGTGTATTTTTGGAGCACCATTTCTTTTTGACTGAGCATAAATAAATAACATGGACTTCCTCTGCTTTAGTTGACATTTAAATTAGTAAGGGCATGATAAAAATGGATTGGGCTCTCTATAAACCTAGCAATGCAATTACACATGGGCCACTGACTTTCTCACCTGCTCCACACAGACACAAGTGGCAATAGGAATATTATAGCATTTTCCCATCAATAAGACCATTATTAAGAGGTTGAACCTGAGTAATAAAATCTTCTGCATTGTTTAAGGTTAAACAAGTTTAACTCCTGATTCTTCCAAGCAAGTAGTGAACAGAAATCATATGCCAATCTTTTGAAACTCAATGTTATATACACTTGCCTGAAGGAGTACTTAGCTTTGTCTAACCCAAGGAATTTAAGGACTGCTAAGTCCACAAAGGTGCAACTCAATTTCAGTTGAAGATCTCCAGGAGGACTGAAAGCTGTGCTGTAAAACAGTGACTGTTCTGCAAAAGTGTCAAAGTTCCAGTGGTGAAAACTACTTTAAGCCAGTAGTTAAAACAGAGGAGCTGCATTCAGGTCTCAGCTGAGATCACCCAGACTCCAAATGTGGAGAACCATTTTATACACAGTGATGGATCATAAAAATGGCTATGAGAAATTTGGATTGAATAACCAGGTTTCCGAAGTCCTTAATCAGACACACCTGGGCCCCAAATAGTAACTGATTGCTGATCTTGCCTTCAAAATCTTTCAGCACTGCAGGGATGTAATTTCCACCCTTGTCAGAAGAGATGCCAAGAATGGCCAATGAATTCCTCTGGATGCTCCCCAGAACAGATCATCATTGTGTTTTTCCAGAACCAGAGCGGTGAAAAATAAGTCATAGATATCAGAAGAATATATTTCCTTTTATAATGTTCTCATTAATTTGCTTGCACCTTGCAAATCTCTTTATAGAAGCCATACTCTTCATATTGTGACAGTTTATAGTTATTATTTTTTATATATATTTTTACAAAAGAACATAAAGTGTAAGAACACAAGCATATATCAACTAACCTTACACTGGCTGGGTCTGCATACTGCAGCATGTTGCAACACGATTTGTTAAGGTTTGGCTTATTACAATAAGCAAACTCAATTACTGTGGTTTGCAAAACATAGTTTATGGCTTGGCATGTTATATTCATCAGCCAAACGTGGCTTTCCCAGCTTAAGCACAATCAGTGACCCCAAGGAAACTAAACAAACAATTCTCTTGGCTAACATGATCTCCAAAATCCTTAGCACAAACCACAAGCAGTGTTATGTAAGAGTTCTATCCCAGGAATTGGGACTTTGTGACCCTTCAAATGTTGTTGGACTACAAGTCCCATAATGGCCAGAATCCAGCAAAGTCATGCTCTTTCTAGTACCTGGCTTAATGAAAATAGCAGAGAACTAATTGTGCAATTCAAAGGAATGTAGTCTTTTGCTTTATTTTTTTGTACATACTTACCGAGAGAGACTCACTACTTGTAGCCCATTCATCCTCTGAACAAAGGATTCCAGATTCTGTCCCAGATAACTCAGTTCTTGAATTAATCAGGAGGTAATTGTGCCCAAGAAAACAGTCATTATTTTGGGGATGAAGCAGGCTGTCATTGAAGGGGTTAGGATGGCAACACCATTCCTCGACCAAATCACTCCAGTTCTCAAAAGGAAGGGAAAGAACTCGGAGAAATGTCCTAAGAAAGAAGAGAATGAGTTGATTACTATAACAGAGGTAATGTAAATTCAGACTCTACAGATTGCAGAACAATCTTCTGAACAAAGAAATGGGACCTGATTTTCTATTGTTTCTGATGCTGAGAACCATACATAAAAACGGAGAATATAAGGGGCAAATTCTAACTTTGCAGGGGAGAACCTATGTTTGTATATCTTAGTGTGCTGGTAACGGTTCCTGGACCACTGGAAGGCACCCACGTGGGAAAAATTAGTCTAGGGCTATTAACGGAATGGAATATCAATCAATCAATCATATTTTTCCACCACGCATCTCAAAAACAACTCTGAGCAGTTTACAGAGGAATTAAAACAGTAAAAATCAAGTATTAAAAAGATACATTATAAAATGTATACAAATATAGCAGAAGCTGTAAAATATAAAATATGAAATCTAAAACCCAAGATGGTAGAATCACAGTCTTGTTTCCCAGGGTGCGTCAAGGTGCCAGCCGCCCCTCGACGAACTACTTTATATAATATACTTTACAAAAAACAATCTACCCATAACCGTTAGATGGGAGGATCAGAATAGGCATGGTTCAAAGTCTCATAGTTCGTAGAAATTAAAAACAGGTTCTTAAAATAGCAGGTACTAGGTAGCCTTGCATTTTTTTCTTTTGAAGACACTGCCTAAAATATTCATGCAGGTAAGTATATACAGATTCATTCATTGTATTAAATGCCTAGATGTGACTATGGCTAGTTGAAGCGAGAGGGGGAAAATGTACTACGCTAGAAATTCCAGTGAATCAATCAATTTCCCTGCATTATTCCTACAGTAAGCAAAGCTTGAAATGATCAGATTTTATGTTTTCTGCACTATTTCTTACTTATAATTGTGTCATCACATTACATATTCCACCAAAGCCAGTTTTTAAGTTATCAGCTAGTGCTATACAAACTTAATCAGTTTGACTCAGACATGCACATCCTTTTGTATCATTTCCAATAATGTTATAATCAAGGAAAATGTCATCCCCCAACCCCCACCCAGTACTTCTTTGCCTCATGGATGAACCCTTAAAAGCAGAGTTGAGCAGTTCAGGGGCAAAGCAATGAGTTCAGAAGCATGTCTACATCCTTATAAAAGCTTCAATCATACCCTAAAGATAAATTAAAGAGACTTTATCAAAGGGAGCCACAAATTCTATGATTTAAGTCTTTCAGAAGACATATGGAAAACATCAAGGGCCAGCTCTGGTAACAGGAGAAACAAACAGCCTGAGACCAGATTATCACAGTAACGATGTGCAGACGGCAACCCATTTCTCAGCCTACTACAGCACATAAGTGGGAGAAAGGGGTCCAAAAGCTGAACCTTGTTTCTACTATAAATATGGCTTGTATCTTACACTTGGCAATTGCTGGATTTTTGCTTTAACAGCTTTCTCAGTTCTTGCAATCAACATACTTATTAAGGAGCTGTGCATTTGAATCACTGTCTGTGAGCCTTCTAGTTTAATAATGAGCCAGGAGAAGCCAAACAAAATCTTTTAAGGAAAATCTTATGGTGGTTCAAGATTTATTTTCAAATGGCCAAACAGTGTAACTCAGACAGAGAATGATTTGAAATATAGTCTCAGATTCCATGCTAAGCCTGACAAGAATGCACTCCGTTGGTAGTTGTTCAGCAGGAGTCCATACAAGAATGTCTGGAGCAAACTTCTCCCCTTGCAGCCAACTGGCATCTTCTCAGTCATGCCATATATAAATCCAGCCAGGATAACATAAATCTCTGCTTCACAATTTGACAGCTCAACTCATTCCAGTGACTTTTGTTTAATCACCTCAGTACTTAGTACTTACATATTTTTGTTTTTATTGTTTAGAACACAGACACACAAACAAATCAGTTTCTACAGTAACAGGGGAAAAAAAGAATAGCACATTGTATCAGGCTATGGTTAAAGCAATACATTTTGATAGCATACAATGCTAGGTCTTTTTCCACAGGCTCAGAAACTTGACACAAAATGTAATGCAAGAAAGATAGTTTAAACAGATGACCCCTTCTGTAATTTATTTTTCAGTGCTCCTATAAAGCGAATGTGCAGTGATATTTGGGATTAATGGAGAAGGATCAAGGCCAAAATAGTGAGCTGAGGAAAATTAATTTAAAGGGCATGCTACCCGGTTCCAATCTTCTGAATGGCAAGGGCAATACCATGAAAAGCATTTCGCCCATGTCTCATGCAGTAAAACAGTCTGTGAAAAGCATGAACATGGCTCAATAGTCAGGTGACACAACCTCTCAGGTCCTCAACAGTCATATTGCAATCTATGCAGTGGGAAAACAGGCAGTCTCTAAGTCGTATAATGTAGCAAAGCCTCTGCAGCTTCAATTAATGGGGGGAAATCTTCCTGGCCTGCCCCTATGGACTATGGGAGAGAAAAAAAGTCCCTCTTCAGGGTTAAAAGCCAAATGCCCTACAGAAGCACACAGTGAACCTCACAGGCATGCTAGCTCAGTAACTCACCATGTTTGGTACATCCCAATAAAAATATCTTTAAATTAATTTATTAACAACATTCACATGTTGAACATAACTACCATTTTCTCAAAAGCTGATTTTAAACAAAATCCAGAGTAAAAATGACCCGCATTTTTCTTGTTGCTTGAAAATCTCAATATCCTGCTCTTCAACTGAAATGGTCTTAAAGACAGAACACTGCAAGACATCTAAAAGTATGAATGGTATTAATAAAAGTAAAAAGAAGAGGGGAAAGAAAGGTGCCATTCATAGTGTACAAGGACTGTTGTATATGAGCAACAGTGATTTTAATCTTTCAAAAGTACCCCAAACTCCTTATCTCTCTGGCCTGGGCTTCACTTCCAGATTATTTGAATTCAAGCTTCATCAAGGTGTTCCACTTCTTCTAGTATGAATGATCTGCAAAAACATTCATTGTTAGGAAAATTCTCACAGAGCACAGCACTTACCTATTATTAATTACAGTCTCTCCGCAAGACTGACAGTAAAAAGTACAACTCTTTTTGGATTTCAGGCCCTCACCAACAGCTGGCATCAATTCTGAAAGATATTGAAGAACATAACCAGCAACAGTAAAACTACAGTCACATTCACACAAAGCATCCAGTATAACACTGGATTGACAACAATAATAATCTTACATCATGTATTTCAATTGTTTACATCATCTCAGAAATGAGGAAACATTTCTGAAAAGGAGTCTTGTATTATCACCCCATACTCCACACAATGGGTTTTAGCCTAATAGCATACAGATCGCAGAGCAAGATCATAGCTAAAATAAGATCTGAACCAAAGACTTTCTGGAGCAATTTCCCCAACCTTGGTGGGAAATTGCTGGCCTTCTTTTCAGTTTTCTTAAAAAGAATTATGCAAACTGGGGTATTCTGCAGATGAAGTCCACACATTTAGAAATCCACACGGGGAAAGGTTGTTCTGGAGCACGGTTTCTCAACTAGGGTTCCATGGAACCCTAGGGTTCCATGAGAGGTCACTCGGGGTTCCCTGGGAGATCATGATTTATTTAAAAAGAAATTTCAAATTTGGTCAACCTCACATTAAAGAGGTAAGTTTCATTTATTTTTAGTTTAAGAACCCTGTTAATGCATATAAACAGGCCTACACATGAAACAGATATAATAATTTTGTAACTTCTGGCCTATATTCGAGTCTGAATGTGCAGGGCTTCCCTGAGGCCTGAAAAATATTTCAAGGGTTCCTCCAGGGTCAAAAAGTTGAGAAAGGCTATTCTGGAGGATAAGGCTTTCAGTGACTCAGTGACTGCTAATCAGGGGTCTTCCTGATCCTCAAGGATCAAAAAGGCAAATATCAGGCTTCTAGCCAGACATGGCAATGAATTTTAACTCCCCATATTCAGGAATTTCTTATAACAGAAGCTCATGGACATGATACAATTAGATTAATTACTCTATTGTAGACAAAAAAGAAACCATCTGTCTCCTGCAGTATACAGAAACCAAACAGTGTATGTTTATGAGTTTACATGTAAGGCCTTTTCATCCTGCTTTTTTAAATAAATAGAGATTTGGCCATTTTCTTCACAGCTTTGAAATTGGGATCCTTTATGTTGACATTATGATTCTGTCTGGTCAGGGAACTGGTGGTTCCTGCCTCACCAACTTCATTCCATGACTTTGAATATCAACTCCCAGTCCTATTTAACTATCAGTATCTTCACTGTATCTGGCTGGCCTTTGTAATTATGCCTTAAGTAAAGTTGGAATTAGATGTTTTTGAAAAGTAAAATCTTTATAAAAACGTATTAACATTACTACTTTGAAAATTAAAGGTCTCATTAAAATTAACTTTATCAAAATATATTCTGTTAATATATGATTAAGTAATCTGTTCCTCCCAAAAGGTGTTTTAAAGCTTTTAAAGAAATAATCTGCTACCCCAAAGATCAGATAAAATAAGCACAAATCCAGTCAAGCAATACTATATCCAATCTGTTAATAACATGATACTGGAAAGTCTCCTCTTTACAAGCCACATTTCCTGTGAATTATGATGTGATTATACACATCTAATAAGAAATAAACTTCACAGAGCCAACAAGATTTAGCTCTTAGTAAATGTAGGCAGAAGTAAGATTCCTAAAGAAAAATATAAAAGGCAGAATATGTAGCATTGGGAGCTGATTAAAAATACAATTTTCTGATACAAGAGAACAGAATAATCTGGGCCAGGAACTAGAAAGCTGTTTTTATAATCTGATAATATTTTGTCTATGAAGCATGACAATTAATAATGTTTATTTTCATGAAGTACAGAAAAAGGAATAAATCCAATAAATCCAAGTTAGACTAATGAAACTTTAGAGACAATGAGAAAAAAGGAAACAGCCTAAATTGTGATTACCTTGTCACAACTAAACATTATTTTTTTCCTAATCCAATGTTATATAGGTATAGTAAATGCAGCTTCCCTATAAAATGTTCTTATCCCATCCCAATTTAGATAGTTTCTCCTAGAAGTGAACTTTGAAAAAACATCACCAGCACAAAAGAAAAAGGGAAAAAAGAAGAAAAATCCACTCTTACTTATACTGAAATCTGCTTGAACGAGTAGTCTCATATGTAAGCCTTCACCAGACAGATATTGCAGTCCTCGACAGGAAGAAGGCACGATCCTGACCTCTGGTGGAAGGCTGAAAGCTTTGCAAACTTTATCATTTTTTAGTTCTACTAAAGAAGGCATCACAGCAATATCCACAGGCCAGCTTTCTTGACTTAATTCACTATGGGGATTTAAGAGAGAACAATTATATCCCGTTAGTAAATAGTTGCAGTAGTAATCAACATGGTTGGGAAATTCTCAAAAGGACGTATCTGAAATTATTTAAGGCATTTCTCTACCTCACTTCATAGATACAGTGCAAGCAAATAAACAAACACAGAGAATAATTAAATCAATGAAACCCAGCATCACACAAATGGAAAGCAAGTTGATAATGGAGTCTCCTGTATCCTTGATTAGGACTTGGAAATGTACATGTGAATGACGTCATCCCAGGCTGCACTGGGATGGGGAACCGCCAAGATAAGGAACTACATGTGATTGCGAACAGTGCAAGATTTTTCCACTTGACTTTAGGCAAAATGTGCTTCAGAAATGGTACGAGTGTCCTCTTGCATCTAGCAGTGGTTCCTCAAAGAAACCACACCTTTGCTGGAACTAAATGTATCCTTTCCTGGAACTGCACATTGGTACCACTGAATCCCTGCAAAAGGTGAGCTTTTTTATATTTTGCAGGTCTCCCAAGCCTGTGAAGTGATGTTTCAGGGAGCGGTAGGTGTGAAAAATCCATATGCAAGCTTCTTTGCTGTTCACTGAACACTGATGTTTACCTGATAAAACAAGTAGCACAAATATCTAAAGATCAATTAAAACAACTGAGTGGAAAACTTTATTTCCAATACTAAGTGCAGAACGTCCTTTCAATATGATGCATTAAAGTGCCTGGCAAAATGAACATGTTTTAATCTGAGGTCTAAAAATAAAGTAGGTTAAAAAAGGGTTTGGGGAGAAAAAGCCAGAAAAATTTAAATATAAATAAAATAAAAACAAGAAAATATTTATCTCCTAGAAATATTACCAGCTTTTGACTGAACTAAAAAAAAGCAGGGTAAGGCAAGTCAGAAAATCCCATGGAAATCAAAACACCATCCCAGAAGAAGGCAATGACAATCTCCTTCCATACTATTACCATGTAACACCTGTTTTGCAAGCTGCACTGATTGCTGGTTTGCTTCCAGGTGCAATTAAAGGTGCTGGTCCCTACCTATAAAGCCCTGCATGGCATAGGGCCTGGTTATTTGAGGCCTGTCTCCCATAATACCTGCCCGGGCAATTCTATCCTGCAGGGTTGGCACGTTCTGGGTTTCTTCAATTAAACAATGTCATCAGAACCCTGGAAGAGTGCCTTCTCAGTAGCAGCACCTGCCCTCTGGAACAAGGTTCCCCTGAGATGCAGATGGTCCCCACTCTGTTGTTTAGAAGAGCCATGAACACCTGGCTTTCTCATCCAGGCCTTCAGGGAAGGAGAGGGAGACCCCTCGCTTCATCGTGCTTGCCATTTTTTACCTCTGTCTTTTATATTTTATTGATTTAATTATAATTTGATTGTTGTGAGTTGCCCAGAGTTGCTGAGATTTGGGCAGCATACAAGTTTAATAAATTATTATTATTATTATTATTATTATTTAAAAAGCTACAGTACATGGATCTGCCCATGTTACTTTCTATATTGCAAAACTGGTACACCAGAATATGTTCATTAGCATAAACTGTGCTATAAACCAAGTTCCTTTGATTTTGATTATGCTTGGTTTTATTTAAAAAAAAGTTTGCTTGGGAGCCTGAGAAGAGGCAAGCACTATATCCATGCAAATGAATAAAATGCCAATGAGATCCTGTTAACTGGCAGTATTAGCTTTTAAAAAATGAGTTTACATCCCCATTGTTAATTTGTTATATGCTATATAGCATAATGATACTCCACCTTAATTTCTGTTTAAGTTGGTAGCAGGAGGGTCAATGTCAGCAATGTCCAACTACGCTTTACATTGGACAAACTGGCCAATCTCTGCACAAAGAAAGAATGGGCCTGAAACCCATTCTTGTGGCTGGGGGTGGGGGGAGAGAAAGCAGAGAAAGGGGAGGGTCATCCTGATGAAAACCCCTACCCTTGTCTATGGATGTTATAATGTTGCATGCATGCCCCAAATGAGCAAAGCTGTAGTGTAGCACTGCTTTCACATTCTGGTAAAAGCTGCAAGATCTTGCAGAGGCTGTTGCCTCAGAAATACCAACATCCAAAATCCCATAGAGAAACGTATTAATTCCCTGGGTCAAATTGTATGAGATTTCAAGGCAGCAGTCCTTGTAAAAGGAAGTTACAGGAACTGATTTCAACACAAATAAAATAGGTAGAATTCGACAGAGAAGAGAACACTATTTGTCACGGATCCAATCTTCTGGAAATATTACTTATGGTAATTAGCTATTTGCAACAAGAATATCAGTGTCATGTTTAAGCAATTCAGTATCTTGCCTCTCTTTTCAGAATTTTCCCTTTTCGCTCTTCCACCCACATTATTTAAAAGTATTACTATTCTGTCAGGCATACATCTCATACATCTGCTGAAGTAGATTTTGATCCATGAAAGCTTATGTGATAATATATCTGTTAAGACTCCAAAGCATCAAAAGATGTTTTGGCTTTTACTGCAAATGTTGAACCTAGTCCTCCCTCCAGAAACCATTTACTACTGGCATTTACTTCCTACATTATTGCTATTTTTCTTTGTTATTGCAACCCACCTCTGGAGACAGCGAACTGTACTGGTTTCTGTCACTGATGACCTACAGCAGGACTTGGATGGTAGAAGCATGACCTCAGCTTTTTGGGTCAACGGGCATATTTGTAATTTCTAAAATCTATCACGTGTATTCTCACAAAAGATGACAAATATGGGCTGGAATGCACAAAATAGCCGCTATGGAAAGCGTAGCGGATCACAAGTTTCTCACAGAGGGTAATCTGTGAGGCTAAACTGTTGCCTTCTCAGAAAACATAATTAGGAAAATAGGTGAGGTAAAGTTTCTTATTTTTTATATATACTCTATATTTGAACCTCAAATTCAAAATCAAAACCAAAATTTCAGTTCACAGCAGATGATGCTTGGAGAAACACATACACACAGGCAAATCTCTACACCTACACACACATGCGTGTGCAAACCAGAAAGCAAAAATTGACCCCCAAACATTTAAGCAAAACATGTACCACATATGCACACAGAAAAAACACACTGAAATGGGATGTGCTTGCACACAATGCTTGGGATGTGGGGTGAATACATCCCCTTCATGGTAAATTTCCCTCCCCAACAAGAGTCTCCCCAACACCTTCGTCCCCAAAACCTCACTATCATCCAAGCTGTGCATTATCTCGTTCATTGTATAGGCATGATGGCTTGGCACATAGATGTATGGAAGTAAGGGACCAGAGGTTGATACTTTACTGCAGGCCAACCTCCCAGTTTTTTTCTTTTCTTTTTTAATAGCTTCTAAAAAATGGGAGGAACAGGAGGGACAGCAAGTAACAAGAACAGGGTACCAGAGTCTCTGAGGGCATTGTAATACCCATCAGCATTGTAACAGGGACCTCAGGATTAAAAAATAACAGCCAGTGAATGGATCAGCTCAGTTAGACAGTATACTGTAAGGTACTCCTTAATCCAACATATTAATTTCAATTAAGATCCACCAATAACTCGATGGGGTTGCATTGGAGATCTCTAGACTGCCAAGACAAATTCTAGAATAGTCTGGCAATGAAACGTCTACAAGAAAACAAGACTCAGAGAGCACCAAGGACTCCACAGTTCAACCCTGAGCTACAAATATTCTCTTCGATTAATTCTAGAATAGCCAGTTGAATATGTTGCAGCACAACTAGCATCTTCAGTGCTAACAGATTTATGGTGCCATAAGCCTGTGTGGACTAGAATTCACCTCACCAGATGTCATTTTTGAAGAAAGATTTTGGCAATTATCTTGAAGAGAGAAAATGGACCTGCTTATAAAAGGAGAAAGCAAGACTACATAGGAAGGAAATGTTTCTCTTGGGAATCACTGTTTGCCTGTGTCCCTTTTTATTGAAAACCTTTTGTGCAAATTATATTTGAAATCTTAGCCTCCTTCCACTATTGGCACAGTGAGGAATCCCTTAGATAACTACGGGAGAGAGGCTTAAAAGTATCCATGTCTGCTCAGAAGAAAGGCTTATTCATAGGTAAACATATAATTTGTGCCTTTCTATCTAATTTTAAAAGACCCCTTCAAGCAAATAATTGAGGCTTCTGATAAGGAGGTTTTATATCTCCCACAGCAGCCTATTAGAATGGGGAAGGGGTAGTGGTGGTGGGCCCAATACAGAAGTGAGAAAAGGGGTAGCCCCATCCAATCTGCAATCACCTGCAAATTTCAGGTGATATAGGGCCTGCATTAAAAAACAAAAACAAACCACCAAAAGCCATAGTATTGGAAGACAGTGACATAACTGTAATATGTGGGGCGGAGATCTCTTTCTTCTATGTTAGAGAAAGGAATTATTTTTCTTATCTTGTTTCTTAGTGTGAGAGATCTAAAAGAAGGCTTACAAAGAGTGATTCTACCAAAACATGAAAAAAAAAATTCCGCAGCTCCACCAACATGACTTCAGAGGCGTCTGGAGCTACACAGGCCTATACATTACTCATCTCTACTACAAAACAAAGGCTTGACCCTATTGGGAACCAGCAAGTAATTTAGTGGCATATAACTTCCTAGAGGAATATGTTCCTCTTGGGAGTTATATAAGATCACTCCTAATAGCAGTTTCCACCACAAATCTTTCTCCCAAAATGGATTTCTTCTATTTTAGTAACATGATATAGAAGAATCAGGGAGGAATATGGATAAGATCAGTCATTGGTGTAACACTTAGAAACAAGAGTAAAATTATATTTATTCATCAATTTTAAAGAATCAACTAAGCTAGCATTTCTCTATATTGAATAAAGTAACTAGTCTGATGTTTGGATACAGACCTTAACCCTTCAGACCAGAGAGTCTTTTAGAAGATACGCAGGCTCAGCTTTGTAAGTATTTCTTACAATTAAATTTGCTGAGGGTAACAACTCAGTTTTCAGAGATTATTCTCCAACCTGATCTAGCTACTTCAGCTAACCAGTTAAGGTTATTCTTCAGTTAGTACTTGTTCAATCAATCAATTGCTTCCAATTCTTCACAGACATCCTTTCCCCAGGACTTTCTGTAAGTAATTGCTATAGATATAGATATAAATCTTTTATTAAGAATTTTGATAATAGTAAATTCTAGCCTCATGTGGCGCAGAGCGGCAAGCTGCAGTATTGCAACTGAAACTCTTCCCACCACCCAAGTTCGATCCCAGCGGAAGCTGGATTCTCGGGTAGCCGGCTCAGGTCGACTCAGCCTTTCATCCTTCCGAGGTTGGTAAAATGAGTACCCAGCTTGCTGGGGAAGGTGACAACTGGGGAAGGCAATGGCAAACCACCCCGCTATAGTCTGCCAAGAAAACATTGCGAAAGCAGCATCCCCCCAAAGGGTCAGACATGATTTGGTGCTTGCACAGAGGACCTTTCACCTTTCACCAAATTCTAATACAAACTAAGCTTAAAGAAAGAGAATTAAGAGGAATAACAAGTGCAAGGGGGAAAAAAAAAGAAAAGAGAAAAGAGAAAAAAGTAAGACTATAACAGAGAATAGAAATATATAAAGAAGTGACTTCCAACCATCATCACAACAAGTATAAACAAATTTAGTAACTCTTCACCCTCTCTAAAGTTACCAACATTCATTTCTTCATCCCGTATCCCATCCCTTATCTATAAACAAAACCATAAAACATCATCTTTTCAGTCCTGGTGTCAGCAGAAAAACCAAACAGGGTAGCCAGAATTAACATATCTTGTTTTAACCTTGGTCAAATAAAGCAACTTTATATTCCTTCCTTTTACATCTAACAATCTTAATCTTTAGTTCACTCAAATATTATCATAGGGTTTATTTCTCTTCATTTCTTCTTTGTCCCATCGCACAGAGTTCTTCAAGGCTTTAAGAAGCCTTTTTTGTAAATCCAGTAGGAAAAGATTATCCAGGTCACTCTCTTGGTTTGTCATTTGTATTTCCCTTTTAAATTTTAAAACCTCAGCCAGTTTCTTTTGTATATCCAGTGAAACATCCTTTTCTAAGTCATTCTCTTGGCTGTCAGTTGTAAATCCACTTTCTATACCATCTCTATCTTGTCAGATAAAATTTGTTACACATCTGATGTTTCTTCAGTAACATCTTTTGAACATAGTCTATCCATAGAAGCAGACATCATTACTGACATTGTTGATATTGTGGCTATTTTCTGATTCCATTCTTCAAAAGTCTCCTTCAATATTTTTACTGTCACAACACTTTTGCATCATTTTACAAACCTGTATATCTTTCCTCTAAAATCTTTAGTCCCCTCTAGTGTCCAGTTTGAAATTCTTTATGTTCTGTCTTGTAAAAACCAAAACAGGATCTATTTCCCATGAGCTGTTCATACTTTATAAATTCCAAAATCTTATTATAAAACTTTCAATATTCCAATTTGATCTGGACTCTTAGTCCATTTATAACTTCCTAAGGTCAAAATCTTATTTAGCTTTTTGCTGTTTATTTCAGATTCTTCAAATTCTTAAGCTTATGATTAAAATTTTCTTTCATTCACAATTGAAGGCGGACTCACCCGGCATTTTCAAACTTGTCATTCTGAAGGTCTATAATAGCTTAGAAGTAGTTAATGAGCAATTTCCGAAAGTGATTAGAAAGTGAGGTTTGCAAACGTCCTTTAAAAGTTTCCACTGCAGTTGCAAGCAAGATGGCTGATCCCGTTATCTCCCAGCACTCAAACCCACAGAAAACTGCTGTTCTGCAGTCTCCTCGTGAGGAGCAGCCATCCGGAGCACACGTGGGCAATCTCCCATCCTCTCCTTATCCAGAGAGGGTCCAACCAGTCTACTCACTGGTTCCTTGGTCTTTGCCACAGTTGTCAGCTCTGCTTTCACAGAACCGCCTTCAGTTCACCATATCTCCCTCCAAAGCCCCACTTTTTTGAGTTCTTAAGATCATGCTTGTGATGGTATCACCTTGTCTTCTGTCAGACCCTTGCTGACTGCCTTCAATTTTTCCAAGCATCAGGATCTTCTCCAATGACTCCATTTATATGACCAAAATATTTCAACTTTAGCTTCATTATTACAGATAATCTTTGTTAAGCAACCACAACTGGGGCAACTTGGTCATTAAGCAAAGCAGTCACTAAGTGAAACCAAGACGGTGCTTATGATCTTAGTTCAGCTTTCCTTTGCTTTACAGATCTGCAAAGGTCGTAAATGAGAGCAATGGTCATAAAGTTACTTTTTCATCACCATCATAACCAAAAACAGTTGCTAAACAAGGACAAACTGTAATGCTTCCAGTGAGCAGTCTGGTTTTACTTCATCCAGTTTTGAATGATTTGTTTTTCTTGCATTCCAAGGTATTCTCAATAATTCTCTCCCACACCACAGCAGAAAGGCACAAGTTACAGTTATTTAAACCAGTGCCTTTGATGGCTAGAAGAGAGGCAAGGGTAAAGACACACAGCTTCACTCTGACACATCCTTCCCCACAACCTCCCAAATCCCTCTCTTCTAATTAATGTTTGAAGAACCCCTGAGAACCTCCATCTTTCCTATTTTATACCTGCTCCCTCAGGAATCCAGCTGAGAGCATCCAGTGCTCAGGGTTGCTATTCTTTGAGTGACAGCTTCCATTTACCCAGGCATCACAAACCCTTTCCTTTCAGTGGCATGCATCTTTCACACACAGAGTAGTCTTGAGAGAATGCAGGTCACCACATACAAAATCCAGTTCTGATTTTGCCAACATGCCAGTGACTTCCATTCAAACAGTACAAGGAGTTCAGTTCAGTTGCTGTACTGTTAGGTAAGCATAGGAGAGCATCATACAAGCCCTAGTGATAAATATGTTTTAATAGGTGCAGCACTCTCTGGAGTTTGTCCTGAGACCTCAGCTGTTTTACTTAATCTGAAGGAAGCACTTTGAATGTAGCTGAGCATATAAACTACACAAACAGCTTATGCACATCCTATCTACACAGGGACATTTTAAAGGGAGAGCAAGGAGAATTGCATGGGTAGCCTCATTTAGGGAACCGCATCCACAATATCCAATACACTCAGTTGGATTGGTATTTTTTACTCAAGACAGCAAATAAATTAAAATATAATCTCAGGTTTACCCATGATGTTACTGAGCTTTGGACTTCAGAGGACAAAAAGCAATGGAGGAAAAAGGTAAACTGACAGAGGGTACACCTCAGGGTGCTTGAATCACCGTACATTCAACGCAGACCTGGGCTTCTCAGAACATTTAAAGGACCTGCATCTACAGCTTAGGGAGATCTTTCAAGCCAGAAGGAATACAGTATTTTCAAATAAACTTGAATCCAAGAATATCATTTCAGAAATCAATTTTTTTAAAAATAAGTTGCTTGCATCAGGAGGATGTTTGGAAAACATTAACTTCTTTCATGGCACGATTAAGCCTCCAAGGCATGTTCTCTGGAGTGCCTTTACTGTCTGGTAACACAGACGAAGCCCTGAGACATTTATTAAGGTATTACGGTGTGGAAAGTGATGTCGTAAAAGCTGTGCGAAAATACTAAACCGGGTCACTGCAGTCCCTGAATGGAAAGCGGAAAGCTAAAGGCGGGCCTTTAAAAGAGCAAGAGTTTCCTCCGCGGAAAAAAGATGAATATAATATAACCCGGTTATGCCTCTCTCCAAGTGGTAAATGAAGGAGGGTGAAAAGAAAGTCAAGCATAAAGCAAGTAAGTAAAGTACCGAATAATCAGCAATCCGCTCTGCATCCTCTCCCTAATCTCCAAGAAAAGTGTACCGTCCATCCAGGCAGCCAATGACTCCAACGGAGGGCCAGACCGAGAGAAAGTAAACCCGGCAAGAAGGTTTACTTCTTGTAAGGGTTCAGAAGCGTGCAAGGGACGCACCCACGTGGGGCGGAGAAAACGCAGTAAATTGAATCCCGGAAGCGATTATGGTCCTCGGCAGAGAGGAGGGCCTCTGTCTCACATAGCGCCCTCTGCAAGACAAATCCCAGGCTCAGGCAAAAAGCTCTATAGCTTTGTCTCTTAATCTTGCAAAGATGCCCTCGGTCATAATGTGACATCATCTTAAAGGAGACCGCGACTTCGAAAGAGGATTGCATATTAACATTATTTTTATCCCCTGCCGGGACTGCGCTGTACTTTAGTCCGCTTAAAATGATTGATGGATGTTTTTGCCCGCTTTTTCTCGCATCATTCCCTGGCAGAATAAGCGGGAAGTAATTTCTTTTCTCAGAAGAGTTTGCAGTGCGATCCCATCTACATTTACTCAGAAGTCAGTCTTGCAGTCTTGTGCTGAATTACCCAATTTCTTGCACCCAATTGCATTCGGACAAACGGGCAGCCGATTATAAACTGTAGCTTCCTATGGTATGGTTAGAGGTTTTATATGTTGGATTACATTCAGACAATGTTTATTTGATGTAGCTATTTAGTACTACTGATATACACACCACCCACGTTCAGAAGAGGGCGGCAAGGCTTCGGTTACGAGAAGTTAAGGAGGAAGGAACGAACCCCAACAAAGAACCAGTTTCATGATTTGCGTGTCAGTTTCCAACGAAGAGGCATGCTGTAGCTGCAGAATACTCTGCGGATCGTGCGACATAACCCTAGACTGGCCCGTAACGTGAGCACACAGAGATGCGCGGTGGGGACAATCCACTCCTCGCGCGCGAGGCAGATGAATCCCAGCAAGTACTGGGCTAGCCAACATCTCTGTCTGCTTGCATGAAAGTAATAAACCAGGCGAGAAACCACCTCAGCTCTAGGATACACTGGGAAGTGGGGGAAAAAGTCTCAGAAGCTGCAAAGCCGCTTCTGTACCGCTGCCAAAAAGAAACGGCGCGGTCCAGAGCCATCCCACCCGCCTCGAAGCGGACTTTCTCTTTCAAGGGCTACCCGGGATCACAGCCCGGCTCCAAGCGAAGGAGCTGCGCTAATTCCGAGCGGCGGCAGGTGGCGTCATAACGTCAGGCGAGGCGAAAGGAGGGGGAGGAGGAAGGAAGGAAGCCGCTCGGCATGCTGGGAGCTGTCAGCCTCCAGGGGTTTCTGCGGCGCGGCTCTTCCGGCTCGGGGCACCAAGGTAACCCTTTTCCCTCTCCCCTCTGGTCCTGCGGCCTTCTTCTTCCTCAAGCGCTGGGGCTGGGCTGTGAGGGGGGAAGGGTTCAGAGAGGGAGAAATGGGAATGGCGGGCGGCGGCATCCCGGTTTGGACTCCAGAGACTCTGTGGGGTTCTTCCCCTTTCCTCGGGGCGGGTGCAGAGATAGGTTGGCAGTAAATGCAGGGAGGAGGCGTAGCCGACGGAGACTTACATATTCTTATTGTTGGTTAATAAGGTGTACTTGAAGCGAATTAAGTAATCCTTACATTTTTATCTACCATTCCTTTGCTTGGGAAATGTCGCCCTCCCGCCGTTTATTGTTTTGATAAAGTGGGAATTCTTACACACTTTGAGGATTATTTGCCTAAGTACTACCTGTGTGTTTTTATCTTATTTAAATTTAGAAAAGGCATCCTTTCATTTTCATTTTAAATGTATAAAGGGGTAGCTAATCCACTCTAAGGAATTTTGATTCTAGCGACTGTGAGTAAAGAAGCAGAAATTGGTGGTTATTTGAGATTGGTTTATGTATAATGTGATTTTTATGGTTGAGAGTGTGTATTATTTCTTTTAGTTTGCCAGTCAAATAGCAGTCCTAAAAACATGAGGAACAAACCCTGCTAGACATTGTGGGGCTTATTTTGATTAAATGCGCATAGGATTGTCCAAAAACTTTTTCATCATGTTCTCCATTACATCTTCTTTATAATGTATTCAGCTTCCTGTGCCTAAATGCAGTTTGTCTTGCCAATTATACATCCTATAATGCAGAGTAGCTTCTTTTTTTGAAAGCCTATTTGCACAGAGGAACAATAACAAATCAATTTTTCCTCTAACCTCTTCATCCTATGTCCATAGGGATTGGTTAATGTTAGTTTTAATATAGTTATTTATTTATTTGTATGTGGTCACTGAGAAGAGGTTAAAAAGGCTGTATTAGCTCTGCCTGCTACAATTGCCAGGAGGTAGTGTGGAAACCTAAAATATTTCCTTTGCTGAAAAAAAGATTAACTTTCATAGCACTATCTAATGTAAAAAACTTGAATTTGTTCTTGCTTCTTAGGAAATATGCTTTGAATTATAGCCTTCACCTTTTCATTTTTTGTATAGGTTTTTTTTCAGTCAAAGAATGAGTACTTTTTAATGAATGAATGAATGAATGATTACTTAGGCCAGAACCTCCCTCTATTAAGTTTCTAGGGAAGCTTCAGCCACTATTTAATGATACAGGGTGAAATATTGATGTGGCTAATATAGTCAGAGGATGGGCTTCAGTGAAAACCAGAATACATGCTAAGAGAAGAGAGATTGTGTTTATCATATATGATATAGAAATAGTAAACTGTTGGGATGAGTGTCTACTCTTATCTGGTCAAGGGAACTACCACTAAGATTGAGCAAAGCTCAAGATTTGAAGCTAAAAAAAAAAGCCAGGTGTGAAAAAGTAGAACAGATAGATATGGTTTTCAGAAAAACTGGCCACCACATTTTTTTGTTGTTTCCCAAAAGCTTCTGGTAACTCCCATCCTTTTTGAGAAGTAAAGAGTACATTCTAATCTGAGGGTCGCTACACTTAAAAATTGAGAAAACCAAACACAAATGTTCCTACATATTATATATTTTTATTTATTGTTAAATCTTTGAGATTCTGGTAAGATCCAATTACAAACTGTATAACAAATGTTTAGTGTAGAATGTACCGGAATGTAAGATTCAGATATTCTCTCACCCACTTCCCAGTATGCCCCCTCAATTTTCCAATGTGCTTCCAGTAGTCAATGTTTCATGACCATGAGCATGCTAATGTGTTTGAATTGTACTCATATATCTTCTTTCAATCAGTCTAACCAACACTGTCGTTTGTTAGTGAAATGGCATCTACCAGTGGAATGGATTTCTCCTTCTTCCACTCATATTCAAGGCTTCAGCAGAGAGTTGGGGAATCCTGAAGAGTAGATTTGGCACAGAAGTGGAAACAATGAAAAGGAGTTGTATTGTGCAAACAGAAATCCTCTCATGAAAGATTTGGTATAGTCTGTTGTATCCCCATTTTGGCTATTTTGTAGTGTAGCTGGGTTATGTGTGTGTGTGTACATATAGTATATATTCGTCCTATCACACAAGGAAAGGCATTGAAGAATAAGGAGAGTATCCATTGGGGCTTAGAAACATTCTTGGAAATTAAAAATAAGCTAGAAGATGGAGTTTTACTTCAAAGCATATCTGCTTTCCATTTATTAATTTATTGAAATCATTAAAAAATAAAGTCAGGTGGGGTTGTGAGCTTGACAAGCATCGGGGGGGGGGGGGGTGGCTATGGGCCCTACAAGTATTGTAGATAACCAGAAGGTCATGGATCTAAAAATCTTTGAACAATTACTGTGCCTTACATGGGAGGTCTCATTATTTTTGATGATACTTCCTCTCAAGTCAGGAGTGTGCACTATTCAACATTGTGTGCATAAAATGGGAATATTATACCAAAAATATGGTTTTTATAGATCAATAGCATATTAAGTAGTTACTGGTATAAGTAAATAAATAAAACCTTGTCAACGGGTACTAAAGAGTGATAGTGAAATCTACTACTGTAGAAATAAAGTTCTGGATATTTAAGAAATATTTTTAAAACCTTTGTTTTAAAGGTTTAAAATATGCAAACAAATTCTGATTTACATCTAGGCAGGCTTGTCCCATTTAACTCTTGTTCATGAAATGAGCTAATAGAAATTAAGGAATTCTCATAATATTTAAATGTAAAACCTCAGATTCAATTATGCTATCAGCGATAGGATGTATTATTGAATAAAATGTAGAATGATGGGTTTGGCATTTGATGAACCATAAATATCACATTGCAAAAATTGTTTGTGTCACCAAACAAAAGGCTAACCTCTCCCAACCCCTGGAGAGAGAAAATGGAAGAGAATGTGAGTTGTTCTTAAATGCTGCTTGTCAGTTTTATTACACGTTATAATATAAGAGAACTGAACAAACCAACAGGCCAAATCAGGCAAGTTTAAAAAAAGGAAAACAAAGGAACTGGTTTCTCATATGAAGGAAAATAAACATTTGGTTAATGTTTCACTGCTGGTTAATGGAACAAATATCATGGAAGAGATTAGGCTGTGAGCCATTGCTGGGGCATGTTTTGCTAGGCACATAGCACTTTCTTCCCTGGTCTAGAAACACAAGTGAAGCTTTTGGGATGTGCACAATGCAGTACTTCTACAGTATACTGCTTTTGTCTTAGTTTAGGGACAGTATATGAGGTCCTCAAAGGAGAATTCCAAGTGATCTGCCAGGGTGTCAGAGTTAGGCTGTCTAGATACAAAGGAAAACACATCTTAGGTGATCACCCGAGTCACATAAGTTACCTGCTGCCTAAGGAGTAAAAGAGGGCACATGTAAATTTGAATTGCTTTTTTTTTTTTTTTAGATTTTTTATCCCGCCTTCGTTATTTTTATAAATAACTCAAGGCGGGGAACATACCTAATGTTCTTTCCTCCTCCTGTTTCCCCACAACAACAACCCTGTGAGGTGAGTTGGGCTGAGAGAGAGTGACGGGCCCAAATTCACCCAGCTGGCTTCATGCCTAAGGTGGGACTGGGACTCTCAATTTCCTGGTTTCTAGCCTGGTACCATAACCACTAGACCAAACTGGTTTGCTTTTGTTTTACAGGGAAGAATTGATTAAAGAAAGTTTTAATTATTTCTGCAAGGTAGAAAATATTTGTATTTCTATTAGAACACAAAATTCTGAGCAATACAAAATAACTAGTAATGGAGATTCAGAATAGCCAATTTTATGTGTAAAATTTAACAGTAATTAGAGTAAGTGAACCTGTGTAGCTTTGTTGATAGTAGATGGACTTTTTTTTTTTTTTTTGGTGCCTTTGAGTCAGTGTTGACCCCTGGTAACTGCCTGGACAATATAAATTATTTAAAGCATTTTGACTGGCAGACTGAGTTATTGCTATGACTGGCGGACTGAGTTATTGCTATAAGTGAGTGTAGTTGCCTATTCCATCAAGAACAGACCAGTATTGGATTCTGAGTCTGATTTAAAGTGACAATCAGAGCAAGATGTAAAACAAACAAACAAAGAAAACTTATTAAATTAAAAGGCAATATTATGCCACAAAGATAGGGATGTAGAAGATGCTTCAAAAAGCAGAAACAGCCAGGCTACTGATGTGGATAGACCTAAATAAGATTGAAACTAAATTAAGTTACATTTGCAACTTAATTATGAGCTCCTGTCTAGATTCTCAGGCTACCTGAACACCAAGAAGAGTTCGAATATTGTCTTTGTCAGTTTATCATGATAAGATGCTATCCTGAATTTGTCATTTATTTCAATACCACACTACTACTGTTTTCTTAATAAATAAAATATTTCCATTCCCTTTGTGAAGCATCACTTATTTTTATTCTTTCATCAAATGGAATGTCCAGCATACACTGAATAAAGTTTAATATATATATATATAGTTTGGGATTTTGTTGTTTGATCGTAACATCTAAAAAACCTAACTTTCATGCTGAATGAGCAGTTGGAATGTCACTGGAATTTTCTTTACAGAAAAAAAATTGAATTATTCAGTATAGCATTTCAAATGACAGACAGAAAAAAACAAATTCATTAAAATGTATAGCTTACCTTCGTTATATAAAAGTGTTCAATCACTGTTATCTATAATAAGAATTATACCTGAGGGTTATATAGTTACATATATATCACCATATACCTATATTATTGATTTTTGTTGTATGATTACTGAGAGTTGGAAGAAAAATTTCTGTAGTAGATACTCTTGTTAATGACAGTTTATTCCATTTTTAAAGGCAATATTTAGAAGTAGTAAAATAGGCTTGCTTATTATGTTTGTGAATTGTATTGGACTATAAGAACTATCACCTCCACCCAGAATAAGAAAGGCTGTATTAGTATTCAGTATTATATTACCTTTGAACATGAAATGTCTATGTAACAATCAGACCATTGGCAGGTATCTTCTATGAGTTATTTAAGACTCTCTAAATCAAAGACCATTGCCATATAGTATGGTAGTTAATTCTAGAATTGCCTGTTGTTTGACAATGTTTTCTTTAATATTCAATGATAATCCAAATTCACCAGCATATTTATTGATTACAAGTGGTTTTCTTTGGCTGTATAGATTAGGTGCAGTAAAAGTGGCAAGATTTGCCTTATCTCTCAGAAATAATGATCCCAGGGGCTCATTATTGATCAGGATGATTCAAAGTTCCTAAGTTTCTTTCATACGAATTAATAGCTATTAAAGAAAGAATGGAAGTAGAGTATGATATACTCCAGAGTGGGTTTGTGTCCAAACCAGCCCTGAGCATATGATTTGTGAGCTGTGGTTTATGACTTAACATTCTCTGAAGACCAAGTTATCATGGCTTATTTATCAGATAAGAATTACCCACAAAGTGGCCTGTTCATCATTAACAGGAGATCTATGGGACCAGTAGAACTGTGCAAGTGTTAGCTGTAGTTTTACCTGGTTTAAACATGCATATGAGCATTAGATTTTGTAATGTGTTAGTAAGCAGTTGTAAAAGTTAGATACTATATCAGTATTATAATGAATAAACTTTCCCCTTTTGGTCATGCACGAACAAAACACTTCACTTTTTTGTGGTATGATGTCATAAGTATTCTCTGTTGTTTCTTTCTGTTAACTGGAAATATTTTTGAAAAACAAATGAGGCATAACTCTATCTGGGGTTCCTGGTACATCATTCTTCTTTCCTCTCATGGTTTTCCTTGTGTTCCTACTGAACATGTTCAGTCAGTCATTATTGACATTAATTAGTATTGTTTCTATATTCTTCGGGGTAGATGAGCAATGTGGACTTACTTTGATTTCTTTGCTAATGTCTGGAACAATTTTTGTTTCTACCTCTAGGGCATTCTAAAAGAGTTTCTCAAGAAAAGATTTTTCCAAACAGTTAAATATTTCATTCTACACTTTTTTATAATTAGGCATTTCTTTCCTGCTATTTAAATTAATCCTTCTTCCAACCTGTGTCAAAGGTTTTCTTTTAATTTTTTCAACTGAATCTTTATGGGCTATTTTGAGTCTTCCTCTCCCCACCAGGGTTTTTCTCTTCATTTTTTGGGAAACCTTCCTTTTAGGGAAAATTGGAGGAAGTGGAAATCAGGTGACCCATGTGACATCCCACAAGCACAATAGAGATATGTTTACTAGAGAGACCCGCTTATACTTCTGAGACACTGCTGAGTTGACCCCTGATAATTCCAACAAAAAGTAGCACTGATGTCATGAGTACTGATGGTGAGCAGGAGGGGGCCTCGATCCAGGGTGGAAAACGCATGCGTAGTACTGAGGAGTTAAGCAGCCATTCAAAGAGACACAGATCAGGCCCGCCTTAACCTTTGGGGTTTATCTGTCTGGGTTTTTCCCACGCTTCTTCAGTTTGTTAGGATTCTGTCTTACGTAGCAGTAATAAACACTAGAGACCTACTCCTCGTCTCAGCGTGATTCCTGACTGTTAGGACAACTAAGTGGCTATATCATTTACTAATCTTTCAGAAATGGTTTGTTTTGACATTAGCAGTTCACTATTTTTTGGACAGTTCAGCAATTTAAATTCGGTTGTAGAAGATTTTTGCCAATTCCCTCAGAGCAGAGCTTTCCAAACTGTGTGTCGTGACACGTTACTGTGTTGGCTGAAGTGTGTAGGTGTGTCGTGCGGTCAAGGGATCATACAGGTACTGCACATGTGCAGTATGCGTAATCGGGTCGAAACAGCTGATTCTGCATGACTTCCGGTGACGCGGCCACACCTGCAGTGTGTTAGGATGGAGGCTGAGTCAGAGGAAGACGAAGAAGGTCTGTTAGGACCGTTAAATCAATTGGTGGGAAATGATGGAGAAGGTGCGAAAATTGAGAAGAGCCTAGCGCGGAAAAAGTTGCCATCACTGCCGCCGATCAGCGCGAGAGATCAATGAGCAGGAAGGAGGGCCGAACAACGGGAGGCCCGACTGGCTTCTAACCACTAATTTATGTATCTGTCCGTATCTCTTATAAGGGGTTAGTTTAACCTCCGGTTTGCTGAATTACCGTGTCACGAAATGATGCATGTCTAAAAAGTGTGTCACCAACATGAAAAGTTTGGAAAGCTCTGCCTCGGAGCATTGTAGATTCCATTTGACACTTACAATGCTGCAAGTACTGGCGGTGATGACTTTTTCCCCTCATACCATCACTAAGGCAGAGGAATCATGTTCTGGAAGACCTGTTTGGTCTAAGAGAGAAAATGCAAAAAGGAAACATCTTAATGAGATATTCCCAACTTCCAGAAGTTTGAGAACCACATTCCAGAAACAAGAGCTATAGAGGGGGCACGTTTGAGGGTAAAATTGATGTTTTAAGCCTCTGCAAGACATTTGGGACCAAGAATGTCATTTTTACTTCCCAGAAGACTCCAAAAATGCCCGCCCAACCTGCTATTTTGTCTGTACCCGCTCCAAGAGACATTAGAAATTTAAAAAAGGATGCATTCCTGAGTTACAAATTGATGTGACAATTTTTTTCATTGTGATACAGTTAAGACTTAGGGCTCATCCTCACGTCCCCATAAATGCAACATGGACGTACCCCAGTAACCAATTTTTTAATACCATGTCCAGCTGACAACTGAGATAGATTAAAGTTGTCTTTAGCTGTTCCAGTTTTAAAGCTGTCTTCCTTCCTTCTTCCTTGGTACATTTTTTCCATGGATACAGTACAGTGTGCATGAACAATATGGTTGATAACAAGATGAGGAATTGGAACTGCTAAGCTTCTCTTGGTCACTTTAGGTTGCTCTGAAACAGCCCCTCCTGTCCAGTTATGCCTGCCGTGGTCATTTTGATAGGCAGTCCTCAGGTTACGACCGCTCGTTCACTGACCATTCAAAGTTAAGACAGCACTGAATGAGGAGGACTTAGGATCAGTCCACAAAATTGCAGCCATCGCAACATCCCCACAGTCACGTGATTGCTATTTGGGCACTTGGCAACTGGCTCACAATTACAGTGGTTGCAGCATCCTGCAGTCACGTGATCACCATCTGTGACCTTTCCTGCCAGTTTCCCACAAGTTGCTCCCATTTCCATGCTTTTTTGACCACCTGCGCACCTGCCCGTGCTCCATAGTGCCTACTCATGCAGTCCACCCATGCACCCACCTGTAGCTCTCACCCACAGTTCTTGCATGCCGGCCTGCTTGCCTGGGAGTCCCACCTTTTCCCACATCGTGGTCATGTGAGGTCTTCAGTTAACAACCTCTGTTGTCCTGGGGTTATGGCAGCAACTGGGACTGCCAGGATTGCTGTTGCTAAGCAGTGTAGTTACGTGACCTCGTGCTTTACAACCACATTGCTTAGCAATAGAAATTCTGGTCCCAATTGCCCTCGTAACCCAAGAACCACCTGTATGTGTGTGCTTCAAGAAAGGCTAGGCACTTGGCTTCTGCAGAATCATCTCTTCAAGAAACCTTTAACACTTTCTGAAGCATTTGTTACTCAGGGTTTAGTGGTTTTTTTTAGAAGAGCACTGGACCTGTCTTTAAAAAACCAAGATAAACTCTCTTTAGAGAGTACCAGTCTTGTGCTTTACCGAACGTTAATTCAAACCAGGAGAGAGAACTATGTTCCTCCAGCTGGTTCTGTAATGTTTTCTGTGGATGTACTTTCTACTGCTTTTATTTCTTTAGAAGGGGACAGTTTTACCTGTTCCATGGGTAATTTCCAGGTGGTGCAGACCTTAGCTTCTCATTGCAGCACAGTCATTCCCTTGCAGCAGTAGCCAAGGACAGAGTTTGCTTTTTACTGATCATTCCCTCCTGCTTCATCTTTTGCCCTTCTTCCAGCCCTCTCATAGTTCTTGTCTGGAAACAGTCAATCCAAGGTATAATGGTGAAGTCTTCCAATTCAAAGAAGAAGGTAAAAGTTACAACACAATACAAGTGATTACAGTATTGTACTTTAAAAACTGGCATCAAGACATAGGCAATTTAGAGCGGCAAACTCTTGCCTTTTTCCTCCTGCTCTTTCTGTGCAAAGGGCTGCATGTTCCCCTCTTTTGTCAAAGGGATGTTTTCTATCAGTTCCCTGTTTTGATAATTGACATGCCTTTTATTGGTGGGAAGTAACACTCACAGTGCCTGTGGCCTGTCAGCCAAGTTATTTCTGGACAAGGTTTTAACACTCTTTCAGAAGGCTGCTAGACCTGTGTTCAGATATAGCTCAACTGCCCAGTCATAGTACAGAGCATCTCTGCACCTGCAGTCTGTGACTCAGGCAATTTACCAGCTCAACTGTTCTGAGAATCTTCCCAAGGATGCTCATCCCTACTCTGCCACAGATTAAGGAGAGCAATCAGTGGTTGCTTTTCTGACCAGCAGGTGACGCTTGGCAGGAGGGGAAACAAAGCCAGGGAGATCCATCAATCATTTTCTTCAACTCATTCTGCGTTGAAGTAAAATGGGCAGTGCCACTGTGAAGCTGAATAGAGATTTTGCAGTGAGGGCAGTGCAATTTGTGCCAGCGTACTTTTCTGCAGGCTCATAGACTGGAAGATGGGACTTGGCTGTCTGGCTGGGAGCCTTAGATTCCATGCACAGCATTCATGTCACATGTAGAAACAACTAATTATTAGCAGTTATTTGGTTGCAAGTATTGACCGAGTAGGTGTTGTGAAGGTTACTGCATAGGTACTATTTTGAGTACTGTACTGAAGTTAAGTGTTTGCTCTTCTACCCTGAACTTGTGTTGATAGTGGATATGTCACTTTCAAGTGGACTGAACATAAAAGACTTGCCCATTTCTTTTGTGGAATAATCTCTTCACCTTAGTGGGTTTTAAATTGTAATCTGTATTTTATATCTTTGACTACTAAAAGGATACCAGTAGTGTGTAATTCAAAGTTGGTTTGTTGTTTTACATAATCCATTTTCTTTTCTGTATTCTTTTTGTTCTGCTCTGTTGAATTAAAGCTTTCAATTCTTCCAGTTTTGGGCTATAGACATGTATATATATTTTTATTTTTTATAGCTGCAAGATGCTTTGTTTCACACTTTCCTAATGCTAAATCTGTGTGTTATTACAAAGGTGTAAAATTAATTTTTGCAGCACCTATTTTAAAGTGATACTTGGTTGCAGATATATCTGCTTAGCAACTCTGTCAGTGGAGTTATGAGATGTATCTTCTTTCCTCTTTTATTGGAGCCATAGTAAAAATATTAAATGATTAAGCTGTTGATTCATCCCCTTATACAGTCTTCCTTGGAACACTTCCTATTGTCCCCTTTTTTTACAAAAACAAAATATTCCTACAAGGAGCAACAAGTTTAAAAAGCCTTTATTGATGCCTGCTGTTATGCACTTACCAATATCAGAAAAATGTCTTGCAGTGGCTTACAGAATAAAATAATATATATTTTAAAACTGTGTTGCAATAAAATATGTGAAAATATATCAAGATCCAAACAAATCATTTAAAAGTAGGGAAAAGAAGACTAACAGCTATAATAATCTTATCAAGTCCTACATCATAATTTAAAAGGCCTGAGGAATTTTTGTTAAAAAAAACCCCTTCAATTAATAAAAAGACATTAATTTCTTTTTCTTATTGGAGAATCAATTATTCTAATTAGATGAGTTCCTTCTGTAATGAAATGACCCTCCAGATCTACTTTCTAGACAGACTAATCTGATATTATTTTGAATTGAGAGAAGGGCCAGCAGAGAGAGGGCTGCAGATTTTTTAATATATCCCCTCATTCTCTAGCAAGTCCCTGATTCTTTTGTCCCTCAAATATCACACGTTGGAGGCATCTTTCAATAACAGAATTTACATTCAGAGAAGGTGTCTCTGCCTACTGTGTACAATCCCTTCCTTTGCCCCACAAACCACCTCATTCAGGATGGCATTCCAGGTCCTCAGGAGTGACTTTTGGGAAGTTGTCTGAAGATGAGGATGTGGAAGGTATAAAGCTGAGCTTCTTCCACTCTCGCTTCATAGGAGCTAATATTTTTGCAGATTTCATGGTAATTATATTTAACAGAGCTCAGTATCTGATTGATGTTATTACTGTGACAAGTTAAAAGATTTGACTTGGTAAAATGTGAATCTGTCTTTTTCAGCTAACAATTTTACATGAATTGCAAATTGGTCTCTGGTGGGATCCTGCAGGAGGATGAATGCAGAGGAGCTGGAGCTGCTGGGTGATTCCAAGTACAGGAACTATGTAGCTGCTGTTGACAAGGCCTTGAAAAGCTTTGAGTACTCAAGTGAATGGGCTGATTTGATCTCATCTCTTGGAAAGCTAAACAAGGTATGATGGAGATGCCCTCTGATTGATTGGGGAAAAAATATGAAGTGGAGTAAAACACTTGAAATTTATTTTATTATTATAGGCTGCTGTTTGATGAGTTTGGAGTAAAACGTTCTGTGTATTTTATACACATGTTATTTTCTAGTTGTTATATCCGACAAAATCTCACCTGTTATTTTTATAAGTATTAAAGGGAAAGTAATAGCAGACTTTATGCCCAATCTTTGGAGATTCCTCATTTCCACTCAGTTACATCAAGCATCAGTTGCCATAACATAATACATTCTATTCAGGAAGAGACCTTACAGACCCCTTTAATGCACTGGGCAGGGGGGCCGAGGGGGCAAGGAAATCAGTGTTAATGAACTCACTTCTGCTAGCATGACAATAGATAAAAATCCTAGATGTGAGGTGGACTTTTTTTTAATAGCACATAGCAACAAATGATAGACTATTTTTTGCCTATTGTTGATTAATTTTATGATGTAAATATGGCAGAAAGTTAATAATGCAAGCCAGTTTGCTAAATAAGAGCAGCTATACTCAAGGGTGGGTTTTCTTACTGCATCATGATTTGCTTGATAACGTATATTCAGAAAATTTGCTTTCAGACTTGTTAATCCTGTAAATAATTTTCTGATTAAAGCTGTTTGCAGTAACTTTCAAGAGATCTAACTATGTTTCTTGTCAGGTTCTCCAAAATAATGCAAAATACCAAGTTGTACCTAAAAAGCTGACCATCGGAAAGCGCCTTGCCCAATGTCTTCACCCTGCCCTGCCTGGTGGGGTGCACCGGAAGGCCCTAGAGACGTATGAGATTGTTTTCAAAATCATTGGGCCCAAGCGTCTTGCCAAAGATCTCTTCTTGTACAGGTAAACAAAATTACATTTCAATCATGCTCTTATTTTGGTTAAACAGCTTTTCCTGTAATAATTTTTTTTACAATAGCAGTTGACACTCCGTAGTGCAAAACCATATTCTTGATGTGCTTGATTACAGCAACCATTGTACTGAACTGGCAGTTATATAAACATCAACTAGAAACTTCCAAGTTGGAGAAAGCTGTCTTTGTATGTGTATATACTGGAATCTCAATTTACCAGACCTTGATGTAACCAATTTCTCACACAGTGGACCAGTTTTCAACTATGATTCATATCAATTATATCATTACACGATCAATGTTATTTGCATGGGGCTTTCACATAAGTAACATAAATCCCCATGATACTTTACACTTCGATTTAACAGATATTTCTGAATAACAGACATCCTGTCCTTCCAATTAGTCCATTAAAATGGGCTTTCACTGTACAGTGTATATGTGTATTTGTGTATATCCGTGACCATATTCATATAGTACTCTTAACCAGGTCAGATTAAATAGCTACTCTCAACCAGCAGACTAAATTTGGTTAGTGTTAACCTTTTGGGATTTAGTATGTTCTGCATCCCATTTCATTAGTTTATGGTTTAATATATTGTGCAAAAGGCAAAATGTCAATTCAATAACTGTGTTGTGTAAGTATAACTGGTGTGGCTCTAAAAGAAAGCAGTTTAATGATTTTATAATTAAATGATTCTATAGTTCTATGATTAAGTGAGCTTAATCATGTTGGTGATCAGTTACCACGTAGCACTTGTCTAACAGAAAAAAATAGATTGAGAGGTTGTTAGTAGTCTTTTCCACTACAAAGATTGAATGGTACAACATTAATCTGAACACCTAATTACCTTTGTCTACCAGCTTAAAAACAGTTAATAACTATTCATTATATTTAAGATGTCCAAGGTTTGATCCAAATGCTGAATTCCTCATGTGTTTATATTTTGTATTTATTTATTATTTTGAGATTGCCCAACTCTAAGTGATGGGTGGCTTACAATTTAAAAATTATATATATTACAGCTGACCGAACAGAACTGAAAGCCAAAAGAGCTCAGCCACCATCCTAACCCAAGGCCTGGGAGAACAGCCAGGTCTTTAACAATGTGCTAAAAATTAAAAAGGTGGGAGCAGTCCAGATCTCCCAGAGGATATCACTCCACAGGGTAGAAGCCATCACCGAAAAGGCATGTTTCCTGGGTGCCACAAGGTGACACTGCTTAATCAACAGGACTCAGAGCATGCTCACGCTAGCTGATCCCACCAGCTGGGTGGAAATGTATGGACACAGGCAATCCCTCAAGTGGCTAGGCCCTATTTATTATTTATTTATTCATTCATTCAATTTCTATATCCGCCCGTCTCAGCAAGTGACTCTGGGCAGCTTTACAGCTATGCCATGAAGAGCTTTATAGGTGATAACCAGCACTTTGAATTGCACCCAGAAGCCAAATGGCAACCAACGCAGCTCACTAAGCAGTGTGGACATGTACATGTACCATGACAGATCCATCACTGGCTGCATCTCTGCATTCTGGAACAGCTCTAGGTTCTGAGTCATCTTAAGGGGCAGCCCCTGTAGAGCACATTACGGTAATCCAGTCAAGAGGTAACTAAGTATCAGTGACTGAAGGACATCCCTGGTGCACCAGATAAACTTGTGGAAAGGCCCTCTTGGCCACAGCTGCCTTCTGCTTTTTCAGCAGGAACTGTGAGTCCAAGAGGACATCTGGATTGCATACTAGTCTCACATGGAGAAGTGCAACCCATTAAAGAGTGAAGATGGAATGTCCTAAAAATCAGGGGGTCAAATAAACAAAGGCACTTGATCTCGTAAGGATTGAGCCTGAATCTGTTCCTCCCCATCCAGGCCTACACAGCCTCCAGGACTTTAGAAGCATCACTAGATTGGCCCGGGTCATGATGTATTATTATCATCAGCAAATTGATGTTATCAGTGCTTGACTGCATGTTGACAAGTAATGCAAAGCAGCAATTATTTTGGTCATGGTTACATATAAAGGAATGTGAACAAAAAAAACCCCAGAAAGAAATAAGCATGGGTGATATTCAGAAAGCTTTCCTATGTATAGAAAATGACACAGAGGTTTCCCAGAGAGGAAATATAGTATAGGGTGCATTTTTTAGCGAGAATAACAACAGTGCATATTGAGATATGTATTTCCATTTTCCTTTTAACCCAGAAAATAAAGTTAGTGCTAGCTGTCCTTTTCAAGTGTTATCATACCCTTATCTTGATTAATTAACGTGGAAACAAGACAAAACCAGATTGAAACAATTTAATATCCTTTCATTTTGCCTCTACTGATCTTTTCCAGTATTTTTGTTTGATTGTGATACTATTTATATATCTAAATGAGTATTTGAATAAAGTACTTAGAGCTCGTGTGTGCAGTAGTTGTAAAAAAACATAGAATGTTATTCTGTATATTGGTATAAATTAAGTGTAGAAGAAAAATTATGGGTTTTTTGTTTTTTTTAAAACCAGACGTTTGATAATTAAGTGAAAATCCTGAAAAGGCTAGAAGTCTTGGAAAGAAGAATACAGGAGTTGCCACAATAATTAGTTATGTAATGGGGCAAATGTGAAGGGCGATAGAAATACCTTGCCTACATATCTTCTTTGTCAGTCTCTTAATTATACTCTGTTTCTACTTGTATAAGCGCCAAAGCCCAGTGTAAATAAAAAGCAGGAATTTAATGTGTTTTCATTTTTAAGGCAGGTACAAAGCTTTTGCAGTAGTTTTATTTTAAACTTTAGCATCTGAGACTTAGGCCATGATCCAGGCAATTCTGGCACTGTGTTTTATATCATGCTGTCCTTTTTAATCTTACGTATATCAGTAGGGAATGTAAGCTGCTTGGAGTCAGTTTTGATAGGATGGCTTGTAAAACCTGTAAATAAATGATGCAGTAATCCAGGGGAAATATATTATCACCGTAGAGTTGATGTTCACTGCTTCTTCCACAGCCCCTGGGTTCCCTGAAACGAGAATCAAAAGACCTTCAAAATAGAGTGAGAAGTGATACAATGGCTGCATGGGAAACTGGAACCAAGGAAAATTTCCTTCCTGGATTTTTATTGGGTCTTGATATTTAAATATATTGTTAATGCCTAATGTTTGGGCATGTTTTATATGATTATCACAAAATTTGAATGATGCATTATTAAATATAAAGCATTTTGTTTAAATTAAGGTTATGTGTTTGAATTCCACGAAAAATTATTAAAGCAAAGGAATATTGTTGAGAAGGGGAAGAATTGGCAAGATATGTGAGAACATATCTGGAGATTTGTGCAAGATCCAGGCTGCTTACCACTTCATGTCAGCTTGCCTCTTGAGGCCTTGTGCAAGACATGGTGTACTAAGAGAAGCACAGTACTAAACTTCCTTTCTGTTCTTTTCACCCGATGTTGTTGTACCACATTGGTCCAAATTTGCTGTCATGGAAAAATCTTTTGGCTCACAGAATGGCACCACTAGTTTTACCTGAATATAGACAGTGGGGGCTATATGTCTCCTTAAATGAGTGCTAATGTAATGTCTGATTCTTTTGAAAATAGGATTATGATGCAAGTGTGATTAAACATACATGAAATAATTTTGTTTTTTAATAGACATTGATTATATAAATGTAACTTGACTGACAATGTGTACAGTAATATTCTGATGTAAGGGGTAATTATTCTATGGAAATATTGTAAGTTCCATCCCCATTCATCTTAGAGAAGCACTTAAAAATCACACAACACACCTTTATGCACTACATGGCACATTGAAATATCTACCCACAATGGAAGTTTTCACACATTCTGTTAAATAGTAAGTGGTCTGTATGATTTAGCTTGTTGCATCAACCCAGGTATTATGGTTTATAAATGATGTCTTATGGCTTCATCTGGTAGCATGAACCCATCCAGCTATTCAACAAACCTGGGTTTAACAAATCGCTTAACACAATTTATGAATCTGTCATTCAGTTATAACAATTACTACTTTCCTTTGCAATTCTCTCAGTAATTAGTATTTACTAATTAGTAATGTTTTATTCAATCTGCTATATTGAAAGAAGGAATACCAAAAAAAGAGTTAGTACAGAACTAACTCTTCTAATTTATTATCCTTGGAGTTTCTCAAATGGAGATAATGCACAGTACAGTATGCAGCTGGAAGCTCTGTTTTGTGTGTGGATTGGACACCCACAATACAAATTATGTTAATGAGCTGGTATACAAAGCAGTTTTGTGTTTCATACCTGTGACACTGACCTCTGTCTTTTTTTTTTTGCTTGTATGTTTTTACAGTTCTGGCCTATTTCCTCTTCTTGCTAATGCTGCAATGTCCGTCAAGCCAGCATTGCTCAGCTTGTATGAAATTTATTACCTTCCTTTGGGCAAAACATTGAAACCAGGCCTGCAAGGGTTGTTAACTGGGATACTTCCTGGATTGGAGGAGGGCTCTGAGTATTACGAAAGGTAAGGCTGAAGAATAATGGAATGTTACTGTTATCAAAACCTATCTTCCTTGTTTTAATTGGTTATGACAATGGGAGTTAATGTTTTGAAGGGAAAAGAATCAAACATTCTTGTGCATAAGTTTAAAAAGCTATTTGTAAGTTCCAGCTTCAACATCGAACTATTTTTCTTCTTTCTTGTATCTGTGATTCAGATCCTATTTCTGATTCACCTGGGGAAAATCTGTTGTGCTTAACTTTTGTATGAGCCACACATTCAGCCAGAATTCATTATAATTCATGCATGGTACTTATTGCAGGACCAACCAAGCAAGGACCCCTCTACACGTAGTTAATTTAGCATTCTGTCTGAATCATAACCCATAGTATATTCCTCCTCTACATCCTTTCTTTTGAATTCTGGCTTACCCTAACATTTAAATTGGGCACAAAATTGTTTCCAGGAAGACCGTTCTTAATCCTGTCAAACAAAAATTACGCATCTGTCCCTAAAAAGATACAGGAGAATTTCAAGGAAAGAAGTGAATTTTAGCCCCTACCTTCCCAATAAATTCCACATGATAAAAGCATAATTTCTTGTTATTTCTGAACCTTCCTTGATTTTTATTTTATCCTCTACTGTTGCTTGTGTCCCAGAACTAACACCTTGCTAGAGAAGGTTGCTGCAGCAGTGGACCAGTCAGCTTTCTACAGTGCACTATGGGGCAGTCTCCTTACCAGTCCTGCAATTCGGCTGCCTGGCATTACTTATGTCCTCTCCCATCTGAACAGGAAGCTTTCTATGGAGGACCAGCTCTATATAATAGGCAGTGACATTGAATTAATGGTAAGTGTTTGTGAAACTTTATGTAATGACAGCCCTCAGTTCTTTTCCTTCCTAACTTTTTGATAGAGTCATTGTATGAAGAAATGCATCCTGCCTGTATTGAACCAACAGTGTGTTAAATGGTGGAAAACATTTAAAATGCTGATATAAATTCTGAACTTATTTACATATTTACTTTCAGTATTTAACTTTTTTATCCGGGCAAAGCAAAGAACACATGTCATTGCCAATTGATTCCAGTGAGAAATTCAACTCTTGCCTGTGGATTCAGGGTAACTTTAAAGGAGCCTATTCATGTTGTTGTTGTTGTTTTATAAAATTTAGCCTGAATGTTTAATTTTTAAGTATCTCTGAAATATATATCAGTATTTTACAGATACATGTATATCATGTATTTGAAAGAGAGCAAGTTAGATCAGAATGTGTTTCCTGCAGACAAAAAACAGTTTGCTTTGAAGGATACATTTTTTTTCAAATAAAAATAATCTGGAGGAAGTATCCTGTTAGTGAAATAGGGGAAGAATTATTTTCCTCAGTTCTTCACTCTCCCATTCCCATGTGTCCCTCTGAAAGTGGGAAGGGACATTGGGGGCAGCAGGGAAAAGAGGAGATAAGAAAATTTACATTTCTTTTCACCAGCAGGATGATGCTGAGTAGAATTTATTTCAGGGTACTACTCCTGACTACAGAAATATTTCGTTTCACAAAAGATCATTTGGTATGCATTATTGGCAATGTAAATGTTTGCATTTTAGATAATTAATGCATTTAAGTAATACTGTATTTGATACAGTAGTGCCACAGAAGTGCTTTGGATCTTGCATGAGCAAAGCATTTTTCTGCTATTCATTAAAGCAGACCTTTTTTGGGGGGGTTTGTTTGAGCCTTAAAATACACTATTCAAATTTGTCTTTTAGTAACTAGAATTATTTAAAAATCTTATTGGCAATAAACTGATCTAACAAATTAATAGTTGCCTATGACTCCCAAAGAAAAAGTTTTGCCACTGTTTTCAAACTGATACTATCCCAGAATAGAATGTGATTAAAGTTCAAAATTATGTTCCTGACCGAAAGTCTTCCAAATGTGCCTAGCAGCCTTTATGCAGGAAAAACAACAGTGCTTTGACTAAAAATGGAGCTATCTGTATCAGGTTTTATCTGAGATGTTAAGATTTTACATATTTACATCCACAAATAAAAAAAGTTGCCTTGGAGTAACCATTCTCAGATACTTAGAAGAATTCAAACAACAAATGAAACCTCAATGGCAAGTATGTAATGTTTTTGTAAAAGTGCAATTTTTAGAAAAGTAATTAAACAGCATTATTAATTTGTACCGCTTTTTAATGGCAATTTTATTTCAGGTAGAAGCAGTAAGCACTTCAGTGCAGGATTCCAGTGTCCTAGTGCAGAGGAGCACACTTGATCTCATATTATTCTGTTTTCCATTCCACATGAGTCAGGTAAAACTTCTGAATGTTTATTGAGTGAAAGATACCCACAAATACAAATTTCAGTCTCCCTTTCTTCAAATTTCCCAAGATCTGCATAGTATTCCAGCATGAAGTAGTAACTCTTCAGTTGCTAGACTTCTATTTAGCATATCTCTTGTATTCAGAGCTTCTTTTCAGACTTCTATATCTGCATAGAGTGCTGGAAACAAAAGAGTCTGTTTTTATTCTGGTGGCAACCTATTGCTCTTCAAAGAACACCGCTCTCAAAATTCTCCTGTTTTGGAAATGGCTTTCCAGAGCCAAGTCTTTTCCTGGAAAAGCGTGGCCCTTTTTTCCTGGGCCATCATGCTACTTAATCTGTACAAATTCTTCAAAAGTGGTGCTTCATAATGTACAGGAACACATGTGAAGGGCCTCTTATAATTCAAGCAGGTGAATCTTTTTCTAGGTTGATGTGGCCGCTTCAGTAGCTGCTTCTGGCTGCCCCTATAATACATGAGCGACTCCTTGACATCTTATAGCGTGTGTGTGTTTTTTTAATTTATTTCATACATGGACATTTACTGGTGAAACTGCTTTTGATATTTTGAATCAGTTTCCATACTTAAATTATATAAACTTGAGCATTTCGATTTGCTTTAAACTTGTGGGTTAAGAAGAAAAAATATGTTTTGTCTCACACTAATTATTTTTATTGCCTTGTACTTGGGCTATGATATGTTCACCTACATCTACATAGTGGATTTTTAATAAAGATGCATTCAAATCTAATTTGCAGCTGGTATAAATTTTTATAGGTGCTTGAAAGTGAGGTAGATAATCAGTTTTCCATTGTATAACAAAGCTCTTAAATATGACACTTGTTTAAATGTGACGTTCCCGATTTTAGGCAACACGGCCAGACATGATCCGAATTCTTTCAGCATCTCTTCACGTAGTTCTGCGCAGAGATATGTCCCTCAATAGAAGGCTTTATGCCTGGCTTCTAGGTAGGTGTAGGATTTATCTATTTATTTACATCTATGCATATATCATATTTATCTGAAATGTGTAATCTGCTTTTCAATTTGCAAAAATCTTAAACCAAAGTGCATGATTTTTACTGAAAAATCAAAGAATACTATTTAACACATGAACACTTAATGCAAAAGTATCAGTAATTGAATCAATAAGAGCCAGTTTGGTGTAGTGGTTAAACCAAGAGACCGTGAGCTCTAGTCCCACCTCAGGCACAAAGCCGGTCACTTTCTCTCAGTCCTAGGAAGAAAGAGATGACAAGCCACTGCCAAATTTTTTTCTAAGAGAACTGCATGGACTTGACTGGGTAGTCTCCATGAGTCAAAAATTGACTCAAAGGCAGGCACATGTGCACTTACACACACACACACACTCACTCTCAATAGTTTTTGTCACATTATTGTTAGGAAGCTGCTGCTATATCTATCTGTAATTGGTCCTATGTGTTCTGCAAGGTTTTCCTTAATTATTTTCAAAATCAAAAATAAATAGTTTAGAGAATGTGTTTAAAGTTTTCAAACAAAAAGTCATCATTAACATATTTAGTTCTCTTTCTCCTCCTCAAGTTAAATTTGTGCAGAAGGGGTCTTATTAATAATGAGAGGCTTGTCTGATATGGTAATTATTCCAATTACTTCCAGTTCCTGCCCTTTCTGCACAGAATTTAGAGGTATAATTTTTGTGTACTTTTAGGCTAGCCTTTCCCAGTCTGGCACCCTCACAGAATTTGGCCATCTTGGCTGGGAATAATTCCTACATATCTGGTGGGTGCTAGGTTGAGTGAAGTCTCCTCCAGATTTAGAATTGCTCCTAGATTTTGGCTGGGAGAGTAACACTGTCAGGTTTGTGGAGTCCTTGCTGCTCTCTGAGTCTCACACTGAAGATGTTGCCTAGTCTGGCAATGAAACATCTGCAAGAAAACAACAAGGCTCAGAGAGCAGCAAGGACTCCACAGTTCAACCCTGAGCTACAGATATTCTCCTCAATTGTCAGGTTTGCTGGGGAGGTCCCAATGGCCCTCAACACTGTCAGTATCATTACTTACTTTCTTCCCTCTGACGTTCTTCTTGCCCTCCTCTACCACTTCATTTACTGTATCTAACCTTTTTGATAGAGACTGTTGTGTATGCTGTCAGACATATATTTATCCCATTCCTACTGTCCTTTTCCCATTCAGAAATAGCAGGGGAGAGAGTGTCACTGATGATCTAATAGAACCAGATGGCAGTGATGCTCAAGTGCCAGTTGCTTTGCAACTTTTTGAGTGTATATGTTTTAAAAATGTGTAAATAGAACATAAAGTCTATTGCAAAGCAAAATTCCAAGTGTCCCCTGTGATGAAAAGGTATCTTATTAGTCTATCAGATGTGAGGAAAAGGTTAACGGGCCTTAAAAGAGAAGCAGCCATAAAGCTAAGATACCATTGATCATGATATCCTTCTGGATTGGCTCTGGGAGTTGGGGGTCAGCGGCACAGTGTTGTGAGGTTCTCCCCCTTCCGCTGGAGCCAGTTCCAGTTGCTGTTGATGGGAGGGGTCCAGCCCCCGGCCTCTACTTTGTAAGGTGCTGCAGGGTTCAGTACTTTCTCCCTTCCTGTTTAACATCTGGGCAAAGCTGCCGGAAAAGGTGATCCGACGGTTTGGGATGAGGTATCATCACTATAGGGACACAGTGGCGCTGCGGGTTAAACCGCTGAGCTGCTGAGCTTACCGATCGGATGGTCGGTGGTTCGAATCCGTATGCCGGGGTGAGCTCCCGTTGCTAGTCCCAGCTCCTGCCAACGTAGCAGTTCGAAAACATGCAAATGTGAGTAGATTAATAGGTACCGCCTCGGCGGGCAGGTAACGGCGTTCCGTTTAGTCATGCCGGCCACATGACCACAGAAGTGTCTACAGACAAACGCCAGCTCTTTGGCTTTGAAACGGAGATGAGCACCGCCCCCTAGAGTCGGACATGACTGGACTTAATGTCAAGGAAAACCTTTACCTTTACCTATCATCAGTATGCTGATGATATCCAGCTTTATATCTCTACCTGTTACCTAAAAACTCAGGCACCCCAAGGTTTGCATGGAGCTGATAAAAACTTGGTCCCTGAATTTGGGAGAGAGACTAACTCTGCAAAATGGCTTTTTCACCCCTCCCAACAGCACAAATCATGAGTACTTCAGGCAAAGTGAAAAACATTTATTAAGGGGGTCAAGTGTTTTATAGGGTACAGAAATAAATGATACATACATTTGGTATAAGTGACATGTCAGAAAGCAAGTATTCTATAAAAGACATTGATTACATGTGAGAATTGAACAATAGAAAACATTGATTACAGATAACATTCCACAATCAGCAAATTTATGGGTTACGTCACTCTCTTTGCACTTGCAAGTGTATTCAAGGATTTTCAGAATACACTCTCTATTGTTTAGATGCTGAAAAGGCTAGTTTTTGCATGTAAAAGAAAGAAATGTTTTTTGGGTAAAAGGAAAACATGGTTTCCTGAATTTCAAAAGAAGGCATGGATGCCATGCTAATATCACCTTTATTAAAAAGCTAATATGAAGCTAAAATTCCAGACACCCTTGGCTATCTGAGTGATGCTGTGGAAGTTTTAGTGCCTGGAGGCTGTGGGAGCCTTAGATGGGATGGCTGTGGGGGCCTGGATGGGTTTCAGCTTAACCCAAGGAACACGGAGTGGCTTTGGGTTTTTGGACCTCCTGATTCTAGGTAGATTCCATTTTTGGTTCTGGATGGGGTAGTACTGCTTCAGAAAGAACCAGTGTGCAATCTGGGGGTCCTCCTGGACTCATGGCTCCTACTCAGAAAGAAGGTGGCAGCCTGGCTAGGAAGGCCTTTGCATAGCTTTAGCTGCCAATTTGCTTCTGGGTGCAATTCAGGGTGCTGGTAGCACCTTTAAAACCCTACATGGCTTGGGGCTGGGTTACTTATGGTACCATCTCTTTCCAGTTGTTTCTACCCATCCTTTCCTATCCAGCAGGAGAGGCATGCAGCGTGTACCATCAGCCAAGGAATGTCAATTGGCAGGGCCCCGAAGAAGAGCCTTTTCTGCGTGGTACCCACCCATAATCTCTCCTTAGATTAGGTTGGCCCCCACCCTGTTGCCTTCTGTAAGGCTTTGAAGACCTGGTTCTGTGCCTGAGCCTGGGGCCCTGAATGTGGGACAGGACTGGTTTCTTGGCTATGTTGAGGGCTTTCTATGATTTTCCAGCAGCTGTGTTTTTTATGTCTTGTTTTATTTTTGTATTATATATATTTTAATTGTATTCAATGTTGTGAGCCTCCCAGAATCATGTACTTGAAAGGGGCCGCCATAAACAAACAAACAAATAAGCAAGCTTAGAGGGAGAGGACGTAAGGGAAGAGAAAGGCAGTTGGCAGTAGGACTCTAGTAACTTTCTCAATGAAGCACTTGGGGGGGTCTTTTTCTTTTTTGGTTTGTTTGTTTTTTAAGAGAAACAGTTTACCATATCCTGTGTTGTTAGTTGGTGGCTTGGGCTGCCTTCAAAAAGGGATGGGAGACTTCATTCAAAATACGGTCTCATTTAATCACAAGACTGAACCAAAGGACAGTATTATTCTTGGACTGGAACAACTCAGTATTTCTGAGCTCATTTCTGAGCACAAATCCAAGTAATAGTTTTAAACATTAGAACATGAGGTCTTGTTCTACAACTACATAAATGAAATGCTTTTTCCTAACCAGCCATTTCATGCACAAAAGCTTCCAGTTTTGAAATACCAAGCTTGTGTGAATTATGTATATGGTAGCTAGACTGACTTTGTCAGCAAGATTTCCACTAACTGGCAATAACCTGGAAACTTTTTGTGCTTATAAAACAATATACAGTAGTTTTATAATTTTTGTAGTTTTATTGTGGTTGTGAACCACCTAGAGCTGTGCTCTAAGATGGGTTCCCCATTTAGTTGTGTCTAATGACACACTAGGGGCGGTGCTCATCTCCGTTTCCACGGCCGAAGAGCAGCATTGTCAGAAGACACTTCCACAGTCATGTGGCCAGCATGACAATCACAGAAACGCTGTTACCTTCCCACCAAAGCAGTACCTATTTATCTACTCGCATTTGCATGCTTTTGAATTGCTAGGTTGGCAAGAGCCGGGGCGAGTGCGGGAGCTCACCCTGCCATGCAGTGCTCAGATGTTGAACCGCCGAACTTGCAACCTTCCGGTCGACAAGCCTGGCGTCTTACCCACTGAGCCACCACACCCCCTAAGATGGGTTGCCATACAAATATTTTAAATAAATAAATATGTTGTCAGGACATACCCTACAAATCAGTTTCCAAGAATGTCATGCGTGTATCCCACAAAAAAAAGTGGAGGGGACTTATAAACAGAAAGGATAAACATACAACAGTGTCTCCTACTGGGGAAGATGACAATGGATTCAGCTCTTCTCCCCAAACTATTTTTTTATTCGATTTATTGACAGGATTTTTAAACTGCCTTACTTTTATACAAAGCTCTAGGCATTGTATAAAATAATCAGAATATAATACAAAGCAATACAATAAAAACAATATGTTTTTGTACTTACAAAATGTTTAGCAGTGTAGTTCCTTAATATTTTTGTCTGAAGTAGTTCCCCATTATATCCTTACTGCCTATTAGGTGTGTTTTAAGACTGCACAAATCAGTTGCTTCATTACTACTCCTCCCTTTGAGTAGGGCAGTTGCTTAATTAGGATAGCTGTTCCTTATAAGCCAACTGTTTACTTTCCTTTCTTAGAGGATGGAACTGTGTATGCCACCCGGGTGTTCTCCCTGCCTAAACTAGCCAATTATTCCCCAGATATGTTGCAGTATGTTGCACTTCAGTATTAAAGTGAAATTCAGGTATCAGTCCAGTCAGTTTCTGTACATAGAACAGAGGGGAGTACCATCTGCTTTGCTTTAAGGCAGCAAAATGTCATGTGCAGTCTTACTGCACCATCATTCTCTGTGGTGCATCTACATATTGCAGGATTGTTGTAAGAATTAGGGCAAGATAATCCTCACAAAGCACTTTAAATATTCAGATATATGTATATAAATGTATGTGTGCATGTGCATTTTGCAAAATTGCTACTATTTCAGTTTCCTGAATCCTTGTGAAATAAAAGTGTGAAGTCTACATTAAATTAACTTTGGCATTCAGGAATCTTTATAGATACAAAAGCAGCCTGATATTTTACTCTTATTGAATTAGTTTCCTTTTATTAAATTTAACTTAAAATGGTCTTTCCTCTTGCCAACAATATTTGGACGGCAAAATGGTGAGTTCCCGTAACTCAGATATTGTGCTCCCTGTTCTTTGTTCTTTAAGGTTACTGAAGGAGAGCATTGACTGGCCTTTCATTTTCTTTGTTTGAAGGTTTTGATAACAATGGGGCTATTACAGGACCTCGAAGTACACGACATAGTAATCCTGAAGAACATGCAACATACTACTTCAATACATTCTCTAAGGAAATGCTAGTTCAGGTAATCAGTAGTTCAGGTAAAATGCTTGTGTGTGTTGGAGGAAGGAAGATACATATCTTTGTGTGTTGAATAATTGGTGAGTGCTGAAGTTGGTCATGGTGTGTGCTTTTTTGCATGCTGTAGTATCAGAAATAAATCTTGGCAAATCACATTAAACTGAACATGGATTATTAGTTATGTAATGTGATATGTAAAGTGCCCTCCCACAAAATGGTTTTGATTGTCTTAGGGTTGTTGGGACATACTCTGCAGATCCAAGAATGCCATGAGCGTATTCCGCACACACACCAAATAGCTTGTTCTATGAACAGGAGGGATGAACATGCAGCAAGAGCTCCTACTGGGGAAGATCACAATCGATTTTGCTTTTCCCACCCAAAACTATTCATTTATTGGATTTATAAACTGCTGCATAAAATAATCAGACTATAATACAAATAGCAGTCCAATAAAAAAACAGTAGTAACAGTAACAAACAATAACGGTGCAGATCTTTCTGTAGCTGTTTAAATATCATAGGCCTTCGGGAAAAGCCAGATCTTAATTATTCTCCAGAAAGTCATGAGTGGGGGCCATTCTTTCCTGGGGAGTAAGTTGTTTCAAGAGATGGGAGCAGTCATCAAAATGTTCACCTCTGTGTCCCCTCTGACTTTTAGCAGGCACTCTATTCAACCAGATTGGGCGGGCAGAATTTACTTGTAATAGGCGGCCTCTAAATTACCCAGGCCTTGAGACATTTAAGACTGCACAGATATTAGCCAGCACTTCGCATTGCACTTGGAAACAAACCAGTAACCAATGCAGCTCCATAACAGAGAGCTTCTGTGGCAACGCCATGACTGTCCAGTAAGCACACAGGCAGCTGCATTTTGCACCAGCTGTCGTTTTCAGGTGGTCTTTAGGGACAGCCCTGCGTAGTGTAAATGGCAGTAGTGGAGGCACAAGGGGAAAATGGAGGAGGTGACTGTCTCCCACAACTCTTTCTTATTGTCACTATAGCACTTTCTCCACAACCTTCCCCAAGAAGGGGAGGTTGGCTATAGAATAATAGCTGTTCCCTTGGTATTGCTTTGGAGGATCCCTTAATTCTCCAGAGCAGCTTTTCAAGGGATTCAGGGACAGCAGGAAATAGACAAATAGAATATTTGCATGTCTTCCTTGCTCCACCAAGAGCATTCCTTGAGTGGAATTCTTCTCCTAGGATATCTAGATCCAATTCCATGTTCCTCCATATTTATCAGGTACCAGTATTTTTCATGGACTCAGGACTGATTAACCAGACAGAAAGTTTCCTCTAGTTCAGTATACAATGATTGATTGATTGATAGATAGATAGATAGATAGATAGATAGATAGATAGATTCATTCCTTAGGGTTGCAGCTAGAATATTCCAGGTATATTCATGAGAGCAAGAAACAAGATTGATCCTCAAAGTGTTACTTGTAGAGATAGACTTCATCATTATATCTGGGTTCACATATAAGCAACAAATATATGTTATTGTTATTATTAGGTTTATCCCCATGGTTATAGGATCTGGGTCCACATACGATAAACCATAATAAATTTCAATTGATTTTGACATAGGATATTGTGTATACTCAGCCATTGTGATTTATAAACCTTGATTTGTGACTTAGCACAATGTGAAAACCCAACTGAGATTCCTTCCACAAAACATGGTTAGGCAAATCATAACATAGTGCAGTCCGTTACCCAGATCTGTGAGTGACCTTGCATTTTGCCTAAATTCTCATAATTACATACAAACCCTAAAGTATCCTCTTTTACAGGCTATGGTGGGAATTCTGCAAGTCAATGTGCATAGTGAAGAGAGCACATTGATGCAAGATCTAAAGCCTTTTCGGATTCTTATCAGTCTACTGGACAAACCTGAGCTAGGTAACTAAATGTTAATTGGCAGTGTGTTTGAGCGTATGACGAGTGTTGCATTAGACTGGATCTTGGATAAAAAACGAGCTTAGACTTTCTATGTACGTGTGTTCATGCACTATAAATAAAGCAGTAACCCTGATGTTTATAGTCAACCTTTCCTCTCCTTCTCTTGTCATCCAAATTACTATGATGAAGCCGTGCTCCTCTTGTCCTGTCTTCAAATGCTGACACCAGCCCATTACCACATAGATTGGTGGTGCGGTGTTGTTGTCATCAGGAGTAGAGAGGAAGGGTGGTGCTTATCCAGGGGAATGCTGGGAAGAGTTAAAATTGTGCTAAAGTAACAATCACGGGGAATGGTTAGGGGATCTACAGCTGTCTAGCACTGTAGGGATCTAAATGCAGCTAGATATGTCAGCAGACAAATTTGGGGTCAAATTCACATCATGTAAGTAATACAAGAAAAATGGCAACCAGGAATAACTAAGATTGCAGCCTAACTATTAATGGTGGCATGCACATGTTAATTCATAAAACAAACACAGTGATAAGTATCATATTAGTGTATTATACATCCAGTACCAAAATATCATCTTCCTCCTGAAATCAGTGGTAGCTGTCATCATTTCCAACAGTTTTCAGAACATTTTTTTTTACTCAAGGTAATGGTGTAAAAATTATTTTACCCCATTGATAAATTTCATAGTATTAGTGACATAAATGCCTGGAATAAAATGTATGTAAACACTTTTCAATTGTGTCAGTGGGCCTTTCAAATAATTACCTACTATACACTTAGTAACTGAAATCAGTGAGACATAAGCCAGCAAACATGTCATAAAGTCAATGGACAATTATTTGTTTGCCTTGTAAAAAAATTCTGCTATAATCAGCATTGTATTGCAAACTTATTTTCCCAGCACTTCAACTGCAGTGAAAATATGTTGATCAGATCTCTGCAGGATTTCTGGAATTCTGACAACAATACCAAATATACGTACAGTGCAGGATACTGTATCAATATAATTGCAATTCTTCCCCTTATTCATGTTAGGACCTGTAATATTAGAAGATGTCCTGATTGAAGTATTTAGGACATTATACACCCAGTGCAAAGCGGAACTGGATCTTCAGATGGAATCTTCCTTCAGTAAGGATCATATTCAACTAAGCAGGTGATTATGAGGGGAAAGAAGAAAGAAATCATTGCCATGGGCCTAATCATTCAGTTACTCCTGTTAATTAGTTTTTTGTGAATAGCAGGCTTTCATGCTCATTGGGCAAAAAAAAAGTAAGAATGCAGAAAATTGAGGGGGAAAAAACATTGTGTCACAGAATAGGTGGTCATCTCGGATTTTTGAGGATTTTTCTGATATGAACTGCATTTTCTTGGAGATAATATGCTAATTGTGAGTAGGGTCATATTCTAGCAATGAATCTTTTTTAAAAAGTAAAATCTTCTCCCTCAAGTCAGCTCAATTTCTGACGACTAAGGACACATCCATGTTTTTTCCCCCTTGGCCCCAGTATGGAGGTGGTTTGCCATTGCCTTCTTTTGAGATGTGTTTTGACTTCGTAGTTTAGCCTGCAGCCCTGGTATTTCCAGGTGGCCCCCATCCATATATTAACCAGACTCTGGTTAGCTTCTGAGTCCAAACCAGATTAACCAGACTAGCAAAGATGGAGCTTGTCTCTGGCCATTCACTACTAGAGACTTATTTCATCATGCAGATAGTTGACTGTTTATATATTTCATGGAGCTGTTATGCTTTTCTTTTAGCAAATTGAGGGAAAATAAGAAAACAGCAGAGCTGATTAAAACTGCCAATCTTCTGTTTAATTCTTTTGAGCCTTATTATATGTGGGATTACATTGCCCGTTGGTTTGAAGAATGCTGTAGGTAAGGTACATTTCAATGAATTGTTATATATTACTGTTGATAAGGTATATTTTATAAAACAGTTTTTTTATTCTTTGAGAAAAATAAAGGAATTGGTTCATTTCTGATCTGAAGGAAATAAAAGTTGCATAATTCCAAATATTCAAAGTCATCTATCTTTTAGAAGGGGGGACTGATGCGGAAGACATTACTTTATTTTTCTGAGAGAGTGTGCACAGGACGTGCTATCACATAGTTTCTCTGTCTTGATGACTTTCAAAGTATGCTTGACTCCAGTGAAAGGCATTGTTTTTAGGATGTATGAGGAATACTGAAAGTCCGTTTGGTGTGCTTAGTCTATAATGGTCCATTCAGATGTGCACATTAGTAGTCAGTGCTGAAGGTTATGGACCATGATTCTATATATGGGTCTTTTTTCGTGGAACAAATGAGGGGAGGTGATTTTTACCTCCCTGCTAAAACTTTTGCCCTTTGAGAAGTTGTTCTGGAGAGTTAGGGAACCCTGCAGAATAGTGTATGAGTTTGTAAACAGAAGGGGATTCAAGGACATTGCAACCTAATCTATGGGAAATCATAATAATAGTGGTTAAACAGAAACACTTGTCATTGCTCTTCTCCTTGGGAGAAGAGCAATGACAAATCTCGATAAAATAGTTAAGAGCAGAGACATCACACTGACAACAAAGGTCTGCATAGTTAAAGCAATGGTGTTCCCCGTAGTAACATATGGCTGCGAGAGCTGGACCATAAGGAAGGCTGAGAGAAGGAAGATAGATGCTTTGGAACTGTGGTGTTGGAGGAAAATTCTGAGAGTGCCTTGGACTGCAGAAGATCAAACCAGTCAATCCTCCAGGAAATAAAGCCAGACTGCTCACTTGAGGGAATGATATTAAAGGCAAAACTGAACTACTTTGGCCACATAATGAGAAGACAGGACACCCTGGAGAAGATGCTGATGCTAGGGAGAGTGGAGGGCAAAAGGAAGAGGGGCTGACCAAGGGCAAGATGGATGGATGATATTCTAGAGGTGACGGACTTGTCCCTGGGGGAGCTGGGGGTGTTGACGACCGACAGGAAGCTCTGGCGTGGGCTGGTCCATGAAGTCACGAAGAGTCGGAAGCAACTAAACGAATAAACAACACAAACAGAAACACAAATTCTTAATTGCTTGATGTTTCAGATTCTGATTTTTAAGAAACTGAGACCATATTTGGAGAGTATCTTTCTGCAGCTGAAATGCAGTTCTCTCACCTCCACTGCTGCTTTATGTTTGTTTGTTTGTTTATTTATTTATTCAATATGTAGGGCTGCCCATCTCACCTAAGTGACTTAGTTAAAACAGTTAAAACAACAATCCAATAAAAAAACAAGTTAAAAACCAAAATACAAACATATAAAACATTGATAACTTCTTTAAAACAAAAATAACCATATTTATAACATTATAAAAAGTTTTAACCATCTTTATAACATTATAAAATAGCAGTTTAGGAACTGTTGTTACATTAAGCAATCTGCTTATATTTTCTTGTCCTGCAAATGCTGTGCTACCAATGCATAAACTGTGCTTGAATTCATAGGCGGACTCTGCATGCTCGATTACAGGCTGTGCCTGGAGGTGCTAGTGAACCTGCTGAACTCCCTCTTACCAATTTCTGCCTTCTGGTTGATTTTTTGTTGGATATAGTCTCTTTGGTAAGGTTCCTTCTTTTTGTTAACCGTCTTCTTAATATTTCTCTGTTGTTTTATAAAATAGATGGGATGGAGAAACCTAATCTTTGGCTTTAACCCAGGTAACAATATCGTAGGTTCTGAGTTTAACAATTAAAATTTATAACACAGAGACTACCTTTTTTTTATGTGTAGGATCTGTTTCATTTCTTCGTCACTGTGATTTCTCTTTTTTTTATTACTATGCTGCTTTGACTATAGAATAGATTTTGTTGTTGTTAAATCTGCTAAATAATAGTAGTTCTTTTGTGTATATCACAGCTGTCTGTTAGATAACAGTATATGTTAATATAGTCTCTTGGAAATGCTTTTTTCCTGTTACCTTTCTTTTATCTTCAAATTCTTTGCTTTTTCATTTCAAAGCCTACTAGAAGTATGAGAGTGCTTTGTCAGGTATGGCATTATTACTGTTTTTCTCCTTTAATAAAAACAATCCTTTGCACACAATTCTGACAATATATATTTTGTAAAATTTGTTGTAAGAAAACTGAAAATGTTTTATTAGACCATCATTCTTGAACTATTGATTTCCATTATTAACCTGTCTTCAAGTGATTATTATTAACAGAATAAATAAAATATTTATATCTCATTAGGAGATACATACATGAATATTTTTCACATTCTAAAATTCAGTGAACAATATATTGATTTGAGAAAAAGGAATTACTTTTCATTGCTTTAAATAAGGTCTAAGAAGTACATGAGAATTACTCAGAAGTCATCACTTCTGAAATTCTTTAAAGGTTGTGCTGATTTCTTTTGTATGCTAGAATATGTGGGTTTATGTATATTTGTCTATAAATAGATATGAAGAGTGCATGTCAAGGATATAAGGCTGTATCGTGTAAGGTTTTTTGGAAAGGCCCTTCCTTTCCTTCTGTTCTTCTGACAGCTTCTCAATTCCCATCATGTTCCCAAAGCCTCTGTCAGTTCAGGAATTTGAATTGCCTATTGCATGGAACAGAGGGGGAAATCAGTAAAAGCAACGTGGAGGCAGCTTCTGTTGTTCTTAGAGCCCCAGTTTTAGAAGGTGTCCATGCCTGTCTGTTTGCTTTGGCCCCTCTCCTCCCCTCCTCAGTCCCCTGTGTTATAATCCCTCACATTTACTAGGGTCTTCCAATATTAAAGAGAGGTCTGGAAATATTATCTTATTCTTCTGGCATTCTTCTGGATTAAGTTATTAACATAACTTAATATGTTACTTAAAAAATCTGATTTCTGGAAATCGATTGCATATTTACATTGTTACAATTCACTAGATTAATAAAACAGTGATTATTTAATAAAGTGCTTTTTATTTTGTTTGTAGGAAACCTATATTGAAATACAAACAGAACATCTGCCTCAGCTTTTACTTAGAATGATCTCTGCACTGACGAGCCACCTTCAGACACTGCACTTGTGCGAGCTGACTGATTCCTTGAAACTCTGCTCAAAGATTCTTAGCAAAGTTCAACCTCCACTGTTATCTGCTGGTACTGATGGTGTCCTACAGCTACCAAACAGGCACAGTGCTCTCAAAGAATGTGAAGAGAAAAAGGTAACCCTGCAGATGTTCTTGCTTTGTTTAAAGATTACAGAGTAACTTTTTTAAAAGGTGTGCTATCAACTTATCTATTATTCTGCTGCTTAAAAGTCAGTGACCTACTACAAGAATGGTCAGGTGACCACTACCTCTAAGATCTTAGGTTGCTTGTACATTTTACCACCTAGAGTCCCTCTTTAGGGGGGAGATGGGCGGTGATAAAAATTTAACAAACAAACAAACAAATAACTAAAATTTCTCTGCTAAAATCTATCTTGGGTACTCCATGTTAACCAGCAACACACCTTATAAGCTTGTTTTCTTTGTCTCTAGTAATAGAAGAGAATAAAGAAGTCATTTCCTACCCTTACACTCAATAGAGCAATACCACATTTCCTGAAACTAAAGATAATAAATCTTTAGTATTGGTATTCTGTTCAGTTTTTAGATGTCTAACATTTTGAAGCTACAGGGAAAAGGAAGGGAGGATACAAATTGATTTTTTTTGAATAATTGAAATATATCCAGAATTAATTTTTATAGCACTGTCAATCAAAAATATCAACAATAACATATAATAACAGTATGCATAATTTGGTTTCCTCATAGTTATTCTGTATGGTGAATTTATTAAGTATAACTAGATAATAATTATGATTACTAATGGAATATACTTTTAAATGTTAATTTTTGTTATAAATGGAGCCATAACTGCAGACCTCTGGACAACCTGGGATCTTTTAATTTTGTCAGTTGACAAGTTGGAAAAACAAAGTTGAAGACAGAAGAAACTATCACAGGAAAATAAGACAGAATTATATCCTGTGCGGCCTTGCCAAGAGCAGATCCACCAGCCTCTAGACAAAAATCAGATCAGGCTCTGAATCATCTTTCCTTCTCTGGAGAAATGGCAATGGCTCTGAAGCCTCAAATACATCTGGTTCTTGTGCAGGAGAGTTGTGCCACACTGCTTGTCCTCTGTGTACAGGAACTGTACTGCTCTGCTATACTAGATAAAAGTCTCCCTTTTACAAGCTAATATGAAGCCTTTTGCAAAAGCCTGTTTTGGCAGGCCTTGTTGACAAAGTGGCCCTGCAAAACTGAAGACAAACCAGATAAAATAATATGGAGAGATAATCACAGTAACTCATTTGTACTAAACAGAACAGATAGGCTTCAGATTCATTAAATACTTCTATAGACTTAAATATATGATTTTAGAATTAATGTAATTTGCTGTCAAGATGCATCAAATAGCTTGGTAGTGATATTCATTCAATTTGATTCAAATAGTTCAGACTTTTTTTTCATACACTAGAAATCAATGGGTCTTTACTTAGTTATGGTTTAATTTAAGAACTATTAACTTCATTAAAGGGATTCTGTCATCATGCTTCATGTCATTCTAGTATGCAGAGGCCACAGAGTATTGAATGGGATTACTTCAGTTTAAATTTTATGTGGATTTTGTAAATTAAGGGTGAGGGTCATTGAAGTTCTAAAATAAGTTGTAGAAAGTATACAATAAGTAAAAGACAGCTGCAAGTATCTTCTTGAAGTTGTCTTTTACTTATAATCTAAAAAGAAGAGAAGGGTTGTTTTATGTGTTATTTAAATCTTACTCTTTTCTTCTTCTCTCTTGAGTAGATGCCCCTAGTTGCTGTAGAAAATCCCAATGAGGTATTTGAGGATGGAGAAAATCCCCCAAGCAGTCGATCATCTGAAAGTGGATTTACTGAGTTTGTGCAATACCAAGCAGATACAACTGAAGAGATTGACAGGATGTTGAGTGGGGGTCCTGGAGTACCTGCCATCCCCCTTATGGGCAGTGCCTCCTCTGAAACAGAGACTGCCTCAACAGTGGGTTCAGAGGAAACCATTGTGCAGCCTCCTTCCAAGTTGACCCAGGGGACAGGATCTCGGAGTGGGAAGACAATGACAATTCAAAAGACTGCAATGCAGTGCTGTTTGGAATATGTCCAACAGTTTTTAACCAGATTTATCAACCTCTACATCATTCCAAGCAATTCATTGTCTCGGCCTTTGGCAACAGGGATTCAGGAGGACCTTGTGAGAGGGAAAGGAGAGGCTGCACAATGCACAAGAGAGTCACAAGGAGATGCAGCTAGAGGGAAGAAAACAGCTAAGAAGACAACAGCAAAAGAGTATCTCTCTGCATTTATTGCTGCATGTCAGCTCTTTCTTGAATGTTCAAGTTTTCCAGTTTACATTGCAGAAGGAAACCACCCCTCTGAAATCCATGCAGAGAAAGCAGATGTTGGTGAGTAATTTTGTATATGAAATTTATCTTAAGGTGGTTTTTTTTAGTATTTGACTGATTCATGGGAGGTGGAGGGAGAGGGAAGGTATTACTACATTTCTTTCTGTTTCCTGTTTTATGTAAGCAAAAAAAAAAACCAGAACAGTGTTTGCTTCGTGGGGAAGTTAGAATATTTCCCAGTAAAAGTTAGATGTGTGATGTGCTGAGACTTAATTTGGAGAATCAGTTTGAAGAGATTCTGCTCCAGACTAATGTGCATTTAGTATATTGGTGTCCATCAGGGCTCAGCATAACATGTGGTTGAATTAAATGCATATCTTTATGTTTTTAATGTATTTTTATGACATACTGACTTTGGTCAGATTTACACAACACAATTAATCAGGGAAGCATGTTGTTTGGACCTGCTAATCCACTCAGTACTATGGAGGGGGAAAGGAAGGCACCGTTTAATCTAACTGTTAGTCAAACTATTTCCCCCTGTTTAAGGCAATCCAGAAACCCAGTCAACCAGTTGTTCAAGCCCCAGGCTGTCAGATCTCCTTAGAAATAAGACAAGTAGAGGTGCTTTATTATAAACATTGCTGCCAAGGCATAATAGCCACAAAATATGCCTCACAATATCCTCGTTGGCTGCAGTGCCCAAGCTACATTTTTAAAAATTTATTTGAATTTATAAGCTGCCCAACTCCAATGGAATCTGGGCAGCATACATCAACTGCTGCTGGCTGACCAATGGGTTCATTGTTCATTAACATCATGAAAAGCTTTTGCTGATGCACTTGAATGTGGGATTACGAAATCCTTTCATTGGGGATGAGAGGACTAATAATAGTATAGTTTTATTAGTCTTAAAAAACTCTAGAAGTTTTTCTTCTGTGAGCATGTTCTAGATGAACCTCATGGATTTCCAGATGTGAGCTCTTGGTTATAATTCTCAGCAAGGGCCATGCTGACTGGGCAATTCTTGGGGTTGAAGTCTTGAAGTCCTTGAGGTTGTAGACAGCTGTTCTAGATTATTCAAAGCTTGTATTACTTTTTGCTATACTGTATATGTATATTGTATGTTGCACTTTGCTTTTTGAACATAGATTGCACTTATCATACCTGAAAAAGCTCAGTGCACCATTATGTTATGTGTCAATCATGAAGCTGGAATGAAGCATTCTGAAATACATTTTATTCCTAGTTTTTATTTATTATCTATATAAATTCATGTAGGTCTGAAAATTCAGACACAACCCACAAACCTACACTTTTGTTTTCAGTAGCACCTGTAAATCAGTGTGCAAAATTGGACCTGATGCCTTTAGTGATATAAATAGAATACAGTAGTCCAAGAGTGCATTTCTTTGCCTTGTTCCGTTTCTCTCTTCTACATTGTCTTTTCTTCTCTGTTTAATGTTTACTTATCACAAATTTAGATGCTGGCCACATTCTAGAGAGCTATTTTAGATGTGTCTGATGAATACTTTTTACTTTTAATTACCATCACAAGTGGTTTTTGAGTACTGAGTTTCAAAACCAAACTGTACTTGCTATGATGCTGGCAAAGGTGGTGTTTCAGAAAGGCATAACTAGCCATAAGCAAACTATTCTCTGGTTAGCATTCTGTAAGCTGAACGGCCTTCCCATCTTGCCCTTCATTAAAAGTTACCTAATGAAAAATGATGCTATGGTTCTTTAATGCCTAAATAGAAGACGAATAAATAATCATCCATTCTGTTAGGTATCACAAAACTATCAATGAAGACTTGTAATGATGGTGATAGTTGAGTAGATAAGCAGGATGGAAAAAAATATCCAGATGTAAGTCAAATATAATAAAATGTATAATATGTAATAAACTTATCTTTTTCTATTAAAAATGTATAATAAAAATGTCTTTCCTTCTTTCCTTCCTTCCTTCCTTCTTTCCTTCTTTCTTTCTTTCTTTCCAGATTGTGAGCAAGAGCAGCCCCTTTTGTGGCTCCAGACACTTATGAGTGCTTGCAGGCAAGCAAATGATTTTGGTGTCCAAGGCATTACTATTTCTTTAATAATGGACTTAGTTGGATTGACTCAGTCAATTGCTGTTGTCACTGGAGAAAATCGGAATAGTGTAGAAACAGCGCAACCTCTTAGTCCAAACCAGGGAAGAGTAGCTGTTGTTATCAGACCTCCTCTTAATCAAGGCAACCTCAGATATATGGCTGAAAAGACAGATTTTTTCAAGGTACAGGAGATCATTCATAAATTTTTTGTAATAATTAAGATCTATAGTTTGGGGAGATTTTGTTATCAACATCAAGAAGCTGTATCTTTACTATTAGGTAAACAAAATTTCCCTTGGTTTTTCTTCACCCTCCTGTCCTCCCACTTTCCATCCAAATTAGTTTGGGGAACCTCCAGAACAATTTCTGAGGACACATGGGGAGATGCAGGAGAAAGGCTGACGGAGAGGGGAATCACTCTGTTCTCCTGTTCTGTGACTAAAAAGTCCCCTTTTCGGGAGAGATGGGCGGTGATAGAAATTTGAAATATAAATAAATAAAATAAAAATACTTCCATTTTTGGAAACTCGGCATTTATTTCATTCTTAGTTTATTCCTTTAGGAATTCAGAAAAGGGATTCTGTGCATAATTTTTAGTTTTTAAAATTTTAAAGATTGTTAGTCATCGCTAGTACATTAGTCAAAGATCAGGAGCCACTGTTTCTTAAACTATAATAGTTTTTGAGCATGTAAGCATAAAGGTGTATCTGGGGATCTCCTGGAGCAGATTGAGGAAGGAGGTACTGGTGGGTGCTGCTGGGAAATGGGGACAGTCCCATTGTACAAGTCAGTGTTTATTCGTGAGAGATGGGATTTTATGAAATACAAAACTCCCATCCATCCATTATTTTCTATTTTAATGCTGTCCCTCTCCTACGTGGTGTACAATTTTATGTTTTTTCTCCAGAGTAAAAATTGTTACTCTTTTGTTACATGGATTTATCAGAATAATGTTGCTGCGATTCAGCGTTAAGTAGAATTCTCTAAGAACATTCAGTTAGAGTACAAAACTATTATAAGTTTGAATTATCATTTTACAAAGTTTATTTCTGGGCTTTATATAGACTTTGGATGCAAAACCATATGAGTGAAACTCTTTTTATGCAATGGGGCTTTTTCTTCCCCTGCTCTCTGAAAGAGGTTTCCTGTGAATTGGCAGTGGGGCTGTGGAATACTGTGGGATGCGACATGTGGAGCTGAAGTAGGAGGGAGTTGGCTGAATTATAGATGCTGGATATTTGTTATTTATTGATCTATTTGTATCTCACCTTTTCTCTGTGAGCTCAAGACAACATACATGGGGCTCTTCCCATATTTTATCTTTATCACATCAACCCTGCTAGGAAAATGGCTGAGAGAGAAATGGCTAGTCTGAAGTCACTCAGGGAACTCTATATTTGAGTGGTAACTTCACCTTAGGCCTCCCTGGTCATGTCTGATACCTTAGCCATAGCATTATGCTGGTTTTAAAGCAGTGCCCAAAGAAGTGCCTTCCCCTTGTATAAGAATACAACAATACATTGAATCCAAGAAAAATCATTTAGCACTTTTTTCAATACCTGAAATAGAACATCCAAAGGATATCACTCAGTGGTCATGCTGAGGAAACTTTTTTTAAACCAAATGCTGTTATGTCTGTGATTATTCTGTTTTACTTTCCAAAGCATGTGGCATTAACTCTATGGGACCAACTGGGTGATGGAACACCCCAATATCATCAGAAGAGTGTGGAGCTTTTTTTCCAGTTGCATAATCTAGTTCCATCATCTAGCATTTGTGAGGATGTTATCAGTCAGCAGCTGACCCACAGAGACAAGGTAAATCTTTCTTTTTTCTGAGTTGTGTCTTCTTCTAACCTCCATTCCCATGTTTACTTTCTGCTGGTGATCTTTGCAACCAGGATTGCTCTTCTAATTTTTTCTGCTGCAGCCTTTAGTTTACTTCTTTAATGGATTGTTCTTCATGTCATTCCTTTCATGAGTTTGTAACTTTTAAAAATCTTGCTTACTACAGCATTTAAAAATACTTTTTTAATTTCATAGAAATACAATTTTAAATCACCCAGAGAGCTGTGGCTATTGAGCAGTTTAAAATTATTATTATTGTTTTTGTGGTGGTGGTTGTTCCTTCAGACTGATAATCATGAAAACAACACATGACAACTATACTGTTTATTACTGCCTTTGGACAATTTTCTCCTTACCTAATTTGATGGATTATATTAAGTATGAATTTATTTGTTCCTTCGTTTTGTAGAAAATCAGAATGGAAGCTCATGCAAAGTTTGCAGTTCTTTGGCATCTCACCAGAGACCTCCATATTAACAAGTCTTCATCATATGGTCGTTCATTTGACAGGTTGGTTAGATACATGGATAGGTTAAATAGAAAAGTATTAAGTATTAATAAATAAAGTTACATATTCATTTTTCTGTAATAGTCAGATTATGCTTATAGAATTTTCCAGAATAGTTTTGAAACTTTTAAAAAAATAATTCTGCTCTGATAAATCAATATTGTAGTGAATGAATATCCTTGGGAAAACAAGAAATAGGAAAAGGATAAAGCTGATAACCTAATTCAGTTTCAGCTTATCAGCATTAATATTTATTGTTTACATGTACATAAATGGGAGGAAGCTTGGCCCAACTTGCAGTAGAAAAAGAATCTGTCACAATATTGTTTAAATATTGCTCCTAACCTATATACGACCTGATAGAGAAATAGAAATAAAATACTTTATGACAAAGCAGCAATGACAGATAAAATGACTTCATCTAGTTTAATAGTACATGATAAAAACAATTTCCCAGTTCACTTGTAAAGTAGCTATTTAAATTGCAGAAAATATTTAATGTAAAATTAACTGTATTACTTGGAGAATAATTACTGAAAAAATTGATAACATTGTAGCCTATTCTTAGGATTGACTGGTGATTTAAATGGAGTATTAATCTCATTGCCTCTCCAACAGCATGATCTTTTAAACAAATCTTTTCTGTTGGTATACAATAGATATGATTTTTTTTTCTAATTAAGACATAATCTAAGATGTATTGAAATTTTGGTATTGATGTTAGCACCTCTTCTTTTTGTCCAGACAAAACAGGAATATTTTCTTTTTTATTCCTTTGAGACATTAAGGTTTGCATATCATATCATATATCATCACCAGCAAGCTTTTATAAAGAATAACTTTTTGTGTAACTAGATTGAAAATTGTTTTTTATTAATTGGGTTTCTGAAACATATGCGGATAGCCAATAGATATGCAAAAATTCAAGATTTGGAAAAACAATTTCCCTTTCTTTAATAAACAATTGCATTTTTTAAAAAAAATCTTCAGAATCAAAGATCACCCCATACATTTACAAAAAAATTAAAATTTTTAGAATATTTTACAGATACGTGTATTAGAATTCCACACAGAATGTACAATATTCTAGGAAATGCATTCATTTTAAGACTATTAATCGTGCCCCAAAAGATAAGATTTAAAGACTGCCAGCTATCAAGACCCAAAGAGATCTCATTATACATTTTATTCATACTTTAATTGCCATGTGGGGAAAAAAGAAGCCACACTTGGATCTAGAAGTCTTAAATATTGCATCTGGCATGTGGCATACATCTGGCATATAGAAATGTGCCCAGTGAGTAACTAAATTTGAGTTTTAAATTTTGTGTAAGGTTGCATATCTGGAACTTCTCTTGAGTGACTTTATTTAAAAAATAGTATATTTTAGTTACTCCTCTAAATGGCCAATCAATAGCCACAGGGTATATCTGGAACTCACCTCTTCTTACAGCTCTGAATACCACTGGCCTGACTAATTTGTTTCTTAAGTGATCTCATCCATGAAGCATCTAGTAGGTCTGTCCCCCTTCCCCAGCTGGAAGTTGCGGGGAGGGACTTTGCACTAGATGGAATGACTGACCTTGACCTGGAGGACTCCAGGAGCACTAATGTCATCAGGTCAAGAGGAAGTCTGGCTTTCCCAGCTGTAGTAATCGATCGTGACACCTGTTTCAGAGCTTGATTTTTCTTTTTTCTTTTGGCCTGTTACTTTAAATGAGTTTTTTTTTTCCCTCCTCAGATCCTTGTTTATCATGCTAGATAGTCTTAACAGTTTAGATGGCTCCACCTGGTCAGTTGGCCAGGCCTGGTTAAATCAAGTCCTCCAACGGCACGACATTGCAAGAGTCCTGGAACCTTTGCTTTTGCTGCTTCTGCATCCAAAAACCCAACGCATTTCTGTTCAGAGGGTACAGGCTGAACGCTACTGGAACAAATCTCCATGTTATCCAGGAGAGGAAAATGAGAAGCATTTTATGCAGAAATTTAACAGTAATGGTTGTAAGTACTGCCTAGTTAGGCACCGATTTCTCGTGGTATCTTCAGTTCGGTATTATACTGATATTATGTGGTATAAAATAACATGTTATATTTTATATTATGTATAATAGCATTTTGTACAACAAAATATCGTATTTTTATTTTTACATTGTTTTATTAGTGTTGACTTTCTCGTTTTACACACTGACTGTTAGAATTATATAATTTGAACATTTTGGTTATCTGAAGTTGCAAGATACCGCAGGGTAGCCTGCCAGAAGTGTGCAGATACAAGTACGATAATATATCAATAAAACCTATAATAATTAATACCCTTTATTGTAGTTTGGGTCACTGACAAGAGTTTTCTGTGGGTTTTCCCTTTTTATATTGGATATTATCTCATTTCTATAGGACAGAAAGGTTTGATCCAAAGTTCTGCGGATCTTTCCCATATCCATAGCGCTCCGTCTATCCGTAGCAATCAAGGACTTCTTTCATTCAGAGTTGAACACTAATATTGACCCTATTTTAACTCTTGTATTTTTGTTCTCAGCTCAAAATAGCTACTAGAGCATAATTTAAACAGATTCTTGTTGGGGTCATATTGCATATTAACTTTTTAGTTTACATCAGAATGAACAGCTTAAAGATAACTTGCAGAAAAGGAAATTATATGATTTATGCTAATAACTCCTAAATGACTATCCAGATTAAAAAAAAACTCATAACTACTTGTTTTCCTTTTTGTTAAGCATTTGGCACGATACCATCAAATCAAGAACAAGGCATGTCAACTAAAGAGAACAATGAAAAGCAGCTGGGTTTGGAGGAAATGGAGAATTTTAGCCTTACGGTCAACCCTTTAAGTGACAGGATCTCTCTCCTGAGTACCAGCAGTGAAACTATTCCGCTGGCTGCATCTGATTTTGACCTTCCTGATAATCAGATAGAAATAATGCAGAGTTCAGACTCTGGCTGCTCCCAGTCGTCTGTTGGGGATAACCTCAGCTATGAAGTGGAAGCTGAAAGCCTGACTGCACCAGATAGTTCTCAACATTTGAAAGTAGATTCACTAGATGAAATAATACAACAAGTGGTCCTTGACCTGATCTGCAAGGTAGTCAATGAGCTTGCAGAAGATGCACAGTCAGACAAAGATACATATCCAGAAGATACTTCAACTAAATTAAATACTTTAGATCCCATTGGAGAGGTATCCAAATTTGAAGAACCAAACATTCAGGACAGTCGGAGCAGTTTGCTTAGCAATGACAGCACTCAGCTATTATCTGTCTCATCTGAGACTGGACTTGAAAGTATTTCTAATGAAATTTGCAGAAACAGTTCATCACCATGCATCTCAGTATGCCAGCAGTCTTTCAGTGACCAAACTTTCACCTCAACAGAAGAAAAGTCAAGGCAGCAAAGTCATAGTAGCATCCAATTCAGTTTCAAAGGGAAATTGCCTGAAAAAATGTCAGAAAAGGAAACCATTGTGAAAGAATCTGGTAAACATCCAGGAGCAAAGCCCAAAGTCAAAATAGCTAAAAGGAAAGATGAAGAGAAGAAGAAAGCACAAGCTGAGAAGCTTAAACAAACCAGTGTTTTCTTCAGTGATGGCCTTGACTTGGAAAATTGGTATAGCTGTGGAGAGGGCGAAATCTCAGAAATTGAGAGTGATGCAGGGTCACCAGGGGCACGGAAATCTCCCCATTTTAATATACATCCTTTATATCAACATGTCTTACTTTACCTTCAAGTATACGACTCCTCAAGGACTCTGTATGCTTTCTCTGCCATTAAAGCTATCTTGAAAACCAACCCTTCTGCTTTTGTAAATGCCATTTCTACCACCAGTGTCAATAATGCCTACACACCCCAGCTTTCCTTACTTCAGAATCTTCTGGCCAGGCATCGCATATCTGTCATGGGCAAAGACTTTTATAGCCATATCCCAGTAGACTCAAACCATAGTTTTCGAAGTTCCATGTATATTGAGATCCTCATCTCTTTGTGCTTATATTACATGCGGAGCCACTACCCAACTCATGTGAAAGTCTCTTCACAGGACTTGATAGGGAATCGTAACATGCAGATGATAAGTATCGAAATCTTGTCCCTTCTTTTTGCAGAGCTGGCGAAAGTGGTGGAGAGCTCCACAAAAGGGTTTCCCAGTTTCATTTCAGACATGCTGTCCAAATGCAAGGTCCAGAAGGTGATTCTGCATTGTTTGCTGTCCTCCATCTTCAGTGTCCAGAAGTGGCACAGTGAGAAGATTGCAGGAAAAAACATAGGGACTGTTGAAGAAGGTTTCTCTGAAGACAGCCTTATCAACTTTTCTGAGGACGAGTTGGATAATGGTAGCACTCTCCAGTCACAGCTCTTAAAAGTCCTCCAGCGGCTCATTGTTCTGGAGCACAGAGTGATGACTGTGCCTGAGGAGAATGAGGCAGGTTTTGATTTTGCTGTGACTGACTTGGAGCACATCAATCCTCAACAGCCAATGGCTTCCCTTCAGTATTTGCACTCCCAGCCAATAACCTCCCAAGGCATGTTTCTCTGTGCCGTGATAAGAGCATTGCACCAGCACTGTGCCTGTAAAATGCATCCCCAGTGGATAGGATTAATCACTGCTTCGCTACCTTACATGGGAAAGGTGCTCCAAAGAGTGGTGGTTTCGGTGACCCTACAGCTTTGCAGGAACCTGGATAATCTGATTCAGCAGTACAGATATGAAATGGGCTTGTCTGACAGTAGGCATGTATTTCTCTTTGTCTTGTTTCTCTTGGCATTTTTTTTCATTCTCTTTAAAAAAATGTATAATTTGTGTATTACAAAATTGCAACAGATTCAATGTTGTTTTTAGGCCCCTTTGGATGGCTTCGGTTACTCCACCAGATATGATGCTTACTCTTTTGGAAGGCATTACAGCAGTTATTCACTATTGCTTGCTTGACCCATCCACACAGTATCATCAGGTAAACATCTTTAGATTTTTCAATTAGTTTTTTTTCCCCAACTATCAGTGTGCCCTTATTTGTCCTCTGGCCTCTCTGATGGCTTGTTTCAGCCTGTGCATTGTGCAGCCTGTCCATTGACCCTAAGAAATAACTCCTGAAACAGAGAGCATTGTTTGGCATACTCTGTACTCTTTCTGTATGTGCAGTTTATTACTATGTTGCAAGATCCTGATCTAACACCTAATATTACAAGAGCAATTTTATGTTACATTTAGGGTATCAGTAGCATAATGTTATGGATGCATATTTTGATATTAAGATACTATTTTATGAATTACAGAATTTGAGGCAGTCAATTTTGGAATTGCTGAACCCAATTTCAATCTTTCATTGAAACTGGACCCAGAATTTCTGTAAATTATAAATAGATAAAACATGCTTTCTCTTGATAAAATCTGTTTTGATTTGGAGGAAGTACTTCATTTTGTAACTATATTAAAACTTGATAAAAATAGAACTGTAGTTAGCATTATATCTGTACCCCATCAGATCTTGAAACTCATTTCAAACTATTGTTGCAAACTGGTTTGCAGATAATTCTGATTAGCATTTAATTCAATGAAGGTATAATGCTTTTCAAAACAGAATGGGGAAAGAACCCAAGTGGGAAAAGGGAAGAGTGTGAAAAGGGGATAGGGGAACCATTCCTGTACATTAATGTCCCTGAGAGTATTTGATTATGTTCTCATCTTTCTTGTTACTAGCTTCTGGTTAATGTAGATCAGAAGCACATGTTTGAAGCACGCAGTGGGATCTTGTCTATCCTTCACATTATCATGTCATCTGTCACACTTTTGTGGAGCATCCTGTACCAGGCAGATTCTTCAGAGAAAACAGCTGCTGCGGCAGCTGCATCTGTAACCACTATTAATCTTGGGTCAACAAAGGTTAGAACGCTGGAGTTATGTGTACAAATTATTTTGTCTAACTGTAATTAATTGTACTACTTTAAATCAATATATATAAATCATCTATACAATAGTTGTATTTGCACAACATAGTCATAGGAAACATTAATAAATACCAGTTAATAAACCATAACATATATGGGTTTGTTTTATAGTAGGGATACAAAAAATGTAGCTAGAAGCTACAAGCAGTGTTCCAGAATCTTTTACATGACCTCCAAAACGCCACTGGAGAGGCTCAAAACTTAGTGCCTCCGCCCCCATATATGGCTACTTTAAATTTTACAGATGCTTAAGGTACTCATTTCACTCTGTACAGTTCTTGACATTGCCTGCCAAAATAGGCTCTAGCCCTGTCCACTTAAAAAGTCTGACCCTAGACATGCGGTTCTCAAGTTGCTGGAAATTGCACACCTCTGTTTTAGAGAAAAGAATAGTGACTTGCTATACAGTGGAAACCTGGACATGTTTTACATTTGACTTACCTGATTTGACAAAACATTTGCTCCAGCAATGTACAGATTTAAGATACAGATACACTTCTGCGGACCACCACAAAGTCATTCTTTGTGATGGTGTGTCAGAACTATCACTTCTGCTTAATGCATACTCAGGCACTTGCATTTGTTCTCTTATCTGGATTTAAGAATTAGTGTTTTCTAAAAAATAAATATATTATAAAAACAAAACCATTTAAAGACACTTTCTCTATTTTTAAGTATATATGTAACATTTCATGTCTCTTCATAACTTGTTTCTTATTAGTGTATGTAATCCTTGAATAAGAGAACCAGTCTGGTATAGAGGTTAAAGCATCAGGCTGGAGAATGAGAGTTCTAGTCCCACCTTAGGTACAAAGCCAGCTTGGTGACTTTGGGCCAGTCCTTCTCTCTTAACTCTAGGGAGAAGGCAAGGGCAAACCACTTCTGAAAAAGGCTGCCAAAAAAACTGCAAGGAATTGTCCAGGCAGTCACCAGGAATCAAAAACCTGATTTGAAGGCACACACATTCACACATTTTTCTTTTAAAATCCTTGAATTACCAATGCCAGGATGTTGACAGGATCACAGCATTTAATCATCCTTCCAGAAAACAGTCTAATATCTATATACTTTATAATATAGTTTGTATATGTACAAGGGAGGACATTGTACCACCAGATGCTCAGATGTTGCTGTTTTTTTCATTTCTAAAGCAGTTGTAACATGGATGCATGTAAAATCAGATTGGCATAGCAGTAAAGAATTCAAAACATTCTAAACATTAGCACACAGAAATAGCTTCCTCTCTTCCATGTTCCAAAAAAGAAATGGTCCAAGTTACATTTCTCAGTATTTTCCCTCAATGTATAATTGTATACTGCTCTGGATGAGTTGTTGGGGTTTTGTTTTGGTTTGTTTTTTTAAACGTTGTGTATTTTATGTATTACAGAACTTGAGGCAGCAGATTCTTGAATTGCTTGGTCCAATTTCAATGAACCACGGTGTTCACTTTATGGCAGCTATTGCATTTGTGTGGAATGAAAGGAAACAACACAAACAAGCTTCAAGGACTAAGGTTTGTTAGCTGATGCACTTGTCTGAAATTAGTTCAGTTTAGGAGATTCCTGTTTTGTTTTTTTTAATTAATTAATTTATTTAGCTTATTAATCTGCAGACTGAGATACTGTGCCAGTCTAAACTAAACAGGTGTTTGGCACCTCTGGGCAGTCATGTATGAAACTGTGAATCTGGTGGGGTTCACTGAACTGATGTTAGGGTTGCAATTATTGAATACATCCAAATGCATGACTGTCAAGTGCTTTCTCATCACTGGGTCTGGACCACCCAACCAGGACAGCTGACTTACTGCCTTCAACTAGTATTTGCTTCCGTTACTTTTGCAACACTGAAAGAAGGAAAATCCCCTCCTCTTCTTATGACTTGAGAAATGCCAGGATACTTTAAGCTAGTCAGTGGCAGCCAATCTAGAGAAGCCTTACCAGACCCAGGAGACAAAGAAGCAAACTGGCATCAGATGCACAGAATGAAGGGAATTCTGCTACAGAATGCCACAGAAGTGAGTGATGTTACACTAATGGGAAGCATCAAACTGGCTGCCTGGTGGAACAAGGAAGTGAAAAAGACTGCAATTGGCAAAAATGCATATAAGAGAATGCTGCAAAAAATGAGGATGAGAGAAAGGTATCGTATAATGTGTGCATAGAGAAAAAGTAGTTGCAGAAAATGTAGACAAAGAGAGCCAGGAACGGTTAAGATAAAAAAAGGCAGAAAAATGCAGAGTGATTTTGATGGAATAAACCACTTATTTTGGGAGTGGGTGCAAAGGGTTGAACAGGGAACCTCTAGCAGAGTGAACCAAATTAAAAAGAAAAGCGATGAATGATTTGAGATGAAGATTAGAATGACAGATGTTGGAAGGAGTTTTCTAGAGATTTGTGTTGGAATAACAGCGATACGCTGAAGAGTGGAGTAAAAATGAATGCTATAAATGGTACTGTTTAAAACAATTAACAAAAAGAAAATGCTGCTGCAAAAATGCTGGAAAATAGGATGGCTACAGCAGTAGATGATGTTATTGAATGGATGGCACAATATGGATGTGCTTTGCTGATGGAGTGAATGTGCAAAATGTGTACAAAGCCTGCATCTCTGAGGATTGGAAGAATGCCCTTGTTGTTCCCCTGCACAGAGGGAAAGGAAGCAAGAGTTGCAAAAACAGCAGATTCGTTTGCTTGTCGATTGTGCCTGGGAAGGTCTTTAGCAGGAATCTTACTGTGTTTGGAAAGCGCAGTGCTGGTTTCCGTTGGCAGGTGGATATGTAGAACACATGGTCTTAAATAAGTTAGTAAAAATGTGTGTGCATAAGAAAGTTAGTTTATTATATGCTTGCTGAGTTCGAGAAGGTATCACAATAAAGTGAGAAGAGTAGAATTATGAAATGTTTTGAGGAAAAGTGGAGCTGAAGATTGGTTGCTGAATGCTTTAAGAGGGGTACTGTGATGGTTGCCTTATTCCAAAACGAACACAGACTCACTAGCCAGGGCTAAGGATTTCTGGTTTATTAGGAATAGAATGCAGACACGAAGAAAGACGGGAATGAGCACATGGCGTGCGAGGTAGCCGGTAAATACCCGCGGTGCGGACCTGGTCCTTCCCCACCCCCCATTGTCCCGAAGCCCTGATCCGGGGTCTTGATGGGCGATCAGGGGGCGATTCCGGAGTCTCGATGGGCGATTGGGGGGATTAGCGCTGATTACCTCTGTCCTCTTCCTGTGTCCGGAGCAGGTGTGTCCCCCGTGGTAATGCAGAGATGTCAGGGAGATAGGATGATGGCTTCTCGGGTCAGGGCAAAGGTATGGCTCCTTTGCCCTTTATCTGTGTTGTCTTTCAGTGCTTATGGGATTAGCACTGATTCTTTCCTCCTTCCTCCCCTTCCCCGGAAAGGCATGTTCCCCGTTGTGATGTATGTATACATCACAACGGGGGACCTGACAGGTACATCATGGAAGCAATGCATTTGTGAGAATGAACAAAATGTTAGCAAATAGTTCAGACAGTAAGAAAAGTATGTATGAAGTACCCTTGGTTGTTTAATGCTTTTATAGAAAGTATATAAAGAGTGCTTGTGGTGTCATTAGAGGGAAGTTGATGGGGAGCGTGAAGGTGGGTGTACTTTTGCATCCAGCGGATACAGTGTTGTTGGCTGAGAACCTATGTGAATTTTGTCAAGTATGACATCAAGCAAAGTATGGATCTGAAAAGTGACATATCAAAGACCAGTGTGTTTGATAGGGAAGATGTAGCAAATAATGAAAAACTAGAGCAAGTAGATGGATTTGTGTATCTTGGTAGAATGCTTACTAAACATGAGGAAAATGGAGAAAATTTAAAATGTATAGAGTAAGTAAGCAAGCAAGCTAGTAAAAGGCAATCGTGTGTGGTCTATTGTGAGTAATGAATATTTGTGTACAGAACGAAAAATACCTGTATATGCCTCTGACCACTTTGTTATACAGAAGTGAAAGTTGGATATGTCAGGAGAAACTTAAAAGTAATATCGTGGGAATGGGGTAAAATGGAACCTTGATTCACCAAACCTCTGTATAGCAGGCTTCAGATTTGTGTTCAGGCTTCACCCTCAAAATAAGGGACAGACGTTTCCTAAATCTGTTCAATTGATGTAATTTATGCCATTTGTGTGATTAAAAAATTGACATGTATCATTTGCAAAAAATTGCATAATTCATAACTGAGTTTTTAACTGTACTCAAGTGTGCATGATTAAATAAGAGAAAGAATATGAACGAATAGGCACTGAAGGAATGTGGACTGAATGCAAAAGAGAAGGGCTATGAAGGAAGTATGTTGGGCTGGTTTGGCCAAATAATGAGAACTAATAAGGGCTGAATTGCAAAACAAATAAATGAAGACAGAACGACTGGGTCCAAAGGAAGGGGAAGGCCAAAGAAGTCCTATTTTGATGGAGTTGATGAGAGCTGGAAAAAAAAAAAGTGAGAAGTTTAAAGAACAAAAAGCGGTATATAAAGTGCTACATGTATGTGATGGAAGAAAGGATAGAAAGATATGGAGACATATAGTAAATGATGTTGGTATAAACCAGATTTAACTTTTTTTTTTTTTTGCTTTTCTTATTCTTATGTCATGCCTAAAATTTCATCAGCTTATTATATTTAACTCCTTTTCTGTCCTTTTCATATGTTGCTTGTTCCAAAAGGAAAAAGTATTGTGGATATCTATGTAGAAGTAGTACAGCCAATTTGGCTATATAAACAAATACCCCAACTTTTTAAAATTAACTTATAATTCTTTGTTTTTGGTCCAAGTCAACTCAAAATGCTAATCCTGCCATTGATGCAACACTGTATATCAGTGGTGTTTATACCAACATAAGATGGTGTAGGGTTGCAGACTAATTCTTGTAAGTGACTTTGAAGTGGCCATGACTTGGCTCTCTGGGATCCAGGGACAGTGGTGTGATTTTACTTTCCAGGTCATTCCTAGTGCCAGTGAAGAGCAGCTTCTGCTAGTAGAGCTGGTTCGTTCCATCAGTGTTATGAGAACTGAGACTGTAATGCAAACAGTAAAAGAAGTCTTAAAGCAACCCCCAGCGATTGCCAAGGACAAGGTATGGAACCAATAACATAATGTTTTAATGGTTAGAACTTCAGAAAGATACAACCCCAAACAGCTGGGTGAGCCCAAACGGTGGGAAAGGTTTCCAGAACTTGACTCACGAGGGTGCTGGGTAAAAGGGCAAATCTTAAAGCCCTTTTTCCCCATACTTCCCCCACTTCCCACCCTTTGGAATGCTCTGGGATAATTAGCAAGAAGAGAATTGATGTTTGCATTTACATTTATTGGAGAGGAAAGGATTGTAAGAGAGTAGCAGGCACACAATGGGGAATACACATAGAATGTGCTAGCACCTGTTTGCCTGGGGGCTGTAGCTGTGAGCCACCAGCTGCTTAGGAGGCAAACAAAAGGCTTTAGTGTGAAACTGATTAGGGTCTTGTCAATTTCAGGCAGCAGCCAGGAGGGTTCTAATCAACTAATTAAGGTCACAGAGCTGAGCTTCTTAACTTGCTGTTAGCACTTTTTAGGGACCACTGCACTGCAGGGAAAAACAGCTCAGGAAGACATCACTTGTTTAGGCAATCTCTCCACTTTGCAAGGGAGGGAGGAAGAAAAAAAAATAGGTCAGGCACAGAGCAACACAGACCAACTGACTGTAATGGCGAACATGTGACAGAGAGAGATGCTGCAAAGATTGTAAATGGGCATTGGTCGCAAAGATACTTTTTCATCACCATCGTAACTGCGAACAGTTACTGTCCGAGGCAGTTGCTAAACAAGGACTACCTATAATGATCTTCCCAAATAATTTAAATACTTATTTAAAAAAAGAAACTGGATACACTTTTCTGTTGCCACAAGAATGGCTACACTGTGTTAGAAACTGATGGTAAGAATCTTCGTTCCAGTTAAATCTGTTCTAACTGAATATGAATGAGTAGATACACATGCTGTAATTACTCACATACAACCTTCAACACTCACTCCTACATGGATACTCAGCTATCATTTACTTCCTTACAGGTAGTCCTTGGTTAATGACCTCTCGTTCAGCAACTGTTCAAACTTATGACGGCACTGAACAAGTGGTAGTTACAACCGGTCCTTGAAGCTCCAGCTGTCACAGCGACCCTGCAGTTATGTAATCATGATCTGGGCACTTGGCAACCAGCCCCGATTTCCGACCATTGCAGCATCCTGTGGTCATGTGGTCACAATTTGCGACCTTCCCTGCTGGCTTCCCACAAGCAAAGTCAATGGGGAAGCCGGCAGGGAAGGCTGCAAGTTGCCACTCAGCTGTGACAAAATTGTGCTGATGTTAAAAAAATATGTCTCAGCAAACTTTTCTCTTATCTTTTAATTACAGAATTGACAGCTACTTGTAGACTTGAAAAGTAATGTTTATCTCTTAACACTTTTTAAAAATCTTTCTAGAAGCATCTTTCGCTGGAAGTCTGCATGTTGCAGTTTTTCTTTGCGTACATTCAGAGGTAGGTTTTTTATGCTAACATAACTTCAATATTAACAAGGTATTTTTTAAAAGGTCACATTTGCACAACAGTTCTGCTATAGTCAGAGTTCTGAGACATTTGGTTCAAGTATTAAGGAAGGAGTTGAGCTTCAGAATTCCAGGTTTTAGAAGATTAGACTCTTGTTTAAAAATCAGTAGAACTTCTGTCTGACTAGGAGCAGCCTCATATTTCCTCCTTAGTTCTATATACTGACTTTACACTTGGATCATTAACTGTAAAAATACTTTAAAACAAGTACTGCAACATCATTTCATTTATTCAGCTCTAGACAGCCCTTCCAAGCATTATAATGAAAATCCTTTGGATATGGTTATGTGATTCTTTTTCTTTCCTGTAGAATCCCAGTCTCCAACTTAGTAGACAGCTGGGCCTCCTTGCTGCTCCTTCTAAAGGATTCCATACCACTTGGCCTTCCAGCCCCAGGGCAGTTTCTAATACTTGGGTGAGTCATGCTGTGACCATGGACATGGTTATTTTTTTTTTCCTTTTGAAAGATGCCAGGAAAGAGTAGCTATTTAAAAATCTAAGAGAAATGCTGGCCTTTTTTATTGAAAATTAGATTGCTACTTAATATTGAGCACAGTTTTCAGTCTTCCAGCTGTGGGGAAGACTAGAAACTTCCAATTCATTTGAAATCTTACAAGTGTCATGGATAAACTTATCACTATAGTTAGCTATAGTAAGAACCATTACTACAACCTCTACAATGCTCAAAGTGGGCTGCATCATGTTGCTGACTTAGCTTAAGATCAGGTCAAACTTCATGAGTTTAAACATGTGCTGAAAGCATTCATCATACCAGGATGCAAAAAAAAAAAAAATCCAAAATAGTGCTAGTTAAAATTGATTAAAGACCAGCCCTTTGAACCCAAGTTTTTTGGGGGAGTAATTTTTATCAGAACAACCTTTGCCAAAAGGTGTGAAGAATGAAAGTGCTTTCATCAGAATTCACAACCTTGGAGAAACAAGCCTATTGTCTAGTAACAGTGGATGGGCAATGTTTTGTAGATGTAGCATTTTTTTAGTATTGTTCAGGAGGGAGAAACTGTCACTACCAGGACCAATTATTCTCAGGGTTTTTATTTTTATTTTTCAAAGGGTTCTTTGTCTGCTTTAAGAGCGAAACTTATCCGAGGTTTAACCCCTCGTATGTTCTTTGTTTTTGCCAAAAAAAAAAAACGGCAGGAAGCATGACACTGAATTTTGCTGGAGCAATGCTGGAGCATGCTGGAACAGCACAATGGGGTTCAGGGGCTGCAGGAAGCCACAAATAATTCACCCCTGTGTATAGAGGAGATTGAGTTTTAATTTTTGCTGAACTTACCTTTTGTAATGCCCATTCTCTTCTCCTTTGGAGCTTTCCCATTTCTCAGATGTAATTTTTCAGGAAGCATCAGACAAAGAAAGAGCTTCCCAAAATATGTTTAATAAATGGATTAAGTTATAAAAATGTATACCCCGCATTTATTGTTAAAATCAATCCCAGCATCTTCTTTTAGGATATAGCATAGGTTGATTGTGATATCCAAGTATGGAATCTAAAGAGCTATAGATACGATCTTTGGCTCAACCCTTGCAGTTTTTCCAGATGCCTTCTCCTCCTATTCATAGGCTTCTGAAACCTCTCTGCCCTTGAAATCTTTCTCTCTAAAACTGAGGCAAGATCATACGAGCCTCCTCAAATTGTCTTCTCTTAGTCTTTAGAGAGTTGATATCCCTATATTAGCCAAGATTTTGTGTGAAATTTTATGTGTTTTTTTTCTTTTCTTGTTCTCTTGAAAGTGTGTTAAATGAATTTATTATGAAAAATCCAAATCTGGATAATAAGAAGGACCAGAGAGATCTACAGGTAAGAAATATATAGAATCAATGATTATTGAATTCAAGTCTGATATGAAAAAGAGTGTAAATCGTGCCTGCCGATTACCAAAACACTTGTTTTATTTTTCTGACCCTTTTAAAATCCTGAATCACTGGTGGGTTCTCTTTTTTAGAATAGTTATCTTCTGTCATAGCATGTGTGCTACGCTGATGTTGAATTTTTATTTTGTTTTAATTTCATAAACCAGTTTTTAGAAAGGGTTACTATGTGTCAATGACATTGTCAAAGCCTCAAGTTAGATTTATGTACTATACATTTCCAGTTTTTACTCTGCAGCAAAGCAGGTTTTCATCATTTTATTGTGTGGGTTTTCTTCAGAGAGTTTCAGACACTTTAAATCTCTGATACATTTAATATTTATAACTAGACAACCCTGTGACCCACTGGGTCATCCTTTGAGAGAAAGGTAGTGTAATCTGATGTGACCTGAATGAACATTACATTTTAGGCTGACAATATTTTTTTACCCCAAAGCTGGATGGTCCCATGATCATCTAAGAGTATATATCATAAATAGAAAAATGATTGTAGTGGCAAACTAACTTCAATAATAAGTCAATATTTACTTACCTAAAAAGATAAACAGAATGACCATGGGAGGGCAAAAAAGCAGTGGGAGTGGGAGCGACTTCTGACTTCCTGACAGCTTCCCCATTGACTTTGCTTGTGGGAAGCTGGCAGGGAATGTCGGAAATCGCATGACTGCAGGGATGCTGCAACAGCCACAACTTTGTGAATAAAACTGGTCTGAATATCATGGAAATTTCAATTCCACAGGAGTAAGAGGTCCAGATTTTTATGCATTCTTTAAGTTAGCGGATTTTAGGTACCTTGATTCAGAAACTGTTGCAGTATAATGCACTATTTGGGCTAACCTGAGGGTACAAACAGATAAACAGATAAACACAATGAGAATTTTAGTAGTATATAGATTACATAAGATTTTGTAATTAGAAATAGAGGCTTGGAATGTCACCAATCAGCCCATAATGGCATTCCACACAAAACAGAATTGTCTCACTGACGCTATTCATTGGAAAGGAAGGAAGGAAGGAAGGAAGGAAGTTACATTTTTTATTATTCGCAAGAACTTTTCCATTACTTCTGTTCATTTTCTGGCTTACCAGGATATAACCCACAAAATAGTGGATGCCATTGGGGCAATTGCAGGCTCATCCCTGGAACAGACTACATGGCTGAGGCGAAATTTAGAGGTTAAGCCTTCTCCCAAAATAATGGTTGATGGAAACAACTTGGAGTCTGATGTTGAAGGTGATTATTACTTTCCTTTGTTCATCTGAGTATCTTAGAAAATGCTTTAATTAAATATAATTTGGAGCAGGAGTCTTATTCATTAAAATCAATTTAGATCTAGCCAAGGGCTCCACCCTCCGTATGTAAATGGATTGTGCATTCTGCTTCTTCAAAGGCAGTCACTCTCCTCTCCTCCCCCCTCTCATGACCACATCTGCTCCAGAGAGCCTCACCATAAGAAGATGCTAAATGATAAGGGAGGAAGAATCCAGGCTGTTCTTCTAGCAAATGCCGCTCCCTCTGCGGATATACATGGCTGTGACTACGTGGATTTACATAAGCATTTCCCACTTGTAGTTCTCTTCCCCAGTCCTATAGCTACTTTTCTACTTACTGAATGCTTTGAAATAGTCAACCGTACTTCCCACCTTATTTCCCAGAAAGGATCCATCATGTAAGCCCAGCTGTTCCACATGTTGAGGGCTGGATCAAAACTGCTATGTATAGGTATAACTTTATGTAAGCAATATTCCTGCTTTTTTTTTTTTAGTAATTATTGGTTATTAGTTATTTGGACTAATTACAATGTATAAAGTCACTCTCTGTTGGTTGAATAGGCTGCATACAAATACAGTAGACTCTCAGTTAACTGGAACTCAAGCAACCGGCACAAAAATCAAACCAGAAAAAAACTGGCATTCTGAAGCAACCAAAAAAAAAAACCCAGCACTCTCAAGCAACCGGCAAAAAAATCTCTCTCTCTCTGCTGCCACCTAGCGGGTATTAGGGTTTAATAGTAACTCTCAAGCAACCAGAAACTACATTTATCCAGCATCTACCAATCCCCATGGGTGCCAGTTAACTGAGAGTCTACTGTAATAATAAATAAATAAATAAAATACAAATAACCTTTGCCCTTTCCTGGATCGGGAAGCCCTTCAAACAGTCACTCATGCCCTTGTTATCTCTCACATAGACTATTGCAATGAGCTCTAAATGGGGCTACCCTTGAAGAGTATCCGGAAGCTACAGCTGGTCCAGAGCACAGCCGCGCGGGTTATTTTTGGTGCCCCTAGATCAGCACACATAACACTTCTACTACGCGAGCTGCACTGGGTGCCAGTTTGCTTCCAGGTCCAATTCAAGGTGTTAGTTATACCTTTAAAGCCTTACATGGCATGGGGCCAGGTTACCTGAGGGACCACCTCTTCCCCATTTCATCAACCCGTCCCACCCGATCATGCAGAGAGGGCATGTTGCGGACCCCATCTACAAAAGAATTTCATTTGGCAGGGTCCAGGAAGTGGGCCTTCTCTGCATAGCTTCCACCCTGTGGAACACACTGCCCCCGGAGGTGAGGTTGGCCCCATCGCTCCTGGCCTTCCGCAGGAACCTGAAGACTTGGCTCTGCCACCTTGCTCTGGGCGGAGAAGGGAGTAGCTCTGCTTGGGGATGGCTAGTGCCTTAGAGTGCTCCTCACACACATGGACTGAATTAGATCTTGCCACTTGGATTTTACTCTTATTCTTATCTTTATATCTATTTATTAATGGTATTTATATTTTTATATATTGTATTTGTATTCTATATTTGCTGTTTTAACTGACTACCTCTGTTGTAAACCGCCCAGAGTCCCTCTGGTGGGAGGAGATGGGCGGTGACAAATTTGATAAATAAATAATACAAATACAACCCATTTCTTCTTAGTGAAGGTGAAAAAGCAGGCATTTATTTAAGTGTGATGCCAATAAGCTTCCAACCTTCATTCCAGTTTGTTTGATATCCTGTAAATGTTAAAGCAGGTTGCTTCTTTGCAAACAGCATTTTTTTTTTCTTTTTCATATGTTTAATTTAGATATGTTGTCTCCAGCATTGGAAACCTCAAGCATAACTCCATCAGTTTATAGTGTCCATGCCTTAACACTACTGTCAGAAGTAAGTTTTTCTGTAGTTCTTGATTTTATACATGGTATGTAATGGCAGATAAAACATTAAACTTTTCTTAAATTTTACTGCAATCACTTGGTACCAAATGGAACCTTAGAAGCTTTTATGTTGACTCAAGGCAAAATTATTCCATGATTCACAGACCTGAAAATATTTTCTGTCCTTCATTCCACCTCTCTTTTATGTTTCTTTTTTGCCTCATTTTAGACCTCAGAGTAGTCTTTTTTCAAGCTATGTCTAATTGATTTTATTTGAAACTGGAGCAAAAATAGATGTTATTAGAACAGAAAGAGAAGAAAAGGAAATGTGAAAGTGTTGTTGCCATCAATGCAGATATTTCTGCATTTTTGTTTTGTTTTGTGTGATATTATTTTGAAGGATAATTGTGCTTATTCCCACAACTATGAGGAGATATTTATATGCTTTTCATTCCACTTTTTTAAACCACTATGTCAGTCCTAGAACCATGGTTAAAATTAACTATTGCTATTTTGAACAAGTTCGCTACAGAAACCGTGACTGAAGTTGACTTATTTGAAACTAATCATAAAAACATAAAACCTCCTTTGACTCAAGCCCAATTTTTGGTGGCTTCATGAGTATGTCTGTGTGATTTCCTTGGCACTGGCATGGAAGGGACTCACCACTGCCTTTTCCTAATATTTTTGTAACTCCCCAGTCTGGCCTATAGCTCTGGCATTCCTCAAGAGCCTTCACCCAAGAACTGACCAAGGCCAACCCTGCTTAGCGTCTAAGCCCAGATGAGTTCATGTTAAGGATGGTTTTTCAGTTGAGATGGCACAACAAACATGGAGGCAGAATCAGCAGCATAGTTTTGGGAGACTGAGTTTGTTTACATTCTCCACATTTTCAAGATGTTCAAACATATCTGGTACCTTTTCTAAAATGCACTTACCACACATTGCTTTTCAGAGCTTTGCATGTACATTCTCATCTTTGTAGAACAATGCAAGAAAAAATATTTGTATTAAGGACTGATTTAGGTCAGTGCCAACCCTGTAGGTATCCGGTTGTGTATTCATTGACATGAAAATGAAGTAGCCTTCTGCACCATCCATCTTGTACTTATGACTTTATAAATTAATTAACATTTTGGAGTGTGTGTGTGTGTGTGTGTGACCCAGAATCTTGGAAATCATCCTTTGCTGTGTTTTACTGAAACAATCAAAACACTTTAAACAGTAACTCATAGGTTGGTAAGGAAAGTTTTCACATTTTTCTTGTCCTGTTTTAGGTTTTGGCTCATCTTCTAGACATGGTTTTCTATAGTGATGAGAAGGAGAGAGTCATTCCACTTCTTGTAAATATAATGCACTACGTTGTGCCTTATCTTCGCAACCACAGGTATCTTTGCAAAGTACTCCTATTTCAGAGTCTATAAGAGTTTTCAGAGTTTTATTGTAAATCGCCCAGAATCCCCCATTGGGGGAGATGAGCAGTGATATAAATTTAATAAGTAAGTAAGTAAGTACAAAAAGCCCCATACTCCCCCATACCCCATATTTTGTCCCACTCCTCTAATCTGTCAATAAATAAATAAATAGGGTCACACAAGGCCTCTATAAGAGCCACAGCAGAGGAGCAGTGTGGAAGGAAGAAAGAAACAAGTGAGGGAGGAGCTGCTAGTGAGAAGCCATAGTGGACAGCAGTCTACTGCTATGCATTTTATTCTGAACCCAGCAAAAATAATTCCGAATTCATGTAAAGCTGGTGTTTTCAGAAACGTTCTGTATTTGAAGTAACTCCAGATGAGGTTGACTTTCTTCTTCCAGTGCCCATAATGCGCCCAGTTATCGAGCCTGTGTCCAGCTCTTGAGCAGTTTGAGTGGATATCAGTATACCAGGAGAGCGTGGAAAAAGGAAGCCTTTGATCTCTTTATGGATTCCAGTTTCTTTCAAATGGACGCTTCTTGTGTAAACCAGTAAGGCTTGTTGTTGCTCCTGTTTGATATTAATATCTGGCAAATAAACTTAAATGTTCCTACGAAACACAAATAAGCAGAAATTTGGTGATCTACACGTCTTCCTCATCCACATATAAACCCTGTTTTGGTGGGAGTGTAATAATGAGCTGCTCATCTATTTAAGATGGCTTTATGGAAGCAACTGGTTAGGATCTTAGATGGGAGTATTTCCCCAGCCTGGAAATGCTGGAGTGAATTGGGGACCTTCAGGATGTGCTCTGCCACACCTCCTGTACTCTGGTTTTCTTCTTTCCATGCCAAGAAACCATCCCGGCTCTTAGTAACATTCTTTCCATTTCTACAGTTAAATTCCTATTTCTCATGTCATTTCCTTCCTCTGCTTCATTCCACACACTTCTTCTTCTGTAGGCAGGAATTATTATTTTGGATAGCTGTTGCTGATCCTAAGGTGAGGGTGGTTCACATTTGTTTTCCCAGCTCAAGCTCGAGCCAAATTATGCTCTTGGGTACCATCCCTCCAATTCTTGAGTGCTGAAGCAGCAGGTTAGTGCTTAACCTTAACATTTGTACAGTCCGATACGTTATTCTGATACACAGTCCCAAATTCAGAAAGAATATTGTACAGCCATACTTCCTTTTTGTTTAACCAAAAGTAAAATACTATGCTTAAAAAAAACTATTTTTTTTTTCTTATTCTAGCTGGAGAGCGATTATGGACAATTTGATGACCCACGACAAAACCACTTTTAGAGATTTGATGAGTGAGTCCTAGCTTTTTTGCATGTGAAAGATCCACAGATACGTTTTGTTAGTTTTCAAGCTGTGAAGTTTGACTTCTGTAGTGTTTGCACAACAATCCAGTTCAAAACTGAGCCAGGAAGCAAGGATTGTGATAATAGTTGCTGCAAATTTTCCTGCACTTGAAAAGATAGTAAAGACTTGATTGAGCATTCACTGTAAAATTATGTTAATTTCCATCCAGTAGCCAATTCATTATTGCTGTTTGATTGCTGGTATTTGATACTCTGTTATATGGAAAAGACCATGCTTTATCAAAGGGATACTTTACCATAGCAATTTAAAAACAGTTAATAGTTAATAACAGTTAAGAACTGAGTCGCTCTCAGAGTGAGATGGGCGGTGAATAAATTGGATGGATGGATGGATGGATGGAGCCTGTAGGCCAGATGGGGGCCCTCCACAAACCAGATTAGGCCTCCAGCCTAGGTGCCAGTGCTGCTTCCCATGCCTGCATTGCATTTCGCAGGGCAGGTATTCTTGATTGCAGTCATTAGCAAAATACATTAGGTTCCTGGACTGTGCTACAAATAACTCCCGCCTCCAGAATGACTGTGACAAATACCCATATATTTTCTCTCAAATCACATCACTCAAGCTCTCTTAAGAGAATTATCTAGACAATGAGCTACAGTGTTCTGATTAGTAACTTTCATCATATATCTAAAATGATCTTGTAGTCAAAAAACTTCTCTCCTCCCAGAAGCACTGCCAAAATTGAACCCTTTCTTTTTTAGCACGTGTGGCAGTAGCTCAGAGCAGTTCCCTCAACCTGTTTGCTAATCGGGATGTTGAACTAGAACAGCGTGCTATGCTCCTGAAGAGGCTGGCCTTTGCCATTTTTAGCAGCGAAGTGGATCAGTACCAGAAATACCTTCCAGATATACAAGGTAATTCAAGTCAAGCTTGACTCTGGTAACACCATGCATAAAATCAGGAAATGTTACTGGCAACATTATGGAAGTAGTTTGCCGTTGTCTTCTTTCAGGATATGTGCCTATTTATGTGTGCATTTTAGTTTTCTGTGTATCTTACAGCATTGGTGCTACCTATACTCTTCCACCCAAATATTAACCAGGCCCAACCCTACTTAACTTCTTAGCCCAGACAGGATCAGCCATGTGCTGCTACCTGCTTAGGGTGTGTGGGGTAAATAAAATTTTAAAAGGCTTGATTCCAGCTGGGTCACTAAATCAGCAGTGCAAACACTGCAAGCCAGATGGATTTCCTTTCTTCTCTGCAGTGGTTCACAAATCTGGTTCAGTGAGTTTGAGGACTTTTGAGAGCAGATTTGGGAGATGGAGAGAAGGTTTAGGGGACAACAGATAGGTAGACAGGAAGGGAAAATTCAGTGCTACTTTCATAGGACAAATCTCTTGCCTAAATATGACTTTTAATAAGGAGGCAAATTTCTGTTGTGGGGTAGTCATACCTTTGGGGCAAAGTTGGCAAAAGTGTCCTAAATTACAGTGTTAACTTTTATCTTTCTGCCTTGTAGTTTGGATCAGAGTGTTTAAGCTTGGCTAAAGTCTTGTGCATCTCTTATACATGTTCCACTATGTATGTTACTGCATGAAATTATATTGCTAAATATATATTCTTTACTGATTGCAGATATTTTAAACAGGTTGTAACTCTAGATATTAGCTGACAGATCCTTGTAACCTTTTCTGTTTTAGAAAGGCTGGTTGAAAGTCTCCGCCTGCCCCAAGTGCCTACCCTTCACTCCCAAGTATTCCTGTTTTTCAGAGTTTTGCTTTTAAGAATGTCTCCACAGCATCTTACCTCACTTTGGCCTACTATGATCACAGAACTGGTGAGTTCCAGTTTGTATCCACAATTGGGCAAGTAAGACCATTTTTAAGAAGAACTAAGAATTTCTCAATATTGGTTTTAAGCTATTCCAGAAGATTGTTAAAGGTAGCAGTCCATAATTATTTCTTACATGGATTTCATTCAAAAGCTTGGATTACGTGTTATCCCCATTTGACTTTTAATAACGAGGCAAATTTCTTTGGTGGGGTAGGCGTACCTTTGGGGCAAAGTAGGCAAAAGTCCTGAATCACAGTTTTAACTTTGTTATCTTTCTGCCTCATAGTTGGGATCAAAAGTGCCTTCTATCATCATCATCCTTCTTTGCCCAAGTTTATATTTAATTATTTGTTGTTGCATGTGAAAGAAAGAAGTTGGTAACTTTTTCACATAGCTGATAGCAGTCACCATAGTTGTGGTCATTCGGGTACAACAGATTTTCACCAATATGCCACTTATAGCAATAAAGCATTGCAATCACTGTAGACTACCTAAAAATAAGACTTCAGACCCAAATCCCATACAGTTCACAAACCCTTTCCTGGATGGCTCTAGGAAGCAGCAAGTCACAAATGCCATTGGCTGTTGCTCCCTGATCTGCTGCCAAGGATTTCAAGAAGTGCCTAACCTTCACAGGAAGTCGGTCTATCCAGTCTTATCTTCCCTTGAACCTGGGCTTCTTCCTTTCCCTCCATCTCTCCTAAGATGCCTTAGCCAATTTGCTTCTTATTTTGTTATTATAGAATTTAGTCATTTCCAGATGGATCTAATCAACCTCATTATTAAGACATTATCTTACATTTATGTTTGCTTTCCTTTGAGAGTTCAAGGCAGCATAGCTGGGTTCCAGTCTCTCATTTTATGCCCACAAGAATCCTGAGACGTAAGTGTGCTGAGAGTGACCACCTGACCCAACATCCACCCAGTGAGCTCTCTCAGTGAGAAGGAACTTGAACTGGGATCTCAGTACAGTATCTGACCTCTATACCTATACTCACTGTCAGGATAAACACAGAGCCATAAATTGTCAAATATGTCTTTTTCTTCTTTTATGAAAAAGGGATGTTAAAGGAAATCCTTCTTGCTTGCAGAAGGATTTTCTTTAAAGACCTTGCTTGGGTTTAGATCACCCTGTTGGGGTCCCTTCTTCAGTAAAATTCGTAACTCCCTATTTATGCGGTCATTCAACATATGAACATTCAACTTGACCACTGTTGATTCCAGGTATCATTCTTGGTGCTTTTATACTGTTAACCAGAACACAGCTGTAAATTTGAGCAGTCAGAATGTTAAACATGGCCCAGTTCATCCCTCATGCACAACTTGGCTTGATCATCAGGGCAGTGCAGTCTTTTGCTTTCCAAGGGCTGCCTGTCACAACTGGGGATGGAAAGGTTAGTATTGGACGGGGCAGTGATGTATAGTAAGCAGAGAAAGCCTGCTGCCAATTTGCAGCAAGTGTGGGTAGGAGGAGTTCCACGGGATTTGGATGTCAGCTGTGGACCTGAGACCTCAGGTTAGCTACTCCTGAACAAGTGTTATGGTCCCCAGATTCTATGCCATGTGCCTCTGATGTTCAGGGATGAACTGAAAATCTGGAAAGAGGCTTTGCACCAAGACCACTCTTTCTCGCAAAGATGAATCTTTACTGGGGGTGGTTTTTAAAGAGAAACAAATGAATACACAGGCTTTATGTTGGAGGCCTTCCCTTTCCCTTCCCAAGGATGAGCTAAGAGCATTTGCTAAATCTGGACTGAACAATAAATACTACAATTATAGATACATTTGTAATAATATATAATTTGAAATTTAACAGCTGCCCACATTCTGTGTTGTGCATGAAGACGTAACTACCTGGGTCAATTGCTTGGATCAGCAGGAAGGAGTGCAATAATTAGTACAGAACAGTCAGGGCAACTGTATCCCTGCCCCAGTTTGATTGGATTGTTCCCATGCGTAGTGTTATGCCATGGACTTGAATCAGCTGAAGCTGTATGCACGATGAAGGTGATTTGATGGCAAATTCAAAAAATGCTAGCCTGCGTAACTTTTGGTTGTTCTTGTACTTAAGCCATGTCCCTTTTGCCTTTAGGAAAAAAAAGAGTGGGATCTCTGTAGCCAGACTTTTTAGACTCTTTAGTACCCAAAGGGTGGAAAAGCAGGATATAAATTAAAATATTTTTCTGTTTATGAACAATTTCTGTAATTTGTTCTTTTTATCTTCAGGTCCAGGTATTTTTACTTATGGAACAGGAGCTCACAGCTGATGAAGATATCTCAAGGTAAGTCAGTGTGGTTTGCTCATTCTGTCTGAACAGTAAGTTAAATGCCATTGAATGATATTCTGATATATTTTACATGAGCTTTATTTTATGTTAAATGGGTGAAAAAAACTTTTTCAGCCAGGCTAGGAAACCAAGAACATAATCTGTGCTAATAATAAGCCACAGTAAAGAAGTTGTTCATCCCATTTACCCATTACTCAACTGAATCTGGCTCATGCCCTGCGTACAGGTGCATCTTGTCACAAGCTTCAAGTTATTTAGCCAAGGGCCCCGTGTTATTAAATGATGAAGAAAAGTTAATAAATTGAAATGTCCTTATTACAGTTGCTTGTGATCTTTGGTAAAATTATAAAAAGCAAGGAGAAAGCCATCCATATGACATGTCTCTTTTTCTTTCTGGCTTAAACTGAGTTCTGCGGATTGCGAGCCTGGCTGATTCTCAGCCATATTCAATGTGTGAGCCTTAGCAGTTTGGTCAGAGTTCGTACTTGCTTGTTTGCACTCTTGCCTTTCTCCCCAGAAACAGAAATAGCTGTGCACCCAACATAAACACATACTCCAAATACAATGTAAGGCTCTCTTTAACATTTTCATAAATTGTTTTTAAAAGGGAGGGGGAGCAAGCTATACACAAAGATGCATACAACTTGGAGTAATTCCTCCCACTTCCTACCATTGAGCAATTTTGTATTTTGATGTAGAGCACAGTTTGCAAATGTTCCATGTTCCGCTTTCATTTTGCTTGGCTCCTAGTTTATGGAGGGGTTTTTTTGGCATATAGAGGCCAAAACCTGGTCTGTGACTTGCTGCTGCTTCTACCACTCATATTATTTTAAACAAATTAGCAGACAGTTGAACTTTTGGTTTGCACTGATGATTTTTAAACAGACGATTGGTAGAGATGCTTATCTTGAGCCAATCTTATTTCAGTGAGCCAGGATTTCTTCATACATGATCCCTTCTCATTTTATTTATGAGTTTATGTGCCTTGTCAATGGTAACATTTCTTCATTTTATGGCTCTCCAGTATGTCCAACTGTGAGTGGTATACCAAAATTGGTAACTTCATTTATCAGTAGTATTAAAGCTAATTTACCCAAAGGAAAGTTCAAATATAAAACAGACTTACAAATGTTTTAAGGAAAATGTTGTTATGATTAAAGGTTTACTTACATAATCAGGATTGATTTGTAAAGCTTGTATATTTATTTCATTTGGTTGTAGAACTTCAGGTCCATCTGTTGCTGGGCTAGAAACAACATATACAGGAGGCAATGGATTTTCCACATCATACAATAGTCAGAGATGGCTGAATCTTTATCTGTCAGCTTGTAAATTTCTTGATTTGGCCCTTGCTTTGCCTTCTGAGAATCTTCCTCAGTTTCAGATGTAAGTAAAATTCAAGAAATGCTGTATTTGGTGGAAAGAAAACTGTACTGAAAGGGATGCTATTTTTGTGGAGTCATGAAAGACGCTATCTTCCGCCCTCTAAGGATGTCCTCTTTTTCTGCTACATCGCAGCAACAGCATGGCACTTGGAGATACAGCTCCCCATGGGAGAAACATGCCTCATTCTGCTGTTGGCAGAAGCAAATTAGCATAGAAGTTTTAAAGACAGGACTGAACTACTTACTGAATCTTATGAGAGTCTACTGCTTTTGCAGCGATGGATTAAATAATGGGCCGAATGAACTTCATTGTAGGGTACTGAAGGAAATTGCCCAAGAACTGGCTGACCCTTTATATCAATGATACTTATAAATACATTTATATAATATTTTTGAGGTATATTGGAGAAATGCTAGGCGGCTGGAGGGTGAATGTCCTTATCTTCAAAGAGGGGGAAAAATGGATCCAAGAGCTACCAGTGGTCATTCTGGCACTGATATATGGGAAAATTCTGAAGCAGATTATGAAGAGATTGTTTTCAAGATGCTTCAAGATCAATATGATTTTTATTTGATTGATTTTATTGATGCATGTTTGAAATTTGGTTTCTCAAGAAGAAATTTTGCCTCACTATCCTTTGTTTTCTTATTAGGTAACTTCCTTAGTAGATTTTGAGAATGCTGCAAATTTCAGTAAAGCATTTGACCAATATCTCATGAATTCTGATTAGCAAATTAGTTAAGTGTTGGATGAATGGCATCAAAATTAAATGGAGTCTTAGCAAGCTCAAAAGTTACACTTAAGCAAGCAGGTATGAGGTATCACATTGGGTGCCACAAAGTCCAGTCAATATTTTTAGTAATGACTTGGTTGAAGAGGTGGAAGGACTGTTTATCAGATTTTCAGGCAACACAAAATTGAATGCAGAGCTAATACTTAAAAGATAGAAACAATATTCCAAATAATATGGGTGTTAGAGAAATGAGCTGCAAATATGAGAAATTTAACAGAGAAATGCAAAATAATTCACTTTGGTAATCTAAGAATAGTAATTGATTACACTGTGACTCACATTCAGTTTATAATGTAACTGCCAAACAAATGCTATTTTAGGCTGCATGAACAGCACAGTTTCTAAGTCATGGGGAGTCAGATCACAGCCCACTTCAAGTATTGTATCCACTGGAACCTGCACTCAAAGGAGGATTCAGACAAACTGGAAGAAAGTAGAGAAGGGCAATGATGATGATCAGATCTAGCAACTAAGTCTTGTAAACTGAAATTAAAGAGCAAGGTATGCTCTGCTTAGCTTTGAGAAGACTGAATACAGTAGCCCTTTTCAAATACCTGAAAGGGTATCGCACAGGAGGGCAGTTCTCTATTGTTTCAGGGGGCGCTGTGTGCATGCCCCTTGGAGTCAGCTGGCAACTGCCTGGGCTAGTCCCTGCAGTTTTCTTGGCAAGGTTTTTGTGAGTGGGTTGCCCTTGCCCACTTCCTAGGGCTGAGAGAGAGTGACTGGCCCAAGGTCACCCAGCTGGCTTCATGCCTAAGGCAGGACTAGAACTCCTGGTCTCCCGGTTTCTAGCCTGGTGCCTTAAAAACCACACCAAACAGGGTCTCTACTGTTCCAGGGTACAACACAGAGAATAATGGGCTTAAGTTAGAAGAAGGCAGAGTGCAACTGAATGTTCGAAAAAAACGTCCCAATAGTAAAAGTTCAACAGTGCAACCACTTATTGAGGGAAATGGTGGACCCTTCACCCAGCGTGTTCAAACAAAGGCTTGACAGCTATCAGTGGGGATAGTTTAATTGGGTTTCTTCACAGACAAGGGGGTTGTGTGCAGTGGCTTAATTGCCTCCTTCCAATTCCATGATTGTACGAAGCCCCAACAAGCACAACTGGGGATACATTTGAAATAAAACCTTCCCTGTCACCAGAGGCTTTATTGCCATTTCACAAGAGGTGCAAAAAATAACTGTTTTGAAAAACAGCAGCACTTCAGATTTGCTAAAAGTTGTTATGTGGTAGTTAGGTATCATGTTTTTTCTTTGCATGTTAATATCCAGTGCATCACGATAAGCCTGGATGTAGCAATGGATATTAATACTTTCAGGAGTGGGGGTTCTTTCCAAATCTTGCTTGCTGAATATGCAAAATAGTTCAAATTTGTTCTTTCTCTTTACAGGTACCGGTGGGCCTTTATTCCAGAAGCATCAGATGATTCCGGGTTGGAGGTGCGAAGACAAGGAACCCACCAGAGGGAATTCAAACCATATGTTGTGCGATTAGCAAAGCTGTTACGAAAAAGGGCAAAGGTATTCCATTTTTTAAACAACCTGTGTTCAGCTACTAACTGTAGGTAAATGATACCTACTATTCAGATTCTATGGAAACCTTAACAATTTTACATCCATGTGTACCAGCAAGGCTGCTTTTCCTCCTTACAGGCTGAAAGCTAAACATTAGTGGCATGAGTTCTTGCAGGGGGACATATAAAGGGTAGGCTAATTCAGAGCAAAGTGTGATTTTTTAAGCCTTGCAGTGTTAAGACTGTTGCATTGCTGAACTTCATTTTTTCCCCATCATTTGGTACTTCATTAAAATAAGAGGAGCAACAGTTTACTTGAACCATTCAGTGGTTTCAGATGGAATGATTTGCTTTCTAACAAAACAGAAGAGTAAGTACCACTGAAGAAAATAAGACTTTGATGAGAAAAAAGATGTTGCATTATCTTCTTCAGTGCAAGTTGGTAGCGTCAATCAGTTCTGGCTTTGGTGGCTGGTAGAAATGTGCAAACGACTGAATTTGGAAAAATGTACCACGCATGGTCCTGATACTTGTCTTGCTTTTTACAGAAAAACCCAGAGGAGGACAGCTCAGGGAAGATACTCAACTGGGAACCCGGCCACTTGCTCCTGACCCTCTGTGCTGTCCGCAGCATTGAGCAGCTTCTTCCATTCTTCAACGTCCTGAGCCAAGTCTTCAACAGCAAAGTCACCAGCAGGAGCATTGGCCATTCAGGGAGCCCCATGCTTTACTCAAACTCTTTTCCCAACAAAGACATCAAAATGGAGAACCAAAAGACATTCTCCAGCAAAGTGAGACAAAAAATTGAAGAAATGGTTGAGAAGGACTTTCTGGAAGGGGTCATTAAGACATGAAGTGTAAATGGCAGAATCTTTATCTTACATAATGTTAATTTCAAACGAAACCACTCCATCCTTCCAGAGTATCTAATTTCTTTTTTCATACTTTGTACGTAATGTATACTTCAGGATGTATTTAATTTAAATACTTGTAAATAAGTTCTGGATGTGGCCTGAATCAAGTTGAAATATCACTGGCACATATTGATTATGGTGCCTAATATTTATGGTACATTTTGTTTTTTGTCATCTTGAGGTCTGTCTTTAAGAAACCTTACAATACAAGTTGCACATTTCTCTAGCTGTATGTCTGTCTATGCACCTATGCTGCTGCAGGGGAATCACTTTCTAAACATGGAATGAATTAGTAGTTTGAACAATTGAATATTTTGATGAACATATTACTCATCTTCAGGAAAGATTTTCTTTTTACTAAATTACCTTCACCAACAATGCTGTGATCCAGGTTCACAAGCAAGTAAGTGTGTAATGGCAACCATCTTCAAGTAGGTACTCAAGATAGATGAGTGCTTCTAGGAAATGTCATTTCTCAGAGAGATTTTGGGATGCTACACTTCGTCATAACTCACAGAAAATACCTGTCTGGTTCTTGTACATTCTAATGTTGAAGTCAGCTCTTAAAGTGGTATAACATTTACTCCAGCGGGCTCTTTTCCAGCTGGCTTAGAGTGAAAGTCCTGTCATCCCCAGCCAGCCAGTCTGTCCTCATTTTGCTTAGGGATTATAGGAACTACAGTCCAACTCTAGGACTGTCATGCTTGTAATACTATATTTTTTCTGAAAAGCATTTTGAAGTTGAAACTTTAGCAAAGACAGGAAGCAGAAAATTCCTCCTAGTGATTTTTAAAAAAAATAATGTTGAGTACGTTTCAGCTAGTAAAGGTTTTATATGACAAAATTTCATGATTCAGATCCAAGCATGACACTTCATCAAACAGCCTTGGGTGGTTCTTCAAATCCACCAGCTAAATGGTAGACAGCTAAGCTGACTTCGTGGGCAAGTTTATCTGCATTCTCCTGGAGAGAAAAATATGAGACTAAAGTAAATATACAATACTCTTAGCTAAGGGAACTTTTAGATGTAATTCAGATTCTTCTGAAAAAAATCTGTTTTGCTTGCTACATCCAGAAACCACACATGCCACAGTCTATATCTCACTTTAGTATTCATCTCGGCTAAGGAGTTGGAGCCAACTTATGTTTGTGCTGCAGTGAAGCAAGTTTAAATAATTGCATACCACTGGGGGACCTCCCACTGTAAACAGCAGATTTTAAAGAAGGATTTTTTAAAAGCAGAAGTGAAGCTCTGAAGGGAAGCATTAAATACCCTGTCCCCCATCTGCTGTTTACATTTATTTAATGTTTGTGTTTTTTAAAAATCTACTTAAATGTTATGGCTGGCTTGGCTCAAATAGGTAGACACCCTTCAGAAAAGTAAATGGGGAAGAGATGGCAGAAGTATAAATAAGGAGAGATTTCTTTTTAGAAAGTTCCCTATTCTGCTCCATTTCATTTTTCCAAAATTGTTCAACTTGAAAGATAAATGAGTTCAAATTTCTCTCCCTACTCCCAATCTCTACTTTTTTCCATGAGAAAAGCTGCTAGAAACACAGCAGATCTTTCCTAGCCCCAAACCATATCAGAAAACCAAGGAAAGGAGAAGAAAGATCTTGTACAAGCAACAAAACCATCTTCATTTCTCTTTCCCCAACTAAACCCAAGAAAGAATGGGAGGGAGGATGGCCACTCTTCAAGAGGGCTACGTACTGTTGCTTGCTTAACCTTGAGTTATATCAATTCACTTAGTTCAAAAAATGATACTGACAGAAAAGGATCTTCCTGCATGCTCTAGAAATTCTTCCCGATTCTACTGCAGGAAGGCTCTAAATCATTTCCATTCTGACCTGTGAGTCAGCTTCAGCATAGACTCTGACTATATCTTCTGTTCCAGATGGACGAACAAATGCTCGGGCCAATTTAAACTTCTGAGTGAGTTGGTCAATTTTTTCTTGCAGCCCTGGGGGTGTAACTGCTCGTCTTTCAGCATCTGTCGTGTTGATGACTCGCCTATCAGCAACCTGCAAGCCAAAGTAAAAGCAAGCAACATAGTCTGACCTGCTAAAATTCCAACTGGTCCTACCAATTCTCCAAGGAGGAGAAAATAGGAAAGAATTAAGGTTTAAATCTGGGAGTTTGCCATCTTCTTTAAATGAGAGGTTCTAGGATGCTAACTCCATGGGGGTATAAGAAATTTGTTAAGATAGATTTAGTCCCGCAAGATTTTTCAATTACAGGTTCTCATTATTCAGGTGCTCCCAGGTGATACTCCTAGACCCTATCTATTTCTTTTTGTCCATCACACTGTCTACTGGATTGCTGAGATGACTGAGCTATTCAAAGGACTTGTTAGTTCAACTTCCCATCTCTTATATGAAATGTACATTTGCTTAAATACAGAGAGAAATATACAGAAAAAGCACAGCAAAAAAATTGCCCTACACATCTAGAACAAGGGGTGTTCATGAAATGGAAGAATACTTTGTTTGGAACACAGAACAAACCATCACATTCTGGAGGAGCTGCTGGCACACCTTCTCCCATTCCACTCCTCAGCAGCTCCCAGCATCATGTATCCCACCGGTCTACCCCAATTCTCCCAATGCCTTTACTCCCCTTCCTCACCCCAGCTGCAGCTGACACCATTGACTTTTTCTTTGCTCTCCCCTTCTCTGGACCACTTCTACCATGAAAAAGAAAGTTTCATTTTTTCGCATGGACCAAAACATCTGAAACGTGTCGCACAGATGGTTGCAACCCATTTGGTTCTGGTTCTGGTTCCCAACTAACCTTCACTGTGAGCTGTCGGTTTGGAAGATCCATGTACAGAGCATCCCACTGTGCAACTGTGAAGTTCTTCAAAGCCAAGATGGCTTCAATCACGAGCATGTCGGAAAGCCCATCACCAACCGTCTAGTGCATACAAAAAAAGAGGAAAGAAAAACAACTGGGAAAAACCAATCTCTTCAACATTTGATTAACTGAAAATCTCATGTACAGGTCCTTATAAAACATTACGAATTCTAAGCCAAGGCCCTACTGTCAGATTTCATTGTTCTCCAAACACCAGTTAAAGGACCTTGCTTTGCAGATGAGTTAAGCAGGTATCAAAACTGAAGATTAGGGTAAGAATGAGCCCTGTAAGAAGTTTTTGTTTCTACATAACCTAGTCCTTAAATCAAAATGATACTACAGGCACTGAGAGCCTTTATCCTTTCCCCAATTTGTTTTGTTTTGTTAACTGATCATGGAAGTCTGCTTTGGTTATTGTTCACAAAAATGTTCTTGTCTGAAGGAACCTAATCTGGAGCAAGCTAAATGCTTCTGAGACTAAAATCCACACAAAAGCCTTTTAGATGCTGGCTTTTCATGGTCACCAAAGTGTAATCATGCTCCCATATTCCTATGCCCACTTCTGCTTCAAAATCTGCTGAATCTGCAACCAACAGTCACCCTTTTAGTCAATGGAACAGAACAGCATTGAAGTCATGAAACTGATTCAAAACACACCAGTACAGAAAAATGGCTATGGAGCTATTGGAGATAATTTCCAACTCTCACTGCTTAGGAAAAAAACTACTGCCTGTGGGATCTTACACTGGTCAAAAGATAGATCCTACAATTCTGCACCACCATGGCTTCTCTCAGCCATTTCCCCTACCCTTACAAAGTTCTACAGTGCAGCAAAAAGCCTTGCAAATTCTCCCATTAACCCTCAACTGCATAGGGATTACTAAGAATTTTAGGAATAAAGTCTACACTTATGTAAGGCATCCAGACTAAGGATGGTCATACTGGGGTATTATAAGAACCAGGTCAGAGTTTGTTTCGGTTTTAAATTACACTTCTAAATGGTGACTCCCTATTTACTAATTTGAGATGGTATACTTTTGAGAATTTTTACTGATTTAGAACAAAAAGAAGTATGTACTGAGTGACTAAGATGGAACTTAGATTATTAATTTTCTTCAAAATACATCTATTGTGCTCTTTTCAAGACAGAAATATTTGGAACAGCTTTGAACATCTTTAGATAGTAGCACCAAGCTAACTTTGCTGATCTAGAAAGCTAAGCAGGATCTCTCTTGGGTATATATCTGAGAAGGCAAGGGTTGTAGATTAGACTGGGAACAAACAAACATCTGGGAAGAGGACAATAGCAAATCACTTCTCCACTTCTGCCAAGGAACTTCTATGGATAGGTGCCAGTATGTATGTAATTAGGAGCCAAATTTGACTTCAAGACAACTACATACAAGTTTTAGTTGCACACCAACATTCCTACCTGATTTATCAAATCAATTGTGTTTTCAAGCATCTTTGCAGCTTCTCTTTTTCGGATGTCTTTTTCTTCTTTTGCCTGGTATCTTATCTTATCTTCTGCAGCTTTACTAAACAATACCTTGTAAGAAAAACACAGTGGAATATCAACAGAGGAAGGAATGGAACATAATCAACATCGTGTCACCCTTTGTACTAAAAAGAGATGCTTCATCAGTAGACACAAAGTTTCAGTTTAGCTTTGAAAACAAGATTGCCTTTTATTAGAAGCTTCCAAACTTATAGCAATCACTGTGTATTGGGAAAGAACATTTTATGGCTTAACCATCTGCTGTATGATAAATATTTCTACGCTGAATTTCCTGTTTCCCCTTTCCAACAGTTTCAAAGGATGATGCCCAGTTATAGAATTACAGGAGAGGATGGGAAAGCATCTTCTATCACCTTTCTCCATTTATCATACTCAATCATACAGACTTGCTTTAATTACTAAGCCTAAAAACCCCAACCATCATACCTGCCCCTACTTTACTACTTGTTTTTGAATGTGGTAAAGAGAACCCAAACATGACTGCACCACCGATTTACATAAAGATGTGATGGTATTCTCAGTTTTATTTTTGATCTTTCCTATATCATCCCTTTCCATTATCAAGTTTGCTTTTACCACACTGAATTGATATTTTCATCCAATATCCCACCACATCCCAAGACAGCTTTCCTAGTTGATCATTGCAACCTGAGACTCGTTAGGGTATATGTGACATTTGAATCTTTGCTCCTGCTTACACAAAACCATGTTTGCTACTATAAAGCCCATTATATTGATACAATAGAGAGCAGAAGGAAAAATTACGCTACCATTAAGTTTCAAAGGATGATGCCCAGTTATAGAATTACAGGAGAGGATGGGAAAGCATCTTCTTTCACCTTCCTCCATTTATCATACTCAATCATACAGACCTGCTTTAATTACTAAGCCTAAAAACCCCAACCATCGTACCTGCCCCGTACAAAATGAAGTGTATGTGAAGTTTTAAGTGTAAGGCTGAAACAGATAATAAAAAGGCAGAGAAAGTAAGCAATCACAAATACAAAAACATGCAAATATTCATATAGTTAATCTGCTCTAGTCTCTTTGGTAAATGGCTCTTAACTCCTTTGGGTCAACAAATAAATACTTACTGTGCCATGACCATTTGATTCAAAATAAATTCCAATATCAAATTCCTGGGCCTTGTGATGCAAATGCTTCACTCCTGTTTTGACACAGTGGACGGACACCTAAGAAAGACAGACCAATGCACTGGGTCTATAATTCTGCATTACAAGCAATGTAATCTATGGAACGCTGGAACATACAAGGACAGGACTTGCATTAAAGACTCTGCGTCCACATGAGGAGATAACAGTCTCCCTTGAGGGGACAATGCTCCAAAGGGCAATGTTTGACCAATGGTAAGAAGGGCATTACCGCAAGGTCACTGATCAACAAAAGGATACTGGCTGGGTTCCCACAACATTAATTAGGGTAAATAAAGATCTAACAGTATTTGCACAATAGGGGAAGCATAGTTAATGTTAATTTTGGTTAGGTTTGAGGGGGCATAGCACTCTGTATGAATCCAACCCATCTGTCTAGTTTACAGTTCATGCCATAACCAGGTTAAGTGTGTTGTATGAATGCAGCCACAGAGAACTTTAGAAATATACCCAGTAAAAAAAAGGGGAGGAGAGTTCTGTTACCCTAGTAAAATAATCAAATAAAGCCAAATGCAACTGGTTTTGTGGTAATTGTACCCAAGAGACAGGGTTCCTGCTGTGCTGCCTTTCTCATCAAGGAACAAGCCCTGCCTTTGCTCCTGACTCTCAGCTTACTAAAGAATCTATCACTAAAATGGAAGTGAGTTCTGGGATTTTTTTTTCCTAAACTAAACTTTTCATACCTTGCCGTAAAACTCCAGACTCTCAGAAAGCAGCACTCATAAATATCAGTTTAAAATATATTGCACACAGGGTTGATGTCTTTACAAAAGTGATACTCGTGAAATCCAGTGCTTGGAATACACAGGCAAAAATCAGTAACAAGATTTTAACAAGCAAAAGTTTTATTTCTTAAAAAAAAGTAGCCCAGCTTTCTCCAACCTGCTGTCTGCCAGATGTGTTGGATAGCATCACTGTCAACCCCAGGCCAGTAACCACAAAGAGAAAAGCTGTAAGTCCAGCTCATCTGGAAGGTAGCTCATTTTCTAGTTTCTCTCTAGGTAGGCATTACACAAGAAACACACAAAAAACACACTGCAACCCCCCACCCCCACCATACCCCATGTCAGAAGTGTTGATGTTTTAGCCCTGGCGTTTTTTTTCTTTTTCTTTTTTTCCTTGTTTAAGACTGAAAGAAGTCAATTTCATACCTTCATGGTTTGTTCCAGATAACCAGTAGAGCTCCCATTGGCATACGCTGTTTGTATTACTGCAAAAGATAAAGTTTGCCCAGCCTGGAGAAATGGAGAAAGAAACATTCCGCAAATAAGATTCAACTTCGCGAGAACTACACGAATCCTCACCTCTGAAGTTTAAGAACTCCAGTTTACCAAGAGATGGCAGTATTTTCTTGCTTGAAGGTCAAGAGCCCTACCTTCCCTGTTTGGTTGGCAGAACTTGGTAATGTTAGCTGATCCTACTTTTAAGATCAATGCTAAGGCAAAAGAATACTCTGATATTTATTAATAGTACTAGCTAGGTTTTAAAGCATTCATTGGATATTTTTTTTTACAATTAACATTATTTTTGCACTGTATGGTAAAACTTTGATTTAATAAGACCATCTGGAGGGGAGGAGTATCATTAAAGCCAAACACCTGTAATTATATAATTTATATCATTTGCAACAATTTTATTTATTTATTTATCAAATTTATCACCGCCCATCTCTCCAGAAAAGGGACTCTGGGCGGTTTACAATAAAACGTAGATAAAAACCCTATAAAACAATAGAATAAATATAATACATAATAAAATATAAATAGGTTTTATAAAACATAAATTTTAATGCCACTTGTATTAATAGGCTAAGTTAATACAAGTGGCATTGATTATGTCAACTGTGTGGACTGCTTCAGAAAAAATAAACTTTGCCTATTATCTGGAAGTGAAGTCCAAACTAAAACTTAGTCTGCTGCATCCAAATTCTCCTGAATGAGAGTCTGTAAAATTAAGGTTTCGCTTCAAGTTGCCTGTAAACAAACCACAATGGATTTATATGTATAATGTGATTTGATTTGGGCTTACTGTGATATATAAACCTGGTGGTTTTTAATGAGCTGAGGAAATACCCCACCTAGATCAATGATACCTCTACATTTAATCTTCATTCAAGTCCAAGAAGCAGTCAATTGTTGTCTTTTGCAAACACAACACAGCTCCCACCTCCCATTCAAACAGTAGCACTAGACTTTGGGGGAAAATAATTTACCGTATTTTTCTTAAAAGGAATTCTCAATGTTGAAAAGATAGGTGGCTGTACAAATTGTTAATTACAATACAGCTACTATTATTGCTGGAGTCTACTTAGGAAAAAGAAATAAGAATTTTCTACTATGACATTTCATTTGCACCACTCCTTCCACATGGGAGATACCTCAAATATACAGATGCTTGCGTTCACTCTGCATCAAGCAAGATTTATTTGTTAATCATAGGAGAATAGAGTAATACTTTAACCAAAAGAATTCAATTACCTTTGTCAGAAGTTCTTTAAGAAAAGTGCTGATCAGAGTTGCTATTTTATCTCCATCCAGAAGATGGAAATGGCCAGTAGCATCTATATAGTAGTAAATAATTCGGTCAGCATCACCATCCAACGAGCAGCACCTCTCACCAGGGTTCATTTCTAGTCCTAACAAACAAGGCAGCAATGCAGAAGTGTTCAGTGGCAAGAACTTGGAATGTAAAAGTCATGGGCCTTCCATACTTCCAAGATGAACTGCCAAGTTAAACCAAGGATGGGCAACTTCTGGACCTCTAGATGATGTTCAGCATCCATCTGCTCTATTCAGTATGGCCAATGCAAACAGATGAATGGAGTTACAATCCAGCAACCTTTAGTGCGATGTTTATTGGCCACCTTGAGTTGTATAGATAGCTAGGCCCGAGATAAGTTTTTGCAGTGCAATTTTAAGCTTCTCATTCTACCTTAAATCTACCAAAGGGCCAGAATGCTACTAAAGTATGATCATGGTCCATAAAATGATACCAGATGAGAGATAATTTACTTATCAAAATACTCTTTCCTGATAGTAATGAAAGGGAGCAGGAAAGTGCTGGAAATAACAGAGAGGATGAAAGCTAATGGTGGGAAAGACCCAATCCAGGGATTATCAAGACACAACATGATCTTGTCTTGAGTGTCTGTAAAATATTTTTGCAATCAAAGACCAAGTATTTTTTAAATAGGACATTCTATTCATAAAATCATAGAATTAATTTCGTTTCTATTCAGGTTAGAAGATTAAGTTTGGATCATTCCCATTTAAATGAGGAATCTGGCACATCCCAATAACTTTGACCCTAGCAAGCCATAAACCTGAAGAAGCCAGACCTCCACAAATCATCTCCTGTACAACACCACAGTGTGGAAATGAAAGAAAGATGAATTAAATAAATATTCTGTCTTTTTAATCTAAAACAAGACAAACAAGACAAAACCATCTCCCACTGATGTCCCAGAAACAGAAATTGGCTCAAGCTGAAACTGAAGAAGCTGAAAACTGAACCTTAAAAAAAAAAGCCTCCGAATTCCTTTATACATACTTAAGACCGCATGTGCACTATGATCAGATCTAAGGGAAATGGAGGAAAAATACCTTATCGGGTTGCACTAACATGCCTTACCCAAACTGTACTCAGTTATGATTAAACAGATTTATCTCCCTCTGGCATTTTCCAGTATCTCATTGACCAAAGAAATGAACTCGTGTCTGGCAAGCAAGACAAGTCACCTTTTTCTGGGAAAGACACCTGACTAAAGCAAAAGGAATCTGCTAAGTCAGTAACTCTTGCCCCTCTTAAATTCTGGAAACAACTGGGGCTTTTCAGGCAAAGTATATTATAGAGAAAAATCACCTTTGGGGGTAATGAGATCAGCATGTTTTCCGATTCTCCTTCAAGCTACGTTTTTAGAAGAATAATTTTAAAAGAGGCTTTTTTCACATACCAGTTTTAGTTTTCTTCCATTTAGATTTATTTCCCCTTTCTATTTGTAAAAAAATCGTTTTAAAAAGGCCTCCTCTTCTAACGACATACCCACAGGAGGCTTCTGGTGAACTTTGACAAAATCAGCCCCACACATGTGATTGAGTTTCCCTTTCCTCCCATCATTGGCCAAGCGCATCACAAAGCTCTCTGAAAGGTAGTGCTCCAGTTCCTTGAGTTTTAGGGCTCCAATGCCATTCGCACAATCGATCTTCAGGCCCCCCTGGCCATCCCTCTGGGGGGCAGCCTGCAGAGAAGAAACCAAAGGATAGCTCAGGAAAGAAGGGTGGGTAGACCCCAGCAGGTTTCTGGGAGGGGAGATTTCCAACTCCCAACCTTTTACTTTACAGGGTCTGTCCTGCCACTACAGCTTGTTTTCATCAAATTATTTTCATTGAATAACTCATCAGAGGCTAAGTACATATTTTACATAAATAACAAGTAAAAGCTAAACATTTCATAAACGAATTTCAAGGATATGATCTTGGGTACTATAAATAAAAGGTCTAAGATTGTCCACTTTGGCTTATAGGATTATACATCCACTTCAGCAAAAATATTTTACACATATTCAAAAGTATGTTGGGTCAAGAACAGCAAAATTTCCTAAGAAGGTTCTTCTGCAGCAGGATAAAAGCCCATTTTTGGTCCACCAAATCACCCTTTGCAAGTGTTGATACCCTGGCCTGGGTTATAGCTACTCTTAAAAGGACACCTTTCTAGAGAGAAGATTTTTAATGAATTTTTAATAAATGTACTTAGGAATACAAGCCAAGTCTTCTCTTAAGGGAACATGGTTCTTTTACCTGCATTGTAAGCTCCAGAAAAGCCTTGGAGAGCTTTTGGTAATAGCCTTCCACTGTTGGTGTTCCATAGATGCCATGAGTGTTGTGACAACGGACCATGTAGTGCAACTGTGGGGTTGTTACTAAGCCATAGTCTAATAAGAGAGAGAGAAGAGTCAAGGATTCATTACCTATGCTCAGCTAAAGCCTTATACCAGATAAGGTACCTGTAATAATACAGATTTTGCTGAATTACAATTCCCAACAATCCAACCAACAGTCAACTGTAAGGAATGCTGGGAGCTGTAGTTAGTACATTTGCAGGGCTAGAAGTTCCATTCCTTGCTTACACTGAGTTGGGCTACTGGCCAGGCGAGACTGTATTATCTATTACAAGTGGAAGTAGTTCAGCAGGGTTTCAGACGAGAGCCTTTCCCAGCTCTGCCTGGAGATTTCAAAGACTGAGCCAGAGACCTCCCGCATGCAAAGCGTACGCTCTGTCCCTGAGTTCCAGGCTCCCCAAATGGGTTTCCTTAAACCTACATGAACCAAACAGGAGAAATCTCGGCATCAGGATAAGCAACCAAATGGTGATCAAAGGGCAAACATACCCTGATATTGACATCCAAGGACAGACACACCATCAATTATTGATTGTGAAAGCTCCTTGCCACTTGGCCTGCATGCAGAACACAGAAATAAATGAACAAATGCTTCGTTAAAAATGCTACACCAACATACAAGCTGAAACACAAATACTACCCAAATAGGCTTTCTTTCTGCAAAGGGAAGGAATTGTAGCAGCCAAAGAGCTCAAGGAGAACTAGGCAGTTGTTTCTAAGGATCCACTGAAAAGGCCTTGGCATTGCCCATTGTCTTCTCCACCATTTATGTGGCATCTATTTATTACCTGATTTATTTTATACATATGCATTCCATCTTCCTTCTTTACAGAACTTCAGGGGACTTACGCTCTTAGTAAAGAGCGACTGCCTTCGCAAGCGTTGGAGTCTGCCAACGGTTTCTGCTATGACACAATCGCCCTTCTTTTCAGCCCTTGGTGATTCTCCAGGGCATTTTATTTTTATTTTTTTTAACTGACCAAGACTTTCTGAGTAAGGCAGGAAAATTACTCCTTAGCAGAGCTGGTAAGGTTATGCCTGGCTAGATATGGCAGCCTTGGGTTTTCCTGCCTCCTCCTCCTCGTTTCCAGATCAGGGCAGGGTCTCCATTCTAAACTGCAGAATAACTGCAGTTACTTTTTTTTCTCTACTTAATTTCATGTCATGCAAACGTTTCCTGCCTCGATATGTCTGCATTCTACAGTATTAGCTTAATATGTGTATGTGTGTGCACTGCTCTGTTTCTACACCTTACCAACTTTCTAATTTCAAGAGATTGGAGATTATGGACAGTGGCAGCATTTTTCTTTCTGTGAGTCAGGCTGGCAACCAGCTTTTCTCTGGTTGGTAAAACCTGTGATCTTCCACCCTCTTCAGTCCCGAGGGGGTCATCTGTGCAAGGCAGACAATGTCCCTTGAGGGATCCTGCTCTTCAGTAGTCCTGCCAGGATTTTGTCAGCAACGTTCTCTGGGTTTGCCTGCATACTAACAAGCCTTCAGTTTTCTAAACCCTCCCCAATCCAACTCAGCTTTTCCAGCCTGTATTTTTATAAAAACCAAGGATCTTCAATTGTCTAGGTCCATCTTAGTTCCAGCTGTTACTGTTAAGGTTTCCCTACTAACAGATTAAGCTACTATTATACCTAATCATTTGGCCAGGTGAAGGGGTTGCATTTGATTGTCTCCTCTCACGTGCTTCATGCAAAATAGCCTGGGGGGAGGACCTGCCCGGACTTGTTCTTCACTTCCTCTTTTTCTCTCTGCTGGAAATGTAGCTCAGCAAGGCTTGCTCCAAACGGAGCTAAGTACTTTAAATGTTTTGCTTTTGTTTTTGCTTTCTGTAAATAAATTATTTTTATAGAAATGCTTGGTGTGATTTTTTTTTGACCTCTCCTGGGCTAAAGGCTTTCCCAGCATCTGCAACAGTTACCTCAATTTCTTTTCCGCAAGATCTCCCCCAGTTCTTCTCCTGTTTTTAAGTGTCCCCTCTAAAGCCAGCCCAACGCCTACAGCCCCACCCTCCCTCCTCTGGGAACGTTTCCTATGAGGAACCAAACTATACTCTGCTCCCAGAATATAAGCAGAGTATATAAGTAAAGCCAGCACAGGGCGGATATTTAAACAGCCACCAGGAAGCATGGACGAATGCAGGCTGTTACAGGGCTACATCACACTCCTCTCACTGTGCTGTGGAAGTAAAGTTTAAGGAGTTGGATGCATTTAGTCCACTCAAAAGCTGAATAAAAAGGCACCATGGCAGCCACGGCCATCCAACTCTTTTTGCAGCCCTCCAAGATCACATCTAGCAAAATGTCCATATCAGTCTTTCATGCAAATTCATTTGGCCTTGATGAACACCCTGATGAACGATATATTGCTTTTTGACCTGCAAGACACATACTGGCTTTTGGGCTTACCGGGTGTCTCTACCAATCACAATGAGGGCCTCACTCTGAAGGTCCACTGCCTCTTTCTGGCAGATGTCAGTCAGGACACAGTATAACTGGGGCTCTTCTGCATTGGCCAAGAATGTAGCATGTTCTTCCCAGGCAGGGGCCAACATTTCACCTGAAGGATCAATCAGCTTCACGCCATTGTCTTCCTGGGAAGGCAGAAAAGGATCACCACCAAGGTTCTTGGCATGTTTAGAAAGAAGGTTTAGTTTCTCTGACAACAAGCAAAGAAATATATTGTAAGTGTGTAAAGTTTCAAATTTGAAGTGTTTGGAACTCTAAACACTTGTTTCAAGCTTAAAATTCAAAATGGACTGTTCTGAATTTGAATGGTTCGCCTCTGAAATGTTTTGCACACCTTTAAAAGATACAATATTGTAAACTTGTCCAAGGAAAACAGTTTGCAAGTGTAACACATTTGTAAAATAAAACATTAATTAAATCAACCACACCAAAACTTGTCAGCAATTTTTCAAAAAGAATGTCAAAAAAGGGGAAACGTATTTAACCTCACTGAAGAGAAAGGTCAGAGAGGGCATGCCTATTCATGCTTATGTTGCAAAAAAACCCACTGAATTCAGTGAGACTTATTTCAAAGTAAACACGCACAGGTTTGTGTTGTAAGCAATTGAACAAAGACTGGGTACATTATGAAAAAGCTCCAGGAAATGCAAGTTACACCCTATTGAAATCAGTATGATTTAAGCACCCATCCTAAAATTATGCTGACTTCAAAAAAAATATTTTCCAGTTTAAACTGGGCATCTGAACTCTACAGAGAGTCAACAGTTAAGTAGTCTTTGTTTTCAAGGCCCAAGTAACTTCAGACCCACAGCTCCTTCGCAAAAACTGCAACCCTCATTTTCTTACTTCAGGGTTGTGAGAGGCTGTAACCATTACACCAATAGTGGATTTGGTCTTCTTGGACCTCAGGGCAGCGAGCAATCCCATACGAAACATGATGTGGTTCAGGTTTTCTGCCTTGCTACGGAATCCAGCTGTTCCATACTGGAGGGAAAGTCCCAGAGGTTTGGCGTGCAGTTTTGAGTATTTTGTAACGGCTTCGAAATCCATTTCTGTAGGATGCACAAGAAATAATACTATTGATTGCCAGAAGTGTTAGAGGTGCACATCCTGTAAATCGTAATCATGCCATAAATCATTAGGAAAGAGAACTGAATTTCATTCACAGTAGAATCTACTGTATTCTTTATGCTGTTTAGAATGCAACTCAGGTAAAAAAAAAATTAGCAGAAGCATTATCTGCCAACACAATGAATGGACAGACTCATTATCTCAAGTGGCATTTTGAAAAGTGTTTAGGCCAATCCACATCTCATAGAAAAAAAAGAGCTCTGCCTGTGCTCCAGTAGTTTGATACTGGTTCTGCCTTTTCCAGATATTCATATCTTGCAGAATGTGTTTGACAGCAAAGTCTTAATGGTTACCATGTAAACATGAGAAACTCCAAAATAAAAAGCCTTCACCTTAGTGTGAGAATTCCTGATCTTAGATTTGAAGATTTGGTAATTTAAAAATAAAAGACAAGACACCCTATTCTTTTTATTTTAGTCAAAATACAAGCAGTTAAATTATATAAAGCCAAAGGGAATTAGAACAAGCAAGCCAATACAGGAAAGACATCGTTTACATTACCAAACCTAGACAGCCCTCTGGTTTCAGGGTGGATCAGAGGGCTGTCTATTTTAGCATGCATTCAGATAGCTGGTATCAGGCTTTCCCAACCACAGGTGCTACAAAGCCCATCATCCCTCATCCTCCTAACATGCTTTTGGGCTCTGAGTGGGTAAGGGCAAGAGGATCACTCGAAGAAAACAGCAAGGCAGGCAGTGAACAAAGCAGCCCTAAAACAGGGATCAGGCACGACAGCAGAGCAGACATCTACCTCCAGATCTGTAACTGAAATTACATTTCTAAGTTCAGCCTGGTGACATCATTAAAAGGGGTTTGACTTATTGACTTATAAGGATCCTTGTTTTCCTATCTGTAATCATTTATTCTAACACAGCATTTCCTGAAAGGTTCTTTTAACAGACAACAGCAGAGAAAAATCATCAGACCAATTTTTTATTTGCAGTTACAACTAGTTTCCTTAGAACTGCTGCCACGACTTTTGACCTTTGCAGCCAAACTGGCTTTCTTTCTATGAGGAAGACACAGATCACCTATAGCATGAAAGTAGCTCCCTTTTCTCTTGAAATTTCCCTATATTCTCATCTGCCAACACTGCAGTCTCTTGACCAACTCTATTGGCCAAGCATGGGGGCACTAATGGAAGGAGTGTTCTTATTCGTCTGATTTTGCCTCTTCTGTCTAGTAACATGTGGGTGCATTGGCCACTTCACGCAGAAGGATTACTAGAAGTGGCCACGCTTTGGGAAAGTCTTTTATTTTAATTGCATTTGGAGATTGGTAGTATATGGATACATATTTCTTGTTACTGAAATTTCTTAATGTATATAGCCTTGGTTTTTAGTTCTAGAAATGGCTAAAAAAAACACCTTATATAAATAAGTGGGAGCAGTGTGGTTGAAAGTGAAATGTTGATCTGTTTCCATCCACTTTTTTTTGAAGGCACATTTTATATCAGTTTAAAAAGAAAAAGTAACCAGCTTGGCGTATTTGATTTGTTATTTTATCTGCTTTTATCTGTTATTTTATCCTAGCCTTCTCCAGCCAAATGCCTTCCAGATGTGTTGGAGTATAACGTTTATCCTTTAGAAAAAGAAAAATCTTATTCTTCTGCCATCAGCACCGCCAGAAACTGGATAGGGTGGGTTATAAGGCAACATCTTTAAAAGCGCAGAGAGCAGAACGAAGTGTTGCAACTTCGTTATCCGATTCTGCTCACACGGACTCTTTTCCTTTCCCCTCGCACATCCCAGGTCGCCTCACTGCTTGGGCACCAAACGAAGAACGAAACTTATCTTGGGGTATTAGTTAACTTTCCTTTTCCATGCCAGTCTCTTTCCGGACATCCAGGAGACTGTGCAAACTAGTGATGCAGATTACAGGAAACCACGGCAATTTCAATCGCAACAACCCCCCACAATCAAAGCTATACTTAAGTATGGTTTGTTGGCATAGCTCTAATGCCCATCTGTCTCTGTGGGCAGAAAGCCTCCCTCATCTTTTGGAAATGACCCACGACGAAAGCCACCCAAGCAACCAGCCTACCTGCAGCGCTCCCCCGTCTAACAAGCGGACGTGTCCCCCGCTAAGGCGCCCTTCCGGGATCGGTCCAGGACACGTTTCCTTTCCGCCTTTCCCGGATGCACCAATCAGAGCACCGAGCGTGCGGGGGCGGGGCGGGCAGAATGAAGGGTGTTGCGACATTCCATCAACGCCCCGGTGCCATTCCGCAGCCGAGCCGCTCCTCCGGCTGCCAGGCCCGGTGGGCGGCTGCGGCCGGGAGCGTGGCGCTTCCGTGCTCGCGTCCTTCATCCGCAGCCGCGTGAAAGGTCCGGTCGGGTACGTGCTCCTCCGAAATCAAGTGCGTCGGTCGGTTCCGGGCTTGTATAGCCAGCTCGGGCAGAAATCTTCGGCGGAAGGTGGGTTAGTGCCGAGCCGGAACCTCTGCTTGGAACTCAAAACTGCTTCTTGACGACCACATCTCACCCCCGGCCCTCCCCGTTTGTGAAGAAAGGCCTCCCTCCCCGCACGTTTATTGGGCTAGATCGCTCCAAATAGAATTTCAGAAACCAGTTCCTGAAAGGACAAATAAATTGACGAGGGGCCGGAGGCGTATAGCTGGCGTGTAATAATAGTCGGGCTTCCAGATCTACAGTATGTTGCAAACAACCAGATGACCACGAGATGGTGGCAAAGAGACGTGGGAGCCTCTTGCTCTTTTCTGCCTTGTAGAGGTCGGCAGGGCAGATTTTTGCAGCTCAGATCTGGTAACGCTAGAAATAGGGGCTGCTTTATTACCACCATTGGAGTTTTCCTAAAACATCAGTCGGATTTTGCTGCTGCATTATGCACGGAATTGCACACGGGACAGGGAGAGCTAAGGGCAAGAGCGGGAGAGTGCAGGGGTCCCGAGATCCCAGGAGGACCATTGCGGTAGCAGCCCCTCTGCTCCCTCCCCCGTTTCCCGTCATCGCGGGGCTAGTTTTGTGGAGCTGACTGGCCGAACAGATGCAAGCGAGCGCGCTTATCAGTTGCTCGGTTCTGGGCTAAGAGGGTTAAGAGACCAAGGGGCTGGGCTGCTTATGAAAATAAACCTGATGCAGAATGACGTGAAAAGGCAGTTACCTTGATTAAACCGACTCATGATCACAAAAGTTCTATATATTTTATAATTGAATATGACTTCCCTGGATTTTCAGATCACTGTGAACATTACTGTGTAAGTTTGCCATTAAAAATGTATTTGTTAGTCTTCGGGATGATGTGGGTATGGGAGATTTTTACCATTTACAATACAGCCTGTAGTCATGTTGAGGAGCACTTCTAAATGGAGTGCATACTAACGGGCACAGAATCAAAGGGATAGATGAACTAATGAAATGCTAATGAAAATGTAAGATCCCAGTTGTCCTACAGAGCCCATATGATGAATTAATGAAATCTGACTGGATTTGTGAAAATATCAAAATGTACATTAGGCAGCAAGCTCCTGTGAAAAGCCATGGTTTGGTTTACGAGTCCTGATTTATTTGTCATCTGAACACAGAACACTGGCTTGCTCCTGTTTTGGGTTTGGCTGGCCTGCAAAGGTCTGTTGCAAAAATTAACTGAAAAAGACACTATACTTTCAGTTTAGCCACTCTCATTCTTTTTTTTTCTCCATGCTTTTCGTTTCTCCCGGATTACAACAGATGGACATTTGACATCCATACATATGACAACACAAACACGTTGTTTTTAAAAAGCAGCATCCATATCACAAGAACAAGTAATCATCAAATCACAAACATACAAACACCAAGCTATGAATAATAAAAACATAAAACACCCTTTATACTGCTGCTAGCATGTCTGCGATTTCATTGGCAGAAGATTTGAAGATCAGGAATTGGCTAACAAAAGCCATGGATTTGTCTGTAAAGTGAACACGTGCTCAACCAAATGTTAAAAATAAAATTTAATTAATTAATTAACATTTATTGGCTGCCCAACTCCAATGGACTCTGGCTTAGCATTCTGTAAGGATGGAGCCATTAATCCATGTGAACCCTTGAACAATATGACACTTTTCTTGGATTTAAGAAGACTGTACAATTCCTAGTTGAAAACAGTTGATGACATAAGAAAGGGTTACCTAAGTATATATTGGCCCAGTGGTGCATTTTGCATTGTTGTCCATCAGCTGTAGGAGTCCAAAATACATTTCCAGAATTGTGAAAATGCTAATGGAAGCTGCAGTTTTTCTGCAGGACAACAGTAGAATTCTCTTAGGCCGTTTTAAACACTGAAGCATTGACCTGCCAAGGCTACTGTTCTTTTGTTCTTCTTGCAGTGTCCTCTCTTGGATGCCTCTAAATACAGGTAGTCTTAGGGTTAGGACAGCAATTAGGACCAGAATTTCCATCACTAACTGATGCAGTCATAAAGCGCAATGTCACATGACCACATCGCTTAGCAACAGCAGTCCCTGCAGTCCTCATTGCCATCATTAAGAGAGGATTGTGCGTCATTAAGAGAACACCTCCTTGCAACTTCCTGCTGACTTCCAACAACCAAAGTCAGTGAGGAAGCCAGCAGGAAGTTGCAAGTCCCAGGCGGTTTCACAGGCAGGCAGGCAGGCAGGCAAGTGACTGCTGTGGGTGGGAGAGGGAGTGAGGGGATGCGTGGGTAGCCACGGAGTCATGATATGAGCACGGCGGGACTTGGGGTGTCTGCTGCCAGGTGGGGGAGACTTACCTGAGCAACTTGGGGCCTTCCCTGCTGGCTTCCCCATTGACTTTGCTTGTGGGAAGCCAGCAGAGAAGATCACAAATCGCGATCACATGACCTGGGGACACTACAATGGTCATAAGTGCGAGCCAGTTGCCAAGTGCCAAGATCGTGATCATGTGACCACAGGGGTGCTGGGATGGCCAGAACATCAAGGACCGATTGTAACCACCACTTGTTCAGTGCCATCGCAACTTCGAACAGTCGCTGAACAAGTGGTCGCTAACTGAGGACTACCTGTATCAATCTGAGGGTCGGCATCCATTTGCTCTGCCCTTTGGTGGTGACTTCCAAGCAGCAATTCTTTCCGAGGATCCCTTGAGTAAAGCTGAGTGGCCGGAAGGACATCTTCAGTTGCTTCCACAAGCTTACAAGGGTTTTTTCTATGTCTTGTTTTGGTTCACTTCTTGTGTTTCTCCATAATGTGGTATGTCTCTGTTGGGACTTGGTTTTACTCACGTACACTCTCTTTGAATTCCTTACAACTAATGCCTAAATCTCTCTAAGGACTGTTGTTTTCATTGTTATTACAGAAAAAGAAATGTTTCTTTTTTTTTTTAATCAGGCTCTCCAGACTGTCTCAGTCTTTTTGGAGAGAATACTGGCAAGCATAAGAAGACATTATTGATTTCATATCTCCTATCTCTAGGTGGCTGATAATTGCCTCTGTAAGGATGTCTAGCAAAATGAAAGACAGTCTTGGGCTTCAAGTGGCAGAATTGGAAATGCTTTTGTCTATGTTTCCTAATAAAGGAGAAATAACTCTTCAAGATGAAAATATTTTCCAGAATATTCAGAGGTACCTGGACAATACAAGTGAAAGTCTGCCACCTAAAATTGAGTATTCAGTTGCTGTTCCTATAAATGAAACCAAGGTGAGACCATCTGTTCTCACTGGTTATTATTATTAAAGAATTCCAATTGTATTTCAGCTTAGTAAACATTTGTGAATCAAACCCAATCTCAAGAAAATATTAATTTGACCAATAGGCCTAATGCATATTTGGTTGGATCTTGCCTTAATCATTTATGTTTTTGTTAGCTGTAGGTTACATTGCAGTACTGCATTTAAAGATTAAATAGATGATTATAATGCAGTGTCCTATCTGCAAGGACACTGGAGAGGTCTTCGTAGGTAGTCTAAAAGCTTCTTTAGTTAAGAATACAGCTATCGTGCTCCACTGGGCATATTTTTACAGACTTCTTTTGGACACTTTTTTTTTATTTACGAAGCCTTATTTTATCTGGGATATCAAGATAGTCATCTACATGTTTATTGAAGAATTTTGTTCCATTTCTGAGTTTTGTTTTCTGGCACTTTTAATCTTGATCTGTGATCCTACGATCTTAGAACAGCTTCTCTAGATAAATGAACATTCCATTTAGGCGTCAAGTCCATCCTATTCAATGCAGAAATCCCAGTTAAAGCATCCTCACAGGTGGTTATCCAGGCTTTGCTTGAACATATCTAGTTTTGTTTTTTATTTCAGAACTGTTCTAACAGTGCATTAAATAAAACAGTTGCTTGTTACATGCTAGTTTTTGTTTCATCATTACTTTTTATATACCTTTTTAAGATCAAGTATTTTTGTTACGACCTGTAAGTACAAGGTAGTCCTCGGTTAACTATCATTCATTCAGCGACCTTTCAAAGTTGTTACAGCACCAAACAAGAGACTTACGACTGGTCCTCAAAGTTGCGGCTGTTGCAGCTTTCCCACGGTCACGTGATTGCAATTCAGGTGCTTGGCAACTGGCTCACAATTACAGCAGTCACAGCATCCCACAGTCACATGATCACCATTTGCGACCTTCACTGCTGGCTTCCAACAAGCAAAGTCAATGGGGAAACCAGCAGGAGGTTGCATATGGTGATCAAGTGTTGTTGCACTTAACGACTGCATAGGATTCGCTTAACAACCGCAACTGAAACTGCCGTTGTAAGTCAGCACAGTCACGTGACATTGTGCTTTACAACTGCATTGCTTAGCGATGGAGTTACTGGTTCCAGTAACTGTGGACTACCTGTGTGTTTCATTGAGTCTTATTCCCCCAAGCTGTATCTGTTTGGATTATTGCTCTAGGCAGTGGAACAGCAAGATCTTACAGTGAAATAAACATACTGTGAAGATGAAAGTATTGGAATTCTGAATATATATGACTTATATTCTAGACCCAGGAAATTGAACTGTATCAGGGATCACCCCACTGAACAGAGCATTTAGCATTAGAATTAGAGATTTCAGCATTGCTCAATCTCTTCACCTTTGAAATTAAGGCTTAATAATGGATATGCTTGTAATGGTGGATATCACACCAATTGGCAAAACCAATTCATTTTGTAATACAACCTGATCCATAAATACAATACCAGCAACAAAAAGAAAGCTGGGTTTGGTGAAAAATTGGTAGAAAAAGAGGAATTGTCACTAAGAGGACAGATCAAAATGTCAAAAAAAATTAGATTGCAGAGATTTTATTTAAACTTCTCCCTTTTCATGACAGTTAAGGGAAAACTCTTCTCCAATTTTATATATAATCAAGAGTCACAGTACAGTTATATAGTAATTGCCTCTTCTGTGTTGATGTTATTGCTAACTAGCTCTTTGATGCCATCACACTGATTATAAAATCATGAACATCACCTAATGCAGAAACAAGGGTGTGCTTGTTCCTTCTACATAAATACAGGAAGAAAATGCCCACCGAACAACTCAATCAGCTTTAACAAGTTTTTGAGAATGGTATGCATCCTTTTGTTTTGTGAGAATTGGAGAAAGATTGTGCCTTTTCCACATCCCATATTGCAGGACATTATACAAATATTACCTTTTGCCCTTCCATTAATAATTCACAACTACTACTTTGTAGATTGCTCTACAGTCCCCAACCTATGACCATTTAGTCAGCAACCATTCAAAGTTATGACAGCACTGAACAAATGGTGGTTATGACCTGTCCTCAGAGTTCCAGCTGTCCCAGCACCCCCGCAATCACATGATCACGATCTGGGCGCTTGGCAACTGGTTCACGCTTACGCGGGTGGGGGAGACTTAGCCCAAGCAACTTGCGACTTTCCCTGCCAGCTTCCCCATCGACTTTGGTTGTGGGAAGCCAGCAGGAAGTTGCCTTGTCTAACAATTGGGATTTAGTTAACAATGGCAACTGGGACTGCAGGGATTGCCGTTGCTAAGCGAGGAGGTCACATTTTGCAACCACATCACTTAGCAATGGAATTCCAGTCCCAATTGCTGTCGTAAGTCAAGGACTACCTTATCAAGGATTTAAGAACTCATGCGTTAAGTCAGCTCTGGCATCATGCAGTCATCTTAATTTGTAGGTAACCATACTTAAGGCTCTGCAGTGTGAAGGGCATGTATGAAAATACTGGGTCACACCTGTAACATAAGAGTTGTGTGGCATACTTTTGATCTTGTGCAGTGTGTATGCAGGTGAGCACTATAGGTCACACAGTTCACCCTTTATGGCATACAGGATATGCAAGGTATTTGTAAGAAGGCCATAATCAACTTTTTATGAAACTTTAGGTCTTACTGAAATAAAAAACTTTCATAAATATACTATAATTGGATTCCTGTAATTACTTTGGTGTACATTTTCCCCCCAAAAAACTGCTTAACTACAAAATAACACATTATGCTATTTGCCTTTTTTCTCCTTTTTTAGGCCATTGTGGATTTGCAGGTAGATTTGCCTCTCAGTTACCCCTATGTGACACCACAACTTTTTGCGAGATCAAATACACTAGACAGGCAACAACAGTTGCAGCTCAATAAAGATCTCACATCTTATATTGCTTCTTTGGAGCCTGGAGAACTTTGTGTATGTGCAGCTGTTCAGTGGTTACAGGACAACAGTACATTCAGAGAACAAGACAGTGAAGTTTGTGAAAGAACGACGAGGAAAGAAGTAGTCAAAGCACAATTTAAACAGATGTGGATTTACAGCCACCACATATACCGACAAGAACTGAGGAAAAAGATTTTTGAATATGCAAAGAAATTAAATCTGACTGGTTTCTGCCTAGCTGGGAAGCCTGGGGTAATCTGTGTGGAGGGCATGAAAGAAAACTGTGAAGAGTTTTGGCGTATTATTAGGTAAACCAATTGGAAACATTTCCTGCAAGCATCTTGAGACTGGAGAAACAGAAGGAAATGGGGAAAGTTTTCATTTCTTTCAGACATTTCAAGATTTACAGTTTCAAGCCCATGGTGATTATGGATTAAGAAATGACTATCACAGGGACCTTGGTCAGTTCCTAGAATTCCTTAAGGTACATCAAAGTGAACATATATTTCAGATCTTGTTTGGCATTGAAGGCAAAAGTCCTGACACTTAGCATGATTTCGTTCCCCTCTGGTTTTTGCCAGGTTTTGAGATCTCCAAGCACCAAATGAGAACAAGTGTGTTGGGAGGACACTTCTGGGTTATTTTTGTGTGAAATTGAGAGGGAGGGTTGGTGTGATTATGATCATCTTAATAAAATGCAGTCTTTGAAATTTTATACATTTCAAAATGCTTATGTCTCTGGAGAGCAGAACGTTAAAGTCCACGTGACACAGAGCACAAATAGTAAGCAGTAGGGCTGAGCAACCCCTTTGAAAAAGATGCTTTGCAATGTGCAATACGCACCTCTCTTCAAATCCATAAAGCACCCATGTCAATTATCCAGGCTTGGGTGACTTCCTATAAACTGCTCTCAGATGGATCCACATCTTTGTATGCAGAGCACCCTTATTCTAAGAGAGCTTCCATGTGTTGTAAAATACATCTTTTAAAGAATAGTCACAACCCTAACAAGTACATTAACACCTCATTCCTATGTTGTGCGCCGTGAAAGACAGGAAGAGGCAGAGAAAACACTTTTCATACTGCAGGTGGACCTGCTGGGATTTGCAAGTTGTACTGGGTCATGACAGCAGCACAAGTGTTCTGGCATAGCAGTGGGCTTGAGACTATCACAAATTGTCCTGGAATTCCAAAATTCGTGGTATTCCCCACCTCCCCCTTAGCTTTTTTACCATTTTCCATTCCATTCTTCAGCTGGGACTCGCAGAAACATTACAAAAGATGCCTCCTGAGACAGAAGCAGCCTGATACAATATTAAAAATAGGGAGAGATTGGCACCATGAGAAAGTTGTTGTAACTTGAGTCTAGCACTCTCACACTGAATAGAGCTAGTGCAGGAAAGAATCACTAGGAATTCCCCTCAAATGCACTAGGATGGCGAGGTGAATGTGTCTATTACTGCCCTTTCTATACAAAGCCTTAAATGGTATCATCATTCAACACCAAACATTAAAAGAACCAATAGGATTGTTTCTTGGTCAATATTTTTCAAACTTGTGAATTCTATTGAGAATTGGGGGGGAGGGGGATCTCAATGCAAAAGTTACCAATGACAGAAAAGATTCACCAAACGACACTCCTCGCTGATCTACAAGCTGCAATCATAGATTGAGTAGGCATGGAGTAGGCGTTCTTGAATTGAGAGTGCACCATTGAACATAACTGAAAATCTTCCACAAAGGCCCACTACAGACGAGTTGTTGGCAAACAAAGGGAGAAAACTTAAAATAGCCTTGTGACACTGAACATCACCAACCGTGCTTTAAGTGATTACACCAATGTTTTATCAGAGTTGCTTCATCTGAATTTAATGGCAAAACTAGTTAACAGAACCAACATTTTGTACAGATGTCAATATTTATGAAGAATAACTTTTTACTGAATTTTGTCCTCCTCTAGTAAGTGCTGCTAGCAGAAATCTAGCAGATGCCCTTTAAAAGAACTCGGAAAATATTATACCCAAATCATTTTCATTTGCTTATGTATTTATGATAGTAGCTTAAAGTGAAAGAACATTAACATTTCTAACCCTAAACCCATATGTTTAAAACACTCTGCTGCTAAAAACTGGGTTCTGAGTTATCAAAAGACAGAAATCAACCGATCTCTGGAGTGCTCCATAGTTATAGTGTTGTCTTTTGGTTAAACTTTTCTTGTCTGTATTTTCATTGCGTCTTTGGGCCAGATATAAGAGTCTGTCAGAAAGCTTTCATAGTCAGTGCTGAACATCTGGGAGCGGATGAATGCTTCCTTGTCTTCTGGCTCAGGGTAGAGAGTGGCTGTCTTGTTCCTGTAGGCTAACTCTGCAATCTAGGAGAAGAAGACAGATCCCTCATTGTTAGAATTCATATCGGCCTGAGCAGCAGCATGCTGCAAATCCAAAATTACCAGGTATCAGATTCCCATCATACAGCTAGCAATAAGTCTGTGTTGTATCCAAGAAAAGATAAACATTCCTGCACATCGTACCTTTTGAAAGGAATTGTTACAAACTGTAGCAATCATAATCTGTTAATCCATGTTAGCTGCACTGCTGAACCATGAAGTTTTTTCAGCTGAGTGCACTTCATCTTAAAGTAGTCAGGTCAGGCAACAGAGGGCCAATTCACCAAGCACACTCAGCTCTTTATGACAGAAACATGTCATAACTGGCAGCATACTTAATCCTGCCACCCTGGCTTTCTCAGATACCCCATTCTTACTCCCAGACAATGTTTAGGTAAAGGTAAAGGTTTCCCTTGACGTTAAGTCCAGTCGTGTCCGACTCTAGGGGGCGGTGCTCATCTCCGTTTCAAAGCCGAAGAGCCGGCATTTGTCCGTAGACACTTCCGTGGTCATGTGGCCAGCATGACTACACGGAACGCCATTACCTGCCCGCTGAAGCGGTACCTATTAATCTACTCACATTTGCATGTTTTCGAACTGCTAGGTTGGCAGGAGCTGGGACTAGCAACAGGCGCTCACCCCGTCACGCGGATTCGAACCGCCGACCTTCCGATTGACAAGCTCAGCAGCTCAGCGGTTTAACCCGCAGCGCCACCGCGTCCCAGACAATGTTTACAGGATTGGAATTTAAGTGTAAGGCTCACTGCATTCAGTGCACATAGATGACTGCAACCTTAAGACTCTTAATGTTCCCAATAGCGTGTATGTTTAGTTTTCTGGATCTTCCTTCAGTTCTCCCAGTTGAAAGCCTGAGAACCTTTTATACATTATTTAGCAGTAAGCAAAGTTACTGCTAAAGCAAAGCAAAGCAGATTACTGAAAGCATTCTCTAGTAATTTTGGCTCTCGGGGAACTGTACATATATGACAATACAACTGGCATACAGTACAGGTACTCCTCCTTTAGTGACCACAATTGGAATTGGCAACTTGGTCATTAAGTGAAGCAGTCACTAATGAAACCATGACTGTGCTTATGATCTTACTTCAGCTTTGCTTTACAGACCCACAAAGGACATAAAAGCTAGGATTGGTTGCAAAGTTACTTTTTCATCACCATCATAACTGAACAGTCACTAAATGAGGCAGTCACTAAACAAGGACTACCTGTATTATGTTTACATGCAAACTTAAAGCCTTGCATGTATGCACTGAAATACAACAAGCCTAAATCCTGAACTTAAATATTAGTGGGGGTTGGGAGATAGTAATAAAAAATTTATGTCCATTAAATTAAGCAGGACTCATGATTTGCATCTGGATCCAAGCTATAATGTATGAAATCATCCTTACAGCTCTGTTGTAGGTCCCACTATTTTTTCATTGGAACTTACTTTGAAATAAATATGCTTAGTTGTTATCACATCTATTGTGTAAGGCATAGATTTTTCCTTAAAAAGGGGGGGGTGAAGTTAAAGTATTTTTTTTAAGGTGCTAAATGTGACTTTTTATTTCACCTGGTAATTGTGTATGAAAGTACCATTTCTCTATATCTAAGTAACTGTATCCCAGCTAACCTACTTTTTGTCCTACTGAGGGAAAGAACTTTGGATCCCACGGATCCAGATCTCTCTTCCAAGTTACTGCTCAAGCATAACAGAGGAGACCCTTAATGGACTTCTCCACTCACATCCTGAGGTCTGTAAAACAGCATCTTGGGAATGCCAGGACAGAATGCATTTTGCAAAATTATTCTGGAAAGCCTTAGAAATTAAATGTATTTCCTTTAAATGAATTTAAAGAGATGTGAAAAATAAAACTGCTTTAAAGAAAACTTTGATCCTATTACACAGCCATTCGTCAGACCTATGGGGATCCCTGCAGACCTGCCCTCCGCAATTCAAATAGTTTTGCTTTCTTGTTCTTTTCACAATAACTAAGTACAGACATAAATTTTGGGAGTAGCACAAATATATTGAAATAAATGCACAGATGGAGGTTTTATACCATCGCTTCCAGTTTGTAATTCGCTTTTTCACAAGGTAGCAATTATACAATTATACACATTCAGTTCCAAATATTTCTGATATTCTATGTAATATATAGAGGGGATGAAGTTAACAGAGTTCCAAATACATTGTTTTTTATTTGATGATACAGATGATATATTGATCAAATACAATCACTGTAATTGCATTGATTGTATTTTTAACATTAATATTAATAATATAATATTCTGTATTACGTAACACATGCTGTTGTATTGATTTTTCTCACTGGTTTAAAAATATAATAAACAAAACTTTTGCCATACAAAGAATGCAGGATTTCAAAGCCAATTCTTTGACAGTTAAATTTGCTTTGACATCAATAAAATATCTGCCTTATCAAGTTGAAGAGAAGTAAATAGGACAATTGGCTTTAAAAGGATTACCAGATGTGCCCAAGAGAAGCAATTCCTTACTGATAACAACAAAGCAAGAAGAAAAGAACTGGCAGGCTTGTAGAAAATGAAAAATGAATGAGGCCCAGGGAGTGGGAAAGACGGTCAGACTACACCAGAAGCCAAAGATTTGTGGCTGACGCTCCACATGTTTAAGCTCCACTCGGATTAGATCAGGGCTGTGTCCCAGTGGCCGCTTCGCTGTTACTTGTCCTGCAGGACAAAACTTACATGACTTGAACTACCTGTCAGAAAGTGTGACTAGGTTAAGTCAGGTTCAGTTTACTTGGACTTCACAGCTTGGATAGCTACCCATTGTCATGGGAGTTTTTCCAGGATAAAGAGGGTGGTGGAGAATATCTGCCCCACCAGAGACCCTCAAAGGAGGGGAAGGAAGAAGGGGCACAGCTAGGTTAGGCTAGGCATCCACCTTGGAAAAAGAAGTCCTATTTAGGCAAACCTTCTTAAAAAGCAAAAGGGGAGAATGGATTCACATCAAAATAATTTCAACAGGGACTAGCAAGTGGTACAATGTAGGGTTGGTTTGCTACATTGAACCTTTTTGTGCGACAATTAATTTGAGGCATTTTTGTAAACATTTTGTCACTGAAATGGAGAAAAACCCTAACAGAAAGAAAGGTCCCCAAGTCATTTTCTCACCCTTTGGGGGGACGCCACTTTTGCAATGTTTTCTTGGCAGACTATAGAGTGGGGTGCTTTGCCATTGCCTTCCCCAGTTGTCCGTCACCTTCCCCAGCAAGCTGGGTCCTCATTTGACCGACCTCGGAAGGATGGAAGGCTCAGTCGACCTGAGCCGGCTACCTGAGAGAGAATCCAGATTCCGCTGGGATCGAACTCGGGTCGCGGGGAGAGTTTCGGTTGCAATACTGCCACCTACCACTCTGCCACCACACGAGGCTCTAACAACCATTTAACAAATCAGTGTAATGGGCTTGAGAATAACCTTGAGGAACAGGAAGAAGAGCCGCAACCAAGACAAGGTCAGATAAATCCGAGTCCGAAGCAGGAATGTAATTTGAGAAAGCATCTCAGACTTGACCCTCCTTCGTTCTCTTGAATGTAAAGTCAGGGAGGGGAGAGGCGCATTCAGACCTACAAGGCTCTGTTACTGTAACCTTATAATAAAAGTAGCATTAGCATTCATAACTTTGGTCTACCTTGAAGGCTGATACACAGTGTGGGTAGTCAATAAAGAATGAACTTACTTTCACAGCAATTTTAAGGGAGACATCTCGAATTGCAACCAAAGGTGGATACAAACGGCCCTCATCTAAATGCTTCTTTGATACCTGTTGACTTATTACCTAGGAAGAAAAAGTATGTATTTTTAGGTACATGTATTACTGATACCTTTATTTAAAGAAGAAAAACTTGCTTTAATAAAAAAATCAAGAATGAATGTTTATTGGAGTTTTAAAATGACAGTAGCTCCATCTCTGATACCTGCCCTGTTTGCCTACTGTTTTCTACCCCAATGCTCTGATCCTTGATTTGATTTGATTTGAACAACTGCTTCTGCTATTGTTTGCTACCAACACTAGGAATGTGCTAGGATACACCACAGAGATGACTTGGAAGACCAATCATCCAGAAATCATCTTAAAAGATTTTTTTTCTTCTTTTCTTTCATGCAGATATGTGCATAATAAAGGAGTCCTGCTTCAGTACCAGAATTAAATGTAGTGCAAAGGAAGCAGAATCAAACTCAAAGCAACATAAGCTCTTTTTGCACCTCAAAAATCCTTTTTTTAATCAGCTGCATAAAGTTATCAGGCCTAACAAATAATTTCAGGCATAAAGAAAAAGCTAAAAGAAAGGTATCCTTGACTTTGAAAGCAACGTCTCCAACTTGACCTTGACTCCTGATGGCTTCTTGGAACAATACAGAAGGGAACTGCCATTGCCTTCTTCCAAGATGTTATATCAGCTTCCCAGTTTAGGCTTGTCTCCCATCCCAGTAAGAAACAGAGCCAATTCTACTAGCTTCCAAGTCCAGACAAAGCTATCTATATACCTTTTTGCCTAAATGTACAAAGTACCTCTCTGTAATTGGGCTGCCCTTACAGTCTGCAAAATCCTGCGTTTTAACATTAGAAAGCTATACAAATTGGTGTTTGAGACTCATAGAAAGGCATCTTTAAGAAAGGTGAACCAGTATTTTAAATGTCTCATAATGCAGCAATCCCAGTCATTGTTAATTAGAAATGATTAACAACAGGTAGCATAGTAGACTGTCTTTAATTCTGGCATCTTTAGCTGTAGTTAAATTATTAAGACAAAAGAGATAGCAAAGCACTTTGGATATTGAAAGTGCTAGGGAATCATTAACACCAACTATAAAACAAAAGATAGAAATGTTAGACGCTTGATAGCAATGTTTACTGGAGGGCTTTATCCAGAATAAGGCTATAAAAGTGAGGATATCCAACCCCACCATGTTGTCATTCCCAAAGTCCTTGGGGAAGGAATGTACAATTGCACCAGAGGAGCCACAGTGATTTTGGAACAAGAAGCAGTAATACTACATACAATCACACAAGGGGTCCCACCCCAGAAACTAAATGGAAAGAGAAAGAGGATAAGTGTACCTTTAATCTTTATATCTTGGTCTTACCAAATACTTTTTCTATAATCCTCATTTTCATTTCTTGCCTGCTATTCTTGAGTTATTTTCTGTTCACAAGAATACCCCTCCCCATAATAAAGTTTTCACTCGGTGAACATATTACTAGCCCTTTGAAATTTTATAGTGCAAGAAAGATTTATTGTCGTCTTCTTTTCCCTGAAAGGAGGAAAGCGTTGAAGAAATGTTATCAAAATTGACGTATTTTTATAATTTGGAATCCACAAGGGGGAGCTGAAGTTATTAGGAAAAAGCAGCAGTCTATATTTGGTGTGGCTAATGAGTAAGTAATGCTTTTGTCTAGGAGACCCAAGTGCTCTTAAACCAGGAGGCCTTGCAGAATGATTGCAGGCTGACAAGGGGAATCTGAATCTCATCAAGTCCTGTGGTGACATCAGTTACATCATCTTAGTTAAAATTCAGCATAAAAATGTTGCCTGCCGTCAGACAGCTGAATAAAGAAGCAACTGTATTTGAGGGACTTTCTCGCCTTTTCAACATTATCATTTTAATGGGTATATTATTACAGGTCTACACTATATGCTTATGCAAGGAAAGTTCAGTAGTCTTTCCCTTCCCCTCTTATTTGAAGAGTTACCTATTCTGTATCACAAACCACTTTTGAATGTCTTCCCTTTCCATTTCAAAAGATGTTTTCCATGCAATATGGAACAGGAGCCTAGTGCATCTTTTTGCTCTGAAGTAAGCTTATAGATCCAGATGACCTCTAGATAGCAGCAAAGACTTTGACTTTTCCATATTTCTCTGCTGCCATCTAGTGGAGAAAATCTATCAATGTAGTCGCTAAGAGTCAACAATGACTTGATGGCACATAATCAATCTAGTGATTGTCTGCAATTTGTACCCCATACAGGATATGTCTACTCCCGGGATTATCTTGCAAAAGTGGACTAAATCATAGGGAAGGCTATGATCTTTAAATTATACTCTACATTTTCATGGATACACCACCCCAGGACTACCTCATCCAGGTAGAACTGATCTAGCCCAAACACTCAGTCCAGGAAGGATGTTCAAGGTCCCCGTATTTGTGGAGTGGGGGTGGGGGGACAGAAGCAATGTTTCTCTATTGTAACCTTTGTTCTCCTTCAGGAAAACAGCATTAGAGAGGGCATCTGGGACATTTTATGGCCATCCAATTCCAAATGACTCTGGGCAGTTTAGATGTAATCTTGAAATAGCAGCTGCCCTGTAATGGGAGATGCTTCCAGAATTCTATATATCTAAATTTTTCTTTGAATGTTGAAATCTGGATTATTTGGTGTGGTATCCAATTGTATCCACCCATCAACAGCACAGCTACTACAGATTCTGCTCCTTGTATATCCACCAAATCTTCTCTGGTGTGTCTGATAATCCTCTGAATCAAATTTGGGAGAAACAAAGGGCAGTATTGGGAAGAATGCAAAAAAAATTATTGTTGAACAAATGCAAGTCCACTCACATGATGTGAGTTATAGCACTTGATCTCAGTTCTAAAGTGGAAAAAAAATCATTATAGATAAGCCCAGGGGCAAAGGGAATGGTATTCCTAAATTCTAAGTAATACACATGTCAAGTTTGATTCAAGTATTAGTCCAGTCACAACTCCCTATCCACTACTTTATTGATGAGCATCTTCTGAGTTCAAAAAAGCTTGGTGCAATTACACATATCACCACATCAACCCTGCATTTTATAAACATTCTTTGCATTCAATCAGTAACAGAACTGAAAGTTGTGGCAAACAAAACAGGATCCATGAAATCAGGAGTGGAACAAAAAGCTATGAATCCATCAGTAATTAAGGATCAAAACAGAACATCTGCTCTTCCTAAAAGGCACAGATTTGATTTTCATAAACTGGTTCACACTATGAAGAGTTTTTCTTTTTGTTTCAAATTTCCCTTCCAGCTAGTATGCTTTGATCACAGGGATGAGAATAAATGTGGTTATTTTATTTATTTATTTATTTATTTTCTATCCTGCCTCTGTTGCTTTTATAAATAACTCAAGGTGGCGAACATACCTAATACTCCTTCCTCCTCCTATTTTCCCCACAACAACCACCCCGTGAAGTGAGTTGGACTGAGAGAGAGTGACTGGCCCAAGGTCACCCAGCCAGCTTTCATGCCTAAGGCGGGACTAGAACTCTCAGTCTCCTGTTCTAGGTAGTAAAATCATAGAAATAGTAGTCATTAGAGTTCTTGTATAGAAGACACTTTCTATATTACCTTTCTACTTCATTGGAGTGGTGTCCACACAATAACTAATCTGGAACAGAAAGACACAACTGGCCAAGCCCTCATTATATTATTGCCATTTAGCAATTACTTTCAACTGGTCAAAATAAAAGCAACAGAAGCCTGATGGCTGTTGAAAGGCATATCTGTTCAAGGTCAAATGATAAGAGATTACAAGTCGCTTACCAACCACAATTGGGACCAGCAACTCCATTGCTAAGCACCATGGTTGCTAAGTGAAAAATCATGTGACCCCACTGGACTTATGACATCACTTCCACTTCTATCATTAAGCGAATCACCATGGTTGTTAAGCGAGACATCACATGACTGGGACTTAGAATTCCACTTTCTCATTCTCCATTAATTCTGCCTGTTGGAAGCTGGTTGTGAAGCTCACAGATGGCAATCACATGACCGCAGGATGCTGCAACAGTCATAAATGTGCTATGGTTGCAAAGGGCCCGAATGGAGATCGTGTGACCATGGGACACTAAGACAGCCTTAAATGCGAGCATTGGTTGCAAAGTTTTTTCTTTCCCAACTGTCGTAACTTCGAAAGGTTGCTAAACAAGGCAATCAGTAAATGAGGACTACCTGTATACCCATTTATATATACCAAGAATAGTTAATACCTCTGCAGTAAGGAGAAAAATGTCATCATTTATGTTTCTCACTCCACATGAAACAACTCCAAGGGCAACTCCTGGAAATACATAGGCATTGTTCCCCTGTCCAGGATAAAACGTGCGTCCATCTGGAAGAGTGACTGGATTAAAAGGGCTTCCACTTGCAAAAATGCCTCGTCCCTGAAAAAAATAAAATTAGTATTGCAAAGTGTTATATGATGGGAAAAGATGGATATTCATTGAAATGTTCATGTAGATAGCAGTGCTTTTATAAAGTGATTATATTAGGAACTACACAAAGAGCAAAAGAACTATTATTTGATGTTATATAAATATCTCTGGTTCCTCCCAGATACCTTGGCAAATTTCAGATTAGTCTGAAACCTTTCTATAATTTTACTATAATATCTGCATCTGCTAGACTGTAGATAACAAGAATGAGCTTTGTATGTTTCCTACAATTTAATTCTTTCACCTTAAAAAAAAACATCTGGGAGAATGAAATACATACTTTTCCAAGCTCTCTTCAGCCACAGCTGAGTGTTGTGATCATTCTGTCTATGCATGTCTATGTACAGTATGTTGAGGCCTCTTATCACAGGAAGCCTGCATGACAAGCTCCAGCTGGTGAAATTCCATCTTCCACACAACTTTTAAACCTCCTCTTTTGAATCTTGTCATCCTAATTTGAAGTCACACCCTCACACCTTTCTAAAGCTGCTGTTCTTCTTCCTAACTGCTATGCTACAATAAACATGGTGCAAACATGAGCACACAGCCAGGAAATCTACTTGAGTAATTCGCTACATACTGTTACCGGAGAACAACAGGTGAACATTTCATTCAATGTGTGTGAAACTGCTTATACTGAAACAAACTCAGTATCTTAAATTTTATTTTATAATGCACTCCTACACAGGTTTATTGAGAAATCCCACAAAGATCAATTATTTCTATGTGAATGAGCATACAATTGTCATCTTAATTTAAAAAAAGAGTTTTGTCCACTTGCAGAACTGGAAACATAGATACAATACAAACATCAACATCATCCAGTTATTTAAAATATACGATTTATGTTGGTGTCATGCAGAATTACAACAGCTTGTTTTATATGTTTTAATGGAAGATTAGTAATTCTGGTGTATCTTTAGGTCTTCAGGTCACCAGATAGAACTATGTTCCATCTGCTTTAAAAATATTTGCATTCCTGCTCCAGTCCTACATTGCATATGTACTTTTCAGTAAGCAAAAAGAACATGTTATACTTTGTACCTATTTATAAAAATAATAAGCAATCTTGAAGTCTAGGGAAAAATAAAAAAAGGGGGGGACAGGGAAAATATTTTGTTTCAAACCCCAGAATATGTTCCAGAAATCCCGCCATGGGTCTCTAGAATTGAAGCCCAGAATGCTTTGGCTATTCCAGATTTTGGGTGAAACGAAGGTAGGGGAAGGCTCGTGCATGTTGTTCCTTCTCCACAGCTCCCTGCTTAGCATATCCTACCAGCCCCTATCTCCATCTTCCTAGTACCATCCTTCCCCTCAGCCACCACCAATGTCCCAATGTGGCGTATCCCTCTGCCCACCCAGTCCCCAACTTCTCAGCACAGTCACTCCATCTCTCCTCTCAGTCACTGAGAAAGTCCCAGCAGTCCACCCACTCTGATCTTCCCCCAAGCCTTCCCTCCTTCCTTCAGCCCCTGCTCTCAATACCCCAACATGGCATATCCCACCGGCCTAGCCTTCCCCCAACCCCAACACCTCCCCAGTACTTTCCCTCCTTCTCCTCCTTAGTTGTCATCCATGTCCCAGTGAGGCATACCGCCCCCCCACCCCCGCTCAAACATTCCTGTTTTCTTCCCTGCACAAATTCATTTTGGTTCAGGCATGGATCATTTCCAAACAGCTGTTCTGAACATCAAAATGTTTTGTAAATCCCTAGTAAACTCTAAATAATTACTTCCATTTTTTATACATACCAGCAATCTCTATATTACAAATCTGAACTAGAAACTTTGCAGTAGAAGGCAACTGTTGTGGTAGAGCAATTCTGAGGAGCATGGCAACATTACTCTGAATCATTAAAAGAGCTGCAACTTTTTATTTCTCTCTTCAGTGACAGTTATTAAGAAAAAAATATATTCTATTCGGTCCTAGAATATACATGAAATCCTGTATAAACTGAAATTCCTGGAATATACATGAAATCCTGTATAAATTGAAATGTTGCCCACGTAACTTTGCTGAAATGCTAGCTCAATTGGGAACTGGGTTCCCCTTTAACCTAAAATTATGGAGAAATATTGCTGAAGACACCCACAAATAAGTCTTGACTGAAAACTGCCAGAATAAATACATAGAGACAATTGTATGAATATATACATAAATAATGTGCCAACACAAAGTATAATCAATTTAAATATAATTCTCTTCCCCCCAATACCTCTGTTAGATAGTAGCAATCTTCAGCAGAGCATTCTGCTTTGCTGGTTGGGTTACTGAGTGCAAAAATTATTGGCCGCTCATTGAAGGAAGCCATATTCTTGATAATACTTTTCGTGAATGCACCAGCAGTTGCAGCAACTCCTATGCCAGAAAGAAATATAACAGAATGTTATGGAATATACAATTTTTGCCCATCAGTCTAAAAGATTGTTCTGCAAAGGAACTGAAAAACAATTTCATTTGATTTTATTTCTGCTCCACATTTTAAAAAGATAAAATGACAAGACAGGCGGAAGTACCATCTTAATATAATTACATTCACCACATATGGCATCATCACCATCATCATCCTCTTCATCATCACAATATGTTTACCACTGATGTGGAGAGGAGATCAGGAAATTAATAATATGGGTTAGGCATTGCTATAGTGAATGAGGCAACTTTGATATAGGCATTTTTTTTTAGCACCACTGTTTTCTGTAACTGGCCATTTCTTTGTGAGAATATAAAACCCAAAATGATGTGTCAGTTTATTCTTGAATAAATGTCATAGCTCCCCTAATGAATAAATTTCATAAATGAAGCCCTATCTATTTCTTTATTTTCACTAAGACATTTCACTGAATATAGTAATAAAATACACCCATTGAGAAGTATAGAAGTCTTACAGGGAAGTTTTTTTTTAAAAAAGCACATTTTTTCTCTTATGAATAAAGTATTCTGAGATATTCCAGACATATTAAAATATTTTCATTGGAATATTGGTTCTTAAACTACTTTGTGCTATTTCTTTTTCATTTCAAGGAAGCTGATGCAAGGAAAGTTTCTGGATCATGTCCAGAATAACAAGCTTCAGAATCTGAGATCGTTACAATTTTGGCCATTTTCAGAAAAGACTTTAATGAACAATGTGCTTGGTTAATGAAAATTTCATGAGACAACCAGATAATATCATTTTTTAATCTCCACTGCTGTTTTTTTAAAGTCATCTTCAGCCTTTTTTTCCTTCTCTTTAAATGGAAATAATTTCCACAGGATAGATTCGGAAGAGAATTGCAATTATCTGAAAAGACTGCTCTTCTATAACCATTCTGATACTTGGATATCTTTCTTTGGCCCATATTTTTACTTTTTGGATTCATCTAGAAGGAACATCTTCCAATGTACAGTACGTAGATTTTTCTTTAATCAATCTGCTTCATAAAGATTTTTATTCCACATGTTTACATGAGAAATGTGATTCAGAGAAGGGGAAAGAAGCAAACAACCTTCAAGTAGACAATATCCAAACTCTTATTCTCCGAGAACAATTCCTCGACTCTTACCTGTTGTAGTTGACCTCATGAGTCCAATTTATTAAATGTGTTGTTGGAAATGGCAGCTGGCTCATTATTATAAAACAATAAGGAGTTATGAAATTTTGGCTTCATTTTTTAAAACCATGTTTTCAGGTGTCTTAAATCAGTTTATGAAATATCTGCATATACCTATCCTGAGTCTAAGGCAATAAAAAAAGGAAGGCTAAAAGGAAGAGATATTGAGTTAGATGAGCAAATATGGAGGAGTCCAAATATATCTCATCAGGATCTTGGGGTCTTTACATAAAATCTTAACAGAACAAACTATGAATGCTCAAGCAAAATGGAAAAGTAAGGTCATAACATAAAAAAAGTTCACATCAGGACATTGCCTTTGACAAGAATTAAATTAAGGTGTATTAAATTTAATAAGCAGATGCTACAGACGCAAAGAGCTATGTAGCCTTAGCTAAAGTATCACCAGCTTGAATGTATAATCTTCCTTCATTCTTTTTTCCTTGCTCTGACAACTTAGAACTCTTAAAGAATCTGAAGTTCAAAGCTCCCCATATTTTAAAATTGGTCTTATCAAAAGTTATTGTCTTACTATTTTTTATTACTTAATGTGGATTTTGTTTTTAAAAAGCAAAAGGTACAAATGACAATCATTCCTAGCCACAGCAAAATAAATTAGAAAATATAATCTCACATGCTTTATGGCTAGTTTTGTTAAAATAATTGTTTCTGTTCTTGGTCCAACAACAACAAGTCATTTTCCTGAGTAGTGTCTAGTAATATTCCATAAATGGCTGTTGGTGAGATTGGAGTTTCATGAAAACCTTGGAAAATATCAGATAATTTAGTGATCCCAACTATTCAAGGAAAGGTTTTAAACAATTAATCATCCAAATAGGAAAAAGAATATGACATCCGATCAGTCTTTCTTGCTTATGGAGCACCCTTAGGTAAATACAACTTCCAAAGAAATATATCCTTTTCATATTCAACACTCAGCATTACATATCATGGGACAGAAAATAATGTATCTGATTTGTATCACTGCAGAAATGTGTCTACAAAAAATTGTATGTTTTCCAATCTATTAGTCTATTTTATAGCACAGAATTTTAAAGAGAGAAAAAGAATGATTGGAGACTATTCCAGTATGACTCAGGGAGCAAATTCACAAAACAGACCTAGCCCAAGAAGCTATTTAGCATATTTAAATACATTTGAGGTCATATGTTATTCATACATTACATGTTATTGGATTACATTACAGTGTAATTCAAAAATCTCCATAACCTCACCTAGTTTCCAAAACTGTGAGAATTTCCAGCATATCTTACTGTATTTGTTCTTATGCATATAGATCACTGTTATGAAATAATGTTCTCAACAGATACTTGCACCTATTTCTCTAAAATGTATACATATCCTGTGTGTGTGTGCACGCGCACAGGCACACACAGATAGACAGACATAAATAATCAAACAAAAAGGCAAACTTAAATGAATTGATATACAGATAGTTTATTACCTATAAGAACACTTGGTCTTATTTTGTTAACAATGTCTTCTAAATTTTTCATCTCCTTATGCTGATGAGCAAACACTTCTTTCTCAGGTGTTAATGAAGCACGACCCTACATTAAAAAAGAAGATTATCAGTTAAAAAATACAGGTTTACATTTATTCTGTGTTCTAATGAAAAGGCTCAGTCTTCCTTTAAAAACACACCAGTGTTTCTTTGACTTTCTCATCAGTAAACTTGATCACACTGGTAAAGTGCAAAACATATGGCATCCATTAAACAACTTTTAGAGTCAAAGAGTTTTACCAAGCATTTATGTCATGTTTGGAAGCATAGTCAGAAATTTTGAGGGGAATCTGGACCTCGAAATTCCTGGTATACTCTGTACTCAGTGGCACTGAAAACTTTCCAAAGTTCGTTTGATGAAATGTTATCAAGAATTTCCCCAACTGAAGGAAAGAGGAGACTGCATTTTATAAAGTATCCTAACCAAAATACATGTGGAAAGGATTCAACTAGTTTTATGGACCTGGTGATTATGTAACAAAACATAAACAAGTTGCAAATGGATTATGTAAATTCAGCCTGAGTAGAGTAAATGTTACTAGGATATAACATTTGCACATTGCACTGACTGGTAAATGGAAAGGAAGACGGCATTTCACTTCCTATATCCAACAGCATACAGAAAGGGAAGATTCAGAAGAATCCGTGTGTCCTCTCCCACTACAAAGCCCTCACAAATGTCTTGGCTATCCCTTTCAGGATCATCAAATAAAAAACAGAATTAAGAGGGAAGTATGTTTTTCTCTGTATTATTAAGTCTAATAATAATAATAATAAACACACCAACACAAGTTGCAAAGTCTAGTTCAGTGTTTCTCAACCTTGGCGTGTGTGGGCTTCAATTCCCAAAATTCCCCAGCCAGCCTTGCTTTAAAAACATACCAGTGTTTCTTTGACTTTCTCATCAGTAAACTTGATCATACTTGTAAAGTGCAAGACATAAGGCATCCATTAAATAACCATTATAGTCAGAGATTTACCAACCATTTATGTCATGTTTGGAAGCATAGTCAGAAATTTTGAGGGGAACGTAGACCTCGAACGTAGACCTTGCTGGCTGGGGAATTCTGGGAGTTGAAGTCCACACATCTTAAAGTTGCTAAGGTTGAGAAACACTGGTCTAGTTGTATCCATTGGTGATGCTACTAAGCCCAGGCCACCGTGTGCAAGTCGTGGCTCAGGGGCAGGCATGAAGCTCTTCAATTCTGCCTTGTATCTTGAAAAGGGCTCTGACCCACCTTCCTCTGCATCCACCTTCTCTTAGAGGCCTTTTGAAACGCATGCTGCAGCTTTGCTCTGTCTGTAACGTGCATCACCTCTTTCAAAATGTAAGAGGACACAGAGAAAGAGAATACGCCAGCATCCCTGTTTGTGCGCGTATGTGGAGAGGGTACGAAAGCATGGGGATAAGGTAGAAAGACTCCCAACAGGGGAGAACTTGCAGTCAGAATATCTGGAGGACGGAGCTCTAAGGAGTACATGTGGGCTCCCAGAAGATGTTGCCTACTGTGCCCCAAGTTCTGGCCACAGGACTAACAGTTATTTGTCCATTTTGGATTTTTCCATCTGAGAAGAAATATTAAATGCCACCTCCCTGCTTGGAAAACTTTCCAAGAAAACCATTTTCCCCCTGACCTCTTCGTACCAAGGCTATCTTATATTTTCCCCTAGAGACTGGACGCCCTCCAAGCTCCTGTAGTTGATGGAAGAGGAGCGTTTGACTCACAAGGACAGCATGCATCACCTCAGGCCTGGAAACTGTCTGAACCAGAGTCTGCTTCAGCCACGACTGCAGCTATGTGGGAGGACCCAACTGACAGGAGGAGAGTTATCCCCTACACAGAAAGCATACCCAATCCCAAATAATTCTGGAGAAAAAAGAAGGGTTTTCCTGCCCCCAGCAATTTTCCCAACTTTGAACCTGAATTCTTAATGGGAACCAAATCACAGAACCTCCTAAGTGCCACCATGATTCAGATGAAGCAGAGAGGTAGAACTTTATTAAATTCAATACATAAAAGTCTGGAAAATAGGCAGTCATATATACAGTTGAAGGGAACATAGTTCTGAGGGCTTACAGCATTTTGAATTACTGAAAAAAAATGTATGTAAGAGATTTAATTTTTCTTCCATTTGGTATAGATGTATCAGGCATGTATTACATACACGGATATGTAAGGCTTAACCATGAAATAGCAGGGTTTTAAAGCAGCCCCAACACAAGTAGGTTATGCTATAAATAAGCATACACACACAGAGACACAAACTTGCCAGGTTTCTGCCATGGTGTAAATTACATCATTGCATTTGTTCTCTTTCTCCATTTCTTCCTGGTCAGCAACCACAAGTCTCATTATTTATAGAACAGAAGGCAATATATTACCAGTGGCAGGGAGACCACAAGAGATTACATAGTTCTGACATGTGGCTAGCAACAAAACCTCCAGTATGCCAGCTTTTCCTGACTCACACTTGATTTACTGGGAGGGGGGCCAGGATTTAGCTGTTGTTCATCCTTCTTTTCTCTTCCTTTGTTAGAGATTGAATTATTGGTGCTTAAGGTGAACATACATGAGTTTTCAGCATTTCATTGGACCACTAATGCAAACTCTTCTGAAATACTTGCATCTGGTCCCTGTGACCAGGGTGGAAAATGTACAGTCTCTCAAGACCATGGCAGTTTGGCTGCTTTTTGGCATGCTCATGAAGACCAAATTCAGTGCAAAGTGATTGGGCTACTAATATGGCTGATTTTATTTTATTCTTTGGTAATACTACAGCAGCTGTCACTGAGATTTAGCAGTGTTACTGGCTACTAAATATTTTTTTTTAAATGCTGAAATGTTTTAATTATCAGCAACATTTCTGTTTCTATCAGATTCAATCTATTCTTTTCTCTTTATTGCATTGTTAAATGTAACAATTTTCTAAATAATTTCTGCTAGTCCGTTGTTGAGAGCCAGTTTGGCATAGTGGTGAAGGCACCAGGCCAGAAACCAGGAGACCTTGAGTTCTATTCCCGCCTTAGACACAAAGCCAGCTGGATGACCTTCGGCCAGTCCTTCTCTCTCAGCCTGAGGAAGGAGGCAAGGGCAAACCACTTCTGAAAAACTTGCCAAGAAAACTGCAGGGACTAGTCCAAGCAGTTGCCAGAAATCAAGAATGACTCAAGGCACAAACAAACAAACAAACAAACAAAAAAGTCTACTGTTATCTCAGCAATTTTTCCTAAATGCTTAGACACTACTTTCAGACTAGAGTCTTTCCACAAACTGGTAACACAAGACCTGTCAGTAATTACCTGGGCCTAGTTTATTGTCTTCTTTGAACATGAGGAAAACATTTGCCCGCCTTTGAAAAAAGCCTGCACAAACTCTGAGATTATATCTACAAATTGCATTATGCTTTATATGCAATTTATCCTTCCTTTAACTGGAACTTCCTTCTTTCATCATTTGATCTTTTCCCACATGGTTGATACTACTTTCCTTAGGGAAAAAGCCTGAAGTAAAGGAAGAGTAGAGCAGATGTGCCTTTTCTCTGTCACTTGCTAATGTATTTCCATCTTATCTTCTCACTGAAACTAACCCTAAACTTAGTCACCCCTAAACTTTCAACTCCCATTCCTTATTTGCTTTCCTGTTTCCTTGCTCTAGATTCCAAGTACCCTGGGATTTGCAGGCTGACGCGGTGGCGCTGCGGGTTAAACCGCTGAGCTGTCGATCGGAAGGTCGGCGGTTCGAAACCGCGGGGCGGGGTGAGCTCCCGTTGCTCGTCCCAGCTCCTGCACACCAAGCAGTTCGAAAACATGCAAATGTGAGTAGATTAATTGGTACCGCTTCGGCGGGAAGGTAACGGCGTTCCGTGAGTCATGCTGGCCACATGACCCGGAAGTGTCCTATGGACAACGCCGGCTCCAAGGCTTTGAAACGGAGATGAGCACCGCCCCCTAGAGTCGGACACGACTGGACTTTACGTCAAGGGAAACCTTTACCTTTACCTTACGGAGCCCCTGTCAATTAGTTTAGTGGCTCATCTCAAGCTACAGCACATGGCAGCAATCCTTCTTTGCACTTCCACTCAAAATGCTCCTCTTCTGTTCCCATTTAATATTCTCTGTGGCCCAGTTTAAATCACAAACCCTCTAGGAAATGGTAAGAGTGCCTTGGGCCACAAAGTCTTCTTCAGGGGACCTTATAAAGTCCTGCCTTATGTTTAACAATCTTCTATTTCATATAGAGAAACTGACAGCAAGAACCCTGTCCAATGGGACAAAGAAGAAATGAAGAGAAATCAAATCCTATGACAATATTTGAATGAAAGATTAAGACCATTAGAAGTAAAAGTAAGGAATATAAAGTTGGTTTATTTGATCAAGGTTAAAGCAAGATATGTTGTTACATCTGGCTACATCTGGCTACCCTTTATAGGCTTTCTGCTGACACCAGGACTGAAATGATGATGCTTTATGGATTTGTTTATAGATAAGAGATGGGATGTGGGATAAAAAACAAATGTTTGTAACTTTAGAGAAGGTGAAGAGTTACTGTTTATACTTGTGATGAAGGTTGGAAGTCACTTCTTTATATATTCCTTTTCTCTTTTTTATTATATTCTTACTTTTCTCTTTCTTCTCTTTTCCTTTTTTCTTTCTTTTTCCTGGCATTTTTACTCCTTCTCTCTATTCTCTTCTTTAAGTGTAGTTCATATTAGATTTCATTATTATAATCAAAATTCTTAATAAAAAATTATATATACACACACAAACACACACATATACTGTATATATAAAGAGAAACTGAGACCAAGGTCTGGCCTCATGTACATTCTGATTAAATCCCCTTGCCATGTAATATGAAATAATTTAAAAAGTAAAATAAGAGATGTTATTTTATATAGACACAATCACACACACGGATGAGTCTGTTTGATGAAGAGGACTGATTGTCGATTTTGAATAGGTCAGATCTGGCTTTGAATCTCTACTCTGACATAAAATTCATTGAATGCCCTCAATCAAGTTATTAACACAGCTTAACCTATGATTTTTTTTTCTGAGGATCAACCATAAATAACTGCTTACCATACTTAGGGGGAACTACAAGTTGTTGTTGTTGTAGTTTTGGTTTACTTGTTCTATTGGATCCACTATTTCATCACTGCAGAATTTGTCTGAATTTGTTTCCACTATTGGTCATTAGTTAATAACAGTTTATGGAAAATTCTTCAATCATCCCACTCCATGAACTATTATATTGTAATATTATCCAATGGTGTTCTAGTTAGTGATGTTAGTGGGGCCTGCCAATCCTGGTACACCATTACTCTTTAGTAATAGTAATACTAGGAGGAGGAGGAATGATAACAAATTAGATAAACAGATACATTCTGTATTTTCTGCTCCTTCAGTTCAAAATTGTCTAGCATAGCATAGGCATAAAAATTAACAAATGAACTGGTGGACAACAATTTATCTGCATTGTTGCATGAACCTACTTATCTGGAAGAGAAAGGGTACTATTAATTCTATTGTAAAAGGGAGGGAGAAAAGCACAATAAGCAAACAACATACTTAGATCTATAGATGCTAATAGATGGATAGTTAGAGGTCCATTGTGTGACAGTATGATGTTGGTAAAATTTATATTGAATATATAAATCTTGCCTGAGTAATAGTAATTACAATAAATCCTTTTGCACATATCAGTTACCAAGAAAATCTTCCTGACAGAAATCAAGTATATAATAAAGTATCTTCCAATTTGATAAGGCCATGTGAAAATCTCTCCCTCTCAAAGTTTCATTTGTCTCAACCTAGCAGCTATACAATCCCAGATGAACGATATGCACTTTCATGCAGGTAATAGTAACATAAATCATTGATCAATCGTATGAACTGGCATTTCTCTTTGTAAGAGAAGCATGCAAATCCAAGAGGAGTTCTAAGTTTATGTTTTGTTTCCAGTACAACCCACTGTAAGCAAGAAGACAAATCAGGTAACATTTTCTTTTGAGCATGGAAATGTTAATTTGAATTAATCATTAATTATTACTTTAAAAATCCCTTTATTTTAGTATTTGAAATATACATGTTTTTGTCTTAGCTCTAGCATACAGAAGAAATGCAGTAAGAATGCCTGGTCAAGTCTCTGAGCAATTCTGAATGTCTAACCACTGCTGATATCATAATAAACCAAAGCATGCAGGACATGGTCTCTGCTCTTATTGCTATGCAATAAGGCAACACAGCTGAAGTTTATGTAGAGGTCTGGCATAGATAAAGGAAAATATCAGCAGGAAATTATCTTTTATATCAACATTTCTTTGCTTATTTTAATAAACCATTTTAGGTTCACTATAAACATATATAAGAGAGCCAGTTTGGTGCAATGGTTAAGGCACCAGGCTAGAAACCAGGAGATTGTGAGTTCTAGTCCCACCTTAGGCACAAAGCCAGCTGGGTGACTTGGGCCAGACACTCTCTCAGCCCTAGGAAGGAGGCAATGGCAAACCAGTTCTGAAAAACCTGCCACGAAAACTTCAAGGACTTGTCCAGGCAATCTCCAATAATCAGACATGGTTGAACAGATAATTAATAAATACATACATACATACATACATACATACATAAGGTGATTCATAATGCTTAACACATGTGTATAGATATTTAAAACTGAAGTTGCGATAGAAGGTTAAATACTTCCTTAGTTTTTACTAATTTTCTCCAAGAAGACTTTCAAAAGAACGTACCACATTATCAATTATAGTATTATTATCCTGTGTATCCAACCCTTACTTGTCTAAGTGTACAGGAAAAGAAATACTAGCTTTGAGTGTACTTTGCTTCAGTTATTATTGTTCAATATACCTAGAAAAGTTTAAATCATAATGTGCATTCGTAACAGAAAGGGAAATGCTATTACCTTTACAATTAATCCTTTTGAATCAACCATCCAGATCTTTTTTATGGCTTCCTTTTTAGGTGTCCCTTCCTTTTCCATGCCCATAACGAGAAGACTGGCTATGCCCATTGCTGCCTAGTAAGCAAAGGAAAAATTAGTAAACATATCAGTGTTTCTCAACTTTGGCAAGATGTGTACACTTCAACTCCCAAAATTCCCCCAGCCAGTCTACACATCTTAAACTTGCCAAGGTTGAGAAACACTGATACAGATAATAGAGTATGAAATCCATCTCTCTCTCTCTCACACACACACACACACACTCACACAGACACAAAATAGAAATCAGTTCAGTTCTTCCCACGTACACATATATTTATACATATGCAAACATATTTATTTCTAAGTGCTTATGCACCACTTCTAAGTTGCTATGTTTGCATTTTTGTACAAAGCACATATACCCATTAGAGACAACAATAATCACTGCTGGAATATATAGATGCCTTCATTTTTTATTTTTCACAGTGCTTTACTAAAACAAGCTACAGGACTAACCCATCTTTCTGGCAGTGCTTACACACAATCTCCATAATATCCTCCGGCTGAGCTTTTCCCCTTCCTACTCCAGATTACGGAGATCAACAAGAGGTGAACTGCTTAAAGAAAGCTAGCACTACACCAGCAAGCCATCTGCTTGTTAAGGTTAGGAAATGCCTATCGATCCTCTCTTTGGCTTTCAAATCCAACATCCCTCAGTTTGGAGGACATGGGCTGTGCAATTTTTAAAAAATGAAATAACTCTTAATGATACATTTCAATTAAAATTGGCTATCATGCCCTTTGAAATGTGCTCTCACTGGGAACTTGAGTTTGCCACTTTAATTCTTTGTAGTTCACAGAATGAATATATTGTTTGCTCACCTTAGGAAAAAAGGTGACTTTAGGATCATTACACTATGAGTTTTTACTTCAGAATTGAAAGGAATTCTTTAAATAACCTAGACTAAACAATACATTAATTCTGAGTTAACATCTGCACCTATTTTTATATGTGCTTGGAACATCTACAAATGCTGACACTGGGTTTTTTTTTTAATAACCTCAATAAGAATCATTTGGCAAAAAGTTTTACTGTTATTTTTGTACAGCTTGATACATTCTGACTCTGACAGTTTCAAAATATACATAAAACATCTCATGCCCCAGGTCTCACAAACAATGAAGAAAAAGCTCCTTGTTTATTCGTTAATCAGACATAACTTCTACATCTGCATATAAACAATGAGGTTCAAAGGAAGCAAGTCCCCCATCACTAATTACTTTTTACATTTATATCCTGCATTTTTTAGGAGCTTAAGGCACTATACAAGGGGTCACTTTTCATTTGCTTCTCAACACCAGCCCAGCAAGGGAATTTGGGCTAAAAGGCACCTGATGATATCCATATTTGAATTCGGATTTGAACCTGGCTCTTCCTGGTCCTAGTCTGAAAACCTAACCATGATGCTATAGGGCCTGTTGTTTTCATCTCTTATGCACAGTTTATTCACAACAAAATTACTAAAAGGGGAAAAAGGACAACAGGACAGGGTACTTCTGATATGTAGAAAGTTTACTTTATATTGAGGATTATATTGTATATTGCAAAATTTGACTTTCAAAGTAACAAAGGAGTCCTTCAGTTTCCTGACATGAAAACTCAAAGCTACTCAAACAGTAGCTACTAAAAGCACAAATATATGGTTCTACGGCTGGACTGGGATTTTTCCTTCTGTGCACACACTGAAATTTCAGCTCAACGGGAATTCAAAATGTTAATACAAACTCCTCTGTAGTGGTGGGGGAACTCACCATCTAAACATTTAAACTGAAGTTGTTTTTTTTTAAAATAATGTGCTGAGGATCTAATTGTTGTCCCAATAACAAATGACCTACACTGATATGGGTACAAATGCATTTCAAGCCATTTAGACTCTTTGCACTGTTGTATTTTAACATATTTATATTTTATATCTTGTCTGCATGGAATGCAAATAAGATTTCTATCTAGGTACTGACTAGCCACAGACTTCATTCGTTTCAGAAAGACGGCTGGATTCAATCTGGCTGAGCTGACTTACTACAAATATATCTGCCCAGCAAGCAGCACCCATGGGGATGGGGGGGTGGGGGTGTCAAAAACAGCAAGTTTGGAGTTGGAGCCTTACAATGTAAGCCCCACCCATTTATCATGCACAGTGACATCAGACGGGGCGGGGCTTGCATTGGAATGCTCTGGCTACCATCTTGTCAATTGGAACCCTGCAACCATACAATTCTAACTGTTGTCCCCAGGCAGCAGCAGCAGCAGCAGATCAATAAATAGACAAACAGACAAACAGACAAACAAACAGACAAATAAATACATACATACATACATACATACATACATACATACATACATACCTGGACAAGTAATATATTATAATACCCACCTTTTGCTAGAAAGGTAGCATAGAAATGAAAAAAGAACAACAGATGAACAAACCTCTCCAGCTCCCTGAAAGACTACTGTATGATCAGACAGTTTATTTTCAGTAATCTGGAGCGCAGCAAGGAGACCTGCAACAGCCACCGATGCTGTTCCTGAGACAGAATAAAATAATAGATAATTCTATTAAATTGAAGTAATGGCTCACCTCTAGTGATAACCAACCACCCATCTTTTTGGGTGAACTTTAAAAACAGAATTTTTCCTTGGTGGCTTTTTTCTCTTCTGTTTTTAAGCTGAAACACACAAGTAGTCATTAGGTCCTCCCCACCCCCCAAAAAATCCCAGGAAAGTTACATCATTTTAGCATAGCACATCAACGTGAAACAGGATTGTGCGGAAGCACAGAACTGAAAAGGTCATTTAGGCTGTGGTGTCCAACCCCCTGCTCAGTGCAGGAATCCAAAGCATATGTTATGCTTTCTGTTACAGATTCATTTTAAATCAAGGTTGCCACCACCCCTGAAATCAGGAGGCGGCTCCTGAATGCACACCAAGAGTGGCAGTCGCCTTACACTTATTAGAGAATTATTGTAATGGGAGGAAAAGACCAGAGCATACAAAAAATTGCTAATCAATAGAGCTAGTGGAAAGCTGTATAGAAGAAACAATTAGGAAACAATTAAACACAGAAAACAGTAGTAATTCTATTATGATGCAATATCTTAGGGTAAAAACAGTGGGGGAAACACATCTGAATGACAAATTAAAAGGTGAAGTTGCCTATAATTGAATGCTACTCCTTTTCAAGTAAGCTTTCACCTTCTCCCCTGATCCTGATTGTACTGCATCAAATGATAGGTGTATTACAATCATACATTACTGGCCATACACTAACCCCACAAGGAACACAATTCACTTATATGATATATAAGTGAATTGTGTTCCTTGTGGGGATAGTGTATGGCCAGTAATGTAACGATTCCATTCATATACAGTATATATGAATGGAAAATATGAAAATTGTCCATAAAAGAAAGTATTCGAATACACAATGTATTAAGAAAATCAGGGAAGATGTGAAGAAATGAAGCTGCTGATCACAACCCTAGTTTATTTAATACTAGAGAATTTGAACAAAACAAGGAAAGGCTATCATAAAGTGTCAAACACTATGCACTGAAGATTGCCATTTTGCTGCAGAATTTCAGTGCTGTGAGCTTGGGAGGATATAAGGAATTATTTTTAAACAAGCAATGCGCAGAAGTGGAAGAAGACAATAGAATAGGAAGGACAAGAGACCTCTTCCAGAAAATTAGAAACATCGGAGGTAAATTCCAGGCAAAAATGGGTATGATCAAAAACAAAGATGGCAAGGACCTAACAGAAGAAGAAGAGATCAAGAAAAGGTGGCAAGAATATACAGAAGACCTGTATAGGAAGGATAACAATATCGGGGATAGCTTTGACGGTGTGGTCAGTGAGCTAGAGCCAGACATCCTGAAGAGTGAAGTTGAATGGGCCTTAAGAAGCATTGCTAATAACAAGGCAGCAGGAGACGATGGCATCCCAGCTGAACTGTTCAAAATCTTGCAAGGTGATGCTGTCAAGGTAATGCATGCTATATGCCAGCAAATTTGGAAAACACAAGAATGGCCATCAGACTGGAAAAAGTCAACTTATATCCCCATACCAAAAAAAGGGAAACACTAAAGAATGTTCAAACTATCGAACAGTGGCACTCATTTCACATGCCAGTAAGGTAATGCTCAAGATCCTGCAAGGTAGACTTCAGCAATTCATGGAGCGAGAATTGCCAGATGTACAAGCTGGGTTTAGAAAAGGCAGAGGAACTAGGGACCAAATTGCCAATATCCGCTGGATAATGGAAAAAGTCAGGGAGTTTCAGAAAAACATCTATTTCTGTTTTCTTGACTATTCTAAAGCCTTTGACTGTGTGGACCATAACAAATTGTGGCAAGTTTTTAGTGGTACGGGGATACCAAGTCATCTTGTCTGCCTCCTGAAGAATCTGTATAACGACCAAGTAGCAACAGTAAGAACAGACCACGGAACAACGGACTGGTTTAAGATTGGGAAAGGAGTACGGCAGGGCTGTATACTCTCATCCTACCTATTCAACTTGTATGCAGAACACATCATGTGACATGCTGGGCTTGAGGAATCCAAGACTGGAGTTAAAATCGCTGGAAGAAACATTAACAATCTCAGATATGCAGATGATACCACTTTGATGGCTGAAAGCGAAGAGGAACTGAGGAGCCTTATGATGAAGGTGAAAGAAGAAAGTGCAAAAGCTGGCTTGCAGCTAAACCTCAAAAAGACCAAGATTATGGCAACCAGCTTGATCGAGAACTGGCAAATAGAGGGAGAAAATGTAGAAGCAGTGAAAGACTTTGTATTTCTAGGTGCAAAGATTACTGCAGATGCTGACTGCAGTCAGGAAATCAGAAGACGCTTAATCCTTGGGAGAAGAACAATGACAAATCTCGATAAAATAGTTAAGAGCAGAGACATCACGCTGACAACAAAGCTCCGCATAGTTAAAGCAATGGTGCTCCCTGTAGTAACATATGGCTGCGAGAGCTGGACCATAAGGAAGGCTGAGAGGAGGAAGATAGATGGTTTGGAACTGTGGTGTTGGAGGAAAATTCTGAGAGTGCCTTGGACTGCCAGAAGATCAAACCAGTCCATCCTCCAGGAAATAAAGCCAGACTGCTCACTTGACGGAATGATATTAAAGGCAAAACAGAAATACTTTGGCCACATAATGAGAAGACAGGACACCCTGGAGAAGATGCTGATGCTAGGGAGAGTGGAAGGCAAAAGGAAGAGGGGCCGACCAAGGGCAAGATGGATGGATGATATTCTAGAGGTGACGGACTCGTCCCTGGCAGAGCTGGGGGTGTTGACGACCGACAGGAAGCTCTGGCATGGGCTGGTCCATGAAGTCACGAAGAGTCGGAAGCGACTAAACAAACAAACAACAAACGAGCTTGGGAGGGCTTTGGGATCTCCAATATACGTCTGGACTTAATGAGGTTTAGGAGTACAAGTTCCTCACATGTATATATTTAGGAAATGTTAAGCAGTTATGACAAGATGATTGACTGATTATGTGCCATCAAATTGGTGTCGACTCTTAGCAACTGCATAGACAGACTTGCTCCATGATGATCTATCCCTAACCTGTTCTCCAGGTACACATCACCACTGTAACTGAGTCCATCCACCATGCTGCTGGTCATCATCTTTTTCTCTTCCCTTCCACCTTTCCCAGCATTAGAGCCTTCTCCAGAGAGCAAGATCTTCATATAATATGTCTGAAGTAGAATAATTTGAGCCTGGTTATTTGTGCCTTGTGTGAGAAGTCTAGGTTGACTTGGGTTTTTTTCTTGGCTGTTCATGGTATTCTCAGAAGTCTTCTCCAACTCCAAAGTTCAAAAGCATCAATACTCTTTTTATCCTGCTTCTTCAAAGTCCAATTTTTGCTTCCATGCAGTGTCACAGGGAAGACCATTGCCTACACCACTCTGATCTTTGTCATGGCACCATGGTATTTGAATATCTTTTCTACCAAGTGCTAATATGCACTGTATTTCTTGACTGCTTGTTTCTTTACTGCTGATGGTTGATCCTAAAGGGCAGAAGCTGTCCACTATTTCAATATTTGTAGTGTCAGTTCTAAGACTGGTCATTGCAACTGTTGTCATTAGTTTGGTCTTCTTTATATTTAACTTTAGCTCCATTTTTTCACTGTGCTCCTTGACATTTATTACCAGAGCTTGCTGATCCTTTGCATTTTCACCTAGAAATTGAAATATAGCACTTCCTTGATGTCATTAAGAATTTTATTTTTGAATGCAGAATCCCAAGGACAGATAAGCTAGAATCCTCTTGGGGTCATTCTAGATATGTCACTAACCAAAACTAAAAAATAATTGGGATTTCTTCTTAAATTTAAGGCAAGAGCAAGCTATTAGTTTTTTAAAGTAAAAACTTTAGCATGACAGTGGCATTTTTACTAGATTCTGTAAATTTACTGTAAACTGCCCAGAGTCCCTCTTTTGAGGGAGATAGGCGGTGACGAAATTTGATACATACATACATACATAAAAAGATTCTCCTCACTGCAATCCCAATCAAAATCTCCCCTACCTTTTTTTTTTTTTTGACCAAGTGACACATTTTGTATCTGGTATAGCTTAACTTTCATTAAAGTAATTATTTTGAAATAGCTAAATTAAAACCTTTGGGTAAAACAAATAGAAAAAATAGTTTGTCACTCCACTGAGAGACTGAATTATTAACATTTTACGATGGATGTATTCAATCAACAAAGCTCTTGGTGTCATGGGCAGGACATACTGTTCTCTACTGATGCCTCCAGATGAGGCTTTTATTGTACTAATACCCTGATTTATTTTACATGTTTCAAACACTGCTTCCCATTTGAAAACTTCCTGTTTCCTCACTGTTTCTTCTCTGTTTTTGTTAACCTAGAAAATCTGTTAAGGAGAGAAAGATGGAATATTTGAACAACAGCTTGGGACTGACAATCGTCAATATTTGCTTATCTGGAAGTAACCATAAGGTAGTTTTATAATACGGATGCATAGTAAAGCAGAAATACCAAAACTCAGCTATGAAACATAGGAGATATCTTTTAAAAAAATCAGCAGGCAAACCTAAATTGCTATCTGCAGAATATTTTTAACTATGATTCCAAAATCCAGATGATTTAATATGAAGTTTGTAAATAATATGCAGTAAGCTTAACATAAACATAGGCCAAGCAATTTTGTTTCCAAATTCCTGAAAAATTCCTGAAAAACGGCAGAGAGGGCATGTGACAGGCCCCGTCTGTAAGAGAACTTCATCTCGTGGGGTCCAGGAAGTGGACCTTCTCTGCAGTAGCCCTTTGGAACATCTTGTCCCCAGAGGTGAGGCAGGTCCCTTCGCTTCCGACCTTCAGGAGGGCCCTGAAAACTTGGTTCTGCCATCTCATGTGGGGTGGGAAGGTGGGCAGCCATTCATGGGGATGGCTTGCACCTTAGAGCCCCTCCCACCTGATTAGAATTTTCTAGCCTCTTGGATTTTACACTTATTTATATTGTATTTTATATTTGTAAATTGTTTTATTTTTATAGGATTTTAATTGTTTATTATTATAGTTTTAATTTTATTGTAAACTGCCCAGAGTCCCTCTTTTGGGGGAGATGGGCGGTAGCAAAATTTGAATAAATAATAAATAAAACCAAATCTTGTAGCCCTCACATGCAATATTTACATACTCCTGCTACTACTGATGCCAGCTGATAAAAATGTAATGTGCATTATTATTATTATTATTAGCCATCAAGTTGACATTGACTCTTAGTGATTACATAGATAAATTTTCTCCATGACAATCTGTCCCT